>NC_143025.1:35206944-35844722 GCF_057628025.1 Oncorhynchus mykiss
TGAACTCAGCTGAACTAGTAATTCAAAGTATTTCTCTGTGGAAAAGTCCAGGCAAGGCTGACTTAGATGGCAGGAGGGTGGAGGATTTCTTCACAGCAAATGAGAAGAAATCTTTTGAAGTGTCCCAATTTAACATGCCTATTTGACTGCACAGGCCTATAACTCTCTGATGTCCATGCCAGGACACATAGCAACTTTTTATGACTTGGAAGACATTTTGCTGGAATGGATTGTATTCAAATATAAATGAATGTAAACGCTACAAAACAAAACACAATAGGCAGATCTATAGACATTTCAACAGTTGTAAAAGTATATGAGGCGAAACAGCTTATTATATAATAACCCCATCCTCATCTGTCCACACAATGTAGTAGGATAACATAGTTGATACCGGGACGTTAGTTGCAGGATGCAACCTACTGTATTTCCCCCGAGCTAGTACAATATCTACCTCAAGTAACCTGAGAGAGCAGAGTGCACCATCATCAAGCCTGTCCAAATGCATAGAACATCATTATCTCCTGAATTCCCCACATAGCAGATATGTAGATCCTCCTTTAAAAAAAAAAAATCCCAGCAGATGTATCTTAAGAGAATGGGTTGTAAAAAAGAAAAAATATATATTTAAACACTTGTTGAAGATGATCACAGTGACAGGGGTTGAGATCTGGGCCCCTGGAGGAAAAAACTCATTTTCAAAATGTCAGCGTTATTATCTGAATAAAACCGCAGGGCTGAGAGATTGGAGGAGAGAGGGAGAGAGAGAGGGTGGGAGGGAGAGATGGATGGATGGAATGAGGGATGGAGGGAGGTGTGAAGTAAAGAGCTTGTATTAGCCAGATGCTGTTCCCCATCCACTGCTTCTATGCTTTAACCCTGTAATTTAATCCTCCTCTCTCTCTCTCTCTCTGTTTTCTCCCTCGCTCACTTTCCCCCTGCTTTCTGTGGACGCAGCAAACAAGAAAGGTTAGTACTTCTCTCCTGTTTTACACCCGTACACCACTTTCCCCCCTCTCAACCCTGGCTTGGCTGTCAATCTGCAGCACACGCTTCCTCTCCCTTCCCCCTAAGGCGTCAGCATGCTAAGGCGTCAGCTGGCTGAACGAGTGTGCTTGCATAGTCCCTTAAAAGACCTTCGCTTGAAAAAAAATACATTTTTACATCAAATTAAGACGTTATTGCAGTATTTCTAAAGTGGGAAAAATGTGCATGAAACCGATTCGTCTCTCGTTGACTGACAACAAAAAAACACTTAATTGAAGAACCCCTGCTGTTGACCAATCACCGACGAATGGGAGTAGACTTCGGCTACTGACTTCGGCTTGCCTCGAACTTTTTGCTGTTGTGCCCGAACAACTGATAAAACCCTCACACAAACTAACAAAAAAGTCACAAAAGGTAGTTGAGCTGGCAAGCATGTGGACAGATGCCTTTACTCCTCTATAAGATGTGCTTCTGGGTCAGGCTGCGCCACTCTGTTCTGTTCTGACTGATGCCTGATGTAGAGAGTCAGAGTGACAGAGTGACAGACTGACATGCCCTTTGTTTCTACTACACTGTCAAGATCACACATAGCGAGGTCCAGTATGCGATCGATTCTTTTTCTACTACTCTTTTTACTGACTCGAAAGTCATGATTCGTTTTTCTGAGTGACTCGTTCATTTTAGTCATTCTTTTGGCCTGCTAGCAGCAGGATTGATATACAGTCCTCCGACTCAACAGCTCTAGAGATGTGCGCTGACCAACAACTGTCTGTCATAATTACTCAAAGGAAAATAGGTCATGCTGCAGGCAGCGTAGAGGATAAAAATATGTGTTAACTGACAATTCATCTCATGGTGCAGGAATGAACGCAATTCATTAATTATTGAATGTTGTGATGGGATCGGCTTTGTAGAATCAAAGCATCAACAGCCTCTACTCAACAAACTTGAACTCGAGAACAAATAGTTTGGGGGGGGGGGGGGCTGCAGTTTGCGAACCATATTGTGCTTATCACCCTCACGGCAGTCGAGCAATGCACTCCTCCAACAGTCGTTCCCAATCTAGTCCGGATGTGTGCCACAACTAGACCTTGTTTCAAATGTATAAAGACATCATCTTATATGTATCCCTAGCAATCAACAAATGTAGGCCTACGTTGTTTAAACAACAAGTCTCCGTCACAAATGACAGCTTCAATAAGCACACCACGGTAAACGGCACGTGAACGAGAGGTTTGTCGGATTATGACAGTTTTCAGTTCATCGTTCGCCGGTAGGGGCTCCTGCCTGCCAACTGTGATGGACGAGAGGCTTGTAGAATCAGGACTCTTTCAAGTTTTCAGTTCATCGTTCGCTGCTGTGGGGTCCTGCGTGTTCTGGCCATTACTGACTCAAATGAACAAAATGAGTCTACAGAATCGTTCTTTTGACTGAACTTCCCATCACTATCACACATCACACCTTTCTTTGACTGTGTGTTGTGTTTTTTCACAGGAGACATGTCTGGCTCTTGACTGGTTGTGTGTCTATGTGTGTGCATCTGTGTGTATGTCCACGCATGCAGTGTTTGCGCGTGTGAGCATGCAAATATGTGCATGCGTGTGTGGGCAATGTTTACAGGCAGCTTTGAAAAATGTCTTTGATCTTGTTGATCTATTGAGCTACATCTCTCTGAGAGTTCATAGTCTGTGGTTTCTCGTTTGCCCGGTTCCCCCCACCAACACCCACACACACCTGCAGCCCTGATGCCTTGCAAGCTAAATGCAAAAAGTGGAGTTCAAATTACATGTCGTTTCCTAGGCAATAGTCAGAATAACAAAGCACGCTTTCCCACACTTCCTTATTTCCTGCCTCCATGCTTTATTACGATCTCCATTACAATCCTCATCTCGCCGTCCATCTCCGGGGCTGTGTCCTAAATGGCATCTTATCTCCTGTATAGTGCAGCTCTATTGACCCGAGCCTTAAGGGCTTTCGTCGAAAGTAGTGCACTGCAGTTACAGTTGACGTCGGAAGTTTACATACACTTAGGCTGGAGTCATTAAAACTCGTTTTTCAACCTCTCCACAAATTTCTTGTTTACAAACTATAGTTTTGGCAAGTCAGTTAGGACATCTACTTTGTGCGTGACACAAGTCATTTTTCCAACAATTGTTTACAGACAGATTATTTCACTTATAATTCACTTTATCACAATTCCAGTGGGTCAGAAGTTTACATACACTAAGTTGACTGTGCCTTTAAACAGCTTGGAAAATTCCAGAAAATGATGGCTTTAGATGCTTCTGATAGGCTGATTAATATTATTTGAGTCCATTTGAGGTGTACCTGTGGATGTAATTCAAGGCCTACCTTCAAACTCAGTGCCTCTTTGCTTGGCATCATGGGACAATCAAAATAAATCATCCAAGACCTCAGAAGAAAATTGTAGACCTCCACAAGTCTGGTTCATTCTTAGGAGCAATTTCCAAATGCCTGAAGGTACCACGTTCATCTGTTCAAACAATAGTACGCAAGTATAAACCCCATGGGACCACGCAGCCATCATACCGCTCAGGAAGGAGACGCGTTCTGTCTCCTAGAGATGAATGTACTTTGGTGCAAAAAGTATAAATCAATTGGCGAACAGCAAAGGACCTTGTGAAGATGCTGGAGGAAACAGGTACAAAAGTATCTAGATCCATAGTAAAATGAGTCCTATATCAACATAACTTGAATGGCCGCTCAGCAAGGAAGAAGCCACTGCTCCAGACCCGTCATAAAAAAAGCCTGACTACGGTTTGCAACTGCACATGGGGACAAAGATCATACTTTTTGGAGATATGTCCTCTGGTCTGATGAAACAAAAATAGAACTGTTTGGCCATAATTACCATCGTTATGTTTGGAGGAAAAAAGGGGAGGCTTGCAAGCTGAAGAACATCATCCCAACCATGAAACTCGGGGGTGGCAGCATGATGTTGTGGGGGTGCTTTGCTGTAGGAGGGACTGGTCCACTTCACAAAATAGATGGCATCATGAGGGAGGAAAATTATGTGAATACAGTGGGGCAAAAAAGTATTTAGTCAGCCACCAATTGTGCAAGGTCTCCCACTTAAAAAGATGAGAGAGGCCTGTAATTTTCATCATAGGTACACTTCAACTATGACAGACAAAATGAGGGAAGAAAATCCAGAAAATCACATTGTAGGATTTTTTATGAATTTATTTGCAAATTATGGTGGAAAATAAGTATTTGGTCAATAACAAAAGTTTATCTCAATACTTTGTTATATACCCTTTGTTGGCAATGACAGAGGTCAAACGTTTTCTGTAAGTCTTCACAAGGTTTTCACACACTGTTGCTGGTATTTTGGCCCATTCCTCCATGCAGATCACCTCTAGAGCAGTGATGTTTTGGGGCTGTTGCTGGGCAACACAGACTTTCAACTCCCTCCAAAGATTTTCTAAGGGGTTGAGATCTGGAGACTGGCTAGGCCACTCCAGGACCTTGAAATGCTTCTTACAAAGCCACTCCTTCGTTGCCCGGGCGGTGTTTGTGATCATTGTCATGCTGAAAGACCCAGCCACGTTTCATCTTCAATGCCCTTGCTGATTGAAGGAGGTTTTCACTCAAAATCTCACGATACATGGCCCCATTCATTCTTTCCTTTACACGGACCACTCATCCTGGTCCCTTTGCAGAAAAATAGCCCCAATACATGATGTTTCCACCCCCATGCTTCACAGTAGGTATGGTGTTCTTTGGATGCAACTCAGAATTCTTTGTTTAGTTTAGTTTTTACCAAAAAGTAATATTTTGGTTTCATCTGACCATATGACATTCTCCCAATCTTCTTCTGGATCATCCAAATGCTCTCTAGCAAACTTCAGACGGGCCTGGACATGTACTGGTTTAAGCAGGGGGACACGTCTGGCCCTGCAGGATTTGAGTCCCTGGCGGCGTAGTGTGTTACTGATGGTAGGCTTTGTTACTTTGGTCCCAGCTCTCTGCAGGTCATTCACTAGAATCCCCCGTGTGGTTCTGGGATTTTTGCTCACCATTCTTGTGATAATTTTGACCCCACGGGGTGAGATCTTGCGTGGAGCCCCAGATCGAGGGAGATTATCAGTGGTCTTGTATGTCTTCCATTTCCTAATAATTGCTCCCACAGTTGATTTCTTCAAACCAAGCTGCTTACCTATTGCAGATTCAGTCTTCCCAGCCTGGTGCAGGTCTACAATTTTGTTTCTGGTGTCCTTTGACAGCTCTTTGGTCTTGGCCATAGTGGAGTTTGGAGTGTCACAGTTTGAATTGTGGACAGGTGTCTTTTATACTGATAACAAGTTCAAACAGGTGCCATTAATACAGGTAACGAGTGGAGGATAGAGGAGCTTCTTAAAGAAGTAGTAACAGGTCTGTGAGAGCCAGAATTCTTTCTTGTTTGTAGGTGACCAAATACTTATTTTCCACCATAATTTGCAAATAAATTCATTAAAAATCATACAATGTGATTTTCTGGATTTTTCCTCATTTTGTCTGTCATAGTTGAAGTGTACCTATGATGAAAATTACAGGCCTCTCTCATATTTTTAAGTGGGAGAACTTGCACAATTGGTGGCTGACTAAATACTTTTTTGCCCCACTGTATATTGAAGCAAATGGGTATTGAAGCAAATGGGTCTTCCAATTGGACAATGACCCCAAGCATACTTCCAAAGTTGTGGCAAAATGGCTTAAGGACAACAAAGTCAAGGTATTGGAGTGGCCATCACAAAGCCCTGACCTCAATCCTATAGAAAATGTGTGGGCAGAACTGAAAAAGTGTGTGCGAGCAAGGAGGCCTACAAACCTGACTCAGTTACACCAGCTCTGTCAGGAGGAATGGGCCAAAATTCACCCAACTAATTGTGGGAAGCTTGTGGAAGGCTACCCAAAACATTTGACCCAAGTTAAACAATTTAAAGGCAATGCTACCAAATACTAATTGAGTGTATGTAAACGTCTGACCCACTGGGAATGTGATGAAAGAAATAATAGCTTAAATCATTCTCTCTACTATTATCCTGACATTTCACATTCTTAAAATGAAGTGATGATACTAACTGACCTAAAACAGGGAATTTTTTTATAGGAGTACATGTCAGGAATTGTCAAAAAATGAGTATGAATGTATTTGGCTAAGGTGTATATAAACTGTAAGTTTAGGGCTAGTAACATGACTGACACCTCTCATAGACAGCTTTGATAGCATGGCATCACTAATAGCTGCCCCTGAGACAGAGTTAGGTGAGCACATCAGCAGCAGCACTCAGCGATGGAGGCTGCTGCACATGACATGTTAGCGTAATGTTAGCGCTACCCAGAGAAACGAATGCAGGCTTTAATGCATTTGCTTGGCAGCAGCTGTAACATGTCAACACTTAAGGCCTCAGTTATCATGCTAGCGCTAGGAGACGTGTGCATTGGGAATGGAGGAGATGTGCTCTCTCTCTGTTTCTCTCTCTCCCCTCTTCCTACTTTCCTTCCTCCTCTCCCTCTCTTTCTTTCTCTCCTCTCGCTACTCCATCCCCCTTTCCTCTTCCCCAAGTCCCTCCCTCTCCCACTCCCCTCTCTCCTTCCCTCCCTCCTTCTCTCTTTCTCTCCACCTCTGTAATTAGCCAGCCTTGCTAGTCTGTCACTGCAACTGATCCGTTAATTGCTCAGACTGTTTGTTTTCACACATTCATATGGGGGAAATTAGAGGTTTTAATGAGCGTAAACCTAAAACTGTGTCACCACTTCCCCCCCAGCTGTGTAGACAGTAAATTGGGCCCTCCACACATAAACGGCCTCATCTGGGGAACCAACGAACACAGCCCGGCAGACAGTGTTATTTAACAGCAGCATACTCAAATTGCACCCTATTCCCTATATAACGCATTACTTTTGACCAGAGCTGAGGGCTGTGGCTATGGTCAAAATTTGGGAATTATATAGCAGGGATGGTGCAGTTTTGGACATAAAACAAATGTACTTATTTATGTGTACTGTATTTATATTATGCATTCTGTATGTTGACTTTGTGTCTTGTCTGTCTTGGACATAGTCTATTACTGGAAGCACCTATTCATTAAGTCAATTTCCGGGTATGTGTAAATGCGATTCTGGGATTCTGATCTGACTCTGAAGAGTAGATGTGTGCCTCTGCTTCAGGAAGTTACAAATCTCAACATGACTTTTAACTACCTGCAAATTGAGCATCGTCTCGGTATCTGGTATCTTCCACATGATTGCAGAAATAAACAGATGTCAGTCTTTGGGTTGGGTTCTGATGGGTAATCTGTGTAAGGGGTTGACCATCCCAAGCCAGCAGGCCCCTGCTGTATGGTTACATTCCAATGTCTAAAGGCCTTTTAGCATGCCACTTAGAATACATGCCAAATACATTACATTCTAAATAGTAGTGTGAATTTTGGAACAGAGAATATACTGTGTTTACAGCTCCTCTCATGGCCTATCCTCCCTGCCTCTCTCCCCAGGAAACGAGCATCTCCCTCTGCCAAGGATGAGCACTCTGTTGGGGTGAAGGACTCTCTGCTGGCCCACTCCTCTGACCCTGTGGAGATGAGACGACTTAACTACCAGACACAAGGTATAGACGCACACAAACACAAACTCACCCACCCAGACACACTAGCAGACCAGACTGATCACTAGACACACACTGAAAATTTGGCCGTTTGAAAAGATCCTAAGAACGTCGATAGGCCGTTCTCTGCACTCACCCCCAAAAAAACACTGGGAGCAAACCCATGATTCTCGGTGTCGGAGCACGCTGCTCAGACCACTGCGCTATCGCAGTTCACAATGTTCTAGCAAGCCGCGAGAACACTGTGAATACTGATGATACCTGATGGTAATAGTGTGTTGTTTTTCATTCTTTTTGTTTTGAGCCTCCCTTAAACCATAGTCCTAACCTTAACCACTCGGGAATGAACACATGCAGTTAACCCCTTGAGTTGTTTCCGTTTCACCCCTGTAACCACACAGAATTAACCCTGTGACCATGCAGAATGAACGGGTCAAAAATAGACCTTCATCCATAGTACGTTGAATTTCGAAGGGAAACTTCGAGATCTTGTAGAGCAGACAAAACAACCCACACAGACGCACTTAAGTTTAGCAACCATGGCCAAACTTTCCACTTTGCCTACACTCAAATCTCTAACAAGGTTGCTTATAAAACCTGGCCTCGAGCCACCTCCACTGGTCACACTCTTATGCTTTGATAAATTCTGGTAAATGTGTAGATTTTTGTAACTACTTTGATAGGAGAAGCAGTGTAATGCAGCTTTGGAAGATGGACAGGACAGCTTTGGACAGCTTTGGAAGATGTAATAGGAAAACCATCTGAGTTCTCAGTGTATATGCAGCTAAATTAGATTCAGCTAAATTAGAATAATATCAGATGCTGGTTATCTCAAAATAAAGATTGTCGACATTCAATTATGCCGACTATCATCGGTGGAATGTACCTGCTTTACTGCACACCACATTCTCCAGTGTAAAAATAAAATAAAATAAACACTGAGTGTTAAATCAACACTGAAAGTATTGAGTTTGTGGACCCATATAGACATCGGGAACCGTGTTATATTAACACTGCTTAGTTTAAACCCTTATTCAAATATTTCCCAGAGTGCCTGATCTTTCAAATAAAAAAACACCCATGACTATATTTGTTAGTGACTGAGATATATGCTTGATGCATTCATCCATTTTCAGCCCTCCTGACATCACCAAGTGATAAAAAAAATTGTATTTGTAACACAATACCTTACACATTTCATACGGCCTTATTTTAAGGGTCTGGTATTACACTAATAGAGTGACCTGAAACTCATATACATCTCTTTGAACCAAAACCACACCCATCATTATTATATTTCCCAGCATGCTCTATTGCAGGTTGGGTTTTGGAATTGTTTGTTTCAGTATCTATGTTTGTGCACGTGCATTGATGCATTGGGGGGTCCCGAGTGGCGCAGCGGTCTAAGACACTGCATCTCAGTGCTAGAGGCGTCACTACAGAGCCTGGTTCGATACAAGGCTGTATCACAACCGGTCGTGACTGGGAGTCCCATAGGGCGGCGCACAATTGGCCCAGCATTGTCCGGGTTAGGATTTGGCCGGGGTAGGCCATCATTGTAAATAAGATTTTGTTCTTTACTGATTTGCCTAGAAAAATAAAGGTTACATTTTTGGGTGGGCGTTAGTTACATTTCTTGGGGGGCGCTAGTTACATTTTTTGCACCCGTTACTGAAAAGTTTGGTCCAGTTTAAATGTCTTAGGTAGTCTCCGCACAATGTTCCTAATCCTGGGAAGTCATTCCGAATGGAGATTAATACAACCGCCAACTGTTGGATATCCTAACTCTGGCTGGATTCCATAGGAATTACTCATCACTTTGCAAACTGGCATAATGTGACCTTGCAGGTAGAATTGAAAAATGATGATACATTTCCCAGGTTTTCCAGAAATCCTGGTTGGAAGTTTCCTGGAAATGGAAGAGGGAAATCTGAAATAATTCAACCAGTCAATTTTGATAACCCTAATTCCTTCCTGGCCTGAGGTATGAACTGGGGTACAATTAATGCACTTAAAAAGGTACAAAGGATGACCTTACAGAGTACCACTACAGTTACACGTGTTTGTACCCCTTTAGGCACAAATCTAAACCTTTTGTTGTGTGTAATACAATGGCCTGAAACTTGTGGTTTACAGGCCACATAGGGCCTGCAAGTCACATTATGGTGACTTACACATCACCTTTGTATGTTCTATTGGAATCCAGCCAGTGTAGTAATATAACTTTTGGAACCTGTTTTCAGAATGGGTTGGGAAGACTACACTATGAGACTACCTAAAGCAGGACTTTCCAACCCAGTTCCTGGAAAGCTACCATCCTATAGGTTTTCACACCAACCCTAATCTAGCATACCTGACTCTAATAATTAGCTGGTTGATAAACTAAACCAGGTTAGTTACAACTGGGGTTGGTGCAAAAACATACAGGAGGGTAGCTCTCCAGGAACGAAGTGGGCGAGACCTGAGCTAAAGCATCTAAACTAGAACAGCCATTTCAGTAACAGGTGCAATAATTCTCAGTAACATATTGGATCAGTTTAGAAAATATTTGTCATTTTTATTTGAGTGGCATAATATTAAATAATTAATCCATGTACATGCACAAACAGATAATGAAACAAACCATTTTTTTTAAATCAAACCGCAATAGAGCATACTGGGAAACATGTTAATGACTGTCATGGTTTTGGTTCATAGCGATGTGTATGAGTTCCAGGCTCCTGTATTTGGGTAAAACTCGGCACTCAAAGTAAAGCCTTATAAAATGTGTATGGCGTTGTGCTAAAGTGGCACTCCAGTCTCCTTTTCACATGATTTAACATCTGATTTACTTAACAAAAGGCACATCTCAATAGGTGGTACAGTTAAGTCATGACATAGCACAGCACAAATGGGGGGGGTTCTTTTTTGTTCACTATTGCTCTCTATTGTTCCTCACGCAAGGGGGGAGGCGGATGACATCACAATACCATCAAACCAATTTATTGAATTCCCTACTCCTTGAAGTTTTCAGTTGTGTCATAACACCACTATTTTGCTTAAAACATAATTTGTGTACCCTTTAGTGTGAGGACATGACTGTATTTTACACTTGGGATATTTCTTTTCAACAGGAGAAGTTCAAAAATCACTGGAGGATGTCTTTAAAAAAAAAATTGTAATAACATATTCAATTAGGATCTCACTTGGTGAAGTCCATGGAACCAAAAATGGATAAATGCAGCAATGATGTCTCTGTCACAAACAAATACAGTCATGGGTGGTAACTACAATTTACTCGAAAGCTAAGGTATTCTCGGAAATACATTAAGCAGTGTGTTCATTTCACACTTTCTCAGTGTTATTTGTTTTTGTTTTTAAAACCGGAGAATTTTCTGTGTGGATGTCATCATCTTGTCTTTGTTATTGTAAGTTAACAAGGCCTAATGTATAGGATCATATCAATCTTGTAGTATTTGTAGTACTTGGGTTGAGGTGAAGTTGGTGTGCTCTATGCAAAGAGAGATACTGTAGTTGCGGATGGAAGGTACTATCTGTCGATCAACAACTCAAAGCGCTGGTTTTAGTCTGAAAGTTGAGATGTCCTCTCCCTCTAAACTTCCATTTATGACCTTAAGAAGCCTAAATGGTCTCTTATCATACCGTAAAACTTCAATTAAAAGCTGTCTCAAATAGCCGCCTGTCCTTTTTAATACCCAGGCGGGCAAATAAACTTATGTTTTAAATAAATAACTGGCAAGCAGGGTCCTGGTCAAATGTCATGCACTATATAGGGAATAGGGTGCCATTTGGGACACAGGCTGTGTCTCTTCTAATGGGCTGCAATGACCCAGCTTGCTAATTAACTACCGTTGGACGCAGCGTTGAACTCGAATATAAGCCCACAGAATCACTCGCCCTTTCTTTCTGTGCTTCCTCCTCTCCTCTCTCTCTCTCTAGCACTTTCTTCCTGTGCTTCCTCCTCTCCTCTCTCTCTCTCTAGCACTTTCTTCCTGTGCGCTCTCTCGCCCTCTTTCTCGCTTTCTCACTCTGTCTCCTGCTGTCACTCTTTCTTACTCTATGCCGTCTCTCTCTCTCTCTATTTCTCTCTCTCTCTAACCCTTCATCTCATCTCTCTCCCCTCCACGCTGGGGTATTTTGAAGCTAGATCCTTCACAGGGATCCTCTTTAGTATTTGTTCTAGTAATGTGCTATTAGATGGGCAGCTTGTGGGTCTCTAGCAGTGGGGGACCTGTCTGATGTTGTTTACACAATTAGAGGCAGGTATGTTGTTGACTAGGTTGCCTCTTACCTTGTGTGTCCTTCATGAGCAACAATGAAGAACAGCGCTAGACATCAGGCGTGTCCTAATAGCTCAGTTCTTCACTATCGATGCCTCTGTTGCATACTAAAGCACTATATGATACTTTAATATAGGGTAGTAGTACATACAGTATAGTCTGTCTTATGTCTAAGACAGTTATGTGTTATGGTACCTTTTTACTGTCATGGTAGCCCGGACCCAATACCATGAGGTGAAATCAAACAATTCAGTTTGGATCCAGGCTATTGTCATGGATGGAGACCGCCTGGAATTGCATCATTCCTCTCAGTTTCAGCCTAACAAACTGACTCTCTTCAGTTCTGAAAACCTTGGTGCTCTTTCTCTATCCCCCTTTATCTCTCTCCTAATCCTTCTTTACCCTCTTCTCCCCTCCTTTTCCTCTCTTCCCCCTTTAACATGAATGATCCCTCTGGTTTTGGCTGTTGAGTATGACACACCGACCTCCCCCATCTTCTCCCCACAGGTTCCAGTGCCCTCAGTTGTCCGAACACTCCAAGTTAGTTTTCATTCCTCCTGTGTTTTCTACCTATTTGAGCATATCCTCTTTCCTTCTCTCTCTCTCTCTCTCTCTCTCTCTGATCTCTCTGTGATCTCTCTCTCTCTCTCGCTCTCTCTCTGATCTCTCTCTCGCTCTCTCTCTGATCTCTCTCTCTCTCTCTCTCTCTGATCTCTGAGTCACTCTGCATCAGTTCTCTCAGTAGCACAATCACAGCTCAGACTGTGCTTCAGGGGGAGTTGGAATATGCAAAAAAAACACATTTCCAATTCACACATGTACAAGTGTGGATTATATGTATGTGTAAATTGGAAATGTGATTTTTTTTCTTGCATATCTCAACTCCCCCTGAGGCACAGTCTGAGCTGTAATAGGACAATTATAACTACCCATCAATTACTTATTAGTGTTAGAACTGATCCTGATCTGTACATACAGTAGTTAGTACATGTAGTCAGTGACTGTTGCACCAAAACCGACAGCAAGTGTTGTGATGGTGCTACTTTGGGAGCTGAGTTGGAACACCCCCCCCCCCCCCCCCCCCTCCTCCAAGAACACCCACCTCCACCCTCTCTATTCATCCTCCACTGCTGATTTCTGTATGTCACCCACTAAGGCCATCTCATCTCGGCTCCATGCTAGCTGCACCTTCTCTGTGATCATCTGATTTGTAGCTCAGTCGGCTGGATCCTCCCACCCCCTTCCACTGCACTCCCACCCCCCTCATCCCCACTAGCTGTGTCACTTCCTTTCGACAGGCTGGCCTCAGAACTGCTACCTGTCACCGCTGGCTGAGAACTATCCAGAGTGTTTGATTGGATGGCTGTTTGTGGGAGGTCAGGGGTTATAGAAGAGAGTCAGGGTTTAGAGGTCAGAGCTTAGGGTCTTTAATAATAAGCCAATAAGATAAGAACACAGTAATATGCATAGAGCCTCTATTGACAATGATATAATTCATTTATTATTTGAATCAACATTATATGTTTGAGACATTTGTGAATGTGTTTGTTGTTTAGTGGTGTCTGTGTCTCGGTCTGTCCTGTCATTTTGGAGGATACTCCATTTGCTATTGCTTTGAGGACAAGCAGAGATGAAAGATTGTTCCTGCATCAATCCCTGAGCTCTTTTACCGCTGAAAAAGATGATATACTGTACCTGTATGTGTTCTGTTTATAAGTCCCGCACTTTGAGGTTACAATTTCAGCATCATTTGTTTCAGGATCAATAGCTATATATCACCTGGTAGCAAATGTACAGTGCCTTGCGAAAGTATTCGGCCCCCTTGAACTTTGCGACCTTTTGCCCCATTTCAGGCTTCAAACATAAAGATATAAAACTGTATTTTTTTGTGAAGAATCAACAACAAGTGGGACACAATCATGAAGTGGAACAACATTTATTGGATATTTCAAACTTTTTTAACAAATCAAAAACTGAAAAATTGGGCATCATGAAGAACAAGGAACACACCAGGCAGGCCCGAGATACTGTTGTGAAGAAGTTTAAAGCCGGATTTGGATACAAAAAGATTTCCCAAGCTTTAAACATCCCAAGGAGCACTGTGCAAGCGATAATATTGAAATGGAAGGAGTATCAGACCACTGCAAATCTACCAAGACCTGGCCGTCCCTCTAAACTTTCAGCTCATACAAGGAGAAGACTGATCAGAGATGCAGCCAAGAGGCCCATGATCACTCTGGATGAACTGCAGAGATCTACAGCTGAGGTGGGAGACTCTGTCCATAGGACAACAATCAGTCGTATATTGCACAAATCTGGCCTTTATGGAAGAGTGGCAAGAAGAAAGCCATTTCTTAAAGATATCCATAAAAAGTGTTGTTTAAAGTTTGCCACAAGCCACCTGGGAGACACACCGAACATGTGGAAGAAGGTGCTCTGGTCAGATGAAACCAAAATTGAACTTTTTGGCAACAATGCAAAACGTTATGTTTGGCGTAAAAGCAACACAGCTGAACACACCATCCCCACTGTCAAACATGGTGGTGGCAGCATCATGGTTTGGGCCTGCTTTTCTTCAGCAGGGACAGGGAAGATGGTTAAAATTGATGGGAAGATGGATGGAGCCAAATACAGGACCATTCTGGAAGAAAACCTGATGGAGTCTGCAAAAGACCTGAGACTGGGACGGAGATTTGTCTTCCAACAAAACAATGATCCAAAACATAAAGCAAAATCTACAATGGAATGGTTCAATAATAAACATATCCAGGTGTTAGAATGGCCAAGTCAAAGTCCAGACCTGAATCCAATCGAGAATCTGTGGAAAGAACTGAAAACTGCTGTTCACAAATGCTCTCCATCCAACCTCACTGAGCTCGAGCTGTTTTGCAAGGAGGAATGGGAAAAAAATTCAGTCTCTCGATGTGCAAAACTGATAGAGACATACCCCAAGCGACTTACAGCTGTAATCGCAGCAAAAGGTGGCGCTACAAAGTATTAACTTAAGGGGGCTGAATAATTTTGCACGCCCAATTTTTCAGTTTTTGATTTGTTAAAAAGTTTGAAATATACAATAAATGTCGTTCCACTTCATGATTGTGCCCCACTTGTTGTTGATTCTTCACAAAAAAATACAGTTTTATATCTTTATGTTTGAAGCCTGAAATGTGGCAAAAGGTCGCAAAGTTCAAGGGGGCCGAATACTTTTGCAAGGCACTGTATATGGTATATTTTCTAAAGTATTGTTTTGCTTTGTGACAATATCATTACTAATGTATTAAGATGTTGGTCTTATGTAGCTATAGCAAGGGATAGTTTGCAATTACCATTTCATGGAAAATTGGAAAGTGACCTGTTGTTAAAGCATGATGCTCTGAACATCCCCTCTCTCTCTCGCTCTCTCTCTCGCTCTCTCTCTCTCTCTCTCTCTCTCTCTCTCTCCACACACTTCTTTCCATATCACCTCTCTCAATGAGCTCTGTGCTTTGTCATCACACTTGCATCAGTTCACTGGTTGCATATCTCACATTCAGTGTGTGTATGTCTGTTGTGTGCATGCATGTGTGCAGGTTAGCTTTTTCGTCATGAATGCTGTTCTGGAGGCAGCTCTGCAGAACGGTCACTAGCTTGCACAGCCACAAAGTCACAACATCTGATTTTAAACATAACATTAACCTTAACCACACTGCTAACCCTAATGCCTAACCCTAACCTTAAATTAGGATCAAAAAGCACATTTTGTTTTCATAAATGTTTACAATATAGCCAATTTTGATTTTGCAGCTGGCACATCTAGCAGAAATCGCTCAGTTCTGCCTCCAGCACCACTCTCATCCCAATAAACGTCAACCTGCTGCAAGTGTGTGTGCGTCCATATATCACACTGTGTTGTACTTTTCATCCATAGCTTAAGGAAAGTTTTATGTACCGCTGTAAATAGGTAACATTCTTTCTCACTCCTTCAGGGATGATGGAGCACCCTTTCATCTCCACCACTGATCTGGCTAACCACATCGAGCGACTTAAGGCCAACGACGGACTCCGCTTCTCACAGGAGTATGAGGTAACTACTCTGCCCTGCTGATCACCACTGGCTGTCTACAACTCAGTTCGCTCATATACTGTAGTCTCTGTAGTCTCTGTAGTCTCTAGATCTATAGTCTCTCTCAACGGATTAGCTTGACACTTTGATTATGGCTCACACACTGCCCTGCAACCACTGGCTGTCTTTATCACTACACTCTTAGAAAAAAAAGGTGCTATTTAGGAACTAAAAGGGTTCTTCGGCTGTCCCCATGACCCTTTGAAGAACATTTTTTGGTTCCAGGTAGAACCCTTTCGTGGTCGATGACACAGTCGATGACGTGGCACGCAACCATTGGTTGATGCATAGAACGTCTCGGCAGGGGAACGCAACGCAACCATAGGGCGGATTCTATTATGCTGAGCCAGTGAGATGCCAGTGAGATGTTTTGCTCAATAAGCAGACCAGAGTGGGCCTTCCCCAATCAGATTTTTTTTGGGGGTGTCTCTATGGTGTCTTTATGTCTCTGCCTCGAATTTCTTCACTCTTGTTGGCTCGTGATAGCTAAGATTATCTATTATATTGACAAGATGTTCAAGTAACCGCTCTAACAATGAAAATACATGTCCTAAAATATGGAAGGCAGGCAGCAGGAGACAAGATCAGGTGGGACCATTCTAGCCAGTGAGAGAGCAGATACTTGTGTGAACAACAAGCACAACTAAGTTGCAGAATGGCACGTGTGTCCACTTATAAGAGTGCATTTGTAACAACCTAGACATTATGCTATTTGATCACATAAGCATCATGTAATTTGACACTCTCTCATCGACTTACATGCAAAAAGATCTGCTTATCTGGCAGGGGCAGATTTTGGACAGAGGTTATCCTCGCGCTTCACCTCTTCCTCTCTGGTGATAGTTTGTGATAGTGATGCACAAGCTAGGCCTATTTGGAACATTGCTCATCTACACACACACTTTGTTCTGCCGTTTGGAATAGAGCGGGAGTCTGTGATTGGTCTCTAACACACACATTTGTATAAGTATAATTCTAATACGGTCATGACCACTCAAAGTGTAGTAGTCGTCAGAGTACCGTCAGAGTGTCTTTAATGTCTTTAATAGGTTATGCATACTGTTTCAATTATGTTTCAGTGGTGAGGGTTGGGAAAGAAGCCCAGACTTTGTCAACTGTTGTCATTTTAAAGGGTGAACTTAGCAATTAGGTAGAATTATGCAAATAGTTAGTAAAAAGTCTGAGCTAAAATTCTCACTCTGGTTTGTATGGGCAACACATACACCTTTCTTCTTAATTGCCTACGATTAGTGATTCATGATCACTGCCAGCTACTGAGTGGTGAGTGCTGCCTTGCGCCAGTCTCTCCCTGCCTGCGCTGTATTCAGACAGGTGAAAACAATGGCAGTTGTTGGTTGATTGTGCCTTACTCTGTTTGGCACATGCTGTCCAACTCAAACGTTTCCTCAGAAGTGGGGACTGATGCCTTTTGCTGACACAGAGGAAGGAAGCCACACCATATGTTCAGGGAGCGTCGAGTCACGCAGAGATGACACATTTAGGATTGGGACTTTGCAAACAATTTATGAGAGGGCTTGGCTGTGTAATGTACGCTGGGGAGTGACGAAAGGTATTAATCAGGCTGTTCACCAGACACAATCACCTCCTAATGTGCCTCGCTAGATTAGGATATCATCGGGAAAAAGAATGGGAGACGCTTTTTGAATACCACTGCATAGTTCAGTTATAGCAAATGATAGGTCTGTTTAACATGTCTTGTGCGTTCGATTCACTGCATTGCCTGTGTGGCTGTTTTTCCCTCGGTGGATCTGTAGACAGGTTCCATAAACAACAACGACAAGCGCACACAACCATGCGTACACACACACACACACACACTGTAAGACTTTTCTGTAATTTCAACAGTAAAACACTGTAGAACGCACAATAAAATACCTTAAATGTCTTTTTACAGATTTAATGATTGTGCATTGTGGGAAAATGTTGTGGGCTGGGAAAGAGTCTGGCTTATTAATGTATTTTAAGACTTGCATTTGAGGCTATATTTGTTGCACTCTTGAGTGAGAATGCTGTATCCACACAAAATACAGTAATATTCTGTACTTTAAGCTTGAACCCCCCTTCCCCCACTTTGTTATTAGGTAGAATTAAGTAGAATTATGCAAATAGCTAGTAAAAAGTCTGAGCTAAAATTCTCACTCTGGTTTATATGGGCACCACACACACACACACACACACACACACACACACACACACACACACCTTTCTTCATAAGCATACGATGAGTGATTCATGATCACTGCCTGCTACTGAGTGGTGAGTGTTGCCTTGCACTAGTCCAAGACTCTCATTAAGGAATCCTTCATTCTCCTTGCCTGAGCTGTATTCAGACAGGTGAAAACAATTACAGTTGTTAGTTGATTGTGCCTTACTCTGTTTGGCACATGCTGTCCAACTCAAACGTTTCCTCAGTAGTGGGGACTGATGCCTTTTGCTGACACAGAGGAAGGAAGCAACACCATATGTTCAGGGAGCGCCGATTCACGCAGAGATGACAGTTTAGGATTGGGAATTTGCAAACAATTTATGAGAGGACTTGTCTGGTAATGTACGCTGGGGAGTGACAGCAGGTATTAATCAGGCTGTTCACCAGACACAATCACCTCCTAATGTGCCTCGCTAGATTAGGATATCATCTGAAAAAGAATGGGAAATGCTTTTTTCTTCAGTTATAGCAAACAATAGGTCTGTTTAACATGTCTAGTGCGTTCGATCTACTGTTATAGCCCATGTGTCTGCTTTTCCCTCGGTGGATCTGTCGACAGCTGACATAAATTACAGCACGCTTACGCGTTGACACACACACACACACACACACACACACACACACACACACACTATGCCTGACAGTGTCTGGCCGAGTGGCTGAAAGACATTATTTGCTGTATTTATCATAGATACAACAGAGTATGCACCCCAAATGGGACCCTATTCCCTATTCAGTGCACTACTTTGGACCATGACTCACAATAAGTTACCATTTGGGAGGCAACCTGAGATGCACCTGTCTCCCGACTCCAGAATACGCCTCTGATTCAACGAGGGCCTGGATGTGATGTTATTTATGTCAACATTTATTGTAAAATGTACAGAAACTTACTGGCAGCAATTGGCCAGTAAGTTACTGTAATTCATTTTACAGTAACAGCTACTGAAAACCATTTTATGGAACCAAAAATGTTACTGTAATTTAAGTAACAGTACCAATTACAATTACAGCATATTACTGTAAATACCCAGTGACATATTACCCAGTGTTCTTTGCAAGTTTTCATTTAAACGTGTACATTTTGGTCATTTAGCGGGTGCACTTGTCCTTACAGCAAGTAAAAATGTTTCTGTAACTGTTAACAAACGCTTCCAACCTGTAGAGATGTTATGCTTGATACCAGAGATCTAAGGCATGAGTTGAAATCGCTAAGAAGCTAACTTCGAAGCAGTGTACCGATGCGTGTATCATTTTATCAGAAGTATGTAATCAATGATGTACGAAGCTTAGTTTGATCACATACTTTTTCAAACCATGTGTTGCAAAATGTGAGATTCTACTGATTTCACCCTGGTTCCAGTGGGGGGTTTTTTCGATTCCAAGCTGCTTTCAAACACTGACTGGACAGTATATTTCTATATATTTATGATTTTGTACAAAATATTTTTCACCTGACCGGTAGCTTAGCAGGTAGAGTAGGGAACAATGGAACATTCACTGATGTGGGGTTATGCGTTTGAGTCCTGTTGAAGGCACACTATTTAGAAAATTGTTCTTTCTGCATTTCTGTTAAAACAATTTGCATTATTTAGTATAAGCTTCTGTCTTAAGCATCGTAAACATTGCCATAGATTCAGTTTCTGAAAAATAGTCAACTTGAAGGCAAAAAAATGGAAGCATGATGTAAGATGCAAACCTGGTATTCCAACTGATTATAGGCTACTTAAGCCAACGACCATGATATTATGACTGAAACAGAGAAAGAATACCTGTGATAATCGAATGCTGCTATTTATTTCTGACCAGCAGATGTCACTAATGTGCAATGTGAACAGATAATGAAGCTTAGAGTATTTAACCGTTTTTTAGCACAATTTGATGAAAGCGCCAAAGCCTTCAGAAAGCCTCGGTTTCCCATCACTACGAAACTCATAGTGATTACATGGCAAAACAGATGAAAATGACATGGCTAGCCACTCAACCATTAAAGGTTTGAGACTTGCTCCCACTCTGATCTGCTCCCTAGATAAATTAAGTTCTTACAGAACTACTACCACATATCAGTTAATTTTGTACAGCATTCTCACTAACGGGTGCAACAAATGTAGAGTCTCTTTCAAGACAAACCTCAAAATATGTTAATGGGTCAGAAACAATATCATACTCTCACTCATGTTTAAAATGCTTTTGGAGCTCCAAAAGGCAGTATGGTACAGTATTCTGAATTACAGTAACATTTCTGGCAACATTTGGCCAGTAATATACTGTAGGTTTTCAGGACAAGGTTTATAAAATTCTTGAAATAGAATATATATTAGTGTATTCTGTACGGTTTCTCACTCACTGGTGCAACAAATATAGCCTCTTACAAGGCAAGCCTTAAATATGTTAATGTCCCAGAGACTCTTTCGCAGCCCACAACAGTTTCCCACAATGCACCATCATTAATTCTGTAATAAACATTTAAGGTATTTTACTGTGCATTCTACAGTAATTTACTGTTGAAATTACTTAAGTCTGATAAAGACAGCAAACAATGTCTTTCAGCCACTCGGCCAGACACTGTCAGCCATAGTGTGTGTGTGCGTGTGTGTGTGTGTGTGTGTGTGTGTGTGTGTGTGTGTGTGTGTGCGCGTGCGTGCGTGCGTCACGACTTCCTCTCCTTGATCGGGCGGTGTTCGGCGGTCGACGTCACCGGCTTTCTAGCCATCGCCGCTCCATTTTTCATGTATCCATTTGTTTTGTCTTGTTCCCTGCACACCTGGTTTTCATTCCCCAATCAAATCAAATGTATTTATTCCTCTGTTCCCCATGTTTGTGTGTAGGATTGTTTGTGTTACGTATATTTTGATATTGTGGATATTGTTAGCGCATTACCTTTTTGTCTATGTTCCGTGTTTTGGACACATTTTATGTTACTTTGTGCTGTTATTTGACTGGAATAAAGTGTGCCTGTTCACTACACTCTGCTCTCCTGCACCTGACCTCGCCTCCAATACACACTCCTAACAGTGTTTGTGTGTGTGTGTGTACGTGTGTGTGTGTGTAAGCATGTTTGTACTGTATCAGTGCACGTGTGGGTGGAGTGTTTGTGCATGTTAGCAGGGAAATAGCTAATTATGATCCTGCAATGTATTATCACCCTCCTTAGAGAAGCTGTTTAAATAAAACATGTATTTGTTATGGACACAGAATAGTACACCTTGCTAACTGAAGCAGCAATATAGAAGTATTTTAAGCATCACAAAAGACACAATATAAGTAGTGTATGCCACAAACGGTACCCTGTTCATTATGTCGTGCACTACTTTTGACCAGGGTCCGTAGTTCTCTAGTCAAAGCTAGTGCACTATATATGGAATAATATTGGGCCATTTGGGCCACAGTCAGTTACTGTATGAAGTGTCTTGACAGGATTTGATATCAGCTGAAATACAGGAGCTATTCTTGAAGCATCACCGTGCTGCTGGTTTAGGATGCAGCTTGTGGAAAACACACACACACACACACACGCACACACACAGCTAGTGGAAAACAAGCTAAGGGCTCTTCAAATGTCAAAGTCAATTTTCCTCGCCTATGTAAATTCAGCCTCTTGTGCCAAGCGTTAGCATGGTATCTCTTCCTCACGGAGGTACACATGGTGGCGGCCCTCTGGGCTTTTGTTTTGTGGGTGCCTGTTTTTGTTTCTAAGAGGGATGGAAATGCGGCGGTGTCGGGGAGAGAGCGTGATTGCAGTGGCATCCACGGTAACTGATATTCACATCCACTGGGCGCATTAGCAATAATGTGTGTTGTTTGTCAGAGCAACGCAGCAAAAGCTTTGCCTAACAGGCTGTTAAATAAGATGTGCGCTCAACCTCTCTCACCATTGTCATTGATATGAGCAGACAGACGGGTCCCACATGCCTTCTCAGCCAGCCATTCAGTCAGGAGGAAACAACCAGAATGTGCAGCCTTTTCCTTTGTGTGTGTGTGAGCGAAGAAGAGAGGCAGCGGGAGAGGAGGGAGAGGAGAGGGAGAAAGAGGGCAAGACAGAGAGGGGATAAGGAGAGAGACCGAGAAGGTGAAAGAGAGAGGCGAGACAGTGATGCGGTTGGGGGAGAGCGTATGTATTTGTTTTTCAGTATGATGTGAGATCAGTGATCAGAACAGAATGGTCAATAATGAATAACAATGTAGTGTCTGTCATTATTTAGTTGGACCAGAGCCTTTGTCCAGTGCCAGGGATCGATACAGGGCTCAGATGAATCATCAACCTGCGTAGCCGTGGCTTACCCATGCCCTGCCTACCATATGTTCAGCTCTCCCTCACTGTGTCACATATTGTAGTGTAGACTACTTCTATATACTGTATGTATTTGTACTGTACTCTATACGACATCGTTCCACCAGTAAATATTGTTTCAACTTCTTTCAATGGTCTCTGGACATCTGATTTGTACTAGCTTGTTACAGCATAGATATTTCCTATTTCCTAGGTTTGTGGTTCGACCACGGTGTTATATTCATCCTGAGTGATCTCCCCTCTCTGTGTGGAAGGGCTTGGAGGTCGTGACCTCAGGCTGGGTAGATTCAAGAACACTGATAGAGGTTGTTTCTGCTCTGTTCACCTCCATGACATCTTGATTTCATCAGCAAAGCTCTCCTTGGCCATTAGTGTAAGGGCGTTCGTCTGTAGGAGGAAGAGAAGCGGACCAAAGCGCAGCGTGGTGGTTATTCATGTTTTAATAAATCACTACACATGAACAAACTAACAAAAACAAGAAATGTGAAAACGCAAAACAGTCCTATCCTGTGACAACAAACACAGTGACAGGAACAATCACCCACCAACACACAGTGAAACCCAGGCTACCTAAGTATGATTCTCAATCAGAGACAACTAATGACACCTGCCTCTGATTGAGAACCATACTAGGCCGAAAACATAGAAATGCCCCAAAACATAGAAAAACAAACATAGACTGCCCACCCAACTCACGCCCTGACCATACTAAATAAATACAAAACAACAGAAATAGAGGTCAGAACGTGACAATTAGGTGGCCCAGAGATGGTAGAGCCACGACGGAGAGGTGATTTAATTAATTCAAACAGCCCGGGGGGGAAGGAAGAGTGCTGTGGGATCACATAGGGCTGCTTTTATTACAGAACAGACATTGAAAAGGATGGGGAATGTTCTGGTGCCTCCATCATCCTTTAGAATTAAACATACCGAACCTACTTTCCTCACAAAACACTGCAAGGCTATTGAGTTTTGAGAAATATGACAGGAAAAATTACAATGTGTCTCTTCTTCCTCCTCTCTCTATCTCTCTCTCCTTCCCCCTGTCCTTCTTTCTTTCTCCCCTTCTCTCTCTCTCCCTTCTCTCTCCCTTGCACTCTCTCACTCCATCCCCCCTTCATCAGTCCGTAGACCCTGGACAGCAGTTCACGTGGGAACACTCTAACCTGGAAGTAAACAAGCCAAAGAACCGCTATGCAAATGTCATCGCCTACGACCACTCCAGGGTCATCCTCACCTCCGTCGACGGTATGTTTGGTGGATTTGTTGTTGTTGTTGTGAAGTGTTTTCGCTTTTTAATAACTGGATGCGGGGAGGTAATGTGTTATGAAATAAGTGAGCACCTGTCAATAAAACGTTTTTTAGGTGATGTTTTGCTTTTTAGGGAGGGGTGGTGGGAGGTATTGTGATGGTATTAACTAAGTGAGGCTGTCTCAATAAAGAATATCCAAAGCCAAGTCTGCAGACAGTAAGCTCCTACCCACTGCAAAGACATGTCACAACAATATATCTCTCAACCCAATCCCCAGGTGTGACAATGCTTTCTCCCTCACTGTCCGTCTGTCTCAGTTTGGAGTCAGTCAGTGATATAAATGTCATTGCATCCTACTGGTTGTGGATGTGTCTTTCTTCTCTAATGTGTTGTGCTGAGTGGAGCTGTTTCATGCTGTGAAGGGGGTGTTGATACCGTGTTGAAAACCTGCCCGCCTGCTAGGTGACATCCCAAATAGCACCCTATCCCCTGTTTATAGCACACTTCTTTTGGCCAGAGCCCTATGGGCCCTGGTCAAAAGTAGCGCACTATAGGAGATAGTGCCATTTGGGAAGAAGTGATGGAGTGCCATTGCGCTATGGGCGGGGGTCAAAATAAGTGCACTATATAGGGAGCCATTTGGGATGCAACCTTAATGTTTCCAAACACTGCCTTCCTTCACCGTGCTACAGGAGTGCCAGGTAGCGACTACATCAACGCTAACTACATAGACGGCTACAGGAAGCAGAACGACTACATCGCTACACAGGGCCCGCTTCCTGAAACCCTGAGTGACTTCTGGAGGATGGTGTGGGAGCAGAGGACCAACACTATTGTCATGATGACCAGGCTGGAGGAGAAGTCAAGGGTGAGAGACTGAACACGCACACACTGTCTCAGCAATACATTTAAGTCATTTAGGAGACGCCTTTATACAGAGCAATTAGGGTCAAGTGCCTTGCTCAAGGGCACATCAACAGATTTTTCACCTTGTCGTTGTAACGGTTTTCTATATGAGAAGGAGAGTCGGACCAAAATGCAGCGTGTAGATTGCGATCCATGTTTTAATGAACAAACGTAAACCACGAATCAATGCAAACACTACAAAATAAAGAACGTGATGAACGTAACGAAAACCTAAAACAGCCTATCTGGTGAAAAACACATAGACAGGAACAATCACCCACAAACACACAGTGAACCCCAGGCTACCTAAATATGGTTCCCAATCAGAGACAATGACGAACACCTGCCTCTGACTGAGAACCATATCAGGCTGAACATAGAAATAGACAAACAAGACATGAAACATAGAATGCCCACTCAGATCACACCCTGACCAATCAAAACATAGAAAATACAAAGTAAACTATGGTCAGGGCGTGACAGTACCCCCCCCCCAAGGTGCGGACTCCGGCCGCAAAACCTGAACCTATAGGGGAGGGTCTGGGTGGGCATCTGTCCGCGGTGGCGGCTCTGGCGCTGGACGTGGACCCCACTCCATGACAGTTTTAATCCCCCTCCTAAACGTCCCTAAATAGGTTACCCACCACAATGATAACATGGGACAGAGGGACAGCTCGGGACAGAGGTAACTCGGGACAGATGGGTAGCTCAGCCCTGAGAGGAAGCTCAGCACTGAGAAGAAGCTCAGCACTGAGAGGAAGCTCAGGCAGGTGGTTAGATCCGGCAGATCCTGGCTGGCTGGCGGTTCTGGAAGATCCTGGCTGACTGGCGGATCCGGAAGATCCTGGCTGACTGGCGGATCCGGAAGATCCTGGCTGACTGGCGGATCCGGAAGATCCTGGCTGACTGGCGTTTCCGGAAGATCCTGGCTGACTGGCGGATCTGGGAGAATCTGGACGACTGGCAGATCTGGGAGAATCTGGACGACTGGCAGATCTGGGAGAATCTGGACGACTGGCAGATCTGGGAGAATCTGGACGACTGGCAGATCTGGAAGAGTCTGGTCGACTGGCAGATCTGGAAGAGTCTGGTCGACTGGCAGATCTGGAAGAGTCTGGTCGACTGGCAGATCTGGAAGAGTCTGGACGACTGGCAGATCTGGAAGAGTCTGGACGACTGGCAGATCTGGAAGAGTCTGGACGACTGGCAGATCTGGAAGAGTCTGGACGACTGGCAGATCTGGAAGAGTCTGGACGACGGGCAGATCTGGAAGAGTCTGGTCGACGGGCAGATCTGGAAGAGTCTGGACGACTGGCAGATCTGGAAGAGTCTGGACGACTGGCAGATCTGGAAGAGTCTGGACGACTGGCAGATCTGGAAGAGTCTGGACGACTGGCAGATCTGGAAGA
Organism: Oncorhynchus mykiss; assembly: GCF_057628025.1. Taxonomy (NCBI): domain Eukaryota; kingdom Metazoa; phylum Chordata; class Actinopteri; order Salmoniformes; family Salmonidae; genus Oncorhynchus; species Oncorhynchus mykiss. The sequence continues at coordinate 35,233,009 of NC_143025.1, forward strand.
GACTGGTCGACACAGACTGGCTGCTCTGGCTGCTCCATGCTGACTGACAGCTCTGGCTGCTCCATGCTGGCAGACTGCTCTGGCTGCTCCATGATGACTGGTAGCTCTGGCTGCTCCATGCTGACTGGCTGCTCCATGCTGACTGGCAGCTCTGGCTGCTCCATGCTGACTGGCTGCTCCATGCTGACTGGCAGCTCTGGCTGCTCCATGCTGACTGGCTGCTCTGGCTGCTCCATGCTGACTGGCTGCTCCATGCTGACTGGCTGCTCCATGCTGACTGGCGGCCCTGGCTGCTCCATGCTGACTGGCGGCCCTGGCTGCTCCATGCTGACTGGCGGCCCTGGCTGCTCCATGCTGACTGGCGGCCCTGGCTGCTCCATGCTAACTGGCAGCTCTGGCGGCTCCTTGCAGACTGGCAGCTCTGGCGGCTCCTTGCAGACTGGCAGCTTTGGCGGCATCCTGCAGACTGGCAGCTCTGGCGGCTCCTTGCAGACTGGCAGCTCCATGCAGACTGGCAGCTCTATGCAGACTGGCAGCTCCTTGCAGACTGGCAGCTCCTTGCAGACTGGCAGCTCCTTGCTAACTGGCAGCTCTAAGCTAACTGGCAGCTCTATGCTAACTGGCAGTTCTGAACAGGCGGGAGACTCCGGCAGCGCTGTAGAGAAGGAAGGCTCTAACAGCGCTAAACAGGCGGGAGACTCCGACAGCGCTGAAGAGAAGGAAGGCTCTAACAGCGCTAAACAGGCGGGAGACTCCGACAGCGCTGGAGAGGAGGAGGGCTCCGACAGCGCTGGACAGGCGAGGCGCACTATAGGCCTGATGCGTGGTGCTGGCACTGGTGGTACTGGGCCGAGGACACGCACAGGAAGCCTGGTGCGGGGAGCTGCTACCGGAGGACTGGGGTGTGGAGGTGGTACTGGAAAAACCGGACCGTGCAGGCGCACTGGAGCTCTTGAGCACCGAGCCTGCCCAACCTTACCTGGTTGAATACTCACGGTCGCCCTGCCAGTGCGGCGAGGTGGAATAGCCCGCACTGGACTATGCAGGCGAACCGGAGACACCGAGCGCAAGGCTGGTGCCATGTAAACCGGCCCAAGGAGACGCACTGGGGACCAGCTGCGTAGAGCCGGCTTCATGGCATTAGGCTCGACGCTCAATCTAGCCCGGCAGACACGCGGAGCTGGAATATACCGCACCGGGCTATGCACCCGCACTGGAGACACCGTGCGCACCACTGCATAACACGGTGCCTGTCCGGTCTCTCTAGCCCCCCGGTAAGCACAGGGAGTCTGCCCAGGTCTCCTACCTGGCATAGCCATACTCCCTGTTAGCCCCCCCCCAAGAAATTTTTGGGGCTGCCTCTCAGGCTTCCATCCGCGTCGCCGTGCTGCCTTCTCATACCAGCGCCTCTCTGCTTTCACCACCTCCATTCTACGGTAACCTTCCTCGCACTGCTCCAGCGAATCCCAGGCGGGCTCCGGCACTCTCCCTGGGTCGGCCGCCCACCTGTCGATCTCCTCCCAAGTAGTATACTCCATACTGTACTCCTCCTTGGGCTGTTCCTGTTGTTTCTTCTCCCGCTGCACCTTAGTGCGGCTACACTCCCCTGGTTTAGCCCAGGGTCCTCTCCCGTCGAGGATTTCCTCCCATGTCCAGAAATCCTTATTGCGCTTCTCCTCGCGCTGCTCCTGCCTGTTGACACGCTGCTTGGTCCGTTGGTGGTGGGTGATTCTGTAACGGTTTTCTATATGAGAAGGAGAGTCGGACCAAAATGCAGCGTGTAGATTGCGATCCATGTTTTAATGAACAAACGTAAACCACGAATCAATGCAAACACTACAAAATAAAGAACGTGATGAACGTAACGAAAACCTAAAACAGCCTATCTGGTGAAAAACACATAGACAGGAACAATCACCCACAAACACACAGTGAACCCCAGGCTACCTAAATATGGTTCCCAATCAGAGACAATGACGAACACCTGCCTCTGACTGAGAACCATATCAGGCTGAACATAGAAATAGACAAACAAGACATGAAACATAGAATGCCCACTCAGATCACACCCTGACCAATCAAAACATAGAAAATACAAAGTAAACTATGGTCAGGGCGTGACAGTCGTCTCTGGGAATCGAACCAGCAACCTACCGGTTACTGGCCCAACATTCTGAAACGCCAGGCTACCTGCTGACACACGTGCACACACACACACACAATGTCTCAGGACACACACACACAATCCCCCCCCACACACACACACACACACACACACACACACGTCCTGACCATTGATTCACCCTCTGCTGTCATTGACCCTGCACTCACAGACTGTAACAATCCCAGTAGTCTCACCCTTGCTCTCTAATGGACAGAAGGTGTGAGCGTCGACTGTTAGGTGGCAAAATCCTAATCGAGGTATTTGAATAGACTCTGTAAATAACTGACACTCTGACTGCATGGTGGCAGCAAGACAGATGGAAATGTGTCACGCACACACACACACTCACACCAACAAACACCTACTTTGTCTAGCAGGATTAATAACTCTGTACCTAAAGGTCATCCCATAGTGTCACAGCTTCCTGCCAAACTTAACATCACACCTGTCTTTCTGGCCCCATGAAGGGTCAACTCATCATTCAATTACCTTTCACCTTTGAATCTTGGCCCCTGTGTGTCATCATCATCACAGCAAGGTGTCTGCTGGTAATATCCCAACCCCACCGATGTGTCCTCTGATAACCTCCATTTTCACCGGTTTTGTCTAGAAGGAATACAGCTTTTATCAAAATTGACTTTCGTAGCAGATTTAGGATAATTCATGCAGCAGGTTAGGAGTATTAGGTTAAGATTAGGAAAAGGTTTAGGCTTACCTCTAATGCTAAACAATTAAACTTTTGACGTCAATTTAACAAAAGCTGTAGCCATCTAGACATGACAATTTTCACCCCTTTTACTATCCGTCTCACTAGAGAGGAAATTAACGGGAGGGGAGGACCTGAAATAGAACACACCACAGGAATTTATGTGACTGTCCATAGCGACTGACATGGGGATGGCCGGGACGCAGTGACACCCCCTTCACTATGAACAACCAGAGCACAGTACCAACCTTCAATAGTTTTAGGGACAGCAGCCATTTCCAACTGGCACTAGTCTGGGTGGATGTTGGGAAATGTTCCTGTAAAACAGATCAACATAAAACGAATGAAAAAAGGAATATTATTATCTGTGTACATGGTCTGTGTTTGTAAGAAATGTACCAGTTAGCTCTTGACTGTGTGTGTTTGGGATGTTCATTGGAATGTATCCAGGTGTTGACCCTACTGTCCACCAGACTGTCCAATCAAAATGCCCCCTCACAATGCCCTGACCAATGACCCTGGAGCACCAGGCTGCTGTCCAATCACAAAGCCCTGACCAATGGCCCTTTGGAGTAGAGGTCTGGAGGAGAAGAGAGGCACCAGTCATGCTGGCTAGGGTCCCTGGGCCTAGATTCCCCTAGAGATGGGCCACTGAACCCCAGCTGGCAATCTCTCTCTGCTTTCACTCTCTCCCCTCTTTCTCTCTCCTTCTCTCCCTCCAGGACATGGATGACACAGTGGAGCAGAAGCAGTCCAAGCTGTCATCCGTCGCTTAGCCTCAGTCCCTCTCCCATAGCACTAACCCTCTCAGTCCCTGTCCTATAACACTGACCCTCTCAGTCCCTGTCCCATTTCACCAAAACACTAGGCCCCTCAGGCAGATTTAGTCCCTGTCCTATCAACCTACTGTAACTCTGTGTCAATGCTCTTAGGCTAAAGCTATGCTCAGAGATATTCATTGTTCAGTGTCTGCGAGTGGAAGTCTCTCCTCTCATCCTCCAGGACAGGGAAAATTACACAGTGGAGCAGAAGCAGCTCAAGCTGTTCTCTTTAGATCAGCCCCAGTCCCTTACTGTCCCATTACCCGAACACTAGCCCCTTCTCTCACCCCTAGTCCTTGCCACTGTTCCTTTACTGTGACTGCAGTGTCAGTAATACTATTCTACACTGAGGATGAACTTCATTGTTCTTTGCCTGTGTGTGTACAGGTGAAGTGTGACCAGTACTGGCCCAGTCGGGGTACAGAGACCTATGGGATGATCCAGGTGACCATGTTGGACACTGTGGAGCTGGCTACCTATAGCGTACGCACCTTCACCATCTATAAGGTAAGAGCCACACATGTAGAGGTATAGTGTGTGTTGTAGCCCAAGAGTGACCAGCTCTTGACCAGCTGGAGGGCAATGATCCCGGAATGTTTTCTTGAGCTTTTATCAAATCTCTTGCTAGCTAACTCGGTGTTGTAAATATAAATGTTTGTCATAGAGACTACCCAGAATGTGGCCACCAGTGTGCGTTTGTGGTGTTCTGATACGTTGCTCTACCAGAATGGCTCCAGTGAGAAGAGAGAGGTTCGTCAGTTCCAGTTCATGGCCTGGCCGGACCATGGAGTGCCTGAGTACCCCACCCCCACCTTGGCCTTCCTGCGCAGGGTCAAGGCTTGCAACCCGACAGATGCAGGGCCCATGGTGGTCCACTGCAGGTAACCCCCATCTTAGACACATCTCCTTCACTGCAAACACCTGGAATGAAGTCAATAAAACTGCCCAAGAACAGGGTTCACTGAAGTTGCGCTGTTGAGGCTCTTTCCACTGGTGGAAATAAGCCTAAGCCAGAACCATCTCACAGATATGTGACTTTTCCCACACAAAAGCCACACACATTCAGATGCACACACACACACACACACACACACACGCATACCGACACAACACAAACCTACACTTTACACACACACACACACTTTTACACACATCATTTGCTGTTGTTATTTATATCCTGATGCCTAGTCATTTTACCCTTCCTTCATTTACATATCTACCTCAAATACCTTGTACCTCTGCACATTGATCTGGTACTGGCACTCCCTGTATACTGCATAGCTCCATTCTTGTGTATTTATTTCCTTCCTCGTGTTACTATTTGATTTATATATTATTATTTTCATTATTTTGAAACTCTGCATCGTTGGGAAGGTCTCATAAGCGAGCACTTCCCCGTAAAGTCTACACCAGTTGTATTCGGCGCATGTGACACATTCTTTTTTATTCCATTTGTTCCTGTCAGTGTACTGTACATGGCTCTATAGTTACAGTTTCCTGTCTGTGTAATAGTTACAGTGCTCTGTCCATCCCCACAGTGCTGGTGTAGGGCGGACCGGTTGCTTCATCGTGATCGAAGCCATGCTGGAGCGTATGAAGCATGAGAAGTCTGTGGATATCTACGGTCATGTGACGTGTATGAGAGCTCAGAGGAACTACATGGTGCAGACGGAGGACCAGTACGTCTTCATCCACGAGGCCCTGCTAGAAGCAGCCACCTGCGGTAACACAGAGGTCCCTGCACGCAACCTGTACGCACACATCCAGAAGCTCACCCAGGTCACGCCCGGAGGCACCGTTTCCGCCATGGAGCTAGAGTTCAAGGTAGAATAACAAAACATGGAGTTTGAGAATAAGGCAACAGCCCTGCTTTGTAGCCTGGTCCCAGATGGAAACAACGACCATAGCAGTTGGAAGGACAGTGCAAACAGTGTGGTAGCAGCCTGTCTCATTGTACATTACAGTTCAGTTCCATGTTATGAACTTAACTAGAAGATTGTCGGAGTGCAGCCTTGAAATCAGACTCGAATGCTAGGGACTTGGGAATTGACTGGTTATGCTAGAGTTTAAGTGACATGACTACAAAATTGGTACAGTTACTAACTGGGGCATTTAGTTAGGAAACAACAGAGTTGTTGTTGTTTCGGTGTGTACGATGCAGTGGGGGGCAGGAAGTTAATGTCTTAGTGTGTTTGGAACAAGGAGTAGGAGAAGAAAAGGAGGAGGAGGAGGAGGAATTTTCCTCTCCCTCACACTAACTCTTAGGAGGGGTGTTCTGTTTCAGAGGCTAATCTTCTGGACTGGGGATGAGAGACTGAGAATGAGGAAGGGAGGAAGAGAAGAGAGAGGCTCGGGGGATGGAGAGACAGAGAGAAAGAGAGTGATCTAGTGAGGGAGGAGTGTTGGGGCAGGCTGACCGGCTGACAGCCTGTAGATAAAGCCTCAGTGGGTTGGAGAGCTGATGCATCCTGGGATTGGGCTTGGGCCTATACCACTGGGCTCCAACGACTGTATTGGTCCCCCTCAGATACTCACTGTCTGCATCCCAAGTGGTACCCTATTCCCTATATAGTGCACTACTTTTGACCAGGGCCCATAGGGCTCTGAGTAGTGCGCTATGTAGGGATTAGGGTGCCATTTGGGGTGCAACCACTCACAGCCTCCCGCCATAGGAAAACAAAACTGCTCTAACCAGCCTCCTTCTGGGGTACTCACCACCATAACCGAAATGATGTGGGTCAAACTTGTTCAGCAAGCAGGATGATTGTAAATCCGCAGCGAGTATAATTAGGTTTTGATGCTCAGTACCACTCGCAAATTTGTTTCGCAAGCAAGGTCTGAAATGTATACTTTTCTTTTTAACTACTGACAGAGAATCACATTAAGAGGACCCTGTCAGCAAAGCCAGCAAAAATATAAAAACTATCCCCCTCTCATTTGGGAGAAAATGCTTTTACATTTTAAAAGTTTGCTTTGGTTTTGGATTGCTATTCCATAGCTTTCACATGGATATACTGTAGGCCTGTGCATCTCTCTTAACAGCCGTCTCAAATGTTGTGTGAGTATTTGTTTTCGACTCCCTGACGTCTCCGTATGTGGCTGTGGCGTCGACACTTAGGGTGAGTTTAAAGGAGAGAGAGCTCGGCGTTGCCAGTGTCAGCAGGCAGTTATTTGAAGATGGAGAACATAGGGGCTTGACTCAAAGCTCATCATTTTCATGCATCAATAATAGTGTTAGCCCCTATGCCCTCCAAAATCCCTGCCCATATACAGCAGCGCTAGGCTGGCTGGGATCCCTGGCTTTACAACTTTGAAGGAAGGAAGGTGGGCGTCAGGGACAAGCTGTGGCAACAGTCGTCGTCGGGTTAGAGGCAATTTGACTGCACCCCGTGGGTGCACTCCAGTCCAGTAATTATAGGGTAAGGGTTGGTGTTTCTCTACAGTAGCGCACAGTTCTTTAATCTGGGCCATGTTTTTAATCCATGCATCCTTCCATGCATCCCTCAACAGTATACCAAAACAAGTGACGGGGCTGCCATTTTGCCCAAAAACATCCCAGATTGTATCTTAAATCTGTCCATTCCTCTTCCCTTCCTTCTCCAGAAACTGTCTAACTCTAAAGCACATACCTCAAGATTCATCAGCGCCAACCTCCCCTGTAACAAGTTCAAGAACCGGCTGGTGAACATCATGCCTTTTGAGTCCACCCGCGTGTATCTGCAGCCTATCAGAGGTGTGGAGGGCTCCGACTACATTAACGCCAGCTTCATCGATGGATACAGGTGAGAGAGAGGGAGATGAGGAAAGGAGAGAAGGAGGGACGAGAAGAGAGGAGAGGAGGAGAGGGGGTAGAGTAGAGGAGGGGGAGGGCAGAGAAAGAGAGGAGATTCAAACTGTGAAAATGAGGCATGAAATATTCTGAAGACTAGAATAAGTGAGATGGAGGATGGTGAGAATAGAGGAGATGAAATAGAAATGGAGAAGACCGAATCCATCCTGCAGACACAGCTCCTCTAATGAGCAAGGAGGTGGACCTTTCCTGCAGCGGCTGACAGCAGTGGATTATGGTGTGACATGGAGACCAGTGTTTTCCTGTCTGTCTCCCTTGTTGTGTCAGTTGTCAGGGCAAATTGGTCATAGTGGCAGTACTGTCCATTGCTTGCCACATTTCTCCCGTGGTAAATAAATAGTCTGTTTGTGACAGGTGACAAACTACTCCTGGAAGAGGAATAAAGTTATTGCTCATTGTGATGACTCTATTCTTGTCTGCTGATTCCCACATTCCTTTACTGTATGGGAAACACTCTTTTAAAGACATTTGTTGATATTTGGAAAAATAACAGTGAAATGAAGCACCTGTTCTTACTGAGATGGATGGGAAGGTTTTGAGAATTCCGTAATATACAGCTGGGTGTGTGCGTGCAAGTGAGCATTAATGTGTGCACAGAGATGGGCAGTATTTCTGTTGAATATATTTGAAATACGTATTTTGTATTTACAATTTTATTTGCCTGAACTACAATCCAATGTGTTTTGTAACGAGATACTTTCGAGAGCTGTAATTGGTATTTTCAAAATACCAAAATACTTTTCAATACCATTTTTTTTTTTATATAGCGGTTCATTGGTATCAGACGTCTGATGGCACTATGGTGTGATAAGTGTGTCTGTTAGGAGACACTCTTATGTAGGGAATCTTACAGGCAGTGCATTCATCTAAGGTAAATAAAAAAGACATATCGCAGTCATAGCAAGCAACAAGTCTCTGTCACCATTACTGAGAGTGATGTTGTTTTTAACGGGTCGACTTTCTAATCTATTTTTGTATTTTAAAAGAAATACAATGCTTTGTAAACGTATGTTGTAATTTATTTTGATATGTTGGTCTTTAGGGTATTTTGTAATTGTTCTTTGTGATTTTTGCCAATTCCTGTGTGGGCGCGTGTGTATAGTTGAGTGTGAAAGTGTGTGTGAGGTGCTTGGGGGCTTCTGTTCAGGTATTGTCCCATATATTAATACCTAATCAGAGTGGTCCCATAGAGAGTCTCCTTCATGGAAGTGTAAACACTGTAATTGGCAATAATCCACAATGCTACAACACACTAATGAGTGAATGTCTGAATGAATAGGAGCTTTCCTCCTTTTTGGAGGATTTGTTGAGGGTTTTCTATTTGGATTTCCTCATTCAACCTCTCATCACACACACACACACACATTAGCAAGCAAGCAAACACACACACACCTCTTCTGTGCCTAATAATGTCCCTGGGGCTGCCCCACCTGAGGGAGAGAAGGGAAAGAAGAGAGGAGGAGGGGGAGAAGGAATGTGAATGTAATTCCTCTTTAATTCATGTAGCGGTAATTAAGAGTGACAGAGAGGTGTTGGCTTGTGTCCAAAATGGCACACTATTCCCTATATAGTGCACTTTTGATCAAAAGTAGAGCACTATATAGGGAATAGGGTGCCATTTGGGACTGATTGTAGGTGTTAGTATTCTATTGCGTGGGAGGCAGGCAGGCATCACATCTTTAAAGTGCCAGAGGGGATCAGAATGACTTAGGGGAATGAAGAAGGGGAGGATAATGATGATGACGCAATGATGATGATGTCATTCTGGTTAAGTTTCTGATATCCTGAGGTGGTAATTCAAACTATCTAGTCTCTTGCCAGCTATGCCACTGACATAACGATGTTGTGCACACCAGACATTACATACATTATGTACATATGCCACTGACATAACGATGTTGTGCACACCAGACATTACATACATACTGTCTTGGCAGAGCAAGGATCTCTATACCTGCCTGTTCATTTCTTTATTGCTATTGCTATGTCAGAACACTAAGAATCCAATAATTCAGCTGAAGAAACTGAATATCCTTGTGTCAGTCAAACCTATCAGATGTTAGAGACCCTTTGAACATTGTGCTGAGGCTGTTCTTAGTTGTTACTCAGAAAAGTAAGGGCAAAGACAGGTAGAACTCACAATTCCAGCAGCACCTTCGCTAGATATAACTCACAATTCCAGCAGCACCTTAGATAGATAGAACTCACAATCCAGCAGCACCTTAGATAGATAGAAATCACAATTCCAGCAGCACCTTATACTGTACTTCATGCCTCATATAGAATGCACTGTCTGTCTCTGTATGGTTGTATAAGCAATGATGTATGGCTATACTGTATCCTCCTGTAGCCTATAACATGGAGGAGCAGACCATATAGCTGCTGTAATCTCATGGTCACTCATTTCCTGCTGTGTGTGTGTGTGTGTGTGTGTGTGTGTGTGTGTGTGTGTGTGTGTGTGTGTGTGTGTGTGTGTGTGTGTGTGTGTGTGTCTGGCAGTACGAATGTATGCGTCTTGGGCTGACTCTCACATGTTTGTCGGGATTCCTGACAGAAACGTAATCACATTAACGCCACTACTCCCACAGCTTCACACTGCCCTCTACTGTTGATCTAGTGGAACTGGATCCCAGCTGCAACGCTGCGGTTCTCACTGCCTTGAAGAGAATAGGAACTTAATTTGTCAGCAGCATAACATAATGAAAATACACCAAGCCCAGACCCCATTATCAGCACAAGGGCCTCTCAGATCACAGTAGGACCACACAGGGCTCAGCGTGGATACTCTAGGTCTATGGGGATGTATTGAAGTGTACCTTATATCCTTTGTAGTTATGATGTTATCCTGACTCCCTGTGTCATGGCCTTTCCTGTATCCTGACGTAACTCGTGTTCCGTGTCTCTCAGGCAACAGAAGGCCTACATAGCCACCCAGGGCCCGCTAGCAGAGACCACAGAGGACTTCTGGAGGATGCTGTGGGAACACAACTCTACCATTGTCGTCATGCTCACCAAACTCAGAGAGATGGGACGGGTGAGTGGCATAGATACTGTACATACACTGTTAATACAAGCACACACAAACACACGCATGCATGGACACACACACACTAATGGATGGAATTGTTGATATGACAGTTCTGTCATTGTTTTCTGTTTCTTAGGAAAAGTGCCATCAGTACTGGCCTGCTGAGCGCTCTGCTAGGTACCAGTACTTTGTAGTGGACCCCATGGCTGAGTACAACATGCCCCAGTACATCCTCCGAGAGTTCAAGGTCACAGACGCCAGGGTAAGTCCATCTCTCCATCCATCCTCCCTCTTCTCCCTAGTGACGTATATCTCTCTCTGCTCTATGCAAAGGGCTAATTTTTGTACATAGCTGTACGCTAAGCATATTTTCCCAGTGAATTGTTTGTACACATATAATTATCTCTGCACTGTGGTTATGTTCTGATGTTCTGTGTGTAGAAATAGTTTCTGCACGTTACAGTAAAGACATTAGTAGCTTGAGAACACACTAAAACAATACTGGTAACATTACTCAAATTCTGTGGGTATAATGCTTTATGTAGCTGTATAAGCATGTATGAGCCTTTATAATGTCTAATAATAAGGCTTAAAGAAAATACTCACTTTATGCCCATCATCCATTCCTCACCACCTCTAAGGATGGCCAGTCCAGGACCATTCGGCAGTTCCAATTCACTGATTGGCCAGAACAAGGGGTGCCAAAAACTGGAGAGGGCTTTATCGACTTCATTGGCCAAGTGCATAAAACCAAGGAACAGTTCGGACAGGATGGACCCATCTCTGTGCACTGCAGGTAAGGGACACCAATGATAATTACCATTGTGTGTGTGTTTATGCATACGTGTGTGTATTTATGCATACGTGTGTGTGTGTGTGTGTGTGTGTGTGTGTGTGCTCGTGTGTGCGCATCTACTGTGTATAACCCTCTCTTTGCTCCTCCACAGTGCTGGTGTTGGGCGGACTGGTGTGTTCATCACCCTGAGTATCGTGCTGGAGAGGATGAGGTACGAGGGGGTGGTGGACATCTTCCATACCGCCAAAACACTGAGGACCCAGAGACCTGCCATGGTGCAGACAGAGGTACAATGCAGTCACAACGCTACAGTATGTTGGGATAGACTGGTTAGAGAGGGGATAGGACTATATAGAATCAGATTTATATTGTGTGATGTCCTGTCATGATACTGTGCCATAATGTTAGAGGAAGGTAGGCAGATATCGGGAGGAAACTGGGATGTGGGGTTAGATTAATAAAGTGTAGTTATTTCAACATATTGCTACGAATACTCTCCTAGGCAAATGCAGAACTATTAAATCAAATCAAATTTTATTTGTCACATGCGCCGAATACAACAGGTCATCTTACCGTGAAATGCTTACTTACGAGCCCTTAACCAACAATGCAGTTCAAGAAATAGGGTTCAGAAAATATTTACTAAATAAACGAATATAAAAAGTAACATAATAAAATAACAATAACGAGGCTATATACAGGGGGTACTGGTACCGAGTCAATGTGCGGTGGTACAGTTGAGTTGAGGTAATTTGTCCATGTAGGTCGGGGTAACGTGGCTCTATTTGTGATTGTAGATCACTCTCTTGACCGACACTGCTCTGCCCCTCTTTGTTTCCCTCCCAGGACCAGTACCAGTTGTGCTACAGGGCAGCTCTGGAGTACCTTGGCAGCTTTGACCACTATGCAACATAATCACTCTCAGAATGCACTGGGACTCCTGGGGTTCCGGAGCGCCGCCAGTGTGTCCCTTCTGAGCCATATACACCCGGCTGACAAAGTCCAGAAACTGCCTGAGGGGGGAAGGGAGAGGGGGGAGGAAGAAGGGAGAGGGGTGAGGAGGAGAGAGAGAGAGCACAAGTCTGACTGGGCAACCTTCAATCAGGTGGAGCAGTACTCCTGGACTGACTGGCATAATAAACCTGCTTTAAAACCCTCCACTACTAAAATCTACTCCTCAAGAAATTATCTAAATGCTCAGTGTGCTTCATTCTGACGTCTCTATACGTAATGCACACAACATAAAATCACTATTTCTGCCTCCTACTACTGCTGATATAGCAACGGTTATTTTTCTGCTTTTATTATGCATCAATATCAAAATTATTACCCATTATAAGTATGTGATTATTATTATTATTATTTTGAATTTATTGTCTAATCATTTATACTTTGGTTATTGTATGTCTTAACGTGTCTTATTTTAAATTAATTACTTGTCTTTTTTTGCACAGGGGACATGAATTTTTAATATGCTCCGAGTTATTATTAATACTGGAGACGTATGCATACTCAGAGCTGCTAATAATAATTTTATTTTTTACCATAATTATAATATTCTAAAGTTCGCTATTCTCTGGTAGTATTCAGTGGTATATGGGGGACAATCTTTTATACGCCTTTTCACTTCCTGGTACTTTACAAAACGACCAGCCATCTCCACAAAAAGAGATCAAACACATACACCAGAGTTAGTGGACTACTATAAAATAAACCTATATACAGTGCATTTGGAAAGTATTCAGACCCCTTGACTTTTTCCACATTTTGTTACGTTACCATTCTAGCATGGAATAAAAACTTTTTTTCGCCCCATCACTCTACACACTATACCCCATAATGACAAAGCAAAAACAGGTTTGTAGAAATGTTTGCAAATGTATATATATATATAAAAACAGAGCATTTAAATAAGTATTCAGACCCTTTATTAAGTACTTTGTTGAAGCACCTTTGGCAGCAATTACAGCCTCGAATCTTCTTGGGTATGAGGCTACAAGCTTGGCACACTTGTACTTGGGGAGTTTCTCCCATTCTTCTCTGCAGATTCAAGGACATTCAGAGACTTGTTCCGAAGCCACTCTTGCGTTGTCTTGACTGTTTGCTGAAAGTCGTTGTCCTGTTGGAAGGTGAAGCTTCGCCCCAGTCTGAGGTCTTCATCTAGGATCTCTCTGTACTTTGCTCCGTTCATCTTTCCCTCGATCCTGACAAGTCTCCCAGTCCCTGCCTCTGAAAAGGACATATTTTTACCTTGTCAGCTCGGGGATTCGATCCAGCAACCATTTGGCTACTGGCCCAACACTCTAACCACTAGGCTACTTGCCAAATTATGGAGGCCATTGTGTTCTTGGGGACCTTCAATGCTGCAGATATTTGTTGGCACCCTTCCCCAGATCTGTGCCTCAACACAATCCTGTCTCTGCGCTCTATGGACAATTCCTTCGACCTCATGGCTTGGTTTTTGCTCTGACATGCACTTTCAACTGTGGGGCCTTATATGGACGGGCGTGTGCCTTTCCAAATCATGTCCAATCAATTGAATTTAATACATGTGGACTCCAATCAAGTTGTGGAAACATCTCAAGGATGATCAATGGAAACAGGATGCAGCTGAGCTCAATTTTGGTCTCAGCCTGTTTCAAAGGGTCTGAATACTTATAAGGTATAAGGTATTTTTGCTTTTAAAATAGAATATATTTGCAAAAAATTCTAAAAACCTATTTTCGCTTTGTTATTATGGGATATTGCGTGTAGATTGATTAAATTATTTATTTATTTAGTTCATCAATTTTAGAATAAGGCTGTAATGTAACAAAATCGGAATACTATCTGAGTCTGAATACTTTCCAAATGCACTGTATGGTTAAAAAACTGAATAGGCTAATCTTGATGACTTTTGAAAAATCTGCCATGTACAGATACCCAATAACTGTTTACTGTGATTTTCTCAATGCCTGTCGCTCAAAGAGCTCCGGTCCAAACTCTAGACACAGCGAAATAAATACAGAATACTACCGGTACATGGAAAAGTTGTTTGTTCTGTTATATCCAGGTAGGTCGAGCATGGCCTGAGGTTGACTGAACCAAACCATCACTCCCGAATGTCACAGAGGAACTGGGACCCTGGCTCTGGTCTGATCTGACAAGCTATACCTAGTTTGGAGAAGCAGATATACAGAGCTCCACATCACAGACTAATGTACAGCCCCAACAACAACCATCCTATGAGAAGTGTTGAAGTGTCCAGACAGACAGTTATTCATCCATGTATTTCTGATTACCCTTCTGATTCTGAACTATGAACTGCACATGTCCATCTGCAAACGACTGGTCCAACTCCCAATGACTGGCCAGCTCTGCAGATACAGTAACTGACAACAACCCAGATGAACGTCTCTTCTGACTGTCACTGACTTTACATCCATGGTATAACTGCTGTACTATACTGTATTATCTCCTCACTGTGGTACAGAAGGAAATTCTCCTGTAACACAAAGAAGCAGCATCAATGTACGGTGGAGGATCTCTACCTTATAGTCAAGCTTTTCTTTCTTAAGTGGTACTATAGAATTGCAAAATGAGGTGAATTTGGATTTAGTGGGCCCGGAAGAATGGACTACAAAACAGGATTCATTTCACTTTGTCTTCGAATAGTAACGTAGGGGTTCAATCTTTTTTCTATTTGTTAATAAAAAGGAGAGGAAAAAAATGTTGCAAAAACCTTGATGTTAATAAAGTTGAAAAATTTGGTTTTTTATAATGTGGTGGTTGCATGGGTCTTTTTTGTCTATGTTGTGGACATTCCATGTACTGTCCTGTGTTGAGATTTGCCTGTACCCTGCACACGCACACACACACACACATGCACTCACGCGCACAAACATGCAGTCACAACTCACACACACACACACACACACACACACACACATGCACTCACGCGCACAAACATGCAGTCACAACTCACACACACACACACACACATGCACTCACGCGCACAAAAATGCAGTCACAACTCACACACACACACATGCACTCACGCGCACAAACATGCAGTCACAACTCACACACACACACACACACACACACACACACACACACACTGTTCCCCTGTCTTCCCACCCCCATCCGTCCATGGACCTGCTCCCCCTTTATCCATCCCCTTGATAGTGGTGGATACCCCTCCAGCCAATGCACACTGCTATACAGCCACTCTGTCCTGACAGAACCCCTGGAATATTATGGTCACAAAATGATAGAAACAATGAATTTTGGTTTACAGTAGTAAGTAGGTACCAGCATTGTGACTAGGAGGATGTTGAGAATTGTTCAGATCTACAGTAACAGTTCGACATGTCAAATCAAAGTATATTTGTCAAGTGCGCAAAATACAACAGGTGTAGTAGACCTTACAGTGAAATGCTTACTTACAGGCTCTAACCAACAGTGCAATTTCAACAACAAAAAATATTTTTAAAAAGGTATTAGGTGAACAATGTTAGGTGACATGTTGGGTAAACTCCAGGTTCCAAAGAGGAATACTCACTGTGTTGAACATAAAGATAATACAATTTACATTATTAATTATTCGGCACTCATTAACCAGATTCAGTTGCTAAATAATATTTTAAATTGTGGAAAAAACAGATCACGGAAAGACTACACTTTTAGGATTTGGTATTTGTACAGAGAAATTAGATGTCCTAGACTTAATCTTTTTTCTTTACATCATCCAACTTTTTAATGATTTATACCATATAAATCGATTTGCAGGGCATGAGTAATTTAACAAGGCGGAGTCATAGCAAAATAGTGCATTTTGATTGGTCTCGGTTGAGCGTTGGATACGCCCTCATTAAGCATTGTGCACAAACACGCACTGAGCATGCGTGCGACACTGGGTAACTTAATGGAGGACAATCTTTCCTACCCATGGTGAATTGTGAACAAATAATCTTCTGCTTTTGGAGATTTTGAAGTAGCAATCACTCATTACTTGGTCGTCAAGCGTAAGTTAATATTTTAAACAAAAGTAGCTAACTACTGATAAGTAATGTTGCTGAAAATGGTCTTCGCTCTTAGTCAAAACTACGTTAGCGTAACGTACTAACTAACGTTACTTGCTTCTCAAAGTTGTGACGTTACCAGTTGTTGCGTTATCTTTAACGTTTGTCAGTATGACATGACACAACTACTATTACTTTGTCTTTGCTATAGCTGAATTACATTATTAAGTAAACAATTATTAATTTGGCTAGGTTTGTAAGGCATCTTGCTAACGCTCTTTTCTGGGGGTAGGTGACAACACTGGGCCCGTCGTTAAATGACTTGGCATTCAACCAATCACAAATGTAGGAATTAATTTCATCAGGATTTCGTCCAATCTGCGAGTGGGCAGGGACTTCGCAATTCGCTGACGTTAGCTGTCTTGAGGAATATTAGCATGCTAGCTTTATGTTGTAGGAAGGAAAAGTTAAGACAACAACAACGTTAGCATCATACGAAGCTAGCTACCGTCTCACGGAGGAGATCAGAATTTAGTAAAGGCTTACTGCGAGGTAACGTTAGCTAGATAATTTTAGCTAACTGTCTCGTTTAAATTTGAGTTGTTGTTGCTGATATTAACGTTAGGTATTTGTCAGTATCTAGTTACTACAGCCACAGAGTCAAAATGACTATCGCAACTCATTAAAACAAACATTTGCTTTTTAGTCTTACTTGAAAGTTATGCATAAGGTTCGCAGTTTGGTAAGGTTCGGTTTAAAATAAAATGTTAAGAAGATACATTTTAGAAATAGGCGGGGTTTATGACTCTGGCTGTGGTAACTAGTGACGACCGGCATCTAGCTAGTTAACTAGCTAGTATGCCAAGAGCTAACTTTAACTAGCTAACGTGTCGTTAGCATTCTGAACTGAAGTAATTGACGACATTGTCTACCTGGCCCCACAATATGTATTTCTTCTACTGTGTTTTTGTGTGATGATAGTATACACTTCTGTAGTTGCCATAGTAGTAACGTTAGACTAAGCAGAGAGCTCCTGTAAATATGTACATATACATTTATTTGTACGTTTTTTTTTATCAGCTGTTTTGTTTTTGATAACATTGAGTTTTATTGCATATTTCTGGTGGTTTTGACCCACAGATGTGCAGATGGACTGGCAGGTAAAGTCATTATGGCTTAGCTAGCTACTTTAGCTGGCTAATTTGTTTCTGTTCAATGATGCATCTGGACACTGTAGCAGCTTTTTTGTTTCACCTGGCTGCTGGTGCCTGATCCTTTTTGAAAATATCAATTGAAGAGTCACCTGAAGCTCGAGAGGAATGGAAGCTGCAGCAAAGCAGTGGTCACCAATCTTTTCTTAGTCAAATATCACTTTCTTAGTCAAAGTGCAAGCTGAGATCCACCGCTTATATTTTTGGGGAACATTACTTTAAAAAAGTAATCCTATGCAACATTAAGCAGTACCGTAGCAATGAGGTTTGTGCAGTTGGCTATAGGCCCAATATGTTATCACTGCATATTGGCTTTGCTTGAATTGCCCTGCCAATGCATTGTTAGTTATATTAAAACATTTAAGGTAGGATATATGATCTGTTGCTGTTGCATTACTTGTGAGGCACAGCGGAGTGAGCACAGTTAAATAATTTGCTTTATTTTACTGGGCTGATTGTGCCTGCATCTGATGGTCAGTCTCAGCTGAGGGAGAGAGCAGCAGACTGATGAGGGTCCGCTGCTCAACATCCCTCCGCTCTCCCTTTCCTCTTCTGACACTGACCAAAAAGGGACACTGTGTTCCAGCTGATGGCGAAACTTAGTTGCACTGCATTATTTCTGCCTCATGAACAAATTCATGCTGTTACTCCTATGAACAGAGAAAGTGAAATATTCCTTGATAAATTTTTTTGCTAATAATAAAAATGAAATCCTATTGATGCACATTTCTACTCGTTCATTAGATGCAATGCTGGTTGTAGCACGATGAACGCACATTTTATGGCCTATAAAAAGTATTGACAGAACTTAAACATGAACTCACTCAAAAACAGCTGTTCTTTGCTGTATTTGTTGAGTCTCTCCCGAGTCTAGGGCTGACCCCATTTAGTCAACTGGTCGGTCGATGGGCTGTTTTTAAATTATTTTTTTTAACCTTTATTTAACTAGGCAAGTAAGTTAAGAACAAATTCTTATTTACAATGATGGCCTAGGAACAGTGGATTTTTACATGTAAGTTTTTACCTTGTCTGCTCGGGGCTTTGATCTTGCAACCTTTCGGTTACAAGTCCAACGTTCTAACCACTAGGCTACCTGCTGCCCCAGGTTGATGGGCTTCACTTATGAGAAACAAGTTTTGGTTTATTTCATTACATTTACGAGTTGTCAATTTTATTAATTGTGTTTGGTTTGGAGCGCTTCTTTCAATGTTGAGTTAGGACGCGCACCTTGTTTACGCATAGAAGTAGGCCTAGGCTACCTGTCCTGCGCGCTAATGTAGACTTATAAATGTGCCCTTTTGGAACTAACCACATCTGAACTAACCACCACTAATGAGCTTCTCCAAGTAATCTTTTCTTCACTTCAAACAGCAAGTAAACAGTCTGTTTTTACATCCATTGAGTGACTGTAGTTCCTCAATGTAGCCTATTTGAACAATCTTTCCAGCTAACTTCCTTTCCTATCAGTGTGAAAAGTGGAGAAAAAAAAGTAATCCTCTGATCCGGTGGAAACATCATAATAGGCCTACCTGATTACTTTTTATCCCTTGCGCAAATAGCCTACAGCTGTGTCTGTCTGGAGCTCACTGGCCTGGGAAACTCTGAGGGCCCAGGATATACAATGTTGCAAGTTTGTTAGCACATTTTAGGCTGATACAATGTTTCAATTTCCTTGCAGACAGGCCATGATATTTATTTGTATTAGTATATTTTCTACCTGCAGGCTGTTATGTTTTTATTTGTTGGCATTATGTAGGCATTATGTAGGCAATTTTCTTTACATAGTTGGCAATATAATTTTTTTTGTTTTTTGTTTGGTTAGGCTGTCCTGATCTCTGGCTCAGGTCATTTGTGTGTCTTAAGCTCAGTAGCTTACATATAGTTGATGTTATTAAAACGTGGAAAAATACACTTAAATTGACAAGTAGATTGGTCGAAAGAACAGACAACTTTAAATTTGTCGGGGACAGCCCCTACTCTAATCATGATTTTGAAATCTTTTTGCTGTAGCTTTCTTTTTACACCTGCTTCATTTCTGTAGACACGGTAATCTGAGCTATCCGATTGGTCAGCGGTAGGCCCCGGAAGGCAGAGTTTGAAATGCTTCAAAATCGGAACACTTCCCCTACTCGCCGCTCAGGGCAGCAGATTGGGTGCACCTACCACCAACTACGAGGAATTCTTTAATTTAAAAAAGGCTTTTTTTTTTACAGAAATGTTTGGCGATAGACCAGTCGATTGCGATCGACCGGTTGGTGACCACTGGAGGAAAGGAATGCAGTACTGAGGCAGAAGGTTCGTAGTGAGGACGACTGACTACTACTCTGAACTGTGTGTGGTGAGCTTTCTGGCACCCAGAGCTGCTGAGGCATCACCTAAGTGGGTGCCACACATTGTGAAGGAGCAGATCCAGTAGCTACACAACTCAAGCTCGTTCCCTGAGTAGCCCTCTACATCAGTGTTTCCCAACCAGGCAGTCCCCAGTGGTACGTGGTGGAAAATAAAAAAATAATGTTTGCGCTGGGTATGGGCCAAATCGGAAGGAAGTGGTACTCGCTAAGCAAGCAGTGTTAAGTAGTTTACACAAACAGTTGGTGTGCGACAGGTGGTCGAGACTGTATATGTTATCAACGATGCAATGCCACAGTAGCTACAGTCCATTAATTATTCCTGATATAATTTATACAAAGACAGAATTCACAAATGCTATAGCACAACGGCAGAGTCATGTCTTAAATGTAAAACCAACAGTGACTTAATGATTCATGCCTTCTGGGAATGCTATGCTATGCAGCTCAAATTGACTACAAAATCTGCAATGCAATGCCCTCTATGGTTTGGCTGGCTGGCTAGCAAGCAAACATAGCTACACACAATAATACCAAGGACAAGATCAGCATGTAACGTAGCTAGTTAGTGCAGTTTGTTTAGGCGATTTTACAGCTGTCAATTTAGGAGTCTACAATCTCACCATGGTCAATTTGCGGATCGATGTGCTTGGAGTCTGACATTCGCAATGGCAGATATACTTTTGAAGAGATGGGGAAATGTTGCCCATGCTACGTCAAAGGGTTGCACGGTACATTCTGGGCGATTCTGGTAAAAGAAATGCGCTCCATCAATTCACATTTTATTTGTAACAAGTGCCAAATACATCAGGTGTGAAAAGCTTACTTACATGTCCTTAACCAACCATTGCAGTTCACATAACAATAATGATGCTATATACAGGAGGGTACCAGTACAGAGTAAATGTGCAGGGGTACAGGTAGTCGAGGTAATTTGTACATGTAGGTAGGAGTAAAGTGACTGCATAGATAATAAACGGTGAGTAGTAGCAGTGTAAAAACAAAGGGTGGTGGTGTCAATGTAAATAGTCCGGGTGGCCATTTGATTAATTGTTCAGCAGTCTTATGGCTTAGTGGTAGAATGTGTTAACGGGATTTCAGCCATAAGAAGTTAACGGGATCGATTTGACAACAGCTAGTGAAAGTACAGGGTGCCAAATTCAAACAACAGAAATATCATAATTAAAATTCCTCAAACAAGTATTATACACCATTTAAAAAATAAACTTGTTGTTAATCCCACCACAGTGTCCGATTTCAAAAAGGCTTTACGACGAAAGCATACCATGCGATTGTTAGGTCAGTGCCTAGTCACATTAAAAACAGCCATTTTTCCAGCCAAAGAGAGGAGTCACAAAAAGCAGAAAGAGAAAATGAATCACAAACCTTTGCTCTTCATCAGATGGCACTCATAGGACTTCATATTACACAATACATGTATGTTTTGTTCGATAAAGTTCATATTTGTATCCAAAAATCTCAGTTTAGATTGGCATGTAATGTTTTGCTTCCAAAATATCCAGTGATTTTTGCAGAGATCCACATCAATTTACAGAAATACTCATCCTAAATGTTGATAAATACAAGTGTTATGCATGGAATTAAAGATAGATATACTTCTCCTTAATGCAACCGCTGTGTCAGATTTCAAAAAAGCTTTACAGCGAAAGCACACCATGGAATAATCTGAGTACAGCGCTCAGAGACCAAAACAAGCTATACAGATACCCGCCATGTTGTGGAATCAACAGAAGTCAGAAATAGCATTATAAATATTCACTTACCTTTGCACTCCCAGGAATCCCAATTCCACAATAAATGTTTGTTTTGTTCGATAAAGTCCATCATTTATGTCCAAATACCTCCTTTTTGTTTGCACGTTTAGTTCACAAATTCACAAGGCACAGGCACTTAGTTCAGACAACAGTTCCATTACAGTTTGTAGAAACATGTCAAACGATGTATAGAATAAATCTTTAGGATGTTTTTTATCATAAATCTTCAATAATATTCCTACCGGACAATTCCTTTGTCTTTAGAAATGAAAAGTAACAGAGCTCGTGCTCACGGCCGCACGTGAGACTTAGCTCATGGCATTCTGCCAGACACCTGGTTCAAACGGCTCTTATTCGCTCCCCCTTCACAGTAGAAGCCTGAAACTTGGTTCTAAAGACTGTTGACATCTAGTGGAAGCCTAAGGAAGTGCAATCGGACCAAATTTTACACTAAATTGGATAGGCAAAGACTTCTACAAGAAATCTACAAACCTTAGGTTTCCCACTTCTTGGTTGGATTTTTTTCTCAGGTTTTTGCCTGCCATATGAGTTCTGTTATACTCAGACATCATTCAAACAGCTTTAGAAACTTCAGTGTTTTCTATCCAAATCTACTACTAATATGCATATTTTAGCTTCTGGGCCTGAGTAGCAGGCAGTTTACTCTATGCACCGTATTCATCCAAGCTACCCAATACTGCCCCCCAGCCATAAGAAGTTAAAGAAGAAAATCTTCATCCAGTTCGAAGTGAGCAATCGCCTTTTAGTAATTTTTAATAACCTTTTATTTAACTAGGCAAGTCAGTTAAGAACACATTCTTATTTACAATGACGGCCTAGGAACAGTGGGTTAACTGCCTTGTTCAGAGGGAGAACGACAGATTTTTACCTTGTCAGCTCGGGGATTCGATCTTGCAACCTTTCGGTTACTAGTCCAACCTTTCGGTTACTAGTCCAACGCTCTAACCACTAGGCTACCTTCCGCTGTTGTGATGTCCAGAAGTTATTTTCAGTCATAAGAGACAGTAGTAGCAGCAACATTATGTACAAAATAAGTTAGGCAATTTTGTTATTGTTTTCCTCATTGTTTATTTCGTTTGAAGCTCATAAAACGGGATTCCCCCCATCTGGCACCATTATTTTGACATGAAGAAGTGAATGTGAGACTATAGGGCGCATGAATTTCATCAGCAAGAAGTATGACATTACAAATCTTTTCCGTGATGTGAGAATTTAACTTGCTATCTGTAGAATCGTATAACTTTGGAATCGTGACATTACGTACTTTCGAGGAAAATAGACACATTTGACACTGACTTTGAGAAGGGATTGCGTGAAGATTATCTTAGCAACTGCGTGACGCAGCATGACAAGGTGAAAGCGATTGGTTGACAGTCTGCTGGGTGGGGTGTTAGAAGGGAGATATAGTTTCCTTGGATTCTTATAATATCTCTGACAGCGGCATCATGCAATGCACCCTGGACTAAGGAGGCAGGCAAATAGGAAAAATGTGCTAGACCCTCTGTTAAATTACACATTTCTTGAGGTAGGAATATCACAAAAATATCAATGGCCCTTTTCGAGAGAAGACGTCCTCCGAGTTATGACATCAGCCAATATTGAATGTGAAATGTATGATTTCGCGATGTAAGTCTTATTCCTGTTAACTTTCATTGTAGTGAGAGCGACTTTATGGCTGTGTTATGCATACCGGCTGGATTTCTGCCTGCTTGAACACCAATATCTAACATAAACATGAAATGACCCTGGGAATCGGTAGGACATCACTCAGATGCACAACAAGAAATTAACATTCAAAATGGGTGAACATTTCCTTTAACACAAAATGATAAGTCAGAGGTGAAGGATTGGCTATCAAAATGTGATGCAATTAACACAGACACATGTTCTCTCTTGCTCTGATCTGCAGACACTGGACAACTCCAGGATGGCAACAGACACTGCATCCCAGCAGACTCCTGGCTCCAAGATCATGACCTTTCACCCTTCCATGGAGGAGTTTAAGGACTTCAGCCGTTACATCGCCTACATGGAGTCACAAGGAGCTCACCGAGCTGGAATGGCTAAGGTTAGTGTGTGTGTGTGTGTGTTTGTTCTGAAGATAGAATGATGACTGCTTATGCATATTATGTTTCAAATGTTTATATCCCATTCTATAAAGAATACACTCTGCATAAATTAAGACAATGCTATGTTTTGTGTGTGTGTGTGTGTTGCAGGTTATTTCACCCAAAGACTGGAAGCCCAGACGTACTTATGATGACATAGATGACCTGGTGATCCCTGCTCCTATACAGCAAGTGGTGACTGGCCAGTCCGGTCTCTTCACACAGTACAACATCCAAAAGAAACCCATGACCGTCCGAGAGTTCCGCAAGACTGCCAACACAGACAAGTGAGCTTTCACACTGTTAAACATGGTACTCATTTTTAACATAGTTATACACATGGTTGTAATATAGTACATTCACATTGTTAACAAAGTTCTACACATGGTACATGTTATAGGACACATGATACATTGTTATAGGCTACACATGGTTGTAATATTGGCTTTATTTCTCAAAACACTGTTGAAGCCATGGATCACAGGCAACAGCCACACTGAGCTAAAGGCTAGAGTGGGACACTAATCCGTAATCTTATAAGAAATCCCGGTGAACCATCAAACAGGCAAAACGTCAATACAGGACTGAGATTGAATCCTACTATACTGGCTCTGACGCTCGTTGGCTGTGGCATGGCCTGCAAACTATTACGGACTACAAAGGAAAACCCAACTGCGAGCTGCCTAGTGACGTGAGCCTACCAGACGGGCTGAATGCATGCATGCATGAGAGCACCAGCTGTTCCGGATGACTGTGTGACCACGCTCTCTGTAGCCGATGTGAGCAAGACTTTTTAAACAGGTCAACATTCAAAAGGCTGCGGGGCCAGAAGTGTACTCCAAGCATTCGTGGCCCATTTGGCAAGTGTGGTCACTGACAGTTTCAACCTCTCCCTGACTGAGTCTGTAATACCTACATGTTTCAAGCAGACCAACATAGCCCCTGTGCCCAAGAAAGTGAAGGTAGCCTGCCTAAATGACGACTACCCCGTAGTACTCTCGTTGGTAGCCATGAGGTGCTTTGAAAGGCTGGTCATGGCTCACATCTACACCATCATCCCAGAAACCCTAGGCCCGCTACAATTCGCATACCGCCACAACAGATCCACAGATGATGCAATCTCAATCCTACTCCACACTGCCTTTTCCCACCTGGACAAAGGAACGCCTACGGAAAGTATTCAGAACCTGGACTTTTTCTACATTTTGTTACATTAGTCTAATTCTAAAATTGATTCAATTGTTTTTTTCCCCCTTAATCTACATAGGATTTGACATAGGATTTTAGACCCTTTACTCAGTACTTTGTTGAAGCACCTTTGTCAGTGATTACAGCATTGAGTCTTCTTGGGTATGACGATATTATGTTATTGACTGTACGTTTGATTGTGTAAGTCTGTTTTGTCGCACTGCTTTGCTTTATCTTGGCCAGGTCAGTTGTAAATGAGAACTTGTTCAACTGGCCTACCTGGTTAAATAAAGATGAAATAAAAACAAGCTTGGCCCAACTATATTGGGAGTTTCTCCCAATCCTCAAGCTCGGTCAGGTTGGATGTGGAGCGCTGCTTCACAGCTATTTTGAGGTTTCTCCAGAGATGTTTGATTGGGTTCAAGTCCAGGGTCTGGCTGGGCCACTCGAGGACATTCAGAGACTTGTCCCGAAGATTCTCCTGCATTGCCTTGGCTGTGTGCTTAGGGTCGTTGTCCTGTTGGAAGGTGAACCTTCGCCCCGGTCTGAGGTCCTGAGCGCTCTGGAGCAGATTTTCATCAAGGATCTCTCTGAACTTTGCTCCGTTCATCTTTCCTTCGATCCTGACCAGTCTCCCAGTCCCTGCCACTGAAAAACATCCCCACAGCATGATGTTGCCACCCGTTTCCTCCAAATGTGGTGCTTGGCATTCATGCCAAAGAGTTCAATCTTGGTTTCATCAGACCAGAGAATCTTGTTTCTCATGTTCTGAGTTTCCTGTAAGTGCCTTTTACTGAGGAGTGGCTTCCGTCTGGCCACTCTACCGTACAGGCCTGATTTGGTGGAGTACTGCAGAGATGGTTGTCCTTCTGGAAGGTTCTCCCATATCCACAGAAGAAGTCTGGAGCTCTGTCGGTGACCATCGGGTTCTTGGTCACATCCCTGACCATGGCCCTTCTCTCCAAATTGCTCAGTTTGGCTAGCAAGAGTCTTGGTGGTTCCAAATGTCTTCTGTTTAAGAATGATGGAGGCCACTGTTCTTGGGGACCTTCAATGCTGCAGACATTTGTTTTTGTACCTTCACTAGATTTGTGCGGACACAATCCTGTCTCGGAGCTCTACGGACAATTCCTTCGACCTCATGGCTTGGTTTTTGCTCCAACATGCAATTGTGGGACAATATGTAGACTGGGGTGTGCCTTTTCAAATCATGTCCAATCAATTAGATTTACCACCGGTGGACTCTGTTCAAATTGATCATCCATGAGCTGTTTCTACAATGGAAACAGTATGCACCTGAGCTCAATTTCGAGTCGCATAGCAAAGGGTCTGAATACTTATGTAAATAAGATATGTTTTTAGTAAATATATTGACTTTCGCTTTGTCATTATGGGGTGTTGTGTTTTGAGGAAAAGTCTAGGGGTATGAATACTTTCTGAATGCAGTGTGTATTTTTTATTTGTAAATGATAAATATTGATACATTACTAGCTCAAACACAATCTGCAAAGATTAGTTAATTGCATATCAGTGGCTCAGCACTGCTACATAGTACATACACCAAAGTAGGCTTGGGCCATATCCAGATTTTCATATCGTCATACCGTCCTCCTCATCCCTGAATTTACGGTATTACCGGCATGGCCCACAAGGGGCGGCAAAGTTAGAGCATCCCATTGGGCCTCTACCAGAATGCTAACAAAATTAGCACAAACTAATAGTGACATTACATAGACAGTGTTTAGCTAAACGGTAACGAGCGAAAGCGAACATAACTAATTGCAAAGCCAGCTCAAAGTTATGCAAGCATAGTTAGTAGCTACTAAATGTAATTTTTGGTGAGTTCGGACATTTCCAAGCAAAAGTGAGTGAGCGAGGGGGGGGGGAACTGTGCAAATCAACAAAGTTGTGATGAATGCTCTTCTGTGTACACTGAGCAGAGGGGGATAATGGAGGAGGAAAAACCGCTAGTAGGTAGCAAAGGGGGGGAAAATGGTAACTGTATGCATCTCTTCCAGAACTTGTTTTAACTTCTGGCAGAAATCCATTAGCTTATGGCAAACATTTAGCCATTGAATTTCATACAAGTGCAACTTCATCACCTCCTGTGCGTTGCACAACAGAGACTTGCCCATAGTTCTAGAACGTTATGGACTCACCAGCTCCTGCTTTCTCCTGTTATGCTATTTACAAACAAACACGTGACTGGCTCAACTGCTCTGGGGAACTTCATAATGTGGTATTCATGTCACTGAGGAAGAGAGGGTAATGTGTAACATTTACTTTGTCAGGATTTGTTGTTAGCCATCAGGGATCTTTTGGGAGAAGAGACAGTCTGGTACCAGTCACCATGACAGCCGTGAGTTGGAGTGAGCACTTTGGGGCTGAGATCAGGTCAAATGAAGTGAGGAAGAATGGGTATCACTAAAGTTCTTACTAGCAACAGATGCATTGGCTGTTCAGATGTGTCGGAGGAGACTCCGCATTGGAGAAAGGGTTAAATATCAGTGCTTTATGTGAATATGTTGTCTGTTCAGCTGTTCGATCCTTTGAGAAGAATAAACTTGGTTTGAGCTTTCATAGTGTCTTGTTCTTACTGATAATTAGAACCTTACATCTAAGTATTACAGAAGTTGACTGCAGGTATTAACTGAAAGTAGCTACAAATATTAAAATGTATTGGAGAAATTTCCAAGAAATAGTGTTGACAATATTGAAAAACCAGCCTACCCCATTTTGATATAGTCCCAAGTTTACACCATAGCTCAGCAGATTTTAATTTCAAATGAAAAATTAATGTTTATGCAGCAAATGTTAGTGCATCGAACCAAATTGCATCGATTAATTTTTTAATCAAACTGAGTCGCACCAAATCGTTCCTGTATCGTATTGGAGTCCATGGCATGTATCTAGAAAAGTATCGAATCGTCTTGAAAAGGAAACATATACAGCCCTACTTGTTTAGTTATCTTCTGTTACTTTTGTTGTAGGTTCTGTAACCCCCGATATGTGGATTTTGATGAGCTGGAGAGAAAGTTTTGGAAGAACCTGACTTTTAACCCCCCTCTCTATGGAGCGGATGTCAACGGAACACTCTATGATCCAGTGAGTGATTTCCATCTCATTCCATGACCATTCCATGTTCTAATTCTATTTCAATAGACCATTCACTGTCATTAAACAAGCTTTTACTTTACCAATGTATTCTCCAAACATCAGCCCTCCATTTGGCTCCATTTTGGATTTGAACCCACAGCCTTCTGTTTAAATGTCAATGTCGTCACCCTTAAAGTTCCAAAGCAGCCATTTTTATATCAATATCAAATCATTTCTGGGTAAAAATGAAGTATCTTGTGACTGTACAACCGTTTTCTTTTTGACCATTTTAATTGAGAACATAGCTTCTCAGCAAAGAGCAATTTCTCAAGCAAGAATTCTTCTAGGATTGTCTGGCAGTGGTCTGAGTGGGGAGAGAAACTGAAAACTGCTGTTATTGGTTTGGAACTCTTATTGGTCTATTAACAAATGTAACGCCAGGTGATGTCACCAGCAGGCCAAAACTCCATCCCACCACAACAGGCTTACATTTCAGGCTGCCTTTTGAAACCGCTCTTATCATTTTCACAGTATTTTTCCAACCTCAACTACACTGGGCCTTTAACAACATCGTCTCTGCTTTCTCTCTCTTAGGACGTGACAGAGTGGAACATTGGTCATCTGAACACTATCCTGGACACTGTGGAGAGAGAGAGTGGGATCAAGATCAAAGGGGTAAACACTCCTTACCTGTATTTTGGCATGTGGAAGAGTACCTTCGCCTGGCACACTGAAGACATGGATCTCTACAGCATCAACTACCTTCACTTTGGAGAGCCCAAGTCCTGGTAGAGTTTAGTTTTATTTATTTTGCATAGTTAGAAAAACAGAAGGTTCAGTGCAGTGAAGTTATACCAATAGATATTTACTGTATGTCGATTTTACAGTTTACAAATTAAACGTGTGTGGGTTGTTATTATTATACGTAACACCCAACACTAGCGTCTTGTCCAGGAGGTGTATTTGTACATCGAGCTGCTTCATACTACCCTATGGGCCGCTCTGGCTAGGACAAAGCTTATTTTATTTACTTACCTAACACATAGCATCTTGACAACCACTGACATCGTTGCTCTTATCTCTCTACAGGTATGTTGTTCCCCCTGAACATGGGAAGAGATTGGAGCGTCTCGCTAAAGGTACTTGAAAATAATTTTCCTTATTGTGTATCTATGTCCAGAGTAGTCAGCAGAATTCTTAACATAATTGACTTCTTCTCATGCAGGGTTTTTCCCTGGGAGTGCTCAGAGCTGTGAAGCTTTCCTGCGGCACAAGATGACTCTAATCTCACCCTCCATCCTGAAGAAATACGGCATACCATTTGAGAAGGTGACTTCTCTTTCAATGGCATAATACAATCAGCTTTACTGACCAAAAACTTTCTGGCTATACTGTAAGCTACATACATAAGTATTCACCCCCTGAGTTAATACTTTGTAGAAGCACCTTTGGCGGCGATTACAGCTTTGAGTCGTCTTAGGTATGCCTGTATCAGCTTTGCACATCTGTGTTAAGTCTTTCGGCAGATTTTCAATGGGATTCAAGTCTGGGCTGTGGTTGGGCCACTCAAGGACATTCACATTCCATTTCAGCATGGCTTGGGGTCATTGTCCTGTTGGAATGTAAATCTTTGCCCCAGTCTAAGGTTGTTTGTACTCTGAAGCAGGTTCTCATTAAAGATTTGCCTGTATTTGGTTCTATTCATTGTTCCCTCTATCTTTACCACCCAGTCCCTCTCGCTGAAAAGCATCCCCATAGCATGATGCTGCCATCACCATGCTTCACGGTAGGGATGGTGTTAGATTGGTGATGAGCTATGCCTGGTTTTCACCAGCCATAGTGATTTGCATTCAGGCCAAAGCGTAATCTTTGTCTCACCAGACTACAAAATCTTTTGCCACGTCTTTCATGTGTCTTTTCGAACTCCAGGCGTGCTATCGTGTTTAATTTCTCATGAGTGGTTTCTGTCTGACCACTCTCCAATAAAGCCCAGATTGGTGAAGTGCTATAGAGACTGTTGTCCTTCTGGCAGGTTCTCCAGTCTTAGCAATTTAACTCTGTAATTATGTCAGTGGTTATTGGGTTCTTGGTCACCTACCTGACCAAGGCCCTTAGCCGGTTTCTCAGTTTGGTCGTATGGCCGGCTCTAGGTAGTTCAATATTTTTTTTTCATTTCCTGGAACTTTCATCACTCTAGAAATGTTTTCTACCCTTCGCCAGATATATGCATCATCACAATTTTATCTCTGAGATGTACGGACAGTTCTTTGGACTTAGCACTGTCGACCTTTGGACCTTAAATAGACAGGTGTGTTTCTTTCAAAATCATGTCCAAACATTTGAATTGTCCACAGGTGTATTCCAATCAAACTGTAGAAACATCTCAAGAATGATCAAAGGAAATGGGATGCACCTGAGCTCAATTTGTAGTGTCATAGCAAAGGGGTGTGAATACTTAAGTAAATTAGATTTTCTGTATTGTCTAAACATGTTTTCACTTTGTCATATGGGGTATAGTGTGTAGATGGGTGTGATGTTTTATTTAATCCATTTTGAATTCAGGTTGTAACAACGTGGCATAAGTTAAAGGGTATGAATGCTTTATGAAAGCACTGTATGTAGGCAAAAAAGTGAAATTGAGCAAGCAATATCAAGATAGAAGAATTGAATGAAGTCAAAAGAAAGCGTATAGCTTATTAAAGAAACTATGCGTAGAGTAGGCCTATTTCCACAGCCTATTATTAGCAATGTAGGCTACAGCCTACCTACAATGTATAGAAGCCTAGGCATAATAAGAGAGCATTTATTAAAATGCGACTCATTGAATATTCATACAATTCTGGGGACAGCAGAGTTGTGTGCTCTGCAGTTGAGGCTCCTTGACTGTCACTTGTGTGTGGGCACAATCTTTCTCGCCACGGCTCGAACATAGCGTAATAGGCAACTTTAAAAAGGTTTGGCTCTAAAATACCTTTGTCATGATTCTGCTGGTCCTTCCTGACGCAAGCGAGCTCGCGCTAGCGGTTCTTGTTGGGGGAGTTGGCCGATACCATCATATCACTGTTTGTGTGCACTTAATCACTATAGGACAAAGATTGACATCACCCAACCCTAGTGTCCACCTCTTTAGATCAGTGGTCTGACTTGTGTGTGTCTGTGTGTTTAGATCACGCAGGAGGCAGGTCAGTTCATAGTGACCTTCCCTTTTGGCTACCATGCTGGTTTCAACCACGGCTTCAACTGTGCAGAGTCCACCAACTTTGCCACACAGCGATGGATTGATTATGGCAAAATAGCCACACTGGTATGTACAGATGAATTAATATGTACAAATGAATTAACACATTGAATGTGTGATTCCAGGTCATATGGTTGTGTGTGTGAATGGTGTTTTGTCGTGTGGTTGGTAAAAGCATGGCACTAGCAAAGGCAAGGTTATGGATTTAACATCTCCTGGGTACGTGGGACGGTAGCGTCCCACCTGTCAACAGCCAGTGAAACTGCAGGGCGCCAAATTCAAAACAGAAATTCCATAATTAAAATTCCTCAAACATACATGTATTTTACACCATTTTAAAAGATACACTTGTTGTAAATCCAGCCACAGTGTCCGATTTAAAGGCTTTACGACGAAAGCACACCAAACGATTATGGTAGGTCAGAGCCAAGTCACAGAAAAACACAGCCAAAGAGTCACAAAAAGTAGAAATATAGATAAAATTAATCACTAACCTTTGATGCTTTTCATCAGATGACATTCATAGGACTTCATGTTACACATGTATTGTGTTCGGTAAAGTTCATATTTATATCCACAAATCTGAGTTTACAGCAAGTCAGCACCTCAGGAGTAAATGTCAGTTGGCTTTTCATAGCCGATCATTAAAAGTATCTCTACCACTCTACCACTGTCCGGTGAACAGGTTAGGATTTCATAGTCGCAGGCAGAACGGTTGAAACTGGAGCAGCAGCACGGCCAGGTGGACTGGGGACAGCAAGGAGTCATCATGCCAGGTAGTCCTGAGGCAATGTCCTAGGGCTCAGGTCCTCCGAGAGAGAGAGCGAATTAGAGAGAGCATACTTAAATTCACACAGGACACCGGATAAGACAGAAGTACTCCAGATATAACAAACTGACCCTAGCCCCCGACACAAACTACTGCAGCATAAATACTGGAGGCTAAGACGGGAGTGGTCAGGAGACACTGTTGCCCCTTCTGATGATACCCCCAGACAGGGCCAAACAGGAAGGATATAACCCCACCCACTTTGCCAAAGCACAGCCCCCACACCACTAGAGGGATATCTTCAACCACCAACGTACCATCCTGAGACAAGGCAGAGTATAGCCCACAAAGAGCTCCGCCACGGCACATCCCAAGGGGGGGGGTGCCAACCCAGACAGGAAGATCACATCAGTTACTCAACCCACTCAAGTGACTCACCCCTCCTAGGGACGGCAAGGAAGAGCACCAGTAAGCCAGTGACTCAGCCCCTGTAATAGGGTTAGAGGCAGAGAATCTCAGTGGAAAGAGGGGAACCGGCCAGGCAGAGACCGCATCCGCCATGTTGGAGTCGACATTAGTCAGAAATAGTTATAAATATTCACTTACCTTTGATCTTCATCAGAATGCACTCCCAGGAATCCCAGTTCCACAATAAATGTTTGTTTTGTTCGATAATGTTCATTTATGTCCAAATATCTACTTTTATTAGCTTTTTTAGCAAAACGTTCCGTTAGTGTATAGAATCAATCTTTAGGATGTTTTTAACATAAATATTCAATAATGTTCCATCCGGAGAATTCCTTTTTCTTCAGAAATGCAATGGAACGCAGGTCGCTTTCATGTGAACGCTCGTGGCTGCTGGCAGACCTCTGACTCAATCCCCTCTCATTCGGCCCCACTTCACAGTAGAAGCGTCAAACAAGTTTCTAAAGACTGACATCTAGTGGAAGCCTTAGGAAGTGCAACATGACCCCATCGACACTGTATTCGATTGGGCAAGGGTCGAAAAACTACACCTCAGATTTCCCGCTTCCTGGTTGGATTTTTTTCTCAGGTTTTTGCCTGCCATATGAGGTCTATTATACTCACATCATTCAAACATTTTTAGAAACTTCAGTGTTTTCTATCCAAATCTACTAATTATATGCATATTCTACCTTTTATGGCAGAGTAGCAGGTAGGTTAATTTGGGCACTCTTTTCATCTAAAATTCCCAATGCTGCCCCCTACCCTAGAGAAGTTAACTCCAGCAAGTATCACATAAAAAAAAAAAGAATCCATGCATTCACTCACTTACTGTAAGCTGCCTTGGCTAAGAGTCTAGTAAGTGGCATTTATTGTATTATATTCTCATGACCAATCCCTGTCCTATCTCTCCCAGTGCTCGTGCCGTAAAGACATGGTGAAGATCTCCATGGATGTGTTTGTGAGGAAGTTCCAACCAGATCGCTACAAGGCATGGAAGGCAGGGAAAGACAACATTCCTATTGACCACTCCAAGCCCACGCCAGAGGCTGCTGAATTCCTGACGGGAGAGAAGACAGGGGAGCCTGGGAAGGAGGGTCCAAGCCCCAGCGAGGCCCCTGACCAGGAGGAGGACACCCCAGGCACCACTGCACAGGAGGAGACTAGGTCTGTACTTTACTGTTCTCACTTACCCTGTCAGGTTTACTTAGTAGCAATGCACAAATCATGGTATAGCTATATATGGACACTCAATCACTATGGTACTTTTTAACGATGAGTGTATATCTATCTATCTATCTATCTATCTATCTATCTATCTATCTATCTATCTATCTATCTATCTATCTATCTATCTATCTATCTATCTATCTATCTATCTATCTATCTATCTATCTATCTATCTATCTATCTATCTATCTATCTATCTATCTATCTATCTATCTATCTATCTATCTATCTATCTATCTATCTATCTATCTATCTATCTATCTATCTATCTATCTATCTATCTATCTATCTATCTATCTATGTATCTATCTATCTATCTATCTATGTATCTATCTATGTATCTATGTATCTATGTATCTATGTATCTATGTATCTATGTATCTATGTATCTATGTATCTATGTATCTATGTATCTATGTATATATATATGTGTGTGTGTGTGTGTGTGTATATATATATGATAAATAGATTTGAAACTTGTATGTCATTGTGGTGAAATAAGTATTAGCCAGTTATAATTGTAATGGCTTAGCACTAAGAAAAGACGATAAGTATTTACCTGGCTAAAAGAGAAGGAATATAATTTATATTGTTTACAGGAAACTCATTCAACAATTTTACGTGAAGTTGTGTGGAAAAAGGACTGGGGGGTGAATTTAAAAAAAAAAAAAAATTTCCATGGGCAAAGAAATTCAAAAGGTGTGAATATTAACAGTCATTTTGATCCAAATGTACAAATTGTCCAAACAGATCAAGGTCGATGGATGATTTAAAATGTTATTGGACCTTAAACCGATATGGCCTATTAACCTATACGGTCCAAATAAGGATGACCCACGTTTCTTTGAAAATATAGTATTACTATATACAAGTATTACTTTTTTCCCTTAACGGTAGGGGTCAAAATTATTGGCACCTAAAGATCCTTATAAATAAAGTAGTCAAAAGTTTAGTATTTGGTCTCATATTCCTAGAACGCAATGACTATCAAGCTTGTGATCCTACACACTTGTTGGATGCATTGGCAGTTTGATTCGGTTGTTTTGATCATTTTGTTCCCAGTAGAAATTAATGGTAAATAATGCATTGTCATTGGAGTCACTTTTAATGTAAAAAATGATTACGAATAATCCTGAATGATTTGTGAATAATGATGAGTGAGAAAGTTAGATGGTCAAAGATAACACATGTTAACAGGGTGGGAATAATTTTTCGTCCACCAGCCACTGTGGGAGGTAGATAAAAAAAATCTGAGTGGCTGGTACTTTTAAGTATTTAAAAAAAAATGTTTTACCAACAAGTTCGTTTTTTTTCTCCATGATTACACCTTATTACTAATAAGTAAAGGGGTATGTCGCTTAATTTTATTTTTGTGAACTGCGTCTGTTAAGACAATTTACACTGAACAAAAATATGAACTCATCATGTGAGAAAAGATCCCAGAAATGTTCCATACAAAATTAATTTCTGTCAAATTGAATGCACAAATTTGTTTACATCCCTGTCAGTGAGCATTTTTCCTTTGCCAATATAATCCTTCCACGTGCCAGGTGTGGCATATCAAGAAGCTGATTAAACATTATGATCATTACACAGGTGCACCTTGTGCTGGGGACAAAAGGCCATTAAGATTGTGCAGCTTTGTCACACAATGCCACATGCAATTGGAATGCCCACCACAGCATTGAATACTCATTTTGTTACCATAAGCCGCCTCCAACGTTGTTTTCAAGAATTTAGCAGAACATCCAACCAGCCTCACAACCGCAGACCACGTGTAACAAAGCCAGCCCAGTACCACCTCATCCGGCTTCTTCAAGTGCGGGATCGTCTGAGACCAGACACTTGGACAGCTGATGAAACTGAGGAGTATTTCTGTCTGTAAGAAAACCCTTTTATGGGGAAAAACTCATTCTGATTGGCTGGGCCTGGCACCACAGTGGGTGGGCCTGGCTCCCAAGATTAGGGCCTAATTAATTTATTTCAATTGACTGATTTCCTTATTAATTGTAACTTAGTAAAATTGTTGTATGTTGCTTTTATATTTTTGTTTGGTATAGATCCAATAATACAAACAGATGAACATCAAGAAAGTTCCTTCCCTGCCACAATGCTGAGTGATACGGACTATTTATTATTATAGTTCAGGGCTCTACGCTAACATTTTTTACAAGGAGTACATGATGTGCTTCTAAGTAGAAATGTAGAAGCACACAAATTTAGGAGAGACAGTGACTAAAAGTTAATGAATACAGTTTTTGGAGAGTGTGCTTGATTGACCATGGAGCAATCGTTAGATGAGACAGTGGTTCAGCTGGCCCGGGACAGGCCGTTTCAGTGGTAACTCGGGCACTTAGCAGCAGAATGTTGCAGCAAACTCAAATTAACATTGAAAACCAAAATAGGATGTGAACAAAATATTTAAATGGCCAAGAAACACGAGGACAAAGTCATACTTAAGTTGCCTTGTCAATTCGACAGGTGGGCTTTGGATAATAAATAAAACTGTTGCCAAATAGTGTGTGGCCAATGTGGTAGGTAAAATATACATTCTTACCCACCAATTACAAAATCTACCCTCATTTGGCCAGTGTTAATCACCAACGCTCCATGCTAACCTCCCCTGTTATTGGTACTAGTGAGAGGTTAGCATGTGAGAGGTTAGCATGTGTTGGGGGTATGACCTTTGGCCCTCTAACTTTTTCTGTCATTATTCACAAGTCATTTAGGATTATCTGTGATCAGGGTAACATCCACATTAATGTAGAAGTGAGACAGATGTCTCGCCGGATGTATATACAGTGCCTTTGGAAAAGATTCCGATGCCTTGACTTTTTCTACATTTTGTTACGTTGCAACCTGATTTTAAACTAGATTAAATAAAACAATCTCTACACAATACCCCATTATGACAAAGCTAAAGGTTTTTTAAAACTAGAAACGGCAATGCCTTATTTACGTAAGTATTCTTACTCTTCGCAATGAGACTCGATTGAGCTCAGATGCATCCTGTTTCCATTGATCATCCTTGATGTTTCTACAACAAGAGTACACAAGTGGTAAAGTCCATTGATTGGACATGATTTGTAAAGACACAGACCTGTCTATGAAGGTCCCACAGTTGACAGTGCATGTCAGAGCGAAAACCAAGCCATGAGGTCGAAAGGAATTGTCCGTAGCGCTCCGAGACAGGATTGTATCGTGGCACAAGATTCTCTGTTCTGATGAAACCAAGATTGAATTCTTTGGCCTTAATGCCAAGCGTCACGTCTGGAGGAAACCTGGCACCATCCCTACGGTGAAGCATGGTGGTGGCAGCATCATGCTATGGTAATGTTTTTCAGTGGCAGAGACTGGGAGACTAGTCAGGATTGAGGAAAAGATGAACGGAGCAAAGTACAGTGCCTTGCAAAAGTATTCATCCCGCTTCCTGTTTTTACTATTTTGTTGCATTACAACCTGTAATTTAACTGGATGTTTATTTGGATGTCATGTAATGGACATAAATTAAATTGTCCAAAAAATAACTTGTAATAAAAAACGGAAAGTGGTGTGTGCATATCAATCAAATGTATTTATAAAGCCCTTCTTACATAAGCTGATGTCACAAAGTGCTGTACAGAAACCCAGCTTAAAACAGAAAGCAATGCAGGTGTAGAAGCACGGTGGCAAGGAAAAACTCCCTAGAAAGGCCAGGACCTAGGAAGAAAACCTAGAGTGGAACAAGGCTATGAGGGGTGGCCTCTTCTGGCTGTTATAATGCTCATAGATGACCGGCAGGGTCAAGTAATAGTAATCACTTTGGTTGTAGAGGGTGCAACAGGCCAGCACCTCAGGAGTAAATGTCAGTTGGCTTTTCATAGCTGATCATTCAGAGTCTATTGCTCCTGCTGTCTCTAGAGAGTTGAAAACAGCATGTCTGGGACAGGTAGCACGTCCGGTGAACAGGGCATGATTCCACAGCCTCAGGCAGAACAGTTGAAACTGGAGCAGCAGCACGGCTAGGTGGACTGGGGAAACGAGTCGTCAGGCCAGGTAGGCCTGAGGCATGGTCCTACAGCTCAGGTCCGCCTCTGAGAGGGAGTGTACTTAAATTCACACAGGACACTGGATAAGACAGCAGAAATACGCCAGCTATAACAGACTGACCCTAGCCCGGCCGGCACGTAAATTTCTGCAGCATAAATGCTGGAGGCTGAGACATGAGGGGTCGGGAGACACTGTGACCCCGCCCGACGATACCCCCGGACAGGGCCAAACAGGCAGCATATAACCCCACCCATTTTGCCAAAGCACAGCCCCACACCACTAGAGGGATATCTTCAACCACCAACTTACTGTCTGAGACGAGGCCGACTTAAAGGTTGAGACTGAGTCTGCGTCTCTCATGGATAAGCAGACCATTCCATAAAAATGTAGCTCTATAGAAGAAAGCCCTGCCTCCAGCTGTTTGCTTAGAAATTCTAAGGATGGTAAGGAGGCCTGCGTCTTGTGACCGTAGCGTACGTGTAGGTATGTACGGCAGGACCAAATCGTAAAGATGGGTAAGAGCAAGCCCATGTAATGCTTTGTTGGTTAGCAGTAAAACCAGCCCTTGCCTTATCAGGAAGCCAGTGTAGAGAGGCTAGCACTGGAGTAATATGATAAAATTGTTTGGTTCTAGTCAAGATTCTAGCAGCCGTGTTTAGCACTAACTGAAGTTTGTTTAGTTGTTTTCATCCGGGTTGCCGGAAAGTAGAGCATTGCAGTAGTCTAACCTAGAAGTGACAAAAGCAGGGATTAATTTTTCTGCATTATTTTTGGACAAAGTTTCAGATTTTTGCAATGTTACGTAGATGGAAAAAACCTGTCCTTGAAACAGTCTTGATATGTTTGTTAAAAAAAAGAGATCAGGGTCCAGAGTAATACCGAGGTCCTTCAGTTTTATTTGAGATGACAGTACAACCATCAAGATTAATTGTCAGATTCAACAGAAGATCTTTGTTTCTTGGGACCTATAACAAGCATCTCTGTTTTGTTCCGAGTTTAAAAGTAGAACATTTGCAGCCATCCACTTCCTTATGTCTGAAACACAGGCTTCCAAGGATGATTAGTTTTAAGTCTAATACTGCGGGTAATGGAGTCGCCAATGACTAGTGTTTTCAATTTGTCAGAGCTAATGGTGGGAGGCTTCAGCGTCTCAGACCTCATAATGGGAGGAGTAGAGACCAGAGAAGGCTCGGCCTCTGACTCCGACTCGCTGCTTAATGAGGAGAACCGGTTGAAGGTTTCTTTCGGCTGAATGAGTGAGTGACACCGGTTGAGCAATCCTACAGCATTTCCTTCCAGAAGCCATGAGAAAGTTGTCTGGCTGCGGGGACTGTGCGAGGGGATTTATACTACTATCTGTACTTACTGGTGGCACAGACACTTTCATTCTTTCCTACACTTAAATTACCCTTGCCTAACGATTGAGCCTGAAGCTAGGCTAGCAGCACAGCTATCCTCGCTGTAAGGCGATCGTTCTCCTGTATATTATGAGTACAGCGACTGCAATTAGAAGGCATCATGTTAATGTTTTTACTTAGCTTCGGCTGGTGGAGGTCCTGACGAAACACGTCCAGATAAAGTGTCCAGAGTGAAAAAGTCGAGCAAGGTGGGGAAAACTAAAAATATAAATGGTAATTAAAAAGTAAAAACTGGGAAGTTGGCAGGTAGCAAAGTAAGGTTAGAAACAAAACGCACAGCAGCACGAAAACAAGTCTAAATATCTATTCACCCCCTTTGCTATGAAGCCTCTAAATAAGATATGGTGCAACCAATTTCCTCCAGAAGTTACATAATTAGTTAGATTGCACACAGGTTGACTTTATTTAAGTGTCACATGATGTCAGTATAGTACACTGCTCCAAAAAAATAAAGGGAAC
The DNA here is from genome assembly GCF_057628025.1 of Oncorhynchus mykiss. Taxonomy (NCBI): domain Eukaryota; kingdom Metazoa; phylum Chordata; class Actinopteri; order Salmoniformes; family Salmonidae; genus Oncorhynchus; species Oncorhynchus mykiss. Next base: position 35,272,732 of record NC_143025.1, read on the forward strand.
ACTTAAACAACACAATGTAACTCCAAATCAATCACACTTCTGTGAAATCAAACTGTCCACTTAGGAAGCAACACTGATTGACAATACATTTCACATGCTGTTGTGCAAATGGAATAGACAACAGGTGGAAATTATAGGCAATTAGCAAGACACCCCCAATAAAGGAGTGGTTCTGCAGGTGGTGACCACAAACCACTTCTCAGTTCCTATGCTTCCTGGCTGATGTTTTGGTCACTTGAATGCTGGCGGTGCTTTCACTCTAGTGGTAGTATGAGACGGAGTCTACAACCCACACAAGTGGCTCAGGTAGTGCGGCACATCAATGCGAGCTGTGGCAAGAAGGTTTGCTGTGTCTGTCAGCGTAGTGCCCAGAGCATGGAGGTGCTACCAGGAGACAGGCCAGTACATCAGGAGACGTGGAGGAGGCCGTAGGAGGGCAACAACACAGCAGCAGGACCGCTACCTCCGCCTTTGTGCAAGGAGGAGCACTGCCAGAGCCCTGCAAAATGACCTCCAGCAGGCCACAAATGTGCATGTGTCTGCTCAAACGGTCAGAAACAGACTCCATGAGGGTGGTATGAGGGCCCGACGTCCACAGGTGGGGGTTGTGCTTACAGCCCAACACTGTGCAGGACGTTTGGCATTTGCCAGAGAACACCAAGATTGGCAAATTCGACACTGGCGCCCTGTGCTCTTCACAGATGAAAGCAGGTTCACACTGAGCACATGTGACAGACGTGACTGAGTCTGGAGACGCCGTGGAGAACATTCTACTGCCTGCAACATCCTCCAGCATGACCGGTTTGGCGGTGGGTCAGTCATGGTGTGGGGTGGCATTTCTTTGTGCTCGCCAGAGGTAGCCTGACTGCCATTAGGTACCGAGATGAGATTGTCAGACCCCTTGTGAGACCATATGCTGGTGTGGTTGGCCCTGGGTTCCTCCTAATGCAAGACAATGCTAGACCTCATGTGGCTGGAGTGTGTCAGCAGTTCCTGCAAGAGGAAAGCATTGATGCTGTGGACTGGCCCGCCCATTCCCCAGACCTGAATTCCAATTAAGCACATCTGGGACATCATGTCTCGCTCCACCCACCAACGCCACGTTGCACCACAGACTGTCCAGGAGTTGGTGGATGCTTTAGTCCAGGTCTGGGAGGAGATCCCTCAGGAGACCATCCGCCACCTCATCAGGAGCATGCCCAGGCGTTGTAGGGAGGTCATACAGGCACGTGGAGGCCACAAACACTACTGAGCCTAATTTTGACTTGTTTTAAGGACATTACATCAAAGTTGGATCAGCCTGTAGTGTGGTTTTCCATTTTAATTTTGAGTGTGACTCCAAATCCAGACCTAATTTGATTTCCATTGATAATTTTTGTGTGATTTTGTTGTCAGCACATTCAACTATGTAAAGAAGAAAAGTATTTAATAAGAATATTTCATTCAATCAGATCTAGGATGTGTTATTTTAGTGTTCCCTTTATTTTTTTGAGCAGTCTGTATATATACACCTGTTCTGAAAGGCCCCAGAGTCTGCAACACCACTAAGCAAGGGGCATGACTAATCAAGCGGCACCATGAAGACCAGGGAGCTCTCCAAACAGGTCAAGAACAAAGTTGTGGAGAAGTACAGATCAGGGTTGGGTTCTAAAAAAATATCAGAAACTTTGAACATCCCACGGAGCACCATTAAATCTATTATTACAATATTGAAAGAATATGGCACCACAACAAACCTGCCAAGAGAGGGCCGTCCACCAAAACTCACAGACCAGGCAAGGAGGGAATAAATCAGAGAGGCAACAAAGAGACCAACGATAACCGTGAAGGAGCTGCAAAGCTCCACAGCGGAGATTGGAGTATCTGTCTCAGGGACCACTTTAAGCCGTACACTCCACAGAGCTGTGATTTTATGGAAGAGTGGCCAGAAAAAAAGCCATTGCTTAATGAAAAAATAAGCAAACATGTTTGTTGTTCACCAAAAGGCATGTGGGAGACTTCCCCCAAACAAATCGAAGAAGGTACACTGGTCATATGAGCCAAAAATTGAGCCTTTTGGCCATCGAAGAAAATGTCTGACGCAAACCCAACACCCTGAGAACACCATCCCCAGTGAAGCATGGTGGTGGAAGTATCATGCTGTGGGGATGTTTTTCATCGGCAGGGACAGGGAAACTGGTCAGAATTGAAGGAATGATGGATGGCGCTACATACAGGGATATTCTTGAGGGAAACCTGTTTGTCTTCCAGAGATTTGAGACTGGGACCGGAGGTTCACCTTCCAGCAGGACAATGACCCTAAGCATACTGCTAAAGCAACACTCGAGTGGTTTATTAAGGGGAAACATTTTAAATGTCTTGGAATGGCCTAGTCAAAGCCCATACCTCAAACTGAGAATCTGTGTTATGACTTAGATTGTTTTACACCAGTGTAACCCATCCAACTTGAAGGAGCTGGAGCAGTTTTGCCTTGAAGAATGGGAAAAAAATCCCAGTAGCTAGATGTGCCAAGCTTAACACAAGAGCCTTGCAGCTGTAATTGCTGCAAAAGGTGACTCTACAAAGTAGTGACTTTGGGGGGTGAATAGTTAGGCACACTCAAGGGTTCTGTTTTTGTCTTGTTTGTTTCACAATATAAAAATAATAAATATTTTGCATCTTCAAAGTGGTAGGCATGTTTTGTAAATCAAATGATACGAACCCCCCAAAAATCAATTTTAATTCCAGGTTGTAAGGCAACAAAGTAGGAAAAATGCCAAAGGGGGTGAATACTTTCGCAAGTCACTGTATAGACATCCTTGATGATGTTAGGTTCTTATTTTTCAGAGTAAGTAACTAACACTAGAGAAGCTTGACCAAGTTTTAATTCTTCTCACAGCTTCGTCGAAAGCTGTATTTAGACAAAAACATTTTCTCACCATCACACGTGTGTGTGTGTGTGTGTATGTATATATATATATATACAGTGCCTTGCGAAAGTATTCGGCCCCCTTGAACTTTGCGACCTTTTGCCACATTTCAGGCTTCAAACATAAAGACATAAAACTGTATTTTTTTTGTGAAGAATCAACAACAAGTGGGACACAATCATGAAGTGGAACGACATTTATTGGATATTTCAAACTTTTTTAACAAATCAAAAACTGAAAAATTGGGCGTGCAAAATTATTCAGCCCCCTTAAGTTAATACTTTGTAGCGCCACCTTTTGCTGCGATTACAGCTGTAAGTCGCTTGGGGTATGTCTCTATCAGTTTTGCACATCGAGAGACTGACATTTTTTCCCATTCCTCCTTGCAAAACAGCTCGAGCTCAGTGAGGTTGGATGGAGAGCATTTGTGAACAGCAGTTTTCAGTTCTTTCCACAGATTCTCGATTGGATTCAGGTCTGGACTTTGACTTGGCCATTCTAACACCTGGATATGTTTATTTTTGAACCATTCCATTGTAGATTTTGCTTTATGTTTTGGATCATTGTCTTATTGGAAGACAAATCTCCGTCCCAGTCTCAGGTCTTTTGCAGACTCCATCAGGTTTTCTTCCAGAATGGTCCTGTATTTGGCTCCATCCATCTTCCCATCAATTTTAACCATCTTCCCTGTCCCTGCTGAAGAAAAGCAGGCCCAAACCATGATGCTGCCACCACCATGTTTGACAGTGGGGATGGTGTGTTCATGGTGATGAGCTGTGTTGCTTTTACGCCCAACATAACGTTTTGCATTGTTGCCAATTTTGGTTTCATCTGACCAGAGCACCTTCTTCCACATGTTTGGTGTGTCTCCCAGGTGGCTTGTGGCAAACTTTAAACAACACTTTTTATGGATATCTTTAAGAAATGGCTTTCTTCTTGCCACTCTTCCATAAAGGCCAGATTTGTGCAATATACGACTGATTGTTGTCCTATGGACAGAGTCTCCCACCTCAGCTGTAGATCTCTGCAGTTCATCCAGAGTGATCATGGGCCTCTTGGCTGCATCTCTGATCATTCTTCTCCTTGTATGAGCTGAAAGTTTAGAGGGACGGCCAGGTCTTGGTAGATTTGCAGTGGTCTGATACTCCTTCCATTTCAATATTATCGCTTGCACAGTGCTCCTTGGGATGTTTAAAGCTTGGGAAATCTTTTTGTATCCAAATCCGGCTTTAAACTTCTTCACAACAGTATCTCGGACCTGCCTGGTGTGTTCCTTGTTCTTCATGATGCTCTCTGCGCTTTTAACGGACCTCTGAGACTATCACAGTGCAGGTGCATTTATACGGAGACTTGATTACACACAGGTGGATTGTATTTATCATCATTAGTCATTTAGGTCATTATTGGATCATTCAGAGATCCTCACTGAACTTCTGGAGAGAGTTTGCTGCACTGAAAGTAAAGGGGCTGAATAATTTTACACGCCCAATTTTTCAGTTTTTGATTTGTTAAAAAAGTTTGAAATATCCAATAAATGTCGTTCCACTTCATGATTGTGTCCCACTTGTTGATTCTTCACAAAAAAATACAGTTTTATATCTTTATGTTTGAAGCCTGAAATGTGGCAAAAGGTCGCAAAGTTCAAGGGGGCCGAATACTTTCGCAAGGCACTGTATATACAGAAGGTTCACCTTCCAACAGGACAACGACCGCAAGCACACAGTCAAGACAACACAAGAGTGCCTTCGGGACAAGTCTCTGAATGTCCTTGTGGCTGAGCCACATCCCGGACTTAAACCTGATCGAACATCTCTGGAGAGACCTAAAAATAGCTGTGCAGCAACACTCTCCATCCAACCTGACAGATCTTGAGAGGATCTGCAGAAAAGAATGGGAGAAACTCCCAAAATACTGGTGTGCCAAGCTTATGCGTCACACCCAAGAAGAGTCGAGGCTAATCGCTGCCAAAGGTGCTTCAACAAAGTTCTGAGTAAAGGGTCTGAATACTTATGTAAATGTAATATTTCAGTCTTTTAATTTTAAATAATTAGCAAACATCTATTTAAAAACATTTTGCTTTGTTATTATGGGGTATTGTGTGTAGATTGATGAGGGGAAAAAACTATAATACATTTTTGAATAAGGTTGTAATCTAACAAAATGTGGAAAAAGTCCAGGGGTCTGATTGCTTTCTGAAGGCACTGTATCTGAAGCATCCGTTTAGAACTTCCAACCACCATGAGAGGATGTCCAGTGGCGAGAAATTGGTGAAGATGGCGGTAGATGAAACTTGGCCGACTTTCTGCAAATGTTCTCATTGTTGAAATAGTCGAACTCGATACAGTTTTCTGTACCCAAAACTAGAATCCGTTACGAACAGAGGGCACTAAGTTTTGTGGACTTGACATTGCAGTGTTTAGAAGGGTCGAATTTAGTTATTACACACTTCGGAGTAGTGTGCAATAACTAGTGTCTTGTATCTACTGTGCATACTTTGCATGTGTAGAAAATACATGCTAGAACGCCCCCTATTCCCACGTCCTTGCTTGTTCTACCCACTATGCTTCATTTGCTCCCACTGGAAACCACACCAGGGGTGTATCTTGGGTTAGTTACCAGCATCTTGGATTATAATGTGGGGGGGTCAAAATAATGAAAGAATTTCTACTAAATCCATTTGAAAATGTTGATTACACTGGGGGTGTTTCCTGGGCAAGAAAAGGTTAAATTCCTGATTTTTAAACTATACTTGTGATATCATGGATGGTCAGTCCTTGCATCCAAAGCTCTGTCTATGAATTTGTTACATTTCCCCAACACTTTTTGTTGCTTCTACTGCAGATTTCCCCTTTTTTTTTAAATGATCAAATAAAATAATTTATTAATTCTTTGTTCACCACTTTGAGCTAGTGTCTCAAAAGAGACATATAAAAAACATTGACAGTTCCCCTCTCTGTCCTGTGCTACAGCAACCTGAAGCTGAAGGTTGGGAAAAAGCGCCAGCGGGAAGCAGTTGTGGAGGCAAAGGAGGATGAAGACGCTGAGCAAGCTAAGGAGGAAGGAGAGGTAGCGCAAAAGAAAGTCAAGCTGGAAAAGTGGAGTGGAGGACACACCCCAGCACACAAAGGTACCTCAGTTAGGTGACCCCGTGATGGACGCTATGCAATAATTATACAAAAAAATTATAAAAAACAAATTCAATTTTCTCTTAATGTCAATGTGGGCATCAAAATACATACATTATTTTAAAACATGAGTATGGAAGTTGTTAACCATGTCTAAAAATCAAATATGCATGTTGTGATATTTACGCGATATGAGCCCAAATTTAAAGCACATGCTGTGCTTAGAACATTTAATTCTGTGGGACAGCCAACATAACTGTGATTGTACACTGAGTATAACAAACATTAGGAACACCTTTCTAATATTGAGTTGCACCCCCACCCTTTTGCCCTCAGAACAGCCTCAACTCCACAGGGATGCTGGCCTATGTTGACTTCAATGCTTCCCACAGTTGACATGTTGGCTGGATTTCCTTTGGGTGGTGGTTGATTTGAAGTGGATTTAACAAGTGACATCAATAAGGGATCATATCTTTCACCTAGTCAGTCTGCCATGGAAGGAGCAGATGTTCATAATGTTTTGTATATTCAGTATACAGCCTAACAGTTACTAATTGGTAAATAGTAACCTTACTTTTTTGTTCATGATTATCTATTCCCCCTGTGTGTTTGTGTGAAAATGTGTGTGCGCGGGCTGTACCCTATTCCTCTGTGTGAACTCCTAGTTCTGCATAAAACAATATGACCGCATTACTTTAAATGAACAGACTAATTAGCATATTATGTATTATATTTGCGTAAAGTAGTATTAGAAGTTGTATTCTAATTTCATTGATTGTTAGTCTCTGTTTTTCATAAAGCATTAAGATTTGTTAATAATATGACCACCCTACTTTAAATGATTGGGCTTAAATTACTGGAATGTTGTATTCTGTAATGCTACATTTGCATATTAAATGCATCATTTGCATAGCAGTATTTTTTTTTTTTCCCAGAACAGTATGGCCAACCTATCTTGAGTTATTGGACAAAAAAGTGTTGAATTTAAGAAACCAGACATGTGATTTGGTGCCTTATTGACTAGAGATTAACGTTGACCTGTCTGACCTTTTTTGAACTTTTCAGATCACTTTAAAATAAGATATCTCATAAAATAAGAGCAATTGTGTTCATGGGAAGCTTCTCAATAACATGAAATACAAAGTATAACACCAGAACCACAGTTTCATTTTGTCCCTTAAGGGGCAGCAGGTAGCCTAGTGGTTAGAGCTTTAGGGCCGGTAACCAAAAAGGTTTCTGGATCGAATCCTCGAGCTGACATGGTAAAATTATGTTCTTCCCCTGAACAAGGCTGTTCCCCAGTAGGCCATCATTGTAAATAAGAATTTGTTCTTCACTGAAAAAAATAATTACCCACCAGATTCAATCTATACATAAATACTGTATATGGACTGAGGTACAAAGGTAAGGTACCTCAGTTAATCTTTGACTATGCTACCAAACAATTAAAAAGGGACTGACACTAGTCTACTGCAGATTGACTTGAGGGAGATCATTTAGACTAGCGATTCTCAACTGGTGGGTCGCAACCCCAATTTGGGTCATGGGAGGTTTTGAATGGTTCTCAGGTGTCTGAATAAAAACATTCAATAAATAGTCCAGTCTGAACTTAATTAAAACTTCTTTGGGATCGGTGTCCCGTACACGGGACGGTTGAGCTAACGTAGGCTAATGCGATTAGCATGAGGTTGTAAGTAACAAGAACGTTTCCCAGGACATAGACATATCTGATATTGGCAGAAAGCTTAAATTATTGTTAATCTAACTGAACTGTCCAATTTACAGTGCAATAATACTGTGCTATTATTTGAGGAGAGTGCACAATTTTGAACATGAAAAGTTATTAACCTCTCTGGGATAGGGGGGATGCTTGCGTCCCTCTTGGCCAATAGCCAGGGAAAATATAGAGCGCCAAATTCAAATAAAATACTATAAAAATCTAACTTTCATTAAATCACACATGTAAGATACCAAATTAAAGCTACACTCGTTATGAATCCAGCCAACATGTCAGATTTCAAAAATGCTTTTCGGCGAAAGCATAAGATGCTATTATCTGATAGCACAACAGTAAACAAAGAGAAAGCATATTTCAACCCTGCAGGCGCTACACAAACACAGAAATAAATATAAATCATGCCTTACCTTTGACGAGCGTATTTTGTTGGCACTCCAATATGTCCCAAAAACATCACAAATGGTCCTTTTGTACGCTTAATTCCGTCGATATATATCCAAAATGTCTATTTCGCGCGTTTGATCCAGAAAAACACAGCTTCCAACTTGCGCAACGTTACTACAAAATATCTCAAAAGTTACCTGTAAACTTTGCCAAAACATTTCAAACTACTTTTGTAATACAACTTTAGGTATTTTTAAACGTTAATAATCCATCAAATTGAATACGGGACAATCAATACAGTAAGACAACAAACTCACGCTACTTTTCAAGTCATGCTCCTCTCTCAAAAAGTAGACTTCAAATGACACTCATTCAAGATGGCCATACTTCTTCATTACACAAAGGAATAACCTCAACCAATTTCTAAAGACTGGTGACATCCAGTGGAAGCGGTAGGAACTGCAAACAAGTCCCTTAGAAATAGTTTTGGCTAGTTTCCCAACTAGTTTCCCAATGAAAACTCATTGAATAGACAGTGACCTCAAAAATAAAAAAAATCTGAATGATTTGTCATCTGGGTTTTGCCTGCTACATAAGTTCTGTTATACTCACAGACATGATTCAAACAGTTTTAGAAACTTCAGAGGGTTTTCTATCAAAATCTACTAATAATATGTATATCTTATATTCTGGGGATGAGTAGCAGGAAGTTGAAATTGGGCACGCTATTTATCCAAAAGTGAAAATGCTGCCCCCTATCCTGAAGTTTTAATAAACAAATTAGGCACATTTGGGGCAGTCTTGAAACAACATTTTGAACAGAAAGGCAATGGGTTCATTGGATCAGTCTAAAATTTTGCACATACACTGCTGCAGTCCAGTGGACAAAATCTAAATTGCACCTGGGCTGGAATAATACATTATGGTCTTTCTCTTGCATTTCAAAGACGATGGTACAAGAAAATACAAAATGTTTTTTTTCTTTTTTCTATTATTTTTTACCAGATCTATTGTGTTATTTTCCAACATTCCTTTCAGTGTTTCCTTTCAAATGGTACCAAGAATATGCATATCCTTGCTCCAGGGCCTGAGCTACAGGCAGTTAGATTTGGGTATGTCATTTTAGGCTAAAATTGAAAAAAGGGGGCGGATTCTTAATTAAACAACGTAAACCAGGTAGAAAGTGTGTAGAAGTGATAATGAACTTAAAATTTAAAACATTTTATCGCTGAATTTATTTTAAAAAATCAGTCACAGTATTTTCAATATAGAAGCACTATTATGGTTGATTTTGTGGTCTCAAGACAGTGAGTTTATTAACATTCTTCATCAAGAATGTGGGCAAATATGTATTATTGACAAATAGAGGTGGTAATGTTGTTCCCTTTTCATAATTGCCACATTTACTATCAATATAGCTTTACAAATAGTGTTCCAGATTGTACTTTGGCTGCGAATATTGGGTCTCAACAGACTACCTGATTTTAATTTGTGTCCCGAGGCAAAAACCAGTTGAGAACCACTGAGTTAGACATTGCCTTGTGCCTCCAGCTTTTCATGTTGTTTGTTGTTTATTTCAGAGCCGAAGCCGGAGGACGTTAAAATTGAGCTAACAAAGCTACCACCCAACGCACAGACCAACCGAAACACAAACGCCAGCCGAAAGCTAGCACTTCAGATGAAAGCCAATAACTCTATTAAATCCACTCTAATTAAGTCTCAGCCACAGACTAACAGTCAATCAACCCAACCAGCAGTACCAGGCCCCTCCTCCCAGAGCTCAGAGAAGGCCGGCCCCAGTGAGGATGTGAAGCCTCCAGCACCAGCCAACAGCCCTAGCTCTGCTCACCGACTCTTCCAGAGGACCCTGAGCCCGACAGACGTGCTGCATGTCCACAGCTACGCCAAGGGAGACTACAGCGAGGGAGAGAGCAAGGAGGACATGAGGAGCAATAGTAGTGATAGTGAAGCAGAGGAACAGGAAGACAGCAAGGTGAGAGGGGTGGAGGAGCAGAGACGCAGGAAAAGAGGAGTAGTGTCCAAACATCACGTCACTTAACCTCTGTCTGTAGGATTGGCTTTATGATGATTTTTCTGAGGTCAGCTATATACTGTACATGTTCAATGAATCAGCGCTATAATGATTATGTTGTTAACCCCTTTTATTCCACTAGGGGGCAGAAGAGGTAGCGGAGGATGAAGGTGTGCAAAGCAAACTGGGGAAGCTGCCTCGCCATCACCCTCTGATGAAGGACAGCATGAGTGACGAGGGTGAATGCAAATATTACTTCTTCATTCACATAGTTCAGCCCAAGTTAGGCTTCCTTTTCCTAAATATTGGATAAGATCTAAGGAAAGCAGTGTCAGGCATGTTCTGGCATTGAATAGAAAAGAGCATCATTCACTCGATGTTTGCATACTCGATGAGATGATAGTAGTTTGTCTGTGTGTGTTTTTAGAACTGTCTGTGGTTCCAATAACTCAGGGGATTAGAGCATATAGCATTGTGGATTTGATTTCCTTCATGGGCCACTGTCAATATCGACACTTCTGTAAGTCGCTTTGGATATGGCTTGTGCTAACGCTAGACAATCTTTGTTTTGTTGTTTTTAGAGCTGTCAGAGCAGCCCCCAGTAGAAGAGGATGGGTTAGAGGGAGAGTTGTGGGCCAAGCCCTTTGTCCATCTGTGGCAGAACAGACCCCCCAGCCTGAAGAGAGAGAAGGAGTACAACCGTCGCATGGGCCTCCAGGTCCCATACTGCTCCGTGTGCTCATTGTTCCAGACCTACCAGCGGGTGAGGAGGGAGGAAAGGAGAGTAGAGGAGAGTGCTCAACAGCAGGAGAGGAGGAGACACTCAGCACTCAGACACTTTAACAGGGGATTTTGGAAGCTAAAGTGTGTATCCTCTCAGTCATTAGTCTCAAAGGGATTCCTAAAGTAAATTCCTAACGAGAGTAAAGCTCTTATTAGGTGATTTATTTTCTTCGCTTAGCGTTAGGAGAAAAGTAGTTGTATTGTAGTATACCTCACTCAGTACTCTTGAACAGTGAATTTGGTATTTCATGTTTTCTATGCCTAGTCTGAATTTAGCTCTATTGCTGTGTCTCTCCATGGCCATACCGAGTGCACAGATAAAAACTTTACTTTTTGAATTCTACCCTTTTTATTAATCGCTTTGGTACTATTTTCACAAGTATAGTATGTGGTGAATTTTCTAAACTCTGTCACAAAACTCAAATGGTAAAGCTTGTAACGCAGCCAGTCTTACATTCAGAACCTTTAATTTCACATTTATGTTGACTGTAATCTTCTCTCGCCACACAACCATTGATCCAAAATATGTTTACTGTGAAATATACTGAAAAAATATATAAAACGCAACATACAACTTTTAAAGATTTTACTGAGTTGCAGTTCATATAACGCGATGGTAGTGGAGCGGGTCGAGAGTTTCAAGTTCCTTGCTGTCCACATCGCCAACAAATGATCATGGTCCAAATACACCAAGACAATTCTGAAGACCTTTTTCCCCCTCAGGAGACTGAAAAGATTTGGCATGGGTTTGAGGCTCTAATATCTGCCAAAGGCCCTTGAACAAAGTACTGAGTAAGGTATCTGAATACATATTTAAATATGATTTCGGGGAGTTGATTTGTTTTTATACAATAGCAAACATTTCTAAACCTGTTTTTGCTTTGTCATTATGGGGTATTGTGTGTAGATTGAGGAACAACAATTTGATCAATTTCAGAATAAAGCTGTAATGTAACAAAATGTGGGAAAAGTCAAGGGGTCTGAATACTTTATGAATGCACTGTATCTTTTGACTCTTAATTGTTTAATAGGGGCGTGTTTATCTGCCAGGAGAACAAATATGGAGGAGGGATTTTCTAAAGCCAAGACTTGGTCAGGAATACAGGAGACAGTCATGTAAAAACCCTTAGCAGAAACATTTTGAAATGTTATCTTAATTAAACATGAATTTGTATTTTGCTGTTTCGTATCTCTAAAATGGAACCCAAACCGGCTGCGCGCGTCCGACATCGTGCATAAATGTATTTTATCCCCCAACATCAAACGCGATCACGACACACAGGTTAAAATATCAAAACAAACTCTGAACCAATTACATGAATTTGGGGACAGGTCGAAAAGCATTAAACATGTATGGCAATTTAGCTAGTTAATTTGTCCTATTTAGCTAGCTTGCTGTTGCTAGCTAATTTGTCCTTGGATATAAACATTGACATTTTACCTGAAAAGCACAAGGTCCTCTACTCCGACAATTAATCCACACATAAAATGGCCAACCGAATCATTTGTAGTCATCTCTCCTCCTCCTTCCAGACGCTCGTTGGCGCGCAATAATTGAATAACATGGATTTCTACATTTATTTTGTGACGCTCGCGCACGCGACGTGTCCGGTCTGGTCAGCATGTTATACAGACTATGGGACAATGATCACTGAGATCATATGCAAATACTCCACTATATTAAATTACTGCACTGTAGGAGCTAGGAGCATTTCAAGCATTTCACTGTACCTGCTTTAACGTGTACGTGGCCAATTAACTTTGATTTGTTACATACAGTACATCCCTGATCTTCTCAATATCTGATTTAAAAAAAAAACTTACTGTGAACTAAATTCTTAAGTCATCATTGTAGTTAATTTGAGTATACACTACCCGTCAAAAGTTTTAGAACACCTCGTTCAAGGGGTTTTATTTATTTTTACTATTTTCTACATTGTACAATAATAGTGAAGACATCACAACTATGAAATAACACGTATGTAATCAAGGAGTAACCAAAAAAGTGTTAAACAAATTCAAATATAAAATATTTTCAATATTCTGTATTCTTCAAATAGTAAACCTTTGCCTTGATGACAGCTTTGCACACTCTTGGCAGTCTCAACCAGCTTCACCTGGAATGCTTTTCCAATAGTCTTGAAGGAGTTCCCACATATGCTGAGCACTTGTTGGCTGCTTTTCCTTTACTCTGCGGTCCAACTCATCCCAAACCATCTCAATTTGGTTGAGGTCAGGGGATTGTGGAGGCCAGGTTAACTGATGCAGCACTCCATCACTCTCCTTCTTGGTCAAATAGCCGTTACACAGCCTGGAAGTGTGTTTGGTCATTGTCCTGTTGAAAAACAAATTATAGTCCCACTAAGCCCAAACCAAATGGGATGGAACTCTGAAGCATTTATCTGGGCTGCAATTTCTGAGGCTGGTAAATCTAATGAACTTGTCATCTGCAGCAGAGGTAACTCTGGGTCTTCCGTTCCTGTGGCGGTCCTCATGATAGCCAGTTTTATCATAGCTCTTGAGGGTTTTTGAGACTACCCTTGAAGAAACTTTCAAAAGTTATGGAAACTTTTTGAAATTTCCAATTTGACTGATATTCATGCCTTAAAGTAATGGTCTGTCGTTTCTCTTTGCTTATTTGAGCTGTTATTGCCATTTAATATGGACTTGGTCTTTTACCAAATAGTGCTATCTTCTGTATACACCTAGTCACAAAACATCTGATTGGCTCAAACGCATTAAGAAGGAAGGAAATTCCACAAATTAACTTTTATGAAGGCACACCTGTTAATTGAAATGCATTCCAGGTGACTACCTCATGAAGCTGGTTGAGAAAATTCCAAAAGTGTGCAAAGCTGTCATCAAGGAAAAATGTGTCTATTTGAAGAATCTCAAATATATTAATATATTATTATTTTTTGGTTGCTACATGATTCCATGTGTTTTTTCATAGTTTTTATGTCTTCACTATTATTCTACAATGTAGATAGTAGTCAAACTAAAGAAAAACCCTTGAATGAGGTGTTCTAAAACTTCTGACCGGTAGTGTAAATCATACTTTTTATGTTTCTACTTTACAATGTACATTTTCATGATGCAGTTCTCAATCTGTAGTAGACAAACCAGTTTACATGTAAAATCTATAGGTTTACCAAACATTTAAGTGGTCATCAATTAACAGTTGGATTCAGTAAGTGAAATGTATTTTTGCAGAAGAGAATCATATCAAAAGTAATGTGAGCAGTGCATTGTGACAGGCAATTACTTTATATGAACATGTATTGCAATGCAAAATATGTATTTCTAGATGACACTGATTTAAATTTGGTGAAAATGGACTGATTTTGTGTTGTACTTAGTCAATTGAAAATGTGGTTAGTTTTGAAACAACTGCCTTTTTGTTGATGTTTTGAGTTTAGTACTAAGAGCTGTGAAAATTACATCAAAGCGATTAAAAACCAAAAAACAGTTAAAAAAAATAACTGTAAAAATGTTTTTTAAATGATCCTCCATTGTCCTCCCAAGTGGTGCTAAATATGATTATTTTTTAAATCTCCAGACGGAGTGTGCTGATGACTGTAAGGACACTCCAGTGGTGTTGCCTGGAGGCAGACTGAGGACTAAGCCTCTGATCGCTGAGATGTGTTTCACTACCACCACCGAGCCAGAGGAGGGTGCTGAGGAGCAGGCGCTTGGAGCCCTGGCGCCCACCACCCCTCACCTGGAGCCAGACGGCACCAGCCTGCTCATCAGCTGCTCCCACTGCAGTGTCCGCATACACACCAGTCAGTACTACTTACTAACTAACTACACACCAGTCAGTACTCGCAACATAACGTACTCTCATAGTTTTTGCAGACCCTCAAACCTCGTTTATACCCTACGTACGTATGCATAGATGAACTACAAGTAGCAATGCAAAATAGCTGTGGCGTAGCAAAACAACTATGCAGAGGTGTGCAACTGCGTTGTGTACGTAGGGTATTAGAAGCCTTCAGAAAGCTTCTAGTCAACAGGTTTACCTACAGCTATAGTTGGAGAGATCATAGGCTGTACTGTACCCTTAACTGTAATACCAGGGTTAACAGCTATACTCTACTCTAGCAAGCTGTTTGGACAGACTTGATTTAGAGGAGTTAACTACAGGCTGTTTCAGGCCTAGAATTGTTTTTTTTTTTTCTTTTACTCTGACACATTTGATATACACCGGAAAGGAAGAGGCACTGCGAGACGTTTCTAAAATTAGCCCAGTGCATTTCTATGGGCTTATTTTGGACCTAAGCTTGTCAAATCTAATCACATTTTATTAATCACATACTTCGTGACTAACAGTGAAATGCTTACTGTCGGGTCCTTTTCCAACAATTTGAAATAGTGACATGAGGAATAAATGCAGTGCATAACAATGAGTAAAAATAACATGGCTATATACAGGGAGTACCAGAACTGAGTTGATTTTCAGGAGTACGAGGTAGCTATGAACATGTAGGTAGGTAAAGTGACTAGGCAACAGGATAGATAAGACATTAGCTGTGTTTGTGTCAGTATGCATGTGTGGATGTGCTTTGTGTGTGTGTGTGGGTAGAGTCCAGTGTGTGCATAGTCATTGCAAAAAAGGATCAACGTAGGTAGAATGGCTAGCCATTTGATTAGCTTTTTACCAGTCTCATGGCTTGAGGGTAGAAGCTTCAGGGTCCTGTTGGTTCCAGACTTGGTGTACTGGTACCGCTTGAGGTGCAGGAAATAGATTGAACAGTCTATGGCTTTGGTGGCTAGAGTCTTTGACAATGCCGTACTCAACCCCCCTGTGTAGTGCCTTGCAGTTGCCGTACCAAGTGGTGATGCAGCCAGTCAATATGTTCTCAATGGTGCAGCTTTAGAACTTTGAGGGTCTGAGGGCCCATGCCAAATCTTTTCAGCCTCCTGGATGGGGAGTAAGCCCTGTCATACACCCACACAGTTGTAAAGAGTGTATGTGGACCATGTTAATTCTGTAGTGATGTGGACACGGAGGAACTTGAAGCTCTCAACCTGCTCCACTACAGTCCCATCGATGTGGATGGGGCCGTGCTCACCCCTCCCTTTCCTCTAGTCCACGATCAGCTCTTTTGTCTTGCTGACTTTGAGGGAGAGGTTGTTGTCCTGGCACCACACTTCCAGGTCTCTAAACTCCTCCCTATAGGCTGCATCATCGTTGTCGGTGATAAGTACTACCACCATTGTGTGAGACCACGCAGTCGTAGGTGAACAGGGATTACAGGAGGGGACTCAGCACACACCCCTGTGGGACCCCCGTGTTGATTGTCTGCGTAGCGAATGTATTGTTGCTTATCCTTAGCGCCTGGCGGCGGCCTGTCAGGGAGTCCAGCATCCAGAGAGAGTTGTTCAGTCCCAGGGTCCTGTGCTTGGTGATACGCTTGAAGGGGGCTATGGTGTTGAATGCTGAGCTATACTCAAGGAACAGCATTCTTATAGGTATTCATTTTTGTCCAGTGAGGGCAGGGTGGAGTGCAATAGAAATTGCCTCATCTCTGTATCTGTTGGGGCAGGAGCGAATTGGAGTGGGTCTTGGGTGTCTGGGATGATGGTATTGATGTGAGCCATGACCAGCCTTTCAAAGCATTTCATGGCTATGGACGTGTGTTACAGGGAAAAAGTAATTTAGTCAGGTTACCTTGGCATTATTGGACAAGCGGACTATAGTGGTCTGCTTGAAACAAGTTGGTATTACAGAGCTACGTATTACAGGGATATGTTGAAAATGTCAGTGAAGACACTTGCCAGCTGGTCAGCCCATGCTCGGAGTAAACGTCCTGGTATTCCATCTGGCCCTGCGGTTTTGTGAATGTTAACCTGTTTAAAAGTCCTACTCACATTGGCTATTGAGAGCAAGATCACACAGTCGCCCGGAACAGCTGGTGCTTTCATGCATGGTTCCGTGTGGTCTGCCTTGACGTGTTTAGCTAGTCTGGTAGGCTCACGTCGCTAGGCAGCTCACGGCTGGGTTTCCCTCTGATCTGTGATAGTTTGTGAGCCCTGCCACATCTGTTGCGCGTCAGAGCCGGCGTAGTAGGATTCAATCTTAGTCCTGCATTGGCGCTTTGCCTGTTTGGAGGTCATAGCCGGTCGTAACGGGATTTCTTATAAGCGTCCGGATTAGTGTTCCGCTACTTGAAAGTGTCAGCTTTAGCCTTTAGTTTAGTGTGGATGTCACATTTAATCCATGGCTTCTGGTTGGGGTATGCTCGTATGGTCACTGTGGGGACGATGTCTTCAATGCACTAATTAAAGGGAATGGGAACACTTTAGGGAGTAAACATAGCAAAGAGATCAATTAATACTAAACGTGCAAATAAAATAGAAACATCTCTATTTTTAGGATTTTTATCTTTAACCTTCGATTATTAGAGGTATGTGTAGCACCATACTGAATTACCATAGTAATGACTGATGCCAATGCGTCATTGGCAGGATTGAGCGAATTGTGTGTTTTGGCTCGGGGACTGAAAGTGAATGCTGCTCTGTCATTGAGATCAGGACAACAACATTAAGAAGGAAAGACTTAAGACTTTGTCAATGCCTGTCTGCCAATCGTCCTCCCAAACTAGCTCTTGGTGTATGCTATGTTAATTTTGTCCCCTGACCTGGTGTTTGGTTTTGTGTTACCAGGCTGTTATGGCGTGGATCCAAAGATTGTTACTAAGGATTGGAAGTGTGCTCGCTGTAAGGCCAACGCCATGACTGAGGTTAGTGTCTGTCTCTACAACAGCTCAGTGGCCCTTCTCTATGTATGACTCACCTCACCTAGTTGGCCCAAATCTCTGTTACTGTCACTGTCAATAGTGTTTGCAAACTTTGCAGTACTCTAAACAGTCATTAGATCTGGCAGTAGTGTTTGCGGTAGTCTCCTAATGATATGTGACTAACTGATACTGGTCATCAGGTAGCAGGAACCACATCTATGTTTAGATGACTTGGATGATGAGGGCTGACAGTTTGTTTTCCTGTTTGCAGAGTTGCTGTTTGTGTTCGCTGAGGGGTGGAGCCTTGCAGAAAGCCAACAACAACAAGTAAGTTTGTGTGCCAGTCAAATTTCCTTAGATCAGGGAGTGGTCTAGTCTAGCAATCAGTAATCACACATTGAACATTTACTCTACAACTCTAATCAACAGTATATTGATTTATGTTCACATATTTAGACGTTCTAATTAAATATATCTACTAGGGTTTAGTTTATAAGCCACTAACGATGTGTGTGTGTGTGTTGACATGTTTTTGTGTGTGTTGACATGTTTTTGTGTGTTGTAGGTGGGTCCATGTGCTGTGTGCAGTAGCAGTGTTGGAGGCTCGCTTTGTGAACATCACTGAGAGAAGCCCTGTGGATCTGAGTGGGATTCCTCTACAGAGGTTTAAACTGGTGAGTTAAACACAGTGAATGTCAATCAATCAAATGTATTTATAAAGCCCTTTTTACATCATCCGATGTCAAAGTGCTATACAGAAACCCAGCCTAAAACGGCAAGCAATGCAGATGTAGAAGCATGGTAGCTAGGAAAAACTCCCTAGGAAGGCAGGAACCTAGGAAGAAACCTAGAGAGGAACCAGGCTCTGAGGGGTGTCCATTCCTCTTCTGGCTGTGCAGGGTGGCGATTATAACAGTACATGGCCAAGATGTTCAAACGTTCATAGATGACCAGCAGGGTCAAATCATAATAATCACAGTGGTTGTAGAGGGTGCAACAGGTCATCACCTCAGGAGTAAATGTCAGTTGGCTTTTCATAGCCGATCATTCAGAGTTAGAGACAGCAGGTGCGGTAGAGAGAGAGTCAAAAACAGCAAGTCTGGGACAAGGTAGCACGTCTGGTGAACAGGTCAGGGTTCCATAGCCGCAAGCAGAACAGTTGAAACTGGAGCAGCAGCACGACCAGGTGGACTGGGGACAGCAAGGAATCATCAGGCCAGGTAGTCCTGAGGCATGGTCCTAGGGCTCAGGTCCTCTGAGAGAAAGAGAGAGAGAGAATTAGAGGGAGCATACTTACATTCTCACAGCACACCGGAGAAGACAGGAGAAATACTCCAGATATAACAGACTGACCCAAGCCCCCCGACACAAACTATTGCAGCATAATTACGGGAGGCTGAGACAGGAGGGGTCGGGAGACACTGGCCCCGTCCGACTATATCCCGAGACAGGGCCAACCAGGCAGGATATAACCCCACCCACTTTGCCAAAGCACAGTCCCCAAAACCACTTGAGGGATATCTTTAGCCACCAACTTACTACCCTGAAACACCCCACGAAGATCTCCCTCACGGCACAAACCCGAGAGGGACGCCAACCTGGACAGGAAGATCACGTCACAGACTCAACCCACTCCCTCCTAGGGACGGCATGGAAGAGCACCTTGAAAGTCAGTGACTCAGCCCCCGTAATAGGGTTAGAGGCAGAGAATCCCAATGGAGAGAGGGGAACCGGCCAGGCAGAGACAGCAAAGGTGGTTCGTCGCTCAAGTGCCTTTCCGTTCACCTTCACACCCCTGGGTCAGACTACACTCAATCATAGGACCTACTGAAGCGATGATTCTTACCGAGTCTGCTTCTCTCACATGGATAGGCAGACCATTCCATAAAAATTGAGCTCTATAGGAGAAAGCCCTGCCTCCAGCTGTTTGCTTAGAAATTCTATGGACAATAAGGAGGACTGCGTCTTGTGACCGTAGCGTATGTGTAGGTATGTACGGCAGGACCAAATCGGAAAGATGGATTGGAGCAAGCACATGTAATGCTTTGTAGGTTAGCAGTAAAACCTTGAGATTAACCCTAGCATTAGCAGGAAGCCAGTGTAGAGAGGCTAGCACTGGAGTAATGTGATCAAATTGTTTGGTTCTAGTCAGGATTCTAGCAGCCGTGTTTAGCACTAACTGAAGTTTATTTAGTGATTTATCCGGGTAGCTGGAAAGTAAAAGCATTGCAGTAGTCTAATCTAGAAGTGACAAAAGAAGGGATACATTTTTGCAAATTTACGTAGATGACTGTACAAACATCAATATTAATTGTCAGATCCAACAGCAGATCTCTTTGTTTCTTGGGACCTAGAACTAGCATCTCTGTTTTGTCAGAGTTTAAATGTAAAACATTTGCTGCCATCCCCTTCCTTATGTCAGAAAGACAGGCTTCCAGGGAGGGCAATTTTCATTGAAATGTACAGCTGTGTATCGTCCGCATAGCAGTGAAAGTTAACATGATGTTTCTGAATGACATCACCAAGAGGTGTGAGTGGGGATAACAAGTATTTGATACACTGCTAATTTTGCAGGTTTTCCTACTTACAAAGCATGTAGAGGTCTGCCATTTTTATCATAGGTACACTTCAACTGTGAGAGACGGAATCTAAAACAAAAATCCAGAAAATCACATTATGATTTTTAAGTAATTCATTTGCATTTTATTGCATGACATAAGTATTTGATACATCAGAAAAGCAGAACTTAATATTTATTACAGAGATCATATGTTTCCTGTAGTTCTTGACCAGGTTTGCATACACTGCAGCAGTGATTTTTGGCCCACTCCTCCATACAGACCTTCTCCAGATCCTTCAGGTTTCGGGGCTGTCGCTGGGCAATATGGACTTTCATATTTTTTATTGGGTTCAGGTCTGGAGACTGGCTAGGCCACTCCAGGACCTTGAGATGCTTCTTACGGAGCCACTCCTTAGTTGCCCTGGCAGTGTGTTTCGGGTTGTTGTCATGCTGGAAGACCCAGCCACAACCCATCCATCCATCTTACTGAGGGAAGGAGGTTGTTGGCCAAGATCTCGCAATACATGGCCCCATCCATCCTCCCCTCAATACGGTGCAGTCGTCCTGTCCCCTTTGCAGAAAAGCATCCCCAAAGAATTATGTTTCCACCTCCATGCTTCACGGTTGGGATGGTGTTCTTGGGGTTGTACTCATCCTTCTTCTTCCTCCAAACACGGCGAGTGGAGTTTATACCAAAAAGCTCTATTTTTGTCTCATCAGACCACATGACCTCCCATTCCTCCTCTGGATCATCCAGATGGTCAATGGCAAACTTCAGATGGGCCTGGACATGTGCTGGCTTGAGCAGGGGGACCTTGCGTGCGCTGCAGGATTTTAATCCATGACGGCGTAGTGTGTTACTAATGGTTCTCTTTGAGACTCTGGTCCCAGCTCTCTTCAGGTCATTGACCAGGTCCTGCCATGTAGTTCTGGGCTGATCCCTCACCTTCCTCATGATCATTGATGCCCCACGAGGTGAGATCTTGCATGGAGCCCCAGACCGAGGGTGATTGACCGTCATCTTGAACTTCTTCCATTTTCTAATAATTGCGCCAACAGTTGTTGCCTTCTCACCAAGCTGCTTGCCTATTGTCCTGTAGCCCATCCTAGCCTTGTGCAGGTCTACAATTTTATCCCTGATGTCCTTACACAGCTCTCTGTTCTTGCCCATTGTGGAGAGGTTGGAGTCTGTTTGATTGAGTGTGTGGACAGGTGTCTTTTATACAGGTAACACGTTCAAACAGGTGCAGTTAATACAGGTAATGAGTAGAGAACAGGAGGGCTTCTTAAAGAAAAATGAACAGGTCTGTGAGAGCTGGAATTCTTACTGGTTGGTAGGTGATCAAATACTTATGTCATGCAATAAAATGCAAATTAATTACTTAAAAAAATCATACAATGTGATTTTCTGGATTTTTGTTTTAGATTCCGTCTCTCACAGTTGAAGTGTACCTATGATACAAATTACAGACCTCTACATGCTTTGTAAGTAGGAAAATCTGCAAAATAGGCAGTGTATCAAATACTTGTTCTCTTCACTGTATATATAGTGAAAACAGAGGTCTTAAAACGGAGCCTTGAGGAACACCGAAATTTACAGTTGATTTGTCAGAGGACAAACCATCAACATGTTATTACGTGCTAAGGGATAGGAACTCACAACCTCACTCTCCAACCAAGGTGCATTAAGAGGAGCAAACTGAAAAGAGTGGAGTGGCGGAATATCTTCTCTTCAGCATATTATGTCAAAGTAATATGTTATTTGCATGACAAAACCTGAGAATAGTTGACACATCCTCCTCTATATGAGTCACTGATAGTCACTCAATTAGCCCATGTCTGCAAAAAATAGTTTAGAGTGCTAAGTTATTTTAGCGGCCAGCTATCTAAACTGACCGGGGGACCTCACTGAGATATCATATTCAAATCTGTAAACATTTCTCTCCACCCTATGGCAAAATGTGTAGAAGTGCAGGAAATGATCTGTGGTCCCCACCCCCATCAAACTTGCCCATTCTTGGACTAGAGACTAGGCTATTTAGAGGATGTCGTGAGTTTGGGATTTAAGCCCAGTCAGTCAGAACTTCTGACATGTCATATCAGGGGGATATGAAATGACATCTCTTTCTGCAAAGCCTTATTTCTGAATTTAGCCCTTTCACAGGAAACATGACAGCCATTGTATTTGAAGAGAATGTAGCATGCTACTGTATACTGTTTGACCGGACATACAGGCCTAGTTTTCCCTGTCAGACTTCCCTTTCCTGTTTCTCTGAGCATGTTCTTATGCTTATCTGTGATGTGCAGAAATGTTACTACTGTAAGAAGAGGATGAAGAAGACGTCCGGGTGCTGTGTGCAGTGTTCCCATGGCCGCTGTTCTACGGCCTACCACCCTACCTGTGCCCAGGCCGCTGGGGTCCTCATGCAGCCAGACGAGTGGCCTTTCGTGGTCTACGTCACCTGCTGCCGGCACAAGGGCCCTATTCAGACAGAGGTATACATCAGTTGTACTTTACTTGGTGTCTTTCAGAAAGAGGAAGCTATACACCAGACGGGGAACTCTGAAGGCCTCTGTTTTGGGACTTAGTTGGGAACATTCTTCTGATACTTTGCCTTGTAGTTTCTAAACCTTCTATATACACTGAGTATAGCAAACATTATGAACACCTTCCTAATATTGAGTTGCACTCCCCTTTGGCCTCAGAACAGCCTCAATTCGTCGGGGCATGGACTCTACAAGGTGTCGAAAGTGTTCGACAGGGATGTTGGCCCATATTGACTCCAATGCTTCCAACAGTTGTGTCAAGTTGGCTGGATGTCCTTTGGGTGGTGGACCATTCTTGATACACACGGGAAACTGTTGAGTGTGGAAAAACCAGAGCGTTGCTGTTCTTGGCACAAACTGCTGTGCCTGGCACCTACTGCCATACCCCGTTCAAAGGCACTTAAATATTTTGTCTTGCCCAGTCCATGTTTCAATTGTCTCGAGGCTTAAAAATCCTTCTTTAACCTGTCTCCTCCCTTTCATCTACACTGATTGAACTGGATTTATCTGGATGTTTTGTATACTCAGTGTATTCAGGACTGTGCTCACCACATTGTATTGCATAAACATGACTAGGTTTTAAATTTGAGTGAAAACTCCCACAAGTGTGCCCATGTGCTTCCAGTCCAAAGAGGTTGATAGTTCTTATTTGATGCTAATCCTGTGGATGACCATGTAATCATCACTGATCTCTCTCCTCTCTCAGCGTAACAAAGCAGCCATGCATGAGCTCACCGTGGGACAGAGGGTGATCTGTAAGCACAAAAATGGCCGCTACTACCAGTGTGACGTGGTGCAGCTTTCCAAGGAGACGTTCTATGAGGTCAACTTTGATGACGGCTCCTTCAGCGACAACCTCTTTCCCGAGGACATCGTGGTAAGGAGACTTACGGTTCAGTAGTTCATATGCTGTTCATGATTAGTTTATTGATTGCTTAGAGAGCTAGGCAAAATGGACAACAGTCCACAGCGTGATAAATGTACCCGTTTTTTGGTTTTGTTGTGATAACGATGAATAGGCGATAAATAATGGTCAATTTTTTTGGGGTGGAGGTGCTCGAACTGGGCGATATGGACAAACAGTAATATTGTGATGAATGTAACTATTTTTCTTGATAACAATCATTAATGGACAGTTAATTTAAATTAGCGGCAGGGCTCTAGAACATTTTCTTCCAGTGCCAAGTAAGACAGCTGAGATGGTGGCCTATGATTAAAAAATTAAGCTATTTCATGTAACATATCCAGTTGTAAAGTGGTGCCATGAACTTAATATAAAGAGGTGAGAAATATAGTAGTGGTTTTGAAAAACAGTAGTCTTTTTCTCCGCAATTGCATTTTGAGCAACGTTAATATGCTTGTGCTTCTCAGAATGCATATTTCCCTCCTCCGTGCGCACAGTGGGGAGAGGAAGTGAGAGTGGCTCGCTCACACAGCAGCTGACAGCGAAACAGGGACAGGCAGATACTTTCATAGCACGAATCAACATGATGCATAGGCTATTACTGTTGACCAAATAATGGTTTTAGAACAATCTACAGGAATGTTGTCTATCACATTGTTTATTACAGACGTACACAAAATGCTTCGGTAAGAGGAAGGCCATGTCAATGTCTGTAACTTTCGGTTTATCATCCCAGCTCTGTACTACACATTGGTTGAAATTGTGTGATGCCTTTTTGGTGCTTGCTAAATAGTATGTTCGTAGAATTGTATCTAATGTTGTTTTCTGTTGTCAGAGCCGGAATTGTGCCCAGCTAGGCCCCCCATCGCAGGGGGAGGTAGTGCAGGTCCGGTGGACAGATGGTCTAGTCTACGGGGCTAAGTTTGTGGCTGCTCACGTCATCCAAATGTACCAGGTACTGCAACAGTATTCATACTCACCCGTAGCAACAATATACCTTATGCAGAAAGAGATTACAGTCTTATATGAAAGACTGCTTTGCTATCTAATTGATCAGCTCCATTTTCCCAGATGGTTTAAAACTCATAGCAAGCAATACATCAAACATCTGTGATGAAACCATTATTTTGTTTGCTATGAGAGACATCAAATGTGGTTATTTTGGCATTGATGGTGTTGTTTGATGTAGGTGGAGTTTGAAGACGGGTCACAACTAACAGCCAAGAGAGATGATGTCTATACCCTGGATGAGGAGCTGCCCAAGAGAGTCAAGTCAAGACTGGTGAGTGTACTGTGAGCTATCCAATATACTGAATCCGAAGTTGCTAACCTTTGTACATTGTATATCAACTCTGAACTTTTTCACTCTACTGTAGCAGTCTACTGGATCTTATTCTCCAGCATGTTTGTCAATTGTTAATGAGTCTTCTCCCTGTGACAATGGACCATGAAGTAATCCTCATCTTCCGTGTGTACCCTGCCCCGTCTCCCCAGTCCAAAGCGTCAGACATGCGTTTCGATGGTATATTTGAGGACAAGGAGGCCATCCAGCAGTCGAAGAGGCAGAGAGTGATCAACTCACGGTACAGAGGAGACTACATCGAACCTGTGATCTACAGAGCCATCATGGAGTAGCCTGCCGACTACAGCATGAAGTAGCCTACTCTACCAACAAATCACCAGCACTGATATTCCTTATCCAGACTTCTGCTCACTTTACCTTAATTTATCCACTGAGTGAGTAAGTGTAGCTCTGACTAAAGGACTTCCTCTGAAAATAACTGTCCAACCCCTAGTTTAGACTGTCTTTTTCTTCAATTCATCCCTTCATCATTCCAGCATTAGGCACTGGTTTCCCAGACACTGTTTAAGCCTTGTCCTGGACCAAAAATATCTTTCCAGAACTAGGCTTGGTCTGTGTCCAGGAAACCTGTCCCTATGGTTATTACCATCCATGTCACATTTTATGCTAGTCTGCCAGTGCCCAGTATCAGTAATTTGTGTATTGAATGAAGTGATATTGGCCCTTGATTTTTGCTCCCAAACAAGATGTAAACTTTCTGATAGTAACAATTCACTCAATATAATTCAGTGGTAGGAAGGATTTCTTCAAGGGAGTGAAGCAGACACAAAAGTTATTGCCACTCATCCTCAAACACTTGTGTTTTCTGACTCAATATTTGACCATGTTTGCCAGTTGTTATTTTACGTACATATGTATATATTTTCCTATGTATACTGAACAAAAATATTAACACAACATGCAACAAGTTCAATGATTTTACTGAGTTACAGTTCATATAAGGAAATCAGTCAATTGAAATAAATAAATTAGGCCCTAATCTATGGATTTCACATGACTAGGCAGGGGCGCAGCCATGGGTGGGCCTGGGAGGACATAAGCTCATCCACTTGGGAGCTAGGCCCAGCCAATCAGAATGAATTTTTTGCCCAAAAAAAGGCTTTATTACAGACAGAAATGGGATGTACTGCCAAATTCTCTAAAATGAAGGAAGCGGCTTATGGTAGAGAAATGAACATTACATTTTCTGGCAACAGCTCTGGTGGATATTCCTGCAGTCAGCATGCCAATTGCATGCTCCCACAAAACTTGATACATCTGTGGCATTGTGTTGTGTGACAAAACTGCACATTCTAGTGGCCTTTTATTATCCCCAGCACAAGGTACACCTGTGTAATGATAGTGGCGTTTAATCAGCTTCTTGATATGCCACACCTGTAAGGTGGATGGATTATCTTAGCAAATGAGAAATGCTCACTAACAGGAATGTAAACTAATTTGTGTACAAATTGAGAGAAATAAGCTTTTTGTGCGTATTGAACATTTCTGGGCATCATTTATTTCAGCTCATGAAACATGGAACCAACACTTTACATGTTGCGCTTTATATTTTTGTTCAGTATAGTTTATGGTGCTACTTGCACCTATGTTTGATTTCAAGGAGGTGCAATGCCATTTTAGTAACTAATACTGCCTCCTCTTAGCAGATTCACACTGTTGACTGCATTCCTATACATTTTGTAGGAATGCATTGAATATAGCTTTTTCCATTTTGAGTTGTTTTTTTTACCAGCATATTTATTATATGGTGCTTGGAGAAACTAAAAGTAACTTCTGCAATACAGACAGTTTGTCAGTTGCAATGCTGTAGAGGTTTCAAAACGATTATGATGTATGTTCTATTTTTGCTATAGCGATGAATTGGAAATAGCCTGTTCAGAATTGCTGTGGGCTCTCCATTTATTTCCAAGTTGGTTCTTTACTCATTTAATGAAAGTTGTGCATTGCACTTTTATTTAAGTCCAGTTTGAGAGGACATTTTAATAGTTGTGTGCTGCAATTTGCTATTTTGTGAGGGGGGGGGGGGACATGTTTGAAAATATTATTGTGAATTCTACATCTATAAGATGTTCTTACCCATCTCCACTCGGCCAAGATCGTCAACTATGATGCACTTATTAGGATAGGATATAGGATAAGGTGGCTTTCAGATTGTCTTCATTGTTTGTCTGTAAACTGCTGTTGTCTTGAGTGTAGGGTTGGAAAATTTTCCCACGTTTTCCAGAAATCCTGGTCGGAATATGCCTGGAATCAGGAGGGAATAAGCAGGAAATCTAGGTATACCCAATCTGGGATTTCTGGAAAACGTGGGAATTTTGAGAAAGTTCCCAGCATTTTGTGACCCTAATTGAGTGTGTGAGTCACAGAACTGACAGTATGGGTTACAGTTAGTTATAAAGGCCCACATTCACAGCAGTACCACTGAGCAAAAGGTTTTTATCATCATCATTCAATAGTATGGAAAAACTTAAGACTTATAATACATGGAGGAAAATTACTTTTCTATCAAAAATAACTATTGCTTTGTTTTATAATGATACATGTTCTATATTCACAGCCAGGAAGACACTGAGATGTAATTATTGTAATAAGTAGTTTATTGAAAGATAAACGGTTGACTCTAGGGATCTTGGCAGCATCCCAAATGGAACCCTATTCCCTATATAGGGAGTAGGGTACCATTGGGACCGTTCCCTGGCCTGTTCGTGTTTGACCTTTTGAACGTTGACCTCTTTCCTGTGTCTGTGATAAATGAACGCTGGACTTCTTCCATATTATCATTCATGCATTTTGTAAACAATTTTTGTTTCAGTAAATTTTTGCCTTGCTTATGTCCTGTTTTGGTGTTATTTGTTGGTGGTTCCATTACTATTTAATTACACTGGTTAACGATGTTTGACATGCTTATGACAATTATGACTACAATTTGCAGTATATGTAATCACACTTTCGGATAGCTTGAGAGCTTAATACGTCATACCATTAAATCACAGTAGTGATACATTTACCTCTATATGGAGTAAAACGGTCAACTGAATTATTACTGTCTTAGGAGAAGACTCTCCCAGTGTTTGTACCAGCAAACCTCACAGGTTAGCCCAAAACAGGATTTACACAGAACGTTTGAGATTAAGTTCAAGGAACCGGTCATTGCTTGAATTCATGAGACAATTTTTACAGAACTGTATATGATTTTGAAGGTCATACAGTGTATTTGAACAATTCAGATCCTTTGACTTGTTTCACATTTTGTTAAGTCACAGCCTTATTCTAAAATTGATTAAATTGGAGTTTGCCAAAGGGCACCCAGACCATGAGAAACAAGATTATCTGGTTTGATGAAACCAAGATTCAATTATTTGACCTGAATGCCTAGCGTCATGTCTGGAGGAAACCTGGCACCATCCCTACAGTGAAGCATGGTGGTGGCAGCATCATGCGGTGGGGATGTTTTTCAGCAGCAGGGACTGGGAGACTAGTCAGGATCGAGGGAAAGATGAACAGAGAAAAGTATAGAGAGATCCTTGATGAAAACCTGCTCCAGAGCGCTCAGGACCTCAGACTGGGGTGAACGTTCCCCTTCCAACAGGATAGCAACCCTAAGCTCACAGCCAAGACAACGCAGGAGTGGCTTTTTTCCCCCTCAATGTTCTTGAGGGGCCCAGCCAGAGCCCGGACTTGAACCCGATTGAACATCTCTGGAGAGACCTGAAAATAGCTGTGCAGCGACGCTTCACACCCAACCTGACAGATCTGCGGAGAAGAATAGGAGAAACTCCCTAAATACAGGTGTGCCAACCTTGTAACGTCATACCTAAGATGACTTGAGGCTGTAATCACTGCCAAAGGTGCTTCAACAAAGTACTAAGTAAAGGGTCTGAATACTTATGTAAATGTGATACATTTTTAAAAAATGTGTTTTGGCTTTGTCATTATGTGGTATTGTGTGTAGATTGATGAGGGATAAAAACAATTTAGAATAAGGCTGCAATGTAACAAAATGTGGGAAAAGTCTAGGGGTCTGAATACTTTACATTACAGTAGCCCAGCCTTTACAAAAATAGCAGTTGTATATTGCTCTGTTTATGGTTTGCACCAGCTCTCACACAGGTTGAATGTCATTTGTGTTTAGCAAACATTGCTCATTGTTTTTGAATGTAGACAAGACAATAAAGTGCTGAACAGCCTTATGAATGTATGATTATCTTTCCTATTTCTGCTTTTCTATTTGAATCCAATGCACTGACATTCAAGTCGGAACAACGTGACTTCTTTCCACCCTCACAACATTGTAGCAGTGTGCCACTGATTTGGCGTTTCAGAGATGTTCCCTCCCACTGTCAGTGTTGGGTCCACTGTGTTGTGTGTGCTGATGGTGCAACTGTACAGTGACCGCTATTTACCTTTTGAGGAGGGTTCCACGTACACTCGCTGCTGGATATCAATTTGAAATTGACGCTGGAGATGGACAGTTAGCTTGCATATAAAGACGAAATGTTTATCTTAGCTATCAGTCACTTCTGGGACACGTATCATCAAAGAAACGGTAAGGACACAAAAGGTGACAGTTAGCATAGCGCTAGCTAGCTTCTGTACTGTGACCAGCCATGCTTATATAGTAGAATGTGATAGAATGTAAAGTAGATACCGGTATTTAACATATCGACAAGCCTGTGCAATACATGTTTGGTCTTGCGCTTTGTTTCTGTTCAATGTATGCAATGCTGTTCGTTTCGCTAGCTAGCTGGCTTAGCTGTCCCTCCATGTCCAGATATACCTGACAGCCACCTAGCTCACTGAGCTATAATAAGAACGACCGAGCTGGGCTGGCGACCATAGTGGTGCACAGCATGGACGTCACCAGGACCTGGTTTTCAGGGCTGATTTTGGGTCAGCCCCGAATCTTTTGCGCTGCTGCAATGGTGTATTAAAAAAATGTAGTCAACTGAATGCGCCACTCACTTCATAGAGCTGTGGTCACGTGAAACTCCCGAAGTCATCCAACGGTTATAATCAGGGGTGTAGTGCTGCTGGTGCGCAGCAGAGCGACGCTTCGCCACTTTTCACAATGGTGCTATGTCTCGCAAGATCACTTAATTATTAATTAGTATTTTACATAAACATAATAAAATAGCATGATTTTATCAGACTACTATTATAGTAGTTAGGCTGATTGTGCTGAGATGTTGAATTGTTTTTCTCATTCGATGCCAGAGTTTAACTCCACCGGTTCTAAAATTCGATTAGTTCGGCTGGTTAGCCACCCTTACATCATTCAAGATCAAAATGCATATTCCCATGAAACTGACTTGTAAAACGTGAAGAATTATCATTCACGATTGACAGTGATGATGGCCTAATTTATAATAAGGTAGGCTTGATTTGGGGTTTTAGGATTTTAAAAATATAACATTTTCCTTTAGCCACTTACAGTATGTGTGGCATAAGCAATCATGCAATTAGGCTGGTACATTGTATGTATATTCTAAAATGATTTTATACATAGGCTTCATGTAGGTACCAACTTTCATTCAGAAATTATGGCTAACGTTTTTTTAAATGGTTCTATCTATTTAAAAAAATAGCACTAAACCACTGGTTATAATAAATGTAAAGCAATTGCCATGTGTGGTCAACTGATAATTCCAGCACCATTTTGATTGGGACAGCGTCATTGCACTTATTTGAGACTAGCATGGGAACTCATCTTGATAAATAAAATAAAAAAATAGATATGGATAAATCAATGTCCGATTTTTGTTTTAACTGTTCGGATCTTTGGTCACAATTAGGCTGGGAAATGTTAGCTAAGTCGAGGTCAGTGCTCATGATCATTAGTCTAGCAATTGAAAGCGATTTTGTCCACACACACACACACACACACACACACACATTGCCTGATGAGCATTCCTGATGTTTTCCTGAACTTTCCAATACTTTTCTAATGCATCTCAGTCGCTTAGTCTACTGATGCGAATACACATTTGTACACTTTTCACATAGGCTATTAAAGTAATGACACATGTTTTTGAATTGTTTAAAATGTTAATGAGGCCTACATCGTTTCAATAACATTGAAACTGAAACCACTATTGGCTTCATTGACTTACTGAATTTATTATTTTGTAATTGTAAGCGAGGCTACTTACTGATATATTATTTTAAATATTATTGTAAAAGTAAGCCAACCTACACAGTAACCCATGTTATGTGGTTACTGACCACAATCGATTGAATTAATAATAAGTGTTGATTATTTGGCATTGGAGAGAGCATCGCTCATGGAGGAAAACAGCGATGAAGGAAGGGTGCTGGATTTGCCAAATTATAATTACTCCTGTCTCTATAAAAAATACATTAATTAATTTAGCTACAGAGGATCGATACACACACATATATACACACATATATATATATATATATATATATATATATATATATATATATATATTTCAATAGCTGTAAATTATGTTTTGTCACATTAAGAGCGCATAGGCCTAGTCTACTCTCGGGAATCCACAGATTTTCTGTCGGGAATCCCGCACAGAAAATATTAAACAGTTGATTGTTGAGGTGAAGCGTTCAATGAAAATCAGGCAGCTAGAAGGTATTTCGCAATATTTCAAAATACAATTGCGGGGGAAAAAAATATGTTTGAACAGTTGAGTGCCACTGGAAAGTTGGTGGACTATAATTTCCTCCTCATATTCCAGGCCTAAAATCTGTGTAGGCCTATCCACTATTTTCATTGGCCTTATTGGTTGCATTTAAGACATTTGTTTTATTGATCTCAGTATGTACATGTCAGACTAGCTTGTCATTTTGATCATTTGTGTGGTATAAAAACAAACATATTATTGTAATGTCTCCATTCATGTAAAATTAGAATTACAGGAAATTATTTTAGAAAATTCACTTTTTTTTCCTCGGACCCACCAGCTCCTTAGCCCTGGTCTTTAGGACTGAGCTCCGATTTTTATGAAATTCTGGTGCATGTCCCCAGGTGGTGCCAAGGCAGGAGGTGCGGTAGCGGAGGAATGCTCATCTCCGTTCTCTTAAATCGAGGCCGAGTTGAGTTTTGATAAGTGGTCAAGCGATTTGAAAGCAACAACGTTAAGTCATCAGTCGATACTTTAAAAAAAATGCCAATTCAGAAAACGCCTACCTGCAACTGCGGCCCATCATACTTTTAATAACATATTTTATGGAATACAACCAGTGACTATTTCCTAATTTATGTTGCTCAACTGGAGATGTCTTGACGTTTGAGATGTCTTGACTTGTCTTGACTTTTGCGCTGAGTTGAAAACACAAATTATGAAAAAGTCGGTGGTTTTAACTTATTCCATGTAAAAAAAGGTATGAATATGAACACTATGTGGAAGGACCGTTGTTGTACAGGATAAACATAGGTACAGATAAGAGTCTTCAGAGTTGACATTTTTACAAGAATCAACTGATTGTTGTTGCTAGCACATCGTGCAACCAGTTATCAAAACTCAATTCTCGCCTTGATATTAGAGAACAAAATGTTCCTCAATTAGGTGTGCAGTTGAAGTTCTGCGCAATCAATGAACCGAACCTGCTGCTATTCTATCCTGTTCTATTCTATTATTTTGACACTATTCTACAAAAAGTGCATTGTAATTCCATATATTGGATTGTATCATATTCTATGCTATTATATTCTATACTACTTTTTCCTATTAAAAAAAATATCCATGCATTTTGAAATTTAATTTATCCTGATAACAAACCATTCTCTTCACCTACAATGAGGATGGTGCCATGCACAGTAGAAGGGGATGAGAATCATGAAGCCAACCCGTCACCTGCTCCTGGTGCTTTGTCCCATGGTGGTCCTGGGCTTCCTCTACTACTCCTCTGGGAGACTGCACCCCTGGGGCTGGGGACATAAATCATCACGTAAGTACAGTAAAGCAACTACCCATGTCCTAGACGGAGTGCCAGTCTGTTTGTGCCGTCATGCCAAATCATTGTTACTCATTGTCATGCCAAACATGTTTATAATGAGTATGATGCACCAAGCTTTGCCCCCACCCCCATCCAGCATAATGTTTCCTGTCATTGTAGCAGCATGTTTTGTGTATACTACTACTTACCAGAAGGGGGAGCTAAGAGACTAAGGCAACTTAGGAAACATGGAACTGAAAGATGTAC
This sequence comes from Oncorhynchus mykiss, assembly GCF_057628025.1. Taxonomy (NCBI): domain Eukaryota; kingdom Metazoa; phylum Chordata; class Actinopteri; order Salmoniformes; family Salmonidae; genus Oncorhynchus; species Oncorhynchus mykiss. The sequence goes on from NC_143025.1 coordinate 35,306,001, forward strand.
TGGTAATTCAGTAAATTCAGAAATCACATAACTAAACAAAATGAACTACACTATAGAATAAATAAATTATATAAAGCATGATATTAAAAATCTCTGGAGTACCTTAAATGAAATCCTAGGCAAAAAAAAAGCAAACTCGGCTTCATCCTTCATTGAGGTAGATGGCTTGTTCGTAACAAAACCCTTTGATATTGCCAACCACCTGAATATAATTTTTTGTTGACAATATTTTCAAACTGAGGCATGACATGTGAGCAACAAATGCTGAGCCTTTATATTCATGCATAACGGACCAAATAATGAAAGACAACGACTGTAGTTTTGAGTTCTGCAAAGTTGGTGTGGGAGAGGTGAAAATATTGTTGCTATCTCTAAATAAGGGCACACCACCTGGTACCGACAACCTGGATGGTAAATTGCTGACGTTGGTAGCGGAATACATTGTGACTCCTGTTTGACATATCTCCAATTTAGGCCTAGAAGATGGTGTGTGCCATCAGACATGGAGGGAGGCAAAGGTCTTTCCACTATCCAAGAATACCAAAGCACCCGTAATGGTTCAGACAGCCGACCAATCAGCCTGTTACCAATGCTTAGCAAACTTTTGGAAAAAATTGTGTTTGACCAAATACAGTGATATTTTACAGAAAACAAATAAAAAACAGACTTTCAGCATGCTTATAGGGAAGGGCACTCAACATGCTCAGCACGGACACAAATTCCTGATGATTGGCTGAAAGAAAATGATAAGAAGATTGTGGGAGCTGTGTTGTTAGTATTCAGTGCAGCTTTTGATATCATCGATCATAACCTCTTGGTGAAAAAACGTAGGCGTTATGGATTTACATCCTCTGCCTTATCATGGATTGACAGTTACCCGAGTGTGGTGAACCACAAGGGCAGCTGGCTTGGGTAATTATTGTTTTCCGTTTTTACTAATGACCTTTCACTGACTTTGAATAAAGCCTGTGTGTCTATGTACTCTGACAATTCAACCGTATACACGTAAGCTAAGACAGTAAAACAAATAACTGACACCCTTAACATAGAGCTCCAGTCAGTTTTAGAATGGGTAACTAGCAATAGGCTGGTGCTAAATATCAAAAAAACTAAAAGCATAGTTTTCGGGAAAAATCACTCACTCAACCCTAAACCTCATCTAGATCTATTACTTAATAATGTGACGATTGAGCAAGTTGAGGAGACTAAACTGCTAGTTGTAACCCTAGATAGCAAGCTGTCATGGTCAAAACATATAGACTCAATGGTTGCTAGAATGTGAATAGGTCTGTCCATGATAAGGCATTGTTCTGCTTTCTTGGCATCTAAGCAAACCAGGAAGGTCCTACAGGCCTTGATTTTGTCGCACATAGACTACTGCCCAGTTGTCTGGTCATGTGCGGCAAAGAAGGACATAGGAAAATTGCAGTTGGTCCAGAAAAGAGCAGCACGTATTGCGCTTAGATGTACACGGAGGGCGAATGTCAGTGGTGTGCATGTCAATCTCTCCTCAGAGTTGAGGAGAGATTGACTGCATCACTATTGGTCTTTGTGCAAGGTGTTGATGGGTTAACAGTACTGAATTGTCTGTTGAAGCAGTTGTCACACAGTTCGGGCACTCATCGGTACCACACAAGACATGCAGCCAGAGGTCTCTTCACAGTCCCCAGGTCCAGAACAGAGGCTGGGAAACACACAGTATTAAATAGAGCCATGAATACATGGAACTCTCTGCCACCCCAAGTAACTCAAGCTAGCAATAAAATCGGATTTAAAAAAATTGATAAAAGAACACATTACGGCACAATGGGGACTGTGAAGAGACAGACATTTGTATATATTTTGGATTGTATTTTGCATTGTATTGTCTTATGTTGTTATGTACACTGAGTGTACAAAACATTAGGAACACCTTCCTAATATCGAGTTGCATCCCCTTTGCTCTCAACAGCCTCAGTTCATTGGGACATGGAATCTACAAGGTGTCAAAAGTCTTCCACAGGGATGCTGGCCCATGTTGACTACAATGCTTCCCACAATTGTGTCAAGTTAGCTGGATGTCCTTTGGGTGGTGAACCATGCTTGATACACATGGGAAACTGTTGACCATGACAAACCCAGAAGTGTTCTTGACACAAACCGGTGCGTCTGGCACCGACTACCATACACCGCTCAAAGGCACTTACATTGCGTTTGGAAAGTAATCAGACCCCTTTACTTTTTCCACATTTTGTTATGTTACAGCCCTTTTCCTCATCAATCTACACACAAAACCCCATAATGACATAGCAAAAACAGGTTTATAGACAATTTAGCAAATGCATTAAAAAAAATCAAAACATATCACATTTACGAGTGATAGATGTGCAGAAGATGAATGTGCAAGTATAGATACTGGGGTGCAAAGGAGCAAAATAAATAAATAACAGTATGGGGAGGTAGTTGGATGGGCTATTTACAGATGGGCTACGTACAGGTGCAGTGATCTGTGAGCTGCTCTGACAGCTGATGCTTAAAGTTAGTGAGGGAGATATGAGTCTCCAGCTTCAGTGATTTTTGCAGTTCGTTCCAGTCATTGGCAGCAGAGAACTGGAAGGAAAGGCGGTCAAAGGAAGAATTGACTTTGGGGGTGAACAGTGAAATATACCTACTGGAGCACATGGGTGGGTGCTGCTATGGTGACCAGTGAGCTGAGATAAGGCAGGGCTTTACCTAGCAAAGACTTATAGATGACCTGGAGCCCATGGGTTTGGCGATGAATGTGAAGCGAGGGCCAGCCAACGGGAGCATGCAGGTCACAGTGGTGGGTAGTATATGGGGCTTTGGTGACAAAAACGGATGGCACTGTGATAGACTACATCCAATTTGCTGAGTAGAGTGTTGGAGGCTATTTTGTAAATGAGATCGCTGAAGTCAAGGATCGGTAGATAGTCAGTTTTACGAGGGTATGTTTAGCAGTGAAGGATGAGTGAAGGATGCTTTGTTGCAAAATAGGAAGCCGATTCTAGATTTAATTTTGGATTGGAGATGCTTAATGTGAGTCTGGAAGGAGAGTTTACAGTCTAACCAGACACCTAGGTATTTGTAGTTGTCCACATATTCTAAGTCAGAACCGTCCAGACTAGTGATGCTGGACGGGCAGGCAGGTGCGGGCAGCGATCGGTTGGTTAGTTATACTTGCATTTAAGAGCAGTTGGAGCAGTTGGAGGCCACGGAAGGATAGTTGTATAGCATTGAAGCTCGTCTGGAGGTTAGTTAACACAGTGTCCAAAGAAGGGGCAGAAGTAGAGGTGGAGAGGTGGATCAGAGAATCACCAGCAGCAAGAGCCACATCATTGATGTATACAGAGAAAAGAGTCGACCCGAGGATTGAACCCTGTGGCACCCCCATAGAAATTGGCAGAGGTCCGGACAACAGGCCCTCCGATTTGACACTCTGAACACTTCTGAGAAGTAGTGGGTGAACCATACGAGGCAGTCTTGAGAAACCAAGGCTGTTGAGTCTGCCGATAAGAATGTGGTGATTGACAGATTCGAAAGCCTTGGCCAGGTCGATGAATAAAACTGCACAGTATTGTCTCTTATCGATGGCGGTTATGATATCGTTTACAGTGCCTTGCGAAAATATTCGGCCCCCTTGAACTTTGCGACCTTTTGCCACATTTCAGGCTTCAAACATAAAGATATAAAACTGTTTTTTTTTGTGAAGAATCAACAACAAGTGGGACACAATCATGAAGTGGAACGACATTTATTTGATATTTCAAACTTTTTTAACAAATCAAAAACTGAAAAATTGAGCGTGCAAAATTATTCAGCCCCCTTAAGTTAATACTTTGTAGCGCCACCTTTTGCTGCGATTACAACTGTAAGTCACTTGGGGTATGTCTCTATCAGTTTTGCACATCGAGAGACTGACATTTTTTCCCATTCCTCCTTGCAAAACAGCTTGAGCTCAGTGAGGTTGGATGGAGAGCATTTGTGAACAGCAGTTTTCAGTTCTTTCCACAGATTCTCGATTGGATTCAGGTCTGGACGTTGACTTGGCCATTCTAACACCTGGATATGTTTATTTTTGAACCATTCCATTGTAGATTTTGCTTTATGTTTTGGATCATTGTCTTGTTGGAAGACAAATCTCAGTCCCAGTCTCAGGTCTTTTGCAGACTCCATCAGGTTCTTCCAGAATGGTCCTGTATTTGGCTCCATCCATATTCCCATCAATTTTAACCATCTTCCCTGTCCCTGCTGAAGAAAAGCAGGCCCAAACCATAATGATGCCACCACCATGTTTGACAGTGGGGATGGTGTGTTCAGGGTGATGAGCTGTGTTGCTTTTACGCCAAACATAACGTTTTGCATTGTTGCCAAAAAGTTCAATTTTGGTTTCATCTGACCAGAGCACCTTCTTCCACATGTTTGGTGTGTCTCCCAGGTGGCTTGTGGCAAACTTTAAACAACACTTTTTATGGATATCTTTAAGAAATGGCTTTCTTCTTGCCACTCTTCCATAAAGGCCAGATTTGTGCACTATACGACTGATTGTTGTCCTATGGACAGAGTCTCCCACCTCAGCTGTAGATCTCTGCAGTTCATCCAGAGTGATCATGGGCCTCTTGGCTGCATCTCTGATCAGTCTTCTCCTTGTATGAGCTGAAAGTTTAGAGGGACGGCCAGGTCTTGGTAGATTTGCAGTGGTCTGATACTCCTTCCATTTCAATATTATCGCTTGCACAGTGCTCCTTGGGATGTTTAAAGCTTGGGAAATCTTTTTGTATCCAAATCCGGCTTTAAACTTCTTCACAACAGTATATCGGACCGGCCTGGTGTGTTCCTTGTTCTTCATGATGCTCTCTGCGCTTTTACCGGACCTCTGAGACTATCACAGTGCAGGTGCATTTATACGGAGACTTGATTACACACAGGTGGATTGTATTTATCATCATTAGTCATTTAGGTCAACATTGGATCATTCAGAGATCCTCACTGAACTTCTGGAGAGAGTTTGCTGCACTGAAAGTAAAGGGGCTGAATAATTTTGCACGCCCAATTTTTCAGTTTTTGATTTGTTAAAAAATTTTGAAATATCCAATAAATGTCGTTCCACTTCATGATTGTGTCCCACTTGTTGTTGATTCTTCACAAAAAAATACAGTTTTATATCTTTATGTTTGAAGCCTGAAATGTGGCAAAAGGTCGCAAAGTTCAAGGGGGCTGAATACTTTCACAAGGCACTGCAGGACCTTGAGCATGGCTGAGGTGCACCCATGACCTGCTCGGAAACCAGATTGCATAGCGGAGAAGGTACGATGGGATTCGAAATGGTTGGTGATCTGTTTGTTAACTTGACTTTTGTAGGCCTTAGAAAGGCAGGGTAGGATAGATATAGGTTTTGAAGAGGGGGATGACCACGGCAGCTTTCCAATCTTTGGGAATCTCAGACGATACGAAAGAGAGGTTGAACAGGCTAGTAATAGGGGTTGCAACAATTTCTGCTGATAATTTTAGAAAGAGAGGGTCCAGATTGTCAAGCCCCTGCTGATTTGTTGGGGTCCAGATTTTGCAGCTCTTTCAGAACATCAGCTATCTGTACTTGGGTGAAGGAGAAATGGGGGAGGCTTGGGCAAGTTGCTGTGTGGGGTGCAGAGCTGTTGACCGGGGTAGGGGTAGCCAGGTTGAAAGCATGGCCAGCCGTAGTGAAATGCTTATTGAAATTCAAAATTATCTTGGATTTATCGGTGGTGACAGTGTTTCCTGGTCTCAGTGCAGTGGGCAGCTGGGAGGAGGTGTTCTTATTCTCCATGGACTTTACAGTGTCCCAGAACTTTTGGAGTTTGTGCTACAGGATGCAAATTTCTGTTTGAAAAAGCTAGCCTTTGCTTTCCTAACAGCCTGTGTATATTGGTTCCTAACTTCCCTGGAAGTTGCATATCGCGGGGGCTATTCGATGCTAATGCAGTACGCCACAGGATGTTTTTGTGCTGGTCAAGGGCAGCCAGGTCCGGAGTGAACCAAGGGCTATATCTGTTCCTGGTTCTACATTTTTTAAATGAGGCATGCTTATTTAAGATGGTGAGGAAAGCACTTTAAGAATAACCAGGCATCCTCTACTAATGGAATTAGGTCAATATCCTTCCAGGATACCCCTGCCAGGTCGATTAGAAAGGCCTGCTCGCTGAAGTGTTTTGGGGAGCGTTTGAGAGTGATGAAGGGTGGTCGTTTGACCGCAGACCCATTACGCACGCACTGAGGCAGTGATTGCTGAGATCCTGGTTGATGACAGTATTTGGATGGCAGGTTGATTAGGATGATATCTATGAGGGTGCCCATGTTTACAGATTTGGGTTTGTACCTGGTAGTTTCATTGATCATTTGTGTGAGATTGAGGGCTTCAAGCTTAGATTGTAGGATGGCCGGGGTGTTAAGCATGTCCCAGTTTAGGTCACCTAACAGCAGGAGCGCTGTAGATAGTTGGAGGGCAATCAATTCACATATGGTGTCCAGGGCACATCTGGGGCCAGAAGGTGATCTATTGCAGCGGCAATGGTGAGAGACTTGTTTCTGGAAAGGTGGATTTTTAAAAGTAGAATCTCAAATTGTTTGGGCACAGTCCTGGATAGTAAGACAGAACTCTGCAGTAGATTGCAACTTCGCCCCCTTTGGCAGGTCCATCTTGTCGGAAAATGTTATAGTTAGGGATGAAAATTCCAGGGGTTTTGGTGGTCTTCCTAAGCCAGGATTCAGACACGGCTAGGACATCCGGGTTGGCAGAGTGTGCTAAAGAAGTGAATTAAACAAACTTAGGGAGGAGGCTTCTAATGTTAACATGCATGAAACCAAGGCTTTTAAGGATACAGAAGTCAACAAATGAGAGTTCCTGTGGAATGGGTGTGGAGCTAGGTACTGCAGGGCCTGGATTAACCTTTACATCACCAGAGGAACAGAGGAGTATGATAAGGGTACGGCTAAAGGCTATAAGAACTAGTCGTCTAGTACTTTCGGAACAGAGAGTTAAGGGAGCAGGTTTCTGGTCACGGTAGAATAGATTCAAGGCATAATGTACAGACAAAAGTATGGTAGAATGTGAATCCAGTGGAGGAGGTAAACCTAGGCATTGAGTGACAATGAGAGAGATATTGTCTCTAGAAACATCATTTAAACCAGGTGAGGTCACCGCAGGTGTGGGAGGTGGAACTAAAGGGTTATCTAAGGTACAGTGGGGTATAGTCAGCCACCAATTGTGCAAGTTCTCCCACTTAAAAAGATGAGAGGCCTGTAATTTTCATCATAGGTACACTTCAACTATGACAGCCAAAATGAGAAAAAAAATCCAGAAAATCACATTGTAGGATTTTTTATGAATTTATTTGCAAATTATGGTGGAAAATAAGTATTTGGTCACCTACAAACAAGCAAGATATCTGGCTCTCACAGACCTGTAACAACTTCTTTAAGAGGCTCCTCTGTCCTCCACTCGTTACCTGTATTAATGGCACCTGTTTGAACTTATTATCAGTATAAAAGACACCAAGGAGACTTTTGTTTCGAAATCTCCTAGGCAAGTCTTACTTTCAAGTAATTATTATACTGTTAAATAATGTTATTCCAGCCTGAGCTTTTCTCTGCGTAATAACAAAATGTTATTAATAACATTAATAACTAAATAACTAAATTACCGGAATAGGCTAACTAAAGTTATATGTAACAACATACAGTAGGCCTACAACGTAACTACAAAGCTATAGAGCATTACACGACTCTGTCGTGTTTATTTTGTACCGTTTTTTGTGTAGTTATGTACAAAATCATGATGTTTTTTAAAGTTAAATGTTTAGGTTAAATGTCTAACTCAGGAGAAACAAGAACAACACTACTCTTCTCTTTCGTTCTCTTATGTCCTTCCTCTCACTCCGTCAACTAGCACCCAGGGTCTGTGAAAATACACATATTTCAAAGCGGAAAATGATTCCTGTACCTCAGGCATATCAGCATTTGTTAGCAATTTGGGAGATATGTTTGTTCACCACTCTTCACAGATGCAAGTTGAGTTTCCAAGTTCAGAAAAGGGATGGAAGGAGCGAGCCAAGCATGATGCCGTAGGGCTTCTTGTTCTCTGCCAACCTGAGTCCAGGCTTGATTTGAAAATAGCCCATTATGTAAAAACCAAGTAAACGTTTGGAGATTAGTGCATTTAACTTTACTCTGAGTGTTTAAGCTTTTTGGCAGATGAGCCAAAGAAAGAAAGGAAGTTTAGCAGGCTAACAGGTATCCTCAAACAACAGATATTGTGAGAGCAACTCAACAACCTCACACCCCCTGTCCTGATTTTACGGTACATTTACGCCAACTGCGGTGTCGCTGTTGGGTGTGTTGAACTTTCTTTTATGTGGTTTGTAAGGTGTACCTCTTTAAAAATGGTCATCATCCCTGATTTGAGGCTGCATCCCTATTCTCTACATAATTCACTACTTTTAACCAGAGTGCTATGGGCCCTGGTTAAAAGTGGTACACTACATAGGGAATAGGGTGCCATTTGGGACACATCCCCTATCTAACAGCTTGTTCTACAACAATAGCTTGTTTTCCTATGAACCCACTATCAAGCAATGCACCTCTCAGGAGGTAGTTTGGACTTGGCAGAATGTGTATTATTCACTTGTTTGGACTCCTCAATGTCCAATGATGTGCAAACCAAACCCTTAAACCATTCCCTTCAACTGCGTAAACTTGATGGAATTACTTCTCTTTTTAATCATCCTGTCATGACAGCTTTAATTTGTTTATTTTTAATAGGGTTATTGCTTAATCTCATGATTTGCAATATCGTCCAACACTTTGTAAAATGGCAGGCTGAGACGACAGTGAATGATGATGTTTGCACTAGAGCCTAGCTGCCTAGGAGCAACAGAACAGGAGATGGATGTGCTCTTCTGAGAGATGGTGTCACGCCCTGACCTTAGAGAGCCGTTTTATTTCTCTATTTGGTTAGGTCGGGGTGTGATTTGGGGTGGGCATTCTATGTTGCCTATTTCTTTGTTTTGGCTGAGTATGGTTCCCAATCAGAGGCAGCTGTCTATCGTTGTCTCTGATTGGGAATCATACTTAGGCAGCCTTTTTCCCACCTGTGTCTGTGGGTAGTTATTTTCTGTTTTGTCTCTGTTACCTGACAGAACTGTTCGCTTTCGTTTTGTTACTTTGTTCAAGTGTTTTTTGTTAATAAAATAATCATGAACACTTTTCAGGCTGCGCTTTGGTCGACTCCTTCTGAAGACAGGCGTTACAAAGCGTGCTGGTAGTGTTAGTGGAAATTATGAGGGTGGTGGTTAATATGGATTCTTGTTTATGTCACACCCTGTGACTAACACTACTCAATCAACCACCTGTTTTCACACTGTGTTTTCCACATAGAAATAACATTTATACAACGAACATTCCCATTCAAGCCCATGGCAAGCAATTATATTTCTATGGTTTTCCCTTGAATAGGAGGGCTTGTCCAGCGATATCTAACACTTACTACCCTGGGGCTTAACTCGTTACTTAACTCTTGTGTTTCAGAGAAAGACCTGGATAGTTTTTTCTCCGTGGGACGATTATTTCACTCAGGTAGTATAGATTAAGGTTTAGAGTTAAGCCAACCCTGCCACATATATACCCGGCATCCATGTTGGGAGGTTTTGTCAATCTTATGCATTTTCAAAAGCCTGGCCTTCTCATAGTACTCACTTAGGTGTGCTTACATTTGATTAACAAACATCTAGAATTGAGTGCAACTGCTGTAAATAGTGTATCTGGCATATCAGATGATAATAGTGGTCATTCACTGTATTATTGAAACTATATATTTAATTTAAATTTTAAAACATTTCCAAACTGCCACCAGTTCAATCTTCTATGGTATGTCCACATGTTGAAATACAGTATATCTTTCAAAGACAATTATCTTCTATCTATATGTGTTAATTTTATAGGAAAATAATGGCTGGAAATGTACAATTTCATTCAGTATTTCTCTTTTGTATGTAAGACTTCACCTTTAATGTTTTAATGATTCACTGTACATTGAGAACCAGCCTTCTTTTGAATTTCATAACCAAATGTGGATCATTCAACCTCATTAATGACCTTGACATAGGAAATGAAAACGTGCCATAGAAACACCCATAGTCGACCAAAATCCACCCTGCAGTTAAGAGATATATCTTTGTAAGAGCAGGACCCATGAGCTCCCCTGATTTCCAGACCCCGGAATCTAGAGCCCAGAGGTAGCTGGCTAGAGGCTTGCTGCTTTCCATCAGGAAACTGGTGCTAGAACAAATCTCACTCTCTGCCCAGCAATATTAAGAAGCACCTATTTATCTCCCCCCCCAACTAACCCACCACACTTCACCACAAACCTCTCAATCCCATCAGCACTCAATGAACCTGTCACCACAGCACTCCTCCCACACACACACATACACACACACATACACACACATGCACACACACACTAGAGGTTGACCGATTATGATTTTTCAACGCCGATACCAATTATTGGAGGACTAAAAAAGCCGATAGCGATTAATCAGCCGATTTTTAAAATGTATTTGTAATAATGACAATTACAACAATACTGAATGAACACTTATTTTAACTTAATATAAGACATCAATAAAATCAATGTAGCCTCAAATAAATAATGAAACATGTTCAATTTGGTTTAAATAATGCAAAAACAAAGTGTTGGAGAAGAAAGTAAAAGTGCAATATGTGCCATGTAAGAAAGCTAAGGTTTAAGTTCCTTGCTCAGAACATGAGAACATATGAAAGCTGGTGGTTCCTTTTAACATGAGTCTTCAGTATTCCCAGGTAAGAAGTTTTAGGTTGTAGTTATTATAGGAATTATAGGACTATTTCTCTCTATACCATTTGTATTTCATATACCTTTGGGTGTTCTTATATGCGCTTTAGTATTGCCAGTGTAACAGTATAGCTTCCGTACCTCTCCTCGCTCCTACCTGGGCTCGAACCAGGAACACAACAACAATAGCCACCCTCGCAGCAGCGTTACCCATGCAGAGCAAGAGGAACAACTACTCCAAGTCTCAGAGCGAGTGACGTTTGAAACTCTATTAGCTCGCACCCCGCTAACTAGCTAGCCATTTCACATCACATCGTTACACCAGCCTAATCTCGGGAGTTGATAGGCTTGAAGTCATAAACAGCAGCGCTGCTGGCAAAATGCATGAAAGTGCTGTTTAAATGAATGCTTATGAGCCTGCTGGGGCCTACCATCGCTCAGTCAGACTGCTCTATCAAATCATAGACTTAATTATAATATAATAACACAGAAATACGAGCCTTAGGTCATTAATATGGTCAAATCCGGAAACTATCATCTCGAAAACAAGACGTTTATTCTTTCAGTGAAATACGGAACAGTAGTTTATTTTATATTCCTGTTACATTGCACAACCTTCAATGTTATGTCATAATTACGTAAAATTCTGGCAAATTAGTTCACAATGAGTCAGGCGGCCCAAACTGTTGCATATACCCTGACTCTGCGTGCAATGAACGCAAGAGAAGTGACACAATTTCACCTGGTTAATATTGCCTGCTAACCTGGATTTCTTTTAGCTAAATATGCAGGTTTAAAAATATATACTTCTGTGTATTGATTTTTAAGAAAGACATTGGCGTTTATGGTTAGGTACACGTTGGAGCAACGACAGTCCTTTTTCGCGAATGCGCACTGGATCAATTATATGCAACGCAGGACACGCTAGATAAACTAGTAATATCATCAACCATGATTATGATTGAATAAGTTTAATGCTAGCTAGCAACTTACCTTGGCTTCTTACTGCATTCGCGTAACAGGCGTGCTCCTCGTGAGGCAGGTGATTAGAGCGTTGGACTAGTTAACTGTAAGGTTGCAAGATTGAATCCCTGAACTGACAAGTTAAACATCTGTCATTCTGCCCCGAACAATGCAGTTAACCCACTGTTCCTAGGCCGTCATTGAAAATAAGAATGTGTTCTTAACTGACTTGCCTAGTAAATAAAGATTAAATAAAAGGTGTAAAAAAAAAAAAAAAATCCGTAAAAACGGCAAAATCGGCATCCAAGATGACCGATTTCTGATTGTTATGAAAACTTGAAATCGGCCCTAATTAAAACTTGAAATCGGCCCCCATTTTCGATTAATCGGTCGACCTCTAACACACACACATACAACACACACTCCATCACACACTGTGGTCTATTCTCCCACAGCCAGATGGTATTCGATCAATTTACAGCTTTATCTTCAGTGTTCTTGAAGATCTCCAAGATCTCTTCTCTTTTTATTTGTGCTTCATTTCCTTTTAAGCAGCAGGGTGCACAGAGTTATTTGCTTTAGCAGGCAGATAGCAGCACCATGAAAGAGCTGGATAACTTGAGTAACTAATGAGAGGCCTTAGATCTGGCTACTCCAGTGTCAATTTAATTGAACTCTGCCGGGCAAATGTTAAAGATATGTACTTTTTTTTTGACTGAATGTACTGTTTTGAAAGTGGGTGAACAGTGCTCTGCTGCTTTTCAAATACAAGTGTGACCTCTGTTTACCTTTGTTTTAACAGGAAATGTTGGATTCAAAACTATCATTTGTTTTCTTGTTTTTAACAATGTTATTTTGAATGAAGAAAGCTAAGATTGAGATTAAGTTGTCCTGACCTCAATAAATCAGTTCAACTAAACCACATCATTTATCTAGACACATTTGCCAGCCAGACCATTGAGAAGAGCAAATATGATGTTTTTTGTGTTACTGTTCCACTCCCATAAGGACATGAAGTCATGTACCAGGCCTGCAAATAAAGGGCAGAGAGGACACAGTCATTGCCAGTTTAAAGAACAGCTCCAGTGACCTCTAATGATGAATATAATATGATGATTGCAGACAGACATGTTTTTATGAAGTTGAAAATGTACCCATGTCGTAAGAGATTCATATGTGTCCATGTCATAAGTAGAAATAGCTACTGCCTCATGATCCATGACGTTTCCTATGACCCAAGCTCCAACAGAAACTTACCAAAAATGTAAATTCTCTCATTGCTTTCCACTAGTTGTTCTTTTAAGCTTCATGGCACCTTGTCTATAGATGATCCACAGCTAAATTAATATGAAAGAATGTAAACATTGATTACTACACTTTTTGTTTTAGTTTGTATTCATCCGTTTTGCAATGTTTTGTTCTTTGTTCTCTAGCCATCAACATTTACTTAATCTCACTCTGTCGCTCTCTTTCTCGCTCTAGTGTATGACAAACAGGGATTCTTGCTGAAGTTGGATGGTAATCTGTAAGTATTCCCTTAATACATTCTCTTTTCCAGTGTGTTGTGTTTTACCCCTTCACCTTGCTTTGTGTGTTTTGGCTAGTGTTCATGTACACTGCTCAAAAAAATAAAGGGAACACTAAAATAACACATCCTAGATCTGAATGAATGAAATATTCTTATTAACTACTTTTGTCTTTACAAAGTTGTTTGTGCTGACAACAAAATCACACAAAAATTATCGATGGAAATCAAATGTATCAACCCATGGCGGTCTGGATTTGGAGTCACACTCAAAATTAAAGTGGAAAACCACACTACAGGCTGATCCAACTTTGATGTAATGTCCTTAAAACAAGTCAAAATGAGGCTCAGTAGTGTGTGTGGCCTCCGCGTGCCTGTATGACCTCCCTACAACGCCTGGGCATGCTCCTGATGAGGTGGCGGATGGTCTCCTGAGGGATCTCGTCCCAGACCTGGACTAAAGCATCCGCCAACTCCTGGACAGTCTGTGGTGCAATGTGGCGTTGGTGGATGGAGCGAGACATGATGTCCCAGATGTGCTCAATTGGATTCAGGTCTGGGGAACGGGCGGGCCAGTCCATAGCATCAATGCCTTCCTCTTGCAGGAACTGTTGACACACTCCAGCCACATGAGGTCTAGCATTGTCTTGCATTAGGAGGAACCCAGGGCCAACCGCACCAGCAAATGGTCTCACAAGGGGTCTGAGGATCTCATCACGGTACCTAATATCAGTCAGGCTACCTCTGGCGAGCACATAGAGGCCCCCCAAAAAATGCCACCCCTCACCATGACTGACCCACCACCAAACCGGTCATGCTGGAGGATGTTGCAGGCAGCAGAACGTTCTCCACGGCGTCTCCAGACTCTGTCACGTCTGTCACATGTGCTCAGTGTGAACCTGCTTTCATCTGTGAAGAGCACAGGGAGCCAGTGGCGAATTTGCCAATCTTGGTGTTCTCTGGCAAATGCCAAACGTCCTGCACGGTGTTGGGCTGTAAGCACAACCCTCACCTGTGGACGTCGGGCCCTCATACCACCCTCATGGAGTCTGTTTCTGACCGTTTGAGCAGACACATGCACATTTGTGGCCTGCTGGAGGTCATTTTGCAGGGCTCTGACAGTGCTCCTCCTGCTCCTCCTTGCACAAAGGCAGAGGTAGCGGTTCTGCTGCTGGGTTGTTGCCCTCCTACGGCCTCCTCCACGTCTCCTGATGTACTGGCCCGTTTCCTGTTAGCGCCTCCATGCTCTGGACACTACGCTGACAGACACAGCAAACCTTCTTGCCACAGCTCTCATTGATGTGCCATCCTGGATGAGCTGCACTACCTGAGCCACTTGTGTGGGTTGTAGACTCAGTCTCATGCTACCACTAGAGTGAAAGCACCGCCAGCATTCAAAAGTGACCAAAACATCAGCCAGGAAGCATAGGAACTGAGAAGTGATCTGTGGTCACCACCTGCAGAACCACTCCTTTATTGGGGGTGTCTTGCTAATTGCCTATAATTTCCACCTGTTGTCTATTCCATTTGCACAACAGCATGTGAAATTTATTGTCAATCAGTGTTGCTTCCTAAGTGGACAGTTTGATTTCACAGAAGTGTGATTGTAACTCCAAGTCATTGTGTTGTTTAAGTGTTCCCTTGTTTTTTTGAGCAGTGCATGTTTTCGTTAGCCTCAACAGTCATCAAACTCTTAAGACTGTTACTGCTTCGGCTCCTTATCGCAAGTATTCCGAGTTATTTCACAAGATAATTATTTTTGTGTGTTTTATTGTGTATTTGTTAATGATTAAATCGATTAGTTATACGTATGAGCATGATACTAGCAACATCAAGGTTGTGGGTTTCCTTCTCACAGGGGGGTCGTTCATTTCATTTCAGCAAGTCATGACACCCAGATTGTTCTGAAATCGTTTCTGGAGTTAGAAAAAATTAAGCATTCCGGAATCATTTTGTTGAAATATTATTTGATCTCTGAGAAGTTAAGCTAATTGATTTCACCCATATTAGCCATTTTAATTCATAGGATTCATATAATATGCCAAACTTATAGTACCTAGCATCTTATTTGAACCAAACTTTTTTCTAACAATGAGTTCGACATGAGGAATTTCCAAAGAAATGGTCCAGGTACTTGCATTGATTTGTGACACTGGTGCAAAAAAAAGTTAGCATTTGAAGCAGTTGCCAGGTAAACAAACCAAAGCTTGGGTTGCTGTCATACCAGCTCCCCAGCAGACTGCCGGCGCAGAAGAAATATCAGCCTGCGCAGAGAAGTACGAGATTGAGCTCAACTTTCTAGAGTTTTCTCATTTAGTTAACACTATCAACGTTTTGCTTTACCATGGAAATTGTGCTCAAATCAACACAATATTAGCCACTTTCAATGTAACATACCGAAACAACTATGCAAGACTTAGTATGCAAAACTAACTACAATCGATTTTATTGTAGGCTGAGTGCATTGGAGTAGGATTCAATTGCATTAACAGGCACGACTCAGCCCACACTCTACGTAGACCGGTATGCCATAACCAGTCAGAGCTAAAGTAGGCCTAATATGCAAATATGCATTACCATATATGGATCTGTGCCACTCACGTTGAACTGTTCTGTGTTTACAGCATGAGCTGTCACGAGTAGACGTGCTTGTTTTGAGATCAAAGCGAGAGCTGCATATAGCCAGCCACCTGTGCACTTTTGATCATTTTCTTTGCTAGTTAATGAGTTATTAGCCTTGTTATAGCTCAGTTCTAGTCAAGAATGTGGGAGTGGTTGCTTACTACAAGAGCACAAATTATGTGCAACTTTGAAAAGCAAGTCAGGCATGTTTTTTTTTAAAAGTCTCACGGAATGTAGACCAACATTTAACGCCACACATTTGCTGCTACTGTGGGCTGAATGATAGAACAGCTGTTTCCATGTTAATGTTATGGGATGCATTTTTCTTCATAATTTTTTATGGTAGGCCATTCTGATCAAATAGCCACGGTTACTTACTTGGTCACGGTTTAAAACTAACTTAAAGCAAGTACAGCCTTAGTGTTCACAGTAAACGCGCGCCGGACGTTTGCGTTCAGAAGACGTGAAATTTGCTCAATGCTGACAATAACAGGGAACATCAAATCAAATTTTATTTGTCACATACACATGGTTAGCAGATGTTAATGCGAGTGTAGCGAAATGCTTGTGCTTCTAGTTCCGACAATGCAGTAATAACCAACAAGTAATCTAACTAACAATTCCAAAACTACTGTCTTATACACAGTGTAAGGGGATAAAGAATATGTACATAAGGATATATGAATGAGTGATGGTACAGAGCAGCATAGGCAGGATACAGTAGATGGTATCGAGTACAGTATATACATGAGGTGAGTATGTAAACAAAGTGGCATAGTTAAAGTGGCTAGTGATACATGTATTACATAAGGATGCAGTCGATGATATAGAGTACAGTATATACGTATGCATATGAGATGAATAATGTAGGGTAAGTAACATTATATAAGGTAGCATTGTTTAAAGTGGCTAGTGATATATTTACATCATTTCCCATTATTAAAGTGGCTGGAGTTGAGTCAGTGTCAGTGTCAGTGTGTTGGCAGCAGCCACTCAATGTTAGTGGTGGCTGTTTAACAGTCTGATGGCCTTGAGATAGAAGCTGTTTTTCAGTCTCTCGGTCCCAGCTTTGATGCACCTGTACTGACCTCGCCTTCTGGATGATAGCGGGGTGAACAGGCAGTGGCTCGGGTGGTTGATGTCCTTGATGATCTTTATGGCCTTCCTGGAATATTGCCAACGAAGCAAGCTAGATCTACTCAGGGTTTTCTAAAGCTAACCAGCTTCAGTTAGCTTCACATTTCAGCTCAGTCTTCATCCGTACTACGGCGGTGGATATTGCTTGTCCCCCTGCCACTAACTCTAGCAGGCATGCAACTGTGCGTGCATGTCACACATGGCTAGTCAAGTACCAAACTCTTCATTGAGACAATGCTGAAACGTCAATCCATGGGCGAGTCAGTGAATTTGTGCCAAAGTCTAAATGAAAGAAAAGTTATTGCAAATGCAGCAGGCTATCGTGTGAAATAGGCTTTTAGTAGTGTTGTCTTTTATTTGATTACTTCTCGTTAAGGCCGACTTTGATGTGCTTTTGTGTGCTTATGAATGCACAACCACAAGCACCTTTTTCCCCCACTCCTATCGATAAAATCATTCTATTAATTCATACAAAAGTGTTACTGTGCTTGAAGTCTAAAATGCATTCTGTCATTGCTAAATGTTCAATGCAGGGAGGGGCAACTTTGATGCGAGTGGGGATCAACAACAAAAAAATCAGTCACCAAGGGGGGCCGCAGTGGCTCATGCGTCCGCGTACGCACATCCATACCACATGCAGTCAGAGTTTCTGCAATTCTACACGTTTTACCATGGGGTGGAGAGAAATGTTTGCAGTTTTTATTATGATATCTGACTGAGTGACTAACAAAATCAATGGGGGCTGCCCGGTCGGAAATTAGACCATGATTACTGCAAGTTTAGATTGCTGACCGCAAGACTAACTTACAATCTGAATTATCTTAGCTGATGGCTTACTGAGTGACTTTCAGTGATGAACGGTTATCCCAATTTGAGCCCAGATTTGACCAAAGTTACCTCACTACCTCCTCAAACCTGCTTCGTAGGATACCCCTCTGGTCCATAGGCTGCTTACAGTTTTTCTGCTTAAGAAAACCAATGTAATTTGAGTGAACTCTCCCTTTAACAATGGGGGGGATTCAGGATGTAGGACGGGACAAACCCAACAACTTGAGAAGTTTCTCTGAACGGGGGGAAAAAACATCACCAATTCACTGAGAATACTGTGCATTACATAGTATGAAGAAACAATACTCAGAGCTGCCGCTCCATACTACTTGTTAAAAATAGAAAACTGATATTATATACACATTGTTAGTTTAGTTAGGTACTATATTTATTCAATATTATATGGATCTTATGAATTAAAATGGCCAATTTAGGTGAAATCAATTAGGTTAATTAAATTATATTTCAACAAAATAATGTTGCAGGAATGCTAATCTTATCTGTTTCTAACAAACAATTTCAGAACAATCTGAGATGGTGGAACAACCCAGGGATCACATTCATAAAATGCAAACGTGTCTGCTAAGTGGAATAGATTAGTATTACAATGCTATGGTGTTGTGCCCTACTTTTCCCCAACTGATGTAGTTCCTCTGGCTTGTCTGTTTATTAGACTAAGCTATGGACTGAACAGGTTATTCATGATGAGGTTAAAATCTGCTGTTCAGAGCAGTAATTAATATCAATGTGCATGGTTTTCAGAATATGGGCCTGGCGCTCTGGCTTGCGTCCCAAATGGCACCCTATGTCCTTCATAATGACAAGGGCCTATAGGGCTCTGGTCCAAGTGGTGCACTATGACAGGAATAGGTTTGCCATTTGGGACACAGACTGTCTGTGAGGGCAACCGTTTTCTCTTTACTTAATTGATCTGTTGACAACTGGTGCCCTCACCAACGACCAGCCCCACCTCGACTAGAAACCATTTTCCTAATCATTTTAGGGGCCTCTTGGGGATATATTTAGCTTGCTGGAAACAGAGGGATACTGTAATTCCTGGGGCACTTCCTGATTTAGTTCCTCGTTTTAGATTTTGTTCATTAAGAAATGATAGCAGTCGTAACTGAATTAAAACGTGAGTTGGTTGAGGGTTGTGGTTTGATGTGGGTGTCTCGTGTGTTCGTAGGTGGTAAGAGTTAAACAAATGATTTAGCCAATTAGCTTCAGCCGGCTGGTGCGTGACCGTGGCAAAGTTGGTTTGACTTTGGAGAAACTCGTCCCAAGGCTTGAATTGCTGGCGCATAGAGCCTGGTAACAGTGTGGGACTGTTTGGAATTCAGGGGTAGTGGATTTACTGAGTGACATGCTAATTAATTTAAATTCTGTTAAGAGGCGCGCCTCTAAATCGAGGCGGGAGAGGGTTGTCACTAATTAACACAGCCACAAAGTCATAAACCTTGCCTATTTCTAAAATGCCTCTTCTTAAAATCTGATTTTAAAGCTAACACTAACCACACTGCTAACCGTATGCCTAACCCTAACCTTAAATTATGACCAAAAAGCACATTTTTGTAGTCCATTTTTACTTTGTGGTTGTGGAAGCTAGTGGAAAACAAGATGTTCTATCACATGAACCATATTATTTTGGGGAAGCACAATTGAGTTGGGCATATAAAGTTTACATGTAAAAACTATTTCTAAGATGCGTACTTTCAGATTTTCTAACTCACTTCCTTAAATCACTTGCGCTGCTTGAACTTTGAAGTCCACAATGTAGGGGGGAGGTTCTAAGGGTTGCACTAGATGGTGATGGACAGAGATTAGCCAATAAAAACTGGCAGCTGTTTGGCGCTCCTGCCGTAAGTGCTCATTTGAGTGGATGAAAATAGACTAAGTCGAGGAGTGAAGTTGGGGGAGGTGCATCTGACAGCCAAGTCTGACACTGGTCTGGTTTTCTAACAGCAAGGCTAAGTGCAACATGGCAGCGTTGCCATTCTTTATAAAAGGTTGTTCTCCAGCCACCATATCACACACTTAAACTGAGAATGTATGTGTGTACATTGTATAATAAATTGGTGAAAGAGAACCTAAAATATCACATTAATTTGTACATTTCTATTGTATACATGAATTGTGGCAAAGTTGGTTCCTGTTTCAGTCACGTCCTTGGTCACATTCGCGTGGGTCTAAGAAAAACACCCTAATGATTGGTTGACAAACGAGCCTCCCACAATGCATGCGATGACTGCAGGATAAAGTTGGTGAAGAGCGTGACAACTGCAGAGTCGGAACTTGTATCCCCATAATGCAACACACACCAACGATGGTCACCAACTTGACAAAAGGGATCCGCTCAGAACGCACCCATAGACTCCCATTCAAGTTCCATTCTGAGGCGCTGTAAAACCAGACGTGCAACTTGTTACGTTCCCCAGCAAGAAAACCCAAAATGATGCCCAAACACAAGGGGGAACTGACGGTCACTGACCAACAACCAAAACAGATGGGGTTTTAGGAGGCGTTCTGAAAGACACTCATGGGGTTGTCTACTGAAAGTTGACTAGCAACAACAACTGGAACGAACCTAAAAGACCCACCATGAGCATCCAGTAAATTTGCTCAAGAAGAGGCAAATAAAATACAATCCCACACCAAACTTAAAGACGGGAAGCAATCAAAAAAAGGAATGTTTTAGACAAAGGAATGTTTTTCTAGAAATCAAATAGGGAGCGCCAACTAAAGGTCTCTCAAAACAACTGGAGCCCTGAGCTAGCCACTTTCAGTATCTTAGCAAAAAGAGGGGCGAGGGAAACATCTTTACTCTGTTCTGCAATCAGCTGCTTCAAGTGTCAACTGTAGGGAACCTCTATTCCTTCAGTGGTCCTAGAAGATACTTGCTCACCTTTGGGGTTTTCAAAGGAGAGGTCAACTCAGGGGGTTTAGCAAAATCCAGATCACCCATAAATGTTTCGGACAGATCGACCAGGGTGGGATCGCTCCTCAACACTAGACTTGCTCCCGGCGACTTTCTTAGACATAGTATGTGTAACGGCACACACTAGGAACACTCTAGGGCACTTTTCTGATAACCCATCAGCTTTCTCAACTCTGGGTTCCTAACAAACGACAGGATTTGGAACGACCTTCCCTCCAGCCACATTGTTTCCCAAAATGAATGAAACCCCCTTCACCGGTAGGCTAGGCCTCACTCCAATGATAACGTAACTTGTTCAGACTTGAGTTCCATATTATACAAAGGAACTTCCATGCAACCATCTCCCATGCCTTGTACTAATAGACTGTAACCAGTTGCTGAAGTGTCAGACAAAGGCAAAACACCCTCCAAAATGAAGGCCTGGGATGCCCCAATATCTCGCAGTATCTTCACCGGCTGCTTAAAAGCATCGCCACTCTGCAGAGATATGAACCATGCGGTACAAGCCGACTGTAAGGCTGCCGGTGAAGATTCTGCGAGACGTTGGAGCAGCCCCGTCCTTCATTTTGGAGGTACAATCCAGCTGCGCCCTACATGCTAATGTGCTATATGTGCTAAAGTCCAATTTCAAAACAATACATGTAAAAAAACTAAACCTGTAACAAGCTGCACTCCGAATTGATGAATTACTTGGGTACTGCCAGCTGTGGGCATGTTGACAGGATCCAAATAAACCCAACCCAAGGAAAACGGTTACGGTATCCTTCATTCTGTGACATACAATTTTTTCCTATCATCTCGCAAATCTCAGTTTTGAACGAGATTGACTTTATGACCAAAATTACACATTGTTGTCAATTTTGACACTAAATGTTTTGATACCTCATAGGTCATTTTCAAAACAAGAAGTTGCTTTTTAGGGGCAGTCGTGTTTCCAAATTTAGGAAATGTATTTACAGTACCAGTCAAAAGTTTGGACACACCTACTCATTCAAGGGTTTACTTGTACTACTTTATACATTGTAGAATAATAATGAAGACATAAACTATGAAATAACACATATGGAATCATGTATTAATCAAAAAAAGTGTTAAACAAATCAAAATATATTTTATATTTCAGATTCTTCAAAGTAGCCACCCTTTGTCTTGACAGCTTCGCACACTCTTGGTATTTACTCAATCAGCTTCACCTGGAATGCTTTTCCAACAGTCTTGAAGGAGTTCCCACATATACTGAGCACTTGTTGGCTGCTTTTCCTTCACTCTGCGGTCCAACTCATCCCAAATCATCTCAATTGGGTTGAGGTCAGGTGATTGTGGATGCCAGGTCATCTGATGCAGCACTCCATCACTCTCCTTCTTGGTCAAATAGCCCTTACGCAGCCTCGATTTTTGGGGGGTCATTATTCTGTTGAAAAACATATGATCGTGTCACGCTCTGACCTTAGTTCCTTTTTTATGTCTTTGTGTTAGGTTGGTCAGGGTGTGAGTTGGGGTGGGTAGTCTATGTTCTTTTTTCTAGGTTGTTATATTTCTATGTGTTTGGCCTAGTATGGTTCTCAATCAGAGGCAGGTGTCATTCGTTGTCTCTGATTGAGAATCATACTTAGGTAGCCTGTTTTCCCCATTTTGGTTGTGAGTGTTTAATTTCTGTTTAGTGTATGTTCACCTGGCAGAACTGTTTTGTTTTCTATTCGTTATTATTTTGTGTAGTGTTCAGTTTTTCTATTAATATATGACGAACACTTACCACGCTGCATTTTGATCCTCCTCTCCTTCACCAGACGAAAACCGTCACAGATAGTCCCAAAAACAACAGATGGGATGGCATATCGCTTTCAGAATATTGTGGTAGCCATGCTGGTTAAGTGTGCTTTGAATTCTAAAATCACTCACAGTGTCACCAGCAAAGACCCCCCACCACACCATCACACCTCCTCCTCCTCCATGCTTCACGGTGGGAACCACACATGGAGGTTATCCGTTCACCAAGAGTGTGCAAAGCTGTCATCAAAGCAAAACGTGGCTACTTTGAAAAATATAAAATATAAACTCAGCAAAAAAAGAAAACGTCCTCTCGCTGTCAAATGCATTTATTTTCAGCAAACCTAACGTGTAAATATTTGTATGATCATGACAAGATTCAACAACTGAGACATAAACTGAACAAGTTCCACAGACATGTGACTAACAGAAATGTAATAATGTGTCCCTGAACAAAGGGGTGGTCAAAATCAAAAGTAACAGTCAGTATCTGGTGTGGCCACCAGCTGCGTTAAGTACTGCAGTGCATCTCCTCATGGACTGCACCAGATATGCCAGTTCTTGCTGTGAGATGTTACCCCACTCTTCCACCAAGGCACTTGCAAGTTCCCGGACATTAATGGGGGGGATTGGCCCTAGCCCTCACCCTCTGATCCAACAGGTCCCAGATGTGCTCAATAGGATGTTAGGCTATCTATCCGCCAATTGAAGCTCAACAGAAGTTGGGTGATGTAACAGGACAGTGACCCAAAACACAGAAGTAAATCAACAATATAATGGTTTCAACAGAAGAAAATACGCCTTCTGGAGTGGCCCAGTCAGAGTCCTGACCTCAACCCGATTTGAGATGCTGTGGCTTGACCTCAAGAGAGCAGTTTACACCAGACATCCCAAGGATATTGCTGAACTGAAATAGTTTTGTAAAGAGGAATGGTCCAAAATTCCTCCTGACCATTGTGCAGCTCTGATCCACCACTACAGAACACTTTTGGTTGAGGTTATTGCTGCCAAAGGAGGGTCACCCAGTTTTTAAATCCAAGGGTTCACATACTTTTTCCACCCTGCACTGTGAATATTTACACGGTGTGTTCAATAAAGACATGAAACGTTTAATTGTTTGTGTTATTAGTTTAAGCAGACTGTGTTTGTCTATTGTTTTGACCTAGATGAAGATCTGATCAAATTTTATGACAAATTTATGCAGAAATTCAGGTATTTCCAAAGGGTTCACATACTTTGAGTTTCTTACAATTGAAGTAAGGGCCCATGGACGCTTGATCAAGTGGTATGGAAGACTGAATTTATGCAGTCTTTAACTTGTCATGGTTTCAACTAACCGGGTCTGGATCTTGGGACCAATATCCTGGTATAAATCTTGGTTTTGGCTCCTGGATATTACCTTAATCTTTTGTTTATAAACCATAAGCCAATCAGTTTGAAGAAGACAATGCTCTCTGATCATCGGCTGATCACTCCCAGCCCATAGGAAACCCACCCAGTTGACTACTTTTAAATGGCAATGTCAATACTAAAACAAGTTAAATGCCAAAACAAGTTCATGGCAAAATAAAGATAGGTAAAGTGATTATTTAAACATCTAACATAATTCATTAGATGCATAAGTCATTCAATCAAGTTTCAGATTCATATAATTAACATTTTACTGAGTAAAAAAGAGATTTTCTCAATTCAATTTAAAGGTTTTGAAAATTAGGTAAAACATGTATGTTTTTACTATTTTAATTTGATATGCAAATAAAATGTCAACAATTCATCTTTAATGGAAGTTTAATCAAAATGATCACTACTGTGCATGATTCATCCTTTATCACTGAATCATTGGATAGAGGTGAGAGTTAAATAAACGGCAGCGCGGAGAGGCTGCCCCCCCTTTTCGGTGAAAAGATTTTCAGATTTTTTTACCATTTAGCCCCTTACTAAAGCTGCTACACTACAGCTGCTCCAGTCAGAACAGTTTCTGGGTATGTGAGGCTAAACAGTTTTAGTGAAGTAACGTTGCCACCTGAGTTGGAGGACGATGAACGGATGAATTTCCTATTCTCCGACTTCAAAGAAAACCGAGATGTCAACACAAAAGATTGGGACAGTAAAATTGATTTCTGGACATCACTCATGCATTATTAAAGAAATGAACATCTATGTTTACAGTATAATTTGAGGATCTTTGAAGTAAGAGCCATCAAATTGTCATCAAAATCTATTCTTTGCAATCTGATTAGGGATTCAAAGGTTCAATGATCTGGTTGTTTGTTCTTAACATTTACACTTTTACAGTGTACTCCTGGTTCTTTTTATGGCTTTTTAGGCTTTTAGATTCTCTTTTTTTTCAAGTTTTATTAGTCGTATGTACAGGATACACCAGGGGTACTCAAGTACTATTTGGGCTCGCGCAGTGGTCTAAGGCACTCTTGTTAGTGGAGAGAACATTTTGTCATTTTAATGCAAAATTCCTGCAATTCTACACATTTTTCCATGTCGAATTTGTGTTTATATGACACCAGGGGTTGAAACCTGACCAAGACCCCTTTCTGGGTCCATATCCGGACCACAGTCCGCCAATTGAGTATGGGGGGGTATACACTGTCCAACGGAATGCTTACTTGCATGTTCTTAATTGACAATGCAACAACAATAAGAAATAATACAAGATAAGAATATGAGCATGAAGTAAATGGCCTTTCCTCTAGCCTAGCGGTTAAGAGCGGTGGACCAGTAACTGAAAAGTTACTGGTTCAAATCCCAGAGCTGGCAAGGTGGAAAAATCTGCCGTTCTGCCCTTGATCAAGACAGTTATACCCCAACAACTGCTCCCCATGCGGCCGATAACCTTGATTAAGGCAGCCCCCTGCACCTCTCTGATTCAGAGGGGTTGTGTTAAATGTGGAAGACACATTTCAGTTGTATGCATTCAGTTTTTACTAGGTATCCTCTTTCCTTTCTTCTCCTTGCGTGACCGTCTCTGACTTTCCTCTTTGTTCCACAGGCCTTTGGAGCTGATGTACAAGTATGGCAATCTCAGCGAGGGAGTCTGCAAGCCTGGCTATGCAGCTGCTAAGATGACTGCAATTTATCCAAAGTAAGCAAAATCTTTTAATGTGCATGTGTTATCATCTGATCTGTTTTTCAGTTTTTATAATTTGGTTTCTGATGCATCAATATGATTCAGCACCCCATAAATATTTCCTCTCCCATTTAAGTAAAGCGTTTTACTTCCGGTTGAGATGATGGCGCTAATTTGACGGCCTTATTCAAGGTTTTATTTCACTCTCTGACCACACCTTTCCATCTCATTAACATTCAGTTGTACTTTCTAAATCACCAGTGTCCTACTGTATTATATATGCCACTTCATGGATTCTCAGCATGATCACAATAAACCCACAGATTATTGTCAGCTCCATCTCAGATACTATATGAGTCGCTTCCATCCAGAAAAAAAACTTCCCCATAGAACCATTTCCTTATCTGCTGTCAGGCTACTGGCCCATTGTCCGGCCCTCCGCAGCTAGTTAGAAGCAGCCATGGAGAGTCATAGGTGACTCAGATGGTCCTCTCATTGGACAGATCATGGGTTAAAGGTCAGGGCACCCTCAGTGACTCCCAGTGAAGATGATGACCTTCCTGTGGATTCATCTCAATGAATCTTTCATTTGTACTGACCCAGTATGAACATGCGTTTCCATAGCGTTGTGGATGGTAGGATATCAGTGACCTTTCACCAGGCAAAGCGTCTTTCTCAATTTTTATTTAATTGATTCCTTGGGTCCTCTCTCTTTGCCATCTCAAAAAAATATTGGTGGAGAAGATCTGAGAGAGAGGACCTCGGATGTTCTCCTCCAGTGTGTTTTCAGGAGGAGGTAAGAAGAGAGGGCACAAGGAATCAAGGAAATAAAAATGTAGATAGACCCTTTGCCTCTGCCTGGTGAAAGATCACTGATATCCTACCATCCACAACGCTATGGAAACACATTTTCATACTGGGTCATTATAAAAGTCAGGCACATTCTATTTTACACATCATTATCTATTACAAATCTCAGATGTCTCAATAAGTTACCACTGACGTGAACTTTATTTGGTTGTTTTGATTTTGGTCATTATTAAAAGGACAGCGTAATTCACTATGAACGATACATACACAAATACCTTCTCAAAGCTTGCAAGGAATGATCATGGTGTGTAGTGAATGTTGACTTTGTCTTTTTGGGGACAAGAAAAGGCTTTGGTCAGTGAGCGATCCCGATCCAGTTCATGTGTGTTCTTGTCAATCCAGGTGTTTCTCCTTCTAACATATAGAACATTATATATTTAAGTTTGATCTAATATTACCACAACATTCTCAACATGCACATTTTTAGCTCCGTAAAGCATGAGAAAGCAGATTGAAATACATCCCCTTTATGTTTCTCTCTTGATTTAATGGCAATTTGCATTTTAAGGTGATATTATGGGCCCAGAATATTATGGGGTCATTTTAATTTCACTCATAGGACATTTGAACAGCATTTAATCCTACAAACAAAACCATATTTTTTACACTTTATATGTTGACAATCTGCACATTATTTCATTCATAAGACATTTGAACAGCATTTAATCATACAAATACAACCATATTTATTTCACTTCATATGTTGACAATCTGCACATGTGGTTTGAACCTGCAATGTTTGGGTCTCAAGCCAGAGCTGTGTTTGAATACTCATACTAACCATATGTGACGCAAATTGAATATGTAGTATGCTTACTGGTCATAGTATGGATATAGTTAATATGCCAAAAGTTCCCGGATGGCGTACTACATTCGCCAAAATATGAAGTATACAAGCAGCTTTTAGGACCCATAATGCAATTCATCAGAAAAATGGGCATGGCTTCACAATGTTTTCACATTTGAAGAAAATGGCGGAAAATATGCAGCTGAAGTCTGATGAGAGCGGATACAAATTCATTGCTTTAACTAATTATGACAAATGTTCAGAAAATGTTGAGCAATATAATAAAGTAATGACTTTTCAAATAAGTTGCGTTACATTGGCTGACAATTTGTTAGCTATGCGAGCCTTATGAACCACATAGCATATCATTACAGCAGTTGCTTGTATGTACCGGTATGTTAGCTAGCTACCTAATGTTAGTTGGCTACTAATACATCGAACTTGCCAGGCAGTATATTAACTATATGCTATCATGGCCTCCCGAGTGGCACTGTGGTCTAAGGCATGCAGTGCTAGCTGTGCCACTAGAGATACTTGGTTCGAGTCCAGGCTCTGTCGCAGCCAGCTGTTACCGGGAGACCCATGGGGTGGCACACAATTGGCCCAGTGTTGTCTAGGTTATGGGAGGGTTTGGCCAGCAGGGATGTCCTTGTCCCATTGCGCACTAGCGACTCCTGTGGTGGGCCGGGCGTAGTGCATGCATACACCAGGTGTATGGTGTTTTCTCCGACACATTGGTGCGGCTGGCTTCTGAGTTAAGTGGGCATTGTGTCAAGTGCAGCTTGGTTGGGTTGTGTTTTGGAGGATGCACTTCTCTCCCGAGTCCGTACGGGAGTTGCAGCAATGAGACAAGACTGACTACCAATTGAATACCACGAAAAAGGGGTAAAAAAACAATAGCATTTATATATATATATATGCTATCTAACTAACTACCCAATGTTTATTGTCTTGATTATTCATGTCATTCTTAGCTAAGTGGTATAGTCATTGTGCATTCTCAATGGACATTGTTATTTCTGGCTCTCTACTCTAATTTCAGAGCACTCTCGTCTGAGTGTGTCAGAGCACAGAATAACTGATGAGTTTACAAATGCTCAACACCCGATGAATAAGGCCGGTGTTAGTAAACGTCAGCAAAGAAAAAACAGAATTAAATGTGTTGCCAGCAGCACAGTTACAGTCACCAACACTCTGGATAACATGAAAACAGCCTAATCAGCTCTGCTACGGTGAGTAAAATGGTCAGAGTGAGGTGTTTTCTCATTTGTGTCTGGAAGTAGCTAGCAATCTAGCAAAGTTAGCCAGTTAGCTTGGGTGCTTGACTGCCGAGGTCAGAATGCTCGGATCAACCCTACTCCTCAGCCAGAGCATCCAGTGTGTGCTCTGAACGCACCGATATAAAAACACATTGAATTTAAGAATGGACAATCTGTCAACTCTTGATTTTGGAACGCCCAGAGCACACTCTGGCATTCCAGATTGAATTTACGAACACACCCGAAGTCGTAAAATGTCTAGCTAGTAATTTGTAATGCTAACAAGCTAGCGAGAGGTTGCATTGCAACAGCAGCAAAATCCATTAGACAGGCAAAGCCCTAGTACGCTCACCGGAAACGATACCGTTTGTTTACATGATACTAGAATTAACTAATAGTATGTAGTATATACTCATTAGGTATGTAGTATACAGTATGTTAGTATGGGTATTCGAACACAGCTCAGATCTTTTATCCTCTGCACCACCAGGGAAGCGCTCTCCCATATAATGTTTTCAGTTTATAGCCATGTCAGTATGGTTAATCAGGAATTCCACGCTTTCTTTCA
This sequence comes from Oncorhynchus mykiss, assembly GCF_057628025.1. NCBI lineage: Eukaryota > Metazoa > Chordata > Actinopteri > Salmoniformes > Salmonidae > Oncorhynchus > Oncorhynchus mykiss. Next base: position 35,335,187 of record NC_143025.1, read on the forward strand.
AACCTTCTTATACATAACTAATCCAGGGAAATATTGGTATCACTTCACCCATCTTATTTACATTTTAGTCATTTAGCAGACACTCTTATCCAGAGCGATTTACAGTTAGTTTACAGGACAACCACATATCACAGTCATAGTAAGCTACTTTGAGGAAACATGTACTATCAGCAAAGTCAGAGCAAAGAATAGTACGCAGGTATAAACACCATGGGACCACGCTTTGAACACAAATATAAGGCAGAAAAAGTAAAGTGTGAGTGTTAGTTCGGGGGGTGATGTGGGATTATTTAAGATATTCTTGGAAGTAGGAGGATCTGAAATGTTTTCTGAAGATGGGCACGGACTCTGCTGTTCTAACTTCAGGGGGAAGCTGGTTCCACCATTGGGAGCTGCCCTCCCAATGGGGCGACAGGGTAGCCTAGTGGTTAGAGTGTTGGACTAGTAACCAAAAGGTTGCAAGTTCAAATCCCTGAGCTGACAAGGCACTTAACCCACTGTTAAGCTTAACCCACTAGGCCGTCATTGAAAATAAGAATTTGTTCTTAACTGACTTGCCTAGTTAAATAAAAATAAAAAAGTGTGGGAGGGCCAAGAGACCAGATGTGGCAGAACGGAGTGCTCAGTTTTGGGTGTAGGATTTTAGCATATTCTGAAGGTAGGGAGGGGCAGTACCATGGTTTTGTAGTGTGTGCGAGCTTCGACTAGAAGCCAGTGTAGTGTGCTGAGGAGCGGGGTGACATGGGAGAAATTGGGAAGGTTGAACACCAGGCGGGCTGCAGCGTCTCAGTGAAGCTCATCTGCATGCTCGTCGTCCTCACCAGGGTCTTGACCTGACTGCAGTTCGGCATCGTAACTGACTTCAGTGGGTAAATGCTCACCTTCGATGGCCACTGGCACGCTGGAGAAGTGTGCTCTTCACGGATAAATCCTGTTTCAACTGTACTGGGCAGATGGCAGATAGCTTGTATGGTATCGTGTGGGTGACTGGTTTTCTGATGTCAAAGTTGTGAACAGAGTTCCCCATGGTTACGGTTGGGTTATGGTATGGGCAAGCATAAGCTACGAACAACAAACAATTGCATTTTGTCAATGACAATTTGAATGCACAGAGATACCGTGAAGAGATCATGAGGCCCATTTTTGTACCTTTCATCCGCCACCATGTTTCAGAAGCATGATAATGCTTAAAGATGATGATAATGTCACAAAGATCTGTAAACAATTTCTGGAAGCTCGAAAATGTCCCAGTCCTTTTTTTAAGGTGCTATGACCAACATATTCATATACGTATTCCCAGTTGTGTGAAATCCATAGATTAGGACCTAATGAATGTATTTAAATTGACTGATTTCCTTATATGAACTGTAACTCAGTAAAACCTTTGGAATTCTTGCATGTTGCATTTATATTTGTGTTCAATGTACAAGGTATCCAAAACTCTGAGTGCTGATCTAGGATCACTTTGCGGATCATGAAAAATAAGATAGGGGGGAACATATCATTTTTACACAATGTACATTTTTTACAGTAAATCTAAATTCTGCATTTCTGACTGGATTTATAAATTTAATCTAAAGCTAATATAGGTAGAGGGACTTTTGTCAGAGGTTGCTTGTTGTGAGTGCTGAGGGAACTTTATGCACTTGGCCAGATGATTGTGCATCTTTGTTGCATTCTTCACATCTGATGGCACAGTATTTGCAAATGTACACAGCGTTTCCTTCTACATTAGCGGCAGTGTAATGTCTCCACACATCAGATCGTGCCCGTGGCATTTTCCTGAAAAGATTACAAAAACAATTAGTAGAAAAGAACAAATACATTTCCATGAACAGATAAGTGTGCAAGATCTTGAGAATCAGCTGTACATGTGATGGAAGAGTCCACTGCACATGTGATAAAATAATGCACTGTGCATGCAGAGGGTTGCAATTCCATTGAATTGAGGATAGTTTAACCAAAATATGCCACAAGACCTAGAAATTCCCCAAATTCCCAGGCTTAACTTCCAATGGAAAACTTCAGGAAAAATCCCGGAAATTTACCAGAGAGTTTCCGACCCTTTGTAACACTACCTTAGATATGGATGCACACTCTTTTTGCTCTTTAGATACACATGATATCAACACCACACCACTCCTGGTTACTTTGACTGCATCCACTTCTCCCAATGCCTTCTTCACCATCGTCGGGACTTCAAAAAGGGTTTCCCAAATAAACATCATTGTCCATAAAAACGTAGTCCAACAAGCAAATCTATTTATAAAATAATCAGCAGATGTCACAAAGTGCTGTACAGAAACACAGCCTAAACCCCCAAACAGCAAGCAATGCAGATGTAGAAGCATTGTGGTTAGGAAAAACTCCCTAGAATAGCAGACACCTAGGAAGAAACCTAGAGAGAAACCAGGCTCTGAGGGGTGGTTTGTCAGGTGGATATTATGAGAGTACATCGCCATTTAAATCCAGATTGTTCATCAGGCTCATTTTGAGTCAGACTCATTTTCCACAACAATTTTAGCTCTTTTTGTTCCATTCTTGGACTTCATTGTTGTCCACACATTTTTCTCGCTAACTGTACTCGACATGCTTTCAGCCTCAAACGACACTTCTGCTTCCGCCATGTTCCGCTTCCTACCAGCATCCGCCTCCTCGTTCAAGCTCTTCAATGGATTCTGAATCATCTAGCGTGTTTGCAGGCAGAGTAAAAAAGTAAAGAGTAAAAAAAATAACAAAACAAATGATTATCTTTCCGGACCTTTACATGCAGTCGGTAGATACACCCAATACAAAAATAAAATTAAACAATTGTACTCACTCCTTCCTGCCTGTTATATTGAAATATTTGCTGCAAACAATTCACTGAACCCAGGTAACCATTCTGTCAATTTCGATTTGTCCCTTAGTCTCACCTTAAATTAAGGTTAGCAGTGTGATTTTAAGAAGAGAACATTTAACAGTGTTTCTGACTTTGTGGCTGTGTTAACTAATGATGACCCTACACTTGGAGCAAATGTATCACAATTCATTGGATTATTTGTAAAGGTTTACTTATTTTTTACCTAGTCTGCATTAAAAAAAATCACCATTTTATAAATAGTAAAATTGTGTGATATGATTGCATTTTAGAACCCGGCTCCCCCCGTCGCCCCAAGATGAATGGTCTTGACCAATAACGTTTTAGGCAAATTTGTGTTGCATGGCCGGGTGTGCAGGGATTGCTCGTTTGACCATTCCATTGATACCTAAAGAGAAATCTCCATCCACCCGGGACACCAGGGCATGCAAAACGATCTCACCCATTGCTTCATACATGCTCCAAATTGTTCAATATTTAGGTTATCCATATTACCTGAGCTCATATTCTTTCTATTTCTATGGCGGATTCAAGGTCACAATTTAGATAGTCAATGATATACAGCTTGCTAGCTTGCTGAAATAAGACCGGGACAAAGAATATCGCTATTTGATAATGTCCGTGTGCATGTCCAAAAATTAACACGGTTTCACTGGGATTATCAAACGGCAAGAGTAAAATGTCAACCCTTAACTTGTCAACAGATTGTATAGGCACGGTTTAGCTCTTAGCATCTTTTTTTCTAAGTAGAACCATATAGGGTTTTTCGGTTTGTCCCCATAGGGGGACCCTGTTTGGTGCTGGTTAGAAACCTTTGCAGAGGTTCCAGCTAGAACCCTCTGTAGGGTTCTTCAAAGAACCCCCTGTATATGGTTCTACCTAGAACCCTCTATGAAGGGTTCTACCAAGAACCATTTTATAATCTAAATGTTCTTCCTAGAACTGTCTATGAACTGTTCTACCCAGAACCCTTTTGTCTTTGGAAGGTTATGGTGGAACCTTTCTATGAAAGGGTTTCTATGAGGGTTTCTAACCAGCACCAAACAGGGTCCCCCTATGGGGACAAACCGAAAAACCCTATATGGTTCTACTTAGAAAAAAAGATGCTAAGAGTGTACCTGGAACCTTTCTATGAAAGGTTCCACCAGCCTCATTATCCTTATATTTTGTATTATTTATGCCAATACATTACATTTTATAAGGCCTTTCTTTGAGGGCCTAATTATACCCCAACACAGTGGTGTTAGGAATCTCCTGGTTTGGCCTGCAAATTACGTTATGCTGGCTTGCAAAGTGATGTGTAATTCCTATTGGAATCCAGCCAGAGTTAGGAAATCCAATAAGTGGAATTGTTAATCATCCGCAACCTGCATTCATAATGACTGCCAGGATAGGAATGATTGAGTACTGAGACTACCGCAATCATCTAAACTGGAACAACCATCTTAGTAACTAACGGGTGCAATAAATCCAACAGATTGGATTGGTTTAGAAAACTGTATGTTATTTATCTTTGTGTAGCATAAAATGTATTAGCCAATCAATGTTCATACAAAAACACATATATTACAGTAAAACAAACTATTCTGAAAATCTCCATGTAATAGAGCATGCTGGGAAATATTGGTTCTATGTAGAACTGGTAGTCTTTTTCTGAAATAATGATGTTCACCTGACTTACAGTATGCCCGTCTTAACTGAAATGGCGCTCTCATAGCTTCCATTAGCTGGCTAAGGTTAGCATGCTAGCTAGTTACACTGACAGCTGTCAGTCTGTGCCCTATTTGTTGTTATTTCTCTGCTACATGTGGAAATCACCACAATGTTCCCACCCCAATTCCTGAATATGTATTGCTTCAGTCTTGGATGTGGAACTTGAGGTGGGCCTTTAAACGATCTGCCCCACCCTGATACAAATATTATCTTAATGTCAGCACAACTGAACAGTTTTAGTGTTTTAGGAATTTCTTGTCATATCCCCACAACCTAAATAAGCATTCTGGGAACCTTTTAAAGAGACTAAATGTTTTCTGGGAACGTTCTTGTAACATCAAGTGAATGTTCTTGCAGCCTAAAAGACACGTTTAAAAATAAATATATATTTATATAGGCAAGTCAGTTAAGAATAAATTCTTATTCATAACATGGCCTTGGAACAGTGGGTTAACTGCCTTATTCAGAACAACAGATTTTGACCGTGGCAGCTCAGGGACTCGATCCACCAACCTGTTGGTTACTGGCCCAACGCTCTAACCACTAGGCTACCTGCAATTGTAGAACCATCTGCACAACTGGACAGTTTGTGTTTTGGGAACATAAGAATATAGCCGCTGTACATCTGAGTCTTACAGTCTTATAAGTCCTGTGGTAGAATGATCAGCTTACTGTGATGATACCCTTACTGTGGAAAATACCCATATCAGATGTATCTGACATATCAGGTGACATGTTGAGGACAGTAACATCTACACTGAGGTCATGCAAAATTTATTTTCATTGGTGCAGGTGGCAGGGCATTTTGAAGGAGGTTTTCCGGCCTCTGGGTGAACTGTTGTTGCTCCCTCTCACTGTAAAGACCAATGAGATACAATGCTGTGCAGAATGACAGCTCTTTATCTCACCCTTGCCACCACCATCATATGCCCCTGAATCAGTCAACTACCTGCAATGAGGGGTGGAACTACTGAATGTCACAAAGCATCTGATTTCAATGGATGATGGAACCATTGCTTTTGTGTACAGTAGCCTGTCACATACATTCATCACAGGTTTTTCATATTCAATAGGTTTTACCTTTGTGTGGTCTGTCAAGACGATGTGGCTAAACATTCACAGACAGAAGATAGACAGCAGTAAGGTTTGTTTGTCAAAACAACATAGTGGTGATGCTAAAAACTAGTCTGTCAGTGCATTGGCAACTGTTTGAGACAGACGGGTGAGCAGGAGATTCCCGTTGAGGCATAACCCCTTGTAGTTATTGTAGTGTTCCCATGCATTCCTGACAGTTGTCCAGACAGCGTTCGCTCAGCTAAGCCTATGTCTTGATCTGTTTTTAGATGCATCTCTGCATTTCCTCTCACGCTATGTTGGATGAAGGATGCTGTCACCTCTCGCTCGCTCTCTCTTTCTCTCTGCCCATCCCTCCCTCCCTCGCTGTACTCTGGGTGCTGATAAAGACAGGGACAGCCAGTAGATGACCTGAAACACAACTCCTGTAATCCTGTAAAGCATGCTGCCTCACATTAATCAGAGCATCTCCTGCCTTACGTCCACATGGGGGTTCTGTCTGTCTAGTTGGTGTCTGGACACTGCTTTCGGAAAGTGTTCAGACCCCTTCCCTTTTTTCACATTTTGTTACGTCACAGCCTTATTCTAAAATATATATTTAAAAAAGTCCTCACACACAATAACCCATAACGACAAAGTGAAAACAGCGTTTTTGAAATGTTTGCAAACGTATTAAAAATAAAAAACTGAAATACCTTATTTAAATAAGTATTCAGACCCTTTGCTATGAGACTCGAAATTAAGCTCAGGTGCATCCTGTTTCCATTGATCATCATTGAGATGTTTCTTCAACTTGATTTCAGTCCACCTGATTTGACATGATTTGGAAAGGCACACACCTGTGTATATAAGGTCCCACAGTTGACAGTACATGTCAGAGTAGTCAACAAGCAATGAGGTCGAAGGAATTGTCCATAGAGCTCCGAGACTGCATTGCGTCAAGGCACAGATCTGGGAAAGGGTACAAAAACATTTCTGCAGCATTGAAGGTCCCCAAGAACACGGTGGCCTCCATCATTCTTAGATGGAAGAGGTTTGGAACCACCAAGTTTGAAACCTCTTCCTAGAGCTAGTCGCCCAGCCAAATTGAGCAGTCAGGGGAGAAGGGCCTTGGTCAGGGAGGTGACCAAGAACCCAATGGTCTTTCTGACAGAGCTCCAGAATTCCTCTGTGGAGATGGGAGAAACTTCCAGAAGGACAACCATCTCTGTAGCACTCCACCATTCACGGCTTTATGGTGAAGTGGCCAGACGGAAGCCATTCCTCAGTAAAAGGCACATGACAGCCGGCTTGGAGTTTGCCAAAAGGCACCTAAAGGTCTCTCAGACCATGAGAAACAAGATTCTCTGCTCTGATGAAACTAAGATTAAACTCTTTGGCCCTATGGTGAAGCATGGTGGAGGCGGCATCATGCTGTGGGGATGTTTTTCAGCGGCAGGGACAGAGACTAGTCAGGAACGAGGGAAAAATGAACGGTGCAAAGTACAGAGAGATCCTTGATGAAAACCTGCTACAGAGTGCTTAGGACCTCAGACTGGGGCGAAGGTTCACCTTCCAACAGGACAACGACCATAAGCACTGTTGGGTTCTGTGTTAAACTTGAAATGTTGCTTTCCTAGAGACTGGTTAATGGTTATCTGTACGGCCCAGTTGGCTTTGGAATGTGTTGGGTGGACAGGAGGAAGTCACAGTATTGCTATATTGGATATGGATGGACATATGTGGATTAGGCAAATGAGGGGTTGAGGTCAGGTCAGATCCCCTTAAGGGTGAAATTATGGTTTATTACCCTATTACTTCATCTTCCTGTCGAACCATAAGATGTTTATTTTTTTGTTTACCTTTATTTAACTAGGCAAGTCAGTTAAGAACAAATTCTTATTTTTAATGATGGCCTAGGAACAGTGGGTTAACTGCCTTGTTCAGGGGCAGAACGACAGATTTGTACCTTGCCAGCTCGGGGATTCAAACTTGCAACCTTTCGGTTACTAGCCCAATGCTCTAACCACTAGGCTACCCTGCCTTCCCAATGTAAGGATTGGAGAGAAGGAGGAGTGCCTAAACTGGAGTACTATACTTGTGGTGGAAACATGTTTTGTATAATGCAGCTGTATTGATCCTCTGGGAAGAATTAAACATAGTTAAGCTTTCATAGTGTCCTTTGAGTTATTTACTCTGAGAATTAGAACCTCAGAATTAGAACAGTTGGCTCTGCAGGTAAGACCCGGGTGGGGTTTGTTCCCTTCTAAACCTGTAACAAGAGGGTGAAGGTCTCAGTTGCACTGGCCGTGAGAGCGCAGCGTATGAGTGTGTGTGGGGGTGTGTATAAAGGTTTGAACAAGCTCTATTATAAGGGTTTGAGTCCGCTATTGTAAGGTTTGAGGCCTCTGTTTTTGTGCTAGACGAGGTTTGCGTCCTCAAAACGGGTTATATAGCAATAAAGAGAGGTTGGTTTTTTGCCCTGTTGGGGTGGTGAATCATGAAAGATTATGTGGAAATAGGAAGAGAAGTGTGAATAATTTTGGAGATGTGGTTTATCAACAACAGTGATATTTAAGGCACAATACTGGAATAAGACATTAAGTCATCCATATTCTCCAGTAATACATTTGCAGATGCTATAGTATAGGTTCTAATACAAGGTATTAAGGTCCGTAACCAATTCATAGGTACGAATACCATAACTATTATCCGGGGAAGTGGGTAGCGCTACCTTGGAAAATAGTTAATAGAAGGTGTGCATTATAGACGGGAGTGAAGAAATCTAAAATACCCTGAACACCATTGGGAGAGGAAGTGTTAACAGACAACCTGTGACCACAGTGAAACTAACAACAGTAAAGATGTCTGGTCCCCAACCAGGGAGGGGAGAAACTGTTGGGCTTGCAGTAGATTGTGTAACGTAGTAGCATATGCTAAGTAATATGTATGTGTTGGAATGGAATTGAAAAACAGCAGTGTCATTGTCTTAGAGGAGGAGGGACATTTATGACGTAATGAGAGGTATATAAACCAATGTACATGAAATGATATGCAGACCTCTCGAGAATAAACGTCACTGACTATTTTTGACTAGTCTCCATCTGTTTCATTTCCCCCAGAACCTTACAAACTCTGGGTACAGACTGAGTATTTTAATTGGTTAATGAACACATAAGAAGTAAATTAATCTAACAGAACCTCAAAAACCTCCGTAACCGGCTGAAGAAAGAGCGACAAAGGCGCTCAATGCGACAGTGACTTTTAACACTTCTGAGTCCGAGCCATTCACCTGGGTAAAGGCGGCAGGAGTGCACCAGAGTCCTGAGTCCGTGCATGTTGAGTGAACGTGGAGAGAGATAAAGGGTCAGGTGATAGACTTGTGTACGTGGGAGAAACGGATGTACAGTTGAAGTCGGAAGTTTACATACACCTTGGCCAAATACATTTAAACTCAGTTTTTTCACAATTCTTGACATTTATTCAGAGTAAAAATTCCCTGTTTTAGGTCAGTTAGGATCAGCACTTTATTTTAAGAATGTGAAATGTCAGAATAATAGTGGAGAGAACAATTTATTTCAGTACATTCCCAGTGGGTCAGAAGTTTACATACACTCAATTAGTATTTGGTAGCATTGCCTTTAAATTGTTTAACTTGGGGCAAACGTTTCAGGTAGCCTTCCACAAGCTTCCCACAATAAGTTGGGTGAATTTTGGCCAATTTCCTCCTGTAAATTACTCCTAAGGATGAACCAGACTTGTGGAGGTCTACAATTTTTTCCTGAGGTCTTGGCTGATTTCTTTTGATTTTCCCATGATGTCAAGCAAAGAGGCACCGAGTTTGAAGGTAGGCCTTGAAATACATCCACAGGTACACCTCCAATTGACTCAAATGGTGTCAATTAGCCTATCAGAAGCTTCTAAAGCCATGACATCATATTCTGGAATTTTCCAAGCTGTTTAACGGCACAGTCATTTTAGTGTATGTAAACTTCTGACCCACTGGAATTGTGATACAGTGAATTATAAATGAAATAATCTGTCTGTAAAAAAAAAAAAAAAAAAAAAAAAAACAGACTTGTGTCATGCACAAAGTAGATGTCCTAACCGACTTGCCAAAACTATAGTTTGTTAACAAGAAATTTGTGGAGTGGTTGAAAAACAAGTTTTAATGACTCCAACCTAATTGTATGTAAACTTCCGACTTCAACTGTATCTATTTGGATTTTGAAATCAGGACATTATCAAGGGTATTAAATGGGACAGGCAAGAGTTACATGTGCTGTTGGGAAGATGAACTGTAAACGCTATCTGAAAAAGACACGCTAGAATGATAAGTGCCGGGAGAAGGGGGGGGGGGGTCTACACAGTGCAAACAAAGCTCTCCCTCGCCCTCCATTTGGTAAATCCGACCACAACTCTATCCTCCTGATTCCTGCTTAGAAGCAAAAATTGAAGCAGGAAGTACCAGTGACTCGGTCTATAAGAAAAATGGTCAGACGAAGCAGATGCTAAACTACAGGACTGCTTTGCTATCACAGACTGGAACATGTTCCGGGATTCCTCCGATGACATTGAGCAATACACCACATCAGTCACTGGCTTTATCAATAAGTGCATTGAGGACGTCATCCCCACAGTGACTTTATGTACATACCCCAACCAGAAGCCATGGATTACAGGCAACATTCACATTGAGCTGGGTGTGGCAGGGCTTGCAAACTATTACAGACTACAAAGGGAAGCACAGCCGCGAGCTGCCCAGTGACACGAGCCTACCAGACGAGCTAAATCACTTCTATGCTCGCGTCGAGGCAAGCAATACTGAGGCATGCATGAGAGCATCAGCTGTTCTGGACAACTGTGTGATCACGCTCTCCGTGGCCTGACGTGAGTAAGACCTTTAAACAGGTCAACATACACAAGGCTGCGGGGCCAGACGGATTACCAGGACGTGTGCTCCGGGCATGTGCTGACCAACTGGCAGGTGTCTTCACTGACATTTTCAACATGTCCCTGATTGAGTCTGTAATACCAACATGCTTCAAGCAGACCACCATAGTCCCTGTGCCCAAGAACACAAAGGCAGCCTGCCTAAATGACTACAGACCCGTAGCACTCACATCCATGGCCATGAAGTGCTTTAAAAAGCTGGTAATGGCTCACATCAACACCATTATCCCAGAAACCCTAGACCCACTCCAATTTGCATACCGCCTAAACAGATCCACAGATGATGCAATCTCAATTGCACTCCACACTGCCCTTTCCCACCTAGACAAAAGGAACACCAATGTGAGAATGCTGTTCATTGACTAAAGCTCAGCGTTCAACACCATAGTACCCTCAAAATTCATCACCAAGCTAAGGAACCTGGGACTAAACATCTCCCTCTGCAACTGGATCCTGGACTTCCTGACGGGCCGCCCCCAGGTGGTGAGGGTAGGTAACAAAACATCTGCCATGCTGATCCTCAACACTGGAGCTCCCCAGGGGTGCGTGCTCAGACCCCTCCTGTACTCCCTGTTCACCCACGACTGCATGGCCAGGCACGACTCCAACACCATCATTAAGTTTGCTGACGACACAACAGTGGTAGGCCTGATCACCGACAACGACGAGACAGCCTATAGGGAGGATGTCAGAGATCTGGCCGGGTGGTGCCAGAATAACAACCTATCCCTCAACGTAACCAAGACTGAGATGATTGTGGACTACAGGAAAAGGAGCACCGAGCACACCCCGATTCTCATCGACGGGGCTGTAGTGGAGCAGGTTGAGAGCTTCAAGGTCCTTGGTGTCCACATCAACAACAAACTAGAATGATCCAAACACACCAAGACAGTCGTGAAGAGGGCATGACAAAGTCTATTCCCCCTCAGGAAACTAAAAATATTTGGTATGGGTCCTGAGATCCTCAAAAGGTTCTACAGCTGCAACATCGAGAGCATCCTGACCGGTTGCATCATTGCCTGGTACGGCACTTGCTCGGCCTCTGACCGCAAGGCATAGTCACTTTAACTATACATTCATGTACATACTACCTAAATTGGCCCGACCAACCAGTGCTCCCGCACATTGGCTAACCGGGCTAGCTGCGTTGTGTCCCACCACCCGCCAACCCCTCTTTTTACACTTCTGCTACTCTCTGTTCATCATATATGCATAGTCACTTTAATTATACCTACATGTACATACTACCTCAATAAGCCTGACTAAAAGGTGTTTGAAAAAAAGAATAGCAAGGCCAAATACAAATGTCTTTTTACTGTTGTTTTATTTCTTTACTTACCTACACACACACACCTTTTTTTCCCGCACCATTGGTTAGAGCCTGTAAGTAAGCATTTCACTGTAAGGTCTACCTGTTGTATTCGGTGCACGTGACAAATAAACTTTGATTTGATGTAGACTAAGTATGATTTCAGATACTGATATTTCATTACCAGGCCACTTGCAACAGGAAACCAGGGACAAAGGGGGGCTGTAATGAGAAGAGTTATTACCGGCACTAAAAGGTTCCATTTATAAATGAACATTCTATCCGGGATGATGTGTGCTAAGTTGAGAAGCTTGAATTTGAGTCATAGAATCAAAGTAAGCACTAAGGAATTCTGAATTTGGGTTGGATAATTTATAAAAAATGTTTTAGTTATGATTCGGATGCAGCGAGAGATAGTTACTATTGAACGGTGAGGGGTGGGGGTGCTGCTCAAATTTATTAGGCCTAAGGAGGCTCCAGAAACCTCATCTCTAAGTATCCTCCGACAGTGAGGCTGTTCGAGAACTCACTGGATGATAGCTTGGGTCAATCATGAAGGTTTTTTTTTTTGTTCTCTTTTGTTTTACCATGTCATCAGAATTGTAATGTTAAATCACATGGATACGTAGAGATGGCTGGATGATACTGTACAATGAATTGCATACAAGTCTGTGTAGTCTGTGTTTTGCGATAACGCCCAAGGATGAAAATGAATTAAGGAGAGGGCATGGGTCCAGCATAACATGGGAAGACAACTTAACGGATGGACGGTTTGTCCCCCAGTTTTAGTCGCATCAAGGGTGGTGTGAAGGTATTAAACATGTATTTTTTTTCTCTTTCCTTTTCAAGTCAATATGTTTTTAGGTTTTCATTGTTCCAGAGGAGGGACTGATGTATCTTGACTAATTGATTTGAGAATGTTTTAGTATGTTTATAACTGTAGAAGTGCATTAGTAGTAGTGACTCGTGTGTTATGGGTTAGATGGAATGGTATATGTGCAGATGTATCTGTAGCAGGAGGCGAGGTGTTTGAGACTGAATGTTTACATAGGGCTGTTAAGTGGGATGGAACGTGACTGCAGTGGGGATCTGTAGGGGATCATAAATGAAGGCCGTGGTGGTTGAGGGGTTTTGTTCCCAGAGACTATGTATATTGTTACAGGAGAGGGAAGACAGTGAACTGTGCGCAATATAGGGGCTATTGTGAAGCTAAATTGAACATTACACATACCCAGATCATGGTGAGAGTAGAAGAGATAGTGGTGGCATTTCAGACACTATGGTAAACATTCAAGAAACCTGTGACTCAGAGTTTGGTTAGGTTGGATATTGTTCCAACTCATTAAATATCTTTTCCAATTTCTAACAGTCGGAAAACACTTGACAGATTACATTCAGGAGTTATTCTCACAGAAGTCGCTGTAGGGAATTTAACTGAAGGAGGCTAGAGTCATGGGCCATGTTAGTAGTAGCAGGGGTTCCTTAGTAGCATTGTTGGGATATCAGTTTGAGGACTCGTGCCACATGGCTTGGTAACTGGGAGACCGATGGGAGTACAGGGGTGGCTGTTATTCAAATGTCACAAATTAGTGATCTTGCCATAAGAGGAGAGTCTATGTTGTCAGGAAATGACCCATGTGTTGCAGTGTGTATATCCTCAGGTGAAAGCAGCACAGGAGGAGCAGGAGATTACCGAGGGCACGGGCTGAATTCTGGAGATTGAGTGTACATCAAGATACACCAGGCAGGGGGTTTGTGACAGTGTTGGTCTGGTCCACACACAGTACTCCTTACTGCACCTGCAGCGGTAAAGATCGCCATGTCTCTGCTTGGTGGGTGCATAGTTCTTACATGAGGTCCAGCTGCATAATGGGTGAGCTTGAAGACACCATGACAGAGGAAGCAGAGCTAAAGAGAGAGAGAGGGAGACTAGATTCCACTGTAGACATGCAGATGGGTTGGGTTTGGGAGCTACTTTTAAACATCATAGTTGGTTTGGGTTAGCTGCTTTATTGGTTAATGCATCATATGAAAGAGGATAGACAGTTGGGGTAATTGTACTCTAAACAACATTTTGAAGGCATTGATGTGAAAGCATGTACAGTGTTGAGTTACCTCAAGAGGATTTAGCATTGATTAGGGATAACCATGTGTTTATCAGGTGGCAATGGAGGAGATGGGGAACAAAGTGAAAATGACATGGCTTGGGAACACCTCTCGGAACCTGGGGCCGTAAAGGGGAAGTCTAGGTGAAAGCATGAGGAGGCTTTTTAGGGCATTCATTTTTGTGGAATCCAGCAGAAAAGTATCCTGGAGGCATAGAGTCAGGTGAAGAGAGAGTAGGAATTGTCATGGTCTCAGACTTTGGTTTTCATGCATGCATAATTAAGCATAGCTTACCACATTGTTAATACTGTTATGTTTTGTGTGTCTTTTTGTAGCTTTACAAATCAAATCAATTCAAATTGTATTGGTCACATACACATGGTTAGCAGATGTTAATGCGAGTGTAGTGAAATGCTTGTGCTACTAGTTCCGACTCTACAGTAATATCTAACAAGTAATCTAACAAATTCACAACAACTACCTTATACACACAAATGTAAAGGGATGAAAAGAATATGTACATATTGTGGCAAACATCTTCAAGGTTAGGAGCGTTTGTCGCAAATTAAGTGGGGAAACTGTCACCAAATCACCCAAGAATGAGAGTTATTTCGAACAGGACAGTACCTGTGTGTTTCTTTCTCCGTCATGGTCCACCCAGGCTGTAGGCAAGGTCAAGGATAGCAGGGTTCGGTACACGAATCGGGTTCTCGGTAGGTCCAGGTCCAAACGCCAACAGGTAAGTCCAAAACAGTCCAGCTCATACACGGTAAATCGAGCCAATCTCTTTTGTCTCTTTCTCTATTGTTCATGGATCCTTCCTGCCCTCTCTCTTCCTCTTCCTGGTTTTTCTTGACCCTTTATCTGTGGGTCGGCTCCACCTTCTGAGGGTTCCCCTTGCTTTTGTGACTTGTAGTTTTGGCGGTCGGCCATTTTGTGATCTGTAGTTCTGATTGGAGTGGCCATTTTAGTGATCGGGCAGAGCCCGTTTATTAGTTCTGCTCTCACATATCTGCCATTTATCACTCGACCCCCTTCTTTGCCACAATATAAATATATGGATGAGCGATGGCGTGCGACATAAGCAAGATGCAGTAGATGGTATAGAATACAGTATATACATATGAGATGAGTAATGTTGGATATGTAAACATTATTAAAATAGCGTTATTTCAAGTGACTAGTGATACCTTTATTAAGTCAATTTATTTAAGTGGCCAGA
This sequence comes from Oncorhynchus mykiss, assembly GCF_057628025.1. Classification (NCBI taxonomy): domain Eukaryota; kingdom Metazoa; phylum Chordata; class Actinopteri; order Salmoniformes; family Salmonidae; genus Oncorhynchus; species Oncorhynchus mykiss. The sequence goes on from NC_143025.1 coordinate 35,350,403, forward strand.
GATTTGAATCTGTATGTTGGCAGCAGCCTCTCTATGTTAGGGATGGCTGTTTAACAGTCTGATAGCCTTGAGATAGAAGTTGTGTTGCAGTCTCTCGGTCCCAGCTTTGATGCACATGTACTGACCTCGCCTTCTGGATGATAGAGGAGTGAACAGGCAGTGGCTTGGGTGGTTGTTGTCCTTGATGATCTTTTTGGCCTTCCTGTGACATCGGGTGCTGTAGGTGTCCTTGAGGGCAAGTCGTTTGTCCCCGGTTGATGCGCTCTCCCTCTGGAGAGCCTTGCGGATGAAGGCGGTGAAATTGCCGTACCAGCCGGTGATACAGCCCGACATATTGTGCATCTGTAAAAGTTAGTGAGTGTTTTAGATGACAAGCCAAATTTCTTTAGCCTCCTGAGGTTGAAGAGGTGCTGTTGCGCTTTCTTCACCAGGGCGTCTGTGTGGGTGGACCATTTCAGTTTGTCTGTGATGTGTATGCCGAGGAACTTAAAACTTTCCACCTTCTCCACTACTGTCCCGTCGACGTGGATGGGGAGGGTGCTTCCTCTGCTGTTTCCTGTAGTTGATGATCATCTCCTTTGTTTTGTTTACGTTGAGTGAGAGGTTATTTTCCTGACACCACACTCCGAGGGCCCTCGCCTCCTCCCTGTAGGCCGTCTCCTCGTTGTTAGTAATTAGGCCTACCACTGTAGTGTCGTCTGCAAACTTGATGATTGAGTTGGAAGCGTGCATGGCCACACAGTCATGGGTGAACCGGGAGTACAGGAGAGGGCTGAGAACGCACCCTTGTGGGGCCCCAGTGTTGAGAATCAGCGGGGTGGAGAAGTTGTTTCCTACCTTCACCACCTGGGGGCGGGCCGTCAGAAAGTCCAGGACCCAGTTGCACAGGGCAGGGTCGAGACCCAGGGTCTCGAGCTTAATGACGAGTTTGGAGGGTACTATGATGTTAAATGCTGAGCTGTAGTCAATGAACAGCATTCTTACATAGGTATTCCTCTTGTCAAGATGGGATAGGGCAGTGGATGGTGATTGCATTGTCAGTGGACCTATCGGGGCGGTAAGCAAATTGGAGTGGGTCTAGGGCATTAGGTAGGGTGGAGGGGATATGATCCTTGACTAGTCTCTCAAAGCACTTCATGATGACAGAAGTGAATGCAATGGGGCGATAGTCATTTAGTTCAGTTACCTTGTGGGGATATGTGGGGACAACAGACTGGGATAGGGATTGGTTGAATATGTCCTTAAACAAACCAGCCAGCTGGTTTGCGCATGCTCTGAGGACGCGGCTAGGGATGCCGTCTGGGCCGGCGGCCTTGCAAGGGTTAACACGTTTAAATGTTTTACTCACGTTGGAGGAGGAGAGCCCATAGGCTTTGGTGGCGGGCCGTGTCAGTGGCACTGCATTGTTCTTAAAGCGTGCAAAGAAGTTGTTTAATTTGTCTGGGAGCAGGACGTTGATGTCCGCAATGGGGCTGATTCTCTTTTTGTAATCCGTGATTGTCTGTAGACCCTGCCATGTACGTCTCGTGTTTGAGCCGTTGAATTGCAACTCTACTTTGTCTCTATACTGATGCTTTGCTTGTTTGATTGCCTTGGCAGAGGGAATAGCTACACTGTTTGTATTCGGTCATGTTTCCAGTTGCCTTGCCATGATTAAAAGCGGTGGTTCGCGCTTTCAGTTTTGCGCAAATGCTGCCATTAATCCATGTTTTCTGGTAGGGAAGGTTTTAATAGTCACAGCGGGTATGAGTCAGCGTATACATCAATGTTGTTGTCTGAGGCTATCCGAAACATATTCCAGTCCACGTGATCGAAGCAATCTTATAGCGTGGAATCTGATTGGTCAGACCAGCGTTGTATTGACCTGAGCACGGGCGTTTCCTGTTTTAGGTTCTGTCTATAGACTGGGAGCAACAACATGGATTCATGGCCTTGTATGCATTGCGGAAGTTCGAGTTGCAATGATCCAGAATTCTGCCAGCTCGTGTCACTCATTCGATATGCTGATAGAATTAAGGTAGTATTGATCTTAGGTTAGCTTTGATCTTAGGTTAGCCTCAGCAAGTATGGTTTCCAGTTTATATAGAGTCCAGTGAAGTTCTTTCAGGGCCGACGAGGTATCTGCTTGGGGGGGATATACACGGCTGTGACTATAATCGAAGAGAATTGTCTTGAAGATAATGCGGTCGGCATTTGATTGTAAGGAATACTTACAATCAGTCAGGTGAACAAAAGGAATTGAGTTCCTGTATGTTGTGATTACACCATGAGTCGTTAATCATAAGGCATACACACCCGCCCTTCTTCTTACCAGAGAGATGTTTGTTTCTGTTGGCGCGTTGCATGAAGAAACCGGGTGGCTTTACCGACTCTGACAACGTATCCCGAGTGAGCAGTTTCCATGAAACAGACAGAATGTTACAATCTCTGATGTTTCTCTGGAAGGCAACTCATGCCCTAATTTCGTCCACCTTGTTATCTAGAGATTAGACATTAGTGAGTAATATGCTACGAAGCGGTGGATGGTGTGCTCGCCTTCTGAGTCTGACCAAGAGGCCACTCCGTCTGCCTCTCCTGCGGCGACCACTTTGTTTTGGGTCGGCCTCTGGGATAAGATCACATGTCCAGGGTGGAGGTCCGAACAAAGGATCCGTTTCGGGTAAGACGTATTCCTGGTCGTAATGATGGTAAGTAGACATCGCTTTTATATCCAATAGTTCTTCCCAGCTGTATGTAATAACACCTGAAATTTTCTGAGCTAACAATGTAAGAAATAGTACATAAAAAAATAAAAAAAACTGCATAGTTTTCTGAGGACCTGAAGCAAGGCGACCATCTCTGTCAGCGCCATCAAGTCTTATGCTCTCACTCTCTTAGGAACCAGAAGGAGAAAGTGGAGAAACTAAAAGCAGCTCTAGCTGAAGTGGAGGAAGCCACCAGCTTCAGCTGGAATGTCATTCTGTTGTGTGATGAGAGATGGAAATAAGATTGTTTTATGATCACACCATGCATAGAGGCCATACGTCTCTGAGTTTGTAAACCTCACGGTGAATGTTTTGTTATCATTGTTTGTTCATTTATAATCATGTTTTATTTATTTTTTTGTTCATGTTTTATTATTATTGTTTGTTCATTTATATGTAATTTCCAAGTGTATGTAATGTTGAACAGTGTGGAGTTAAAATGTTCAAAATGGGGGGACTGTTGGATGCTGTGTTAAACTTGGAACATTGCTATCCTAGAGACTAGTTTTTCCATCAGACATTGATGGTTATCTGCAGGAGCCAGATGGCTTTGGAATGTGGTGGGTGGATGGGAGGAAGTCACAGGATTGCTATAGAGGATATGGATGGACATATGTGTATTAGGCAACTGAGGGGTTGAGGTCAGGTCAGATCCCCTTAAAACCTCTTGGTGTTAGGGGGCAGTATTTTCATTCATCGGGATATTTTGTCAGGAAAAGATGCTAGAATCGTTTCCAAAACTGTAAAGATATTGTCTGTGAGTATGACAGAACTGATGTTGCAGGCGAAAGTCAGAGAAAAATCCAATCCGGAAGAAATTATGGTTTATTACCCTCTTCCTGTCAAACCATGATAGATTAGAGAGAAGGAGTGCCTACATTGGAGTATATATACTTGTGGTGGTGGAAACATGTTTTGCCAAATGCAGCTGTATTGATCCTCTGGGAAGAATTAAACTTGGTTAAGCTTTCATAGTGTCCGTTGAGTTATTTACTCTGAGAATTAGAACCTAACAGCACACAGCCAAGACAACGCAGGAGTGGCCTTGGGTACAAGTTTCTGACTGTCCTTGAGTGGCCCAGCCAGAGTCCGGACTTGAACTTGATCGAACATCTCTGGAGAGACCTGAAAATAAATGGGCAGCCACCCTCCCCATCCAATCTGGCAGAGCTTGAGAGGATCTGCAGAGTAGAATGGGAGAAACTCCCCAAATACAGGTGTGCCAAGCTTGTAGTGTCATTCCCAAGAAGACTTCAGGCTGTAATCACTGCCAAAGGTGCTTTTTAATGAATTTGAAAAATTGTCTAAACCTGTGTTTCCTTTGTCATTATGGGATATTGTGTGTAGATTGATGAGGGAAAAAACTATTTTATCAATTTTAGAATAAGGCTGTATCATAACAAAATGTGGAAAAAGTCAAGGGGTCTGAATCCTTTCCGAATGCACTGTATTTATGGCCTGTTAATTCTCATTAGTCTCACTCTCACTTGTTATATATTGTGCTCTCTCTGTTTTTCTCTATCTCCAGGTTCACTAAACCAGCCCCCATGTTCCTTGATCCGAATTTTAGACGATTCGCCAAAATCAGCAAATTCTTCCCACCCTTTGGAATGAAAATGCAAGGTATCGACCTCCATTTTAGATCTATTTCATTTTGGATGACCATGAGGAATGGGGAGTCCCTGGGAGAGGACACTGTTGACCACTAGCTCAACTACAGGGAGGTAGTGCTTTGGGTCACTGCTTAGATGAGGGACAGTACACAATGTCCAAATACTGGCCTTATTGAGAAGAACCTCACTGTTTCTACTAGCTATGCAGGGATCACAGCAAAGCAAAGCATTTCTTGCTGCCCCTCACTTATACAGTGCCTTGCGAAAGTATTCGGCCCCCTTGAACTTTGCAACCTTTTGCCACATTTCAGGCTTCAAACATAAAGATATAAAACAGTATTTTTTTGTGAAGAATCAACAACAAGTGGGACACAATCATGAAGTGGAATGACATTTATTGGATATTTCAAACTTTTTTAACAAATCAAAAACTGAAAAATTGGGCGTGCAAAATTATTCAGCCCCTTTACTTTCAGTGCAGCAAACTCTCTCCAGAAGTTCAGTGAGGATCTCTGAATGATCCAATGTTGACCTAAATGACTAATGATGATAAATACAATCCACCTGTGTGTAATCAAGTCTCCGTATAAATGCACCTGCACTGTGATAGTCTCAGAGGTCCGTTAAAAGCGCAGAGAGCATCATGAAGAACGAGGAACACACCAGGCCGGTCCGAGATACTGTTGTGAAGAAGTTTAAAGCCGGATTTGGATACAAAAAGATTTCCCAAGCTTTAAACATCCCAAGGAGCACTGTGCAAGCGATAATATTGAAATGGAAGGAGTATCAGACCACTGCAAATCTACCAAGACCTGGCCGTCCCTCTAAACTTTCAGCTCATACAAGGAGAAGACTGATCAGAGATGCAGCCAAGAGGCCCATGATCACTCTGGATGAACTGCAGAGATCTACAGCTGAGGTGGGAGACTCTGTCCATAGGACAACAATCAGTCGTATATTGCACAAATCTGGCCTTTATGGAAGAGTGGCAAAAAGAAAGCCATTTCTTAAAGATATCCATAAAAAGTGTTGTTTAAAGTTTGCCACAAGCCACCTGGGAGACACACCAAGCATGTGGAAGAAGGTGCTCTGGTCAGATGAAACCAAAATTGAACTTTTTGGCAACAATGCAAACCGTTATGTTTGGCGTAAAAGCAACACAGCTGAACACACCATCCCCACTGTCAAACATGGTGGTGGCAGCATCATGGTTTGGGCCTGCTTTTCTTCAGCAGGGACAGGGAAGATGGTTAAAATTGATGGGAAGATGGATGGAGCCAAATACAGGACCATTCTGGAAGAAAACCTGATGGAGTCTGCAAATGACCTGAGACTGGGACGGAGATTTGTCTTCCAACAAGACAATGATCCAAAACATAAAGCAAAATCTACAATGGAATGGTTCAAAAATAAACATATCCAGGTGTTAGAATGGCCAAGTCAAAGTCCAGACCTGACCTGAATCCAATTGAGAATCTGTGGAAAGAACTGAAAACTGCTGTTCACAAATGCTCTCCATCCAACCTCACTGAGCTCGAGCTGTTTTGCAAGGAGGAATGGGAAACAATTTCAGTCTCTCGATGTGCAAAACTGATAGAGACATACCCCAAGCGACTTACAGCTGTAATCGCAGAAAAAGGTGGTGCTACAAAGTATTAACTTAAGGGGGCTGAATAATTTTGCACGCCCAATTTTTCAGTTTTTGATTTGTTAAAAAAGTTTGAAATATCCAATAAATGTCGTTCCACTTCATGATTGTGTCCCACTTGTTGTTGATTCTTCACAAAAAAATACAGTTTTATGTCTTCATGTTTGAAGCCTGAAATGTGGCAAAAGGTCGCTAAGTTCAAGGGGGCCGAATACTTTCGCAAGGCACTGTATTTAAAAAAAAAATGTGATCACCAATTTAACTTGTGTTTAATCTCATCAAATCCCTTGTAAAGTTGATGTTACACATTTGGGTTAATTTGACGTAAATATCAATGTTATAGCTGTTTTAATAGAAATCTGTCTAAATGTAATGACGATAATGATGGTGTCAGTGTGCTCAAATTGTGCTAAATATATAGATATCCCTGGAAAGGTATCAGGAGGATGACTTTGTAGTCTAGCTCTCCATGTTGCATGTGCAGAAAATGCCTTTATGTTCTTGGTTCTCTGTATTAGAGGAAGGGTGTTTGCTAACTAGTGTTCTCATAGAAATATGTCTGAATCTGATACCAAACTCCATCCATGCCCTTTCTCTGTAATACTGAACAGTTAACATTGAGCAACACCAACACACTACAGGACCACTGTCAGATCCTTCTGCCTACCAGTCTCAGGCCCTAATTGGAAAGCCCAGTCTCAGCCCCACACCTTTGTTCCTCACGCCACAAGACTCCCACCCAAACACATGTTAGTTGTGGAATGATTAGCTACAGTATGTAGCCAGCCACTACCCTGTCTTCAACACTGCATCATCTAAGCAGTTTTATTTAATTTAACCTTTATTTATACAGGTTATTGAAGTAATCTCTTCTGTAAGAGAGACCTATTAATCAGTAATAATCAGTGAGCTATTTGTGGCCTGACTGCCTGCCCTCATCCTCATGGCTGATAGGAACCAGGAAGCCCAACCAACACCCTCTATTCTCCCAACTAACCAACACATTCTGGGCGTTTTCTGTTCTGTGACTCGGTAGTAGGGCAGTTTGAGGGATCACACTAAACATGTGGTTTCCACTTCTGCCTGAACATAGATTATTAAGGTCATACTGTAAGCCTTTGTCTTGTTATTGATTGGTTGGCAGAACTAGAGTCCTTCATTGTCAGACATTGGGCTGTTTCAGGAGTGTGCCTAGCCTAGGTGCCTCACCCTTGCGGATGGTGCTATGGTAGCCTAGCCCTCATCTGATAACATCGGTGTGGTTTGGCTGGAAGGAGAGACAATCCTTTCAAATGATTCTGATTGATCTTGTCTGTTTATATCTAGGATATCACCACAGTAGTCAACAACTCTTCTCCCTGGCTGCATCCCAAATTGCACCCTATTGCCTATATAGTGCACTACTTTTAACCAGACCCCTATAGGCCCTGGTCAAAAGTAGTGCACTATTTTGGGAGAAGGATACCTTTTATTATGCAGCCCTCTCCCTCCCCATCTCTCCAGTGTTAGTCACAATGCAGATATGCAAGTCATTTTGGACAGAGCTGAGACTGTCTCTACATTGATGCTTTTCACTGCCTCTGAGTGATCCTCAATTATACTATAGTAGATTGTGTCACGGGATGTGTAATTTTTTCAAAATCATGTGTCATACTGACACATCCCGTGACACAATCTACTATAGTATAATTCACTATAGTCAATGTTCCCTAATCCAGGGTCTGGGGACCCAAAAGCGTGCACATTTTTGTTTTTGCACTGTTCAACTCATCATCAAACTATTGACTAGTGAAATTGTGGGTTTGGTGCTAGGGCAAAAACTAAAATGTGCACCTGTTGTGTCCCCAGGACCAGCATTAGGAAACACTGCTATAGGCAATATTGTTTTAACAATGGGCTGATTCCATTTTTCAAAAAAATGCATCATGACGTAATTACAGTAATAATTATCTTCAAAAAGTATGGTAACTGAAAAACATATTTTGCTAAAATGGGTCATCTTTGGGTCATGGTTTTTATGATCTCCACTGCATCTGAGAATTGAACACAAGTGCCTAATAGCAATTTAATGATCTGGCAATTTAGTTTAACCTCAATAATCACGAATAGCGCAAGGAGCCTACTTGGCCTAAGCCTACAGTATACAGTCAAATCATGTGGACTTTCATCTCGTGACAGATGGTCCAGCGATTCAGCTCTCACAATTGTTTAGGCAATTACTGTTAATTTAAACTTGATCTCCTGAATTATAGGCCAAGTGTATTTACCCTTGTCAATTGTATAGAAAACATCCGGATTGCAGTCATTCCTTTCCTTTTATATCTTCCTAGAATAACTGGCTATATAAATAGGCCTAGCTAGTGTTGTTGTGCAGACAGGAGCATCTCCGTCTAAGGACTATAGGAAATTGTACTTCATAGTTACTCCCTAGGACTTGCTAGAATAACTGGCTATGTAAATAGTGGAAAGACCCAGGGAAAGTATGGACTAGGAAACAGTACTTAAGTTTTTCCTTCCTATAAAATAATGTATTCCAACTATAACTGACTAGATAAATAGCAAGAGTTGTTGAACAGGCAGACGATGGGCATCTCATTTTAAGGGAAGCATACTTCAAAGATGCATAAAGGCCAGCAGTGTGTAAGGACAAGAAACAAAGTGAGGTAGTGAGAGCATTTGTTTACTGTAGAGTTTACAGAAAGACTTAGGGCCTCCCAGTGCCCATATGAAAAATACTATGCTCTAAATACTGAAGCGTTAATATATTTATATAATATGGTATTCACTGTAATGTTTTTGCTGGAGTATACTATAGTATTCACTGTAGTGTTTTTATGGGATTTACTGTAGTATTCACTGTTGTGTTTTTGTGGACATGACTAGTATACTGTAGTAAAGTTTACTATAGTTGACCGACCGGCTCAATTTGGTCTTATCTTGCAAAATTTGAAATGGTGTTTTTAACCTTGGATAAAAGTAGAGACTCAGAGCTAGAAAATGGTCTATCATACCGTGCAATTGAGGAACAATGAGAAAGTTATTATGCTTTGAAAGTTGATGGTCCTTGAATGTTTTGGTACACCTACTGGAGAGCTCCTTGTCTGCACCCATTCAGCATCGTTCACACCCTGTTAAGCCCTAGCCCCACTCACCTCTTTAAGGATTCACATGTAAGGCCATGTACTAAACAACCCAAGATTTCAAGACTTAAGGCTGGTTTATACTACGGGTGTGTTCGTAAATTCAATCTGGTGTACCAGAGTGCGCTCTTGGCATTCGTAAACTCAGAGCATTGTCAGATTGTCCATTCGCAAATTCAGAGCTTTTCGCTCTAGGGGGCGTTTAGAGCGCACACTGAACACTCTGGGCGAGGAGTAGGGTTGAGCCGAGCGTTCTGACCTAACAACAGCAGTCAAGCACTCAAGGTAACTGGCTATCGTTGGCTAGCTTGCTAGCTACTTCCAGACACAAATGAGAGAAGAGCTCGCTTACTCCCCCTAGCAGAGCTGGTTAGGCTGTTTTTATGTTATCCAGAGCTTTGGTGACCATAACTGTGCTGCTGGCAACAATTTAATGACACTTTTTTGCTGACGTTTACTGACATCGGCCATATTCAACGGGGGTTGAGTGTTCGTAAATTTGTCAGTTATTCTGCGCTCTGGCACACTCAGACAAGTGCTCTGAAATCGGAGTAGACAGCAAGAGCGAATTTACCAGCCATGTCTATTGACAGTTGTCACAGTGACATCATGAAGATTCTATTGAAATGGCTACTTGCATAGTGGTCTCTTTTGTTTAGACATGTAGCTAGCTAAACAATGAACCATAATCTCAACTCATATCGTTACTACCCTGCATGAATCTGCAGGTAGCTAACCAACCAGTTACAATGTTAGCTAGCTAGCTAACATTAGACTATAACTAGCAATGTAAATGGATCTGAGATACAAATCTGAGATACAAATAATATTACTAAAGTAACACACATTATAGACGTAACGTTAGCTAGGGAGCCAGCTAGCTAACGTTAGCCAGCTAGCTAACAGTAAGCTTTAAATAAACAACTTTGACAAAATTAGAAATGTGTAATATATGAAAATGTGAAGTTGAAGTCGGAAGTATACATGCACTTAGATTGGAGTCATTAAAACTTGTTTTTCAACCACTCCACAAATTTCTTGTTAACAAACTATAGTTTTGGCAAGTCGGTTAGGACATCTACTTTGTGCATGACAAGTAATTTTTCCAACAATTGTTTACAGACAGATTATTTCACTTATAATTCACTGTATCACAATTGACTGTGCCTTTAAACAGCTTGGAAAATTCCAGAATATGATGTCATGGCTTTAGAAGCTTCTGGTAGGCTAATTGACATCATTTGAGTCAATTGGAGGTGTACCTGTGGATGTATTCCAAGGCCCACCTTCAAACTCAGTGCCTCTTTGCTTGACATCATGGGAAAATCTAAAGAAATCAGCCAAGACCTCAGAAAAATAATTGTAGACCTTCACAAGTCTGGTTCATTCTTGGGAGCAAGGAGGCCTACAAACCAGACTCAGTTACACCAGAATGGGCCAACATTCACCCAACTTATTGTGGGAAGCTTGTGGAAGGCTACTTGAAACGTTTGACCCAAGTTAAACAATTTAAAGGCAATTTGACCAAATACTTATTGAGTGTATGTAAACTATTGTTAGTGAAACACTGAGTTTAAATGTTTTTGGCTAAGGTGTATGTTAACTTCCGACTTCAACTGTAGCTAGCTAGACTATCTTACCTGTATACATGGATAGACACTTCTCCCTCTCTGTCACAGATGCCATGGTTGCCCATGGGACAGGTGTTTTATACAATAGCCTTCTGTGTGTTCTCTTTACAACTACCTCTGCATATTTCCAATCAAACGACAGAATTTTCTCAGTCTCCTTAGCTTTCATACTCTAATTCAACCTGAGAGCAACACTTTCGCTTTTTACGGTTTTACTACGTGATATTGTTCAAAAAAGCTGCGTTAGAAAGGATTAGCTACACATACCTACCAGCTCATGTTATAGACAGAAGCGTGCTACATGGCAGACAAATCCGAACTCATGTCTCGCCTTGTCCAGCCCTCTCATTATCTCAGCCAATCTTGACTAGCCGGAAGTTTCCTATATATTTTGGTGGCTAAACAAACTAGGCTCGTAATTTAACAATTGTATTCATATTTACAGATGGCGTACAAGTTTGTTATTAAGTCACATGAAATTTCACATGTTCCAGAAGATATTTCTGCCCCCCAAAAAATATTTTGATAAAACAAAAGTTTAGGTCAAATGGCTCTCCTGTGAAGTGATGCGCGACATACGTCTAGTTTCCTGAAACGAGTCACAGTATAAATACTGTAGTATTACTTTAGTAAAAACTGTTGTAAATACTATAGTAATTAATTTAGTGTTTTTGCGGATATTACTGTAGTATTTACTATAGTGTTTTTTTTATTTATAATTGTATTGTTTTTTAAATGATCTTTAACATAGTGGGGGCATTATCCTTGGGGAAACCTGATGTAACCTCATTCCTTTGGGTCCAAGGATTGCTGCCCAGAGAATGTGCTGGTTTAAAAATATTTTCTTCTCTCCTCAGAAAAGATCATAGATAATATTCTGACAGCCACAAAGAGCTATGGTCTGGAAGATGAGCTGGACAGGTATTTCACACCTCTAACTCAGCAACATCAGGGGGCATCTTGGGGTGTTTAAAGGGTCATGCCTGCTTCTCAAGACATTCAGAAACTAACCTCCAGTATGCAAACTCTCGGCTTACTCAGAAATATTCTAGCCTGGTCCCAAATATGTTTGTGCTGATTTGCCAATTTTTGGTCATTGTCACGCCAAAACAACCATATAAGTTGGCTAGACAGCACAAACAGATCTGGGACCAGGCAAGAAATATGTTCTACCATCTGCTTATTTTCCAGTGTTTTGTCTTGTTAAGGGCTTGGTTCTTTCCACAACCATTATTTGCCGACCTGATATCATCAACTAAGGAAATTGGGAATGTGTTTAATTTTCCACCTGGAATGTAGAGCTCAGACTTAACAGAGGTCACATTCTCTACTACATAATGCTGTCAGGTAACCTGATAGCAATTGCACAACTACACATAATATCAGAATAAATCACTGCAGTACTTGTCATTTTCCTCTCTTCACAAACCTCACAGAAATGTTGTTTTTCTGCTGTTCTTTTCCTGCTCTTCTAGTCTGAGTTGTAAAAAGTGTATAATCATGGGAAATGGTGCTATTCTGACCAACAAGTCTATGGGTGCAAGGATTGACGAGTACAATGTGATTGCAAGGTCAGTATTAAAAGGCACATCACCTCCAGGGTTCTTAAATAATATTTTCTAGATTCCTTACATCCTCTATCCTCGCCTCCTTCTCAAGAGCACTAGAGGAGAACAGCCGAAGTTCTGACCTTCTCCAATATGTCTTGAGAAGGAGGCGAAGAGAGAGGATACGAGGAATTAAGGAAAGACCAATTGAGTAAGAGCCAGTGATTGTGAGAACCATATGTTTATAGATTCCTAGTCCCAGTTGACCTGTGTGTTGCAGGTTGAACGAGGCCCCAGTGAGTGGCTATGAGAAAGATGTGGGCTCCCGGACCACTATGCGTATCACCTACCCAGAGGGAGCCATCCAGAAGACTGAACGCTACGAACAGGACTCCCTCTTCGTTCTCTCTGCCTTCAAAGCTCTCGACTTCAAATGGCTGCGGTCCATGATCTTTAAAGAGAGGCTGGTAAGTGGTAATCCAGTAAAGAGTGACCGTTCCTACAATGTTAGATAAAGTTCCAATTGAATCCCAAATCATGGAGAAAACGTTAAAGCCATGTCATGAGAACATCAGGGTTGGGATCAATTCCAATTTAATTTCAAATTCAATTCTGGAATTCAAGCAGGAAGTGGAGAATTTACTTGGAATTCAATTGGAATTGTAGCAATCATATATTTTTTTATTGGAATTGAATTGGATTTAAATTGTCATATTGTAAAAGAAAATCATCCCTGGAATGGAATTGGAATTCAGACTGTCTGAATTGGAATTGAATTGGAAAATAAAAATAATTTAAATGGAATTGTTATTTAGAATTTGAAAACTTGAGTTGTATTATAATTGGGCAAATTCATGTTACTGGAGTTAATGCATTTAGCATTGAAATTGAATGCAAACTATCTTTAAATCAGTTTTCATTGTGAAAATTATCTTCCCCAAACTTGAAACTCAGGCAGTGCTTATGTATGCCAGTTAGGCTCTACAACCCTTGTAAAGCAGATTAACATGCTTAATTGTAAGAAGTTATTTGGCTACTTTAGTTGTTATTCAAACTTTATCAAAACATATACAGTACCAGTCAAAAGTTTGGACACCTACTCATTCAAGGGTTTTTCTTTATTTTTACTATTTTCTACATTGTCGGGTGATTGTGGAGGCCAGGTCATCTGATGCAGCACTCCATCACTCTCCTACTTGGTAAAATAGCCCTTACACAGCCTGGAGGTGTGTTGGGTCATTGTCCTGTTGAAAAACAAATGATAGTCGCACTATGCGCAAACCAGATGGGATGGCATATCGCTGCAGAATGCTGTGGTAGCCATGCTGGTTAAGTGTGCCTTGAATTCTAAATACATCACAAACAGTGTCACCAGCAAAGTACCCCCACACCATCACACCTCCTCTGTGCTTCACGGTGGGAACCACACATGCAGAGATTATCCGTTCACCTACTCTGCACCTCACAAAGACATGGCGGTTGGAACCAGAAATCTAAAATTTGGACTCATCAGACCAAAGGACAGTTTTCCACTGATCTAATGTTGATTGCTCGTGTTTCTCGGCCCAAGCAAGTCTCTTCTTCATATTTGTGTACTTTAGTAGTGGTGTTTTTTAAGCAATTCTACCACGAAGGCTTGATTCACGCAGTCTCCTCTGAACAGTTGATGTTGGGATGAGTCTGTAACTTGAACTCTGTGAAGCATGTATTTGAGCTGCAATTTCTGAGCCTGGTAACTCTAATGAACGTATCCTCTGCAGCAGAGGTAACTCTTGGTCTTCTTTTAGTGTGGCGGTCCTCATGAGAGCCAGTTTCATCATAGTGCTTGATAGTTTTGAGACTGCACTTGAAGAAACGTTCAAAGTTCTTGACATTTTCACTATCCACTGAGTTTATAAACTACAGTAGGGAGCGCGATATGGTTTAATGTGCCAATAATTGCCAGCATCTTAAAGCTAAAATTGGGATCATGTATACTCTGCTAATGACCATCATTTTTTTTTTAGGAGTTTAGCGAACTTGGAATTTGTGGTAAGTGCATGCTGGCCGCCATCTTTATGCACCTCTGTTTTCCACCGCCATCAACAAAACACCAAATCATGGAATTTCTCATAGAAGAATGGTGTCGCATTCCTCTAATAGAGTTCCAGACACTTGTAGAATCTATGTGAAGGTGCATTGAAGCTGTTCTGGCCCATGGTGGCCCAATGTCGTATTAATACACTTTATGTTGGTGTTTCATTATTTTGTCACTTACCTGTTTATACCCATCTTTACCACACTGTTTACGGCAATTGGCAGGGTAGTCTGGTGGTTAGAGCATTGGACTAGTAACCGGAAGGTTGCAAGTTCAAATCCCTGAGCTGTCAAGGTACAAATCTGTCGTTCTCCCACTGAACAGGCAGTTCAGGCAGTTCACTGTTCCTAGGCCATCATTGAAAATAAGAATTTGTTCTTAACTGACTTGCCTAGTTAAATAAAGGTAAAACATTTTTTAAAAGTGGATAATACTAGATAATAGTAGCCTTATAATCTGACTTTGGAACTCCGCACTTGTTGTGACTGGAGAATTCATATTTACTGTCATTATACCATTTGTACCATTATACCATACTGAATTGTATGAAGAATATGTATGTATTTTTTGGGGCCGCCTCAGTTCAAACAATGTAAAAAACTAAATACATTTTTGGGATGGAAAACCGTTTTCAGTGTAAGCTTAAATGACCAAAACAGATATACAACATGTAGAAAAGATAATGTATCTCGATATTTTTATCACCAGAATAAAAGCTAAACAGTCTGGGAGAAATGTAAGTTCCCAAAACAATTAATTTAGCAGTATGTATTTTGTTATAAGAACACATCCTTAGCCATGGCAAATGCATAAAATTGCAGGAAATGAGTGTTAAGACGGCAACATTTTCTCTCAGCTCCATGGCAGAATATGTAGAAACGCAGGAAATTTGCTTTAAACCTGTAACATTTTCTCTACACCGCCAAGATGGGAGCCTCTAAAATGTTCTCCAAAATTCAGCCACGGCAATTGGCCGACCACATCCATTGCCATGCCCCCTTCCACACCCACTAGCTAAGCCACTTTTTGATCCAGAAGAAACTCTGAAATACACTTTCAAGTTTGAGGGAGTTTATTTTCCTGGTACCACTCCACCAGGGCCCTCACCTCCTCCCTGTAGGCTGTCTCATCATTGTTAGTAATTAAGCCTACCACTGTAGTGTCGTCTGCAAACTTGATGATTGAGTTGTAGACGTGCGTAGCCATGCAGTCATGGGTGAACAGGGAGTACAGGAGGGGGCTGAGCACGCACCCATGTTGGGCTCCCTGTTGAGGATCAGTGTAGCGGTGGTGTTGTTGCCTGCCTTCACCACCTGGGTCAGCCTGTCAGGAAGTCCAGGACCTAGTTTCACAGGGCAGGGTTCAGACCCAGGGCCCCGAGCTTAGTGATTAGCTTGGAGGGCACTATGGTGTTAAATGCTGAGCTGTAGTCGATGAACAACATTCTTACATAGGTGTTCCTCTTGTCCAGATGGAATAGAGCAGTGTGCAGTGCGATGGTGATTGCGTCATCCGTGGATCTGTTGGGGCAGTATGCCAATTGTAGTGTGTTTAGCGTGTCGGGTAAGGTGGAGGTGATATGTTCCTAACTAGCCTTTCAAAGCATGATGACAGAATTGTGTTCTACTGGGCGATAGTCATTTAGTTCAGTTAACTTCGCTTTCTTGGGTTCAGAAACAATGGTGGACATCTTGAAGCAAGTGGGGACACAGAATGGGATTGGGAGGTGTCATTGTCCTTGTGGAATTTCTCTGTCTTCATTTAAGGGGTATAACTCTAATCCCTGCTTGTAAATGAATGTGAATATAATAATAACCATACAGTACATTTTAATCCAAAGTTTTAGAGCAGTATTCCAATGTTGCTTTTTAGTATAGAGGGCTATGACATTTTAAGGTTGCTTTGTAGAGGGCTGTGACTGACATGGTTTTGGTCTCTGAGAAGAAAAATGTCTAGCTCTGGTTACAGTCACTATGGTTATTCCTTCATGGTTGAATGGGAATAGAGCACATACAACACATTCCTACTTTCAAAATAACAGCATACCTTATTCTCCCTTCCTCTCTTCATTCTCCAATCTTTACAGAAGGATGGGTCAGAGTCAAATCCTATAGTATTGTATCTGATGTTGGCATAAATTGCATGGATATGGACATCTATAGGGGCTCCATAGACAGACTCCCTCCTGTCCTTGTCGATGCTCTGATCACTTCGAGCAGGAGGTGGGTCAGGGTGTGTGGGGTTCAGAGGGTTCGGGGGGGGGGGGCAGGGCTGGAGGCTGACAGGCTATGGGATTCAGGGGTCTGATGCGCATCAGAGAGCAACAGTATCTCAGATCTGGGCTTACCTGGCCTGCCCAATGCCCATAGACAGACAGTGAATGGATGGATGGATGGATGGATGGATGGATGATAGGCATATCACTGGGGTGGTCCTGTGAGTCTGGATCACTATTCACACAGTGACAGACAGGTGGGTATTTCTATTTATTGTTGGATCCCCTACTCTTCCTGGGGTGCAGAGACATTAGGCATATCATACAATAAAATAAAACAGTATATCATATAACATCATTACACAAATACATACAGTGCATTCAGAAAGTATTCAAACCCATTGACTTTTTCAACATTTTGATAAATAACATCCTTATTGTAAAATGTATTAAATCATTTTTTACCCTAATAAATCTACACACAATATCCCATAATTAAGTATTCAGACCCTTTGCTATGAGACTTGAAATTTAGCTCAGGTGCATCATGTTTCCATTGATCATCCTTGAGAAGTTTCTACAACTTGATTGGAGTCAAATCAAACTTTATTTGTCACATGCGACGAATACAACATGTGTAGACCTTACCGTGAAATGCTTACTTACAAGCCCATAACCAACATTGGAGTTCAAGAAAGAGTTAAAAAAAAGATTTACCAAATAGACTAAAGTAAAAAAGAACAAAAAGTAACAGTAAAATAACAATAACGAGGCTACATATAGGGGGTATCGGTACCGAGTCAATGTCTGTGGGTACAGGTTAGATGAGGTAATTTGGACATATAGGTGGGGGTGAAGTGACTATGCATAGATAATAAACAGTGAGTAGCAGCAGTGTAAAAAACAAATGGGAGTGGTGTCAATGTAAATAGTCCAGTGGCCATTTTATTTATTTAGTCTTAAGGTTTGGGGGTAGAAGCTGTTAAAAGGTGGTATACTCCTCAATGCCATTGGATGAATCCCGGAACATATTCCAGTCTGTGCTAGCAAAACAGTCCTGTAGCGTAGCATTCCCGTCATCTGACCACTTCAAATTTAGCATGTCACTGGTACTTCCTGCTTTATTTTTTGCTTTTAAGCAGGAATCAGGAGGATAGAATTATGGTCAGATTTGCCAAATGGAGGGCGAGGAAGAGCTTTGTATGAATCTCTGTGTTTGGAGTAAAGGTGGTCTAGAGTTTTTTTTCCCTCTGGTTGCACATGTGACATGCTGGTAGAAATGAGGTAAAACGGTTTTAAGTTTGCCTTCATTAAAGTCCCCGGCCACTAGGAGCGCCGCTTCTGGATGAGCATTTTCTTGTTTCTTTATGGCCTTATAGAGTTGGTTGTGTGCGGTCTTAGTGCCAGCATCAGTTTTTGGAGGTAAATAGATACAGTAGTTATGAATAATATAGATGAGAACTCTCTTGGTAGATAGTGTGAACTACAGCTTATCATAAGGTACTCTATCTCAGGCGAGCAATACCTCGAGACTTCTTTAATATTAGAGATTGCGCACCAGCTGTTATTGACAAATAGACACACACCTCCACCCCTCGTCTTACCAGACGTAGCATCTCTGTTCTGCCGGTGCATGGAAAATCCCGCCAGCTCCATTTTATCTGTGTCGTTTTTCACCGATTTTTTTAATGTCCTGTTGGTATGATTATCTTGATCGTAGTTAGTCGGTTTTATCTTCCAATGATTGCACGTTGGCCAATAGAACGGATGGCAGTGGGAGTTTACTCGCTCGCCTAAGAATTCTCAGAAGGCAGCCCAACCTCCGCCCCCTTTTTCTCTGTATTTTCTTCACTGAAATGACTAGGATTTCGGTCTGTTCCCGGGAAAGCACTATATCCTTCGCATCAGGCTTGTCAGACTCATTAAAGGAAAAAGCTTCTTCCAGGTCGAGGTGAGTAATCGCTGTTCTGGTGTCCAGAAGTCCTTTTCTGTAATAAAAGACTGTAGCAGCACAAAATGTACAAAATAAGTAAAGAAATATGTGACAAAAAACGCAAAAAAAACTAACAAAGTAGCACAGTTGGTTAGGAGCACGTAAAACGTCAGCCATCTTCTCCGGCGCCATTTTTGTTCTGACTATAATTAGAGCGATGTTGATTGCTTTTGCCGATCACTCATCATCTTCAACCATCAGTGAGTCGATGGCTTGAATAGTCTTGCTGGAAATAGAATACAATGTAAAAATTTGCAGCGTACAGTAAAGACCAGCAGTTGATTTAAGCATTATTTTGGTCAACTAACTATTTCAGCACCGTTTCATGCTGCTTTGAGACAAGCTTTGGGACTGGTCTTGATAAATCAATTATATTTTTATTTTCACAGAATCTCAGTTTGGGTATTGGTTAGCTTATGGAGGTGATCCCTGCACAGGGATAGCTCAGCGGAAATTTCAGAGCGCCACCTATAGTACTTTACTTAGTACTCGTTAAATCTCAAACTTTCATTAAAACACACATGCCAGGTACTGAATTAAAGCTACACTCGTTGTGAATCTAGCCACCAAGTCAGATTTGTAAAATGCTTTTTGGCGAAAGCATGAGAAGCTATTATCTGATAGCATGCACCCCCCAAAATACCAGCACGACACGTAAACAACAGATTTTGAGGTAGCCGGCGCTACCCAAAACGCAGAAATAAAATATAAAACATTCATTACCTTGGACGAGCTTCTTTGTTGGCACTCCTATATGTCCCATAAACATCACAATTGGGTATTTTTGTCATTGTATACCCAAAATGTCATTTGCTGAAGGCCAGTCTGATGCTGCAAAAAGTCAATTTACAAGACGCAACGTCACTTTTTAAAATTACAAAAGTCGCCTATAAACTTTTACAAATCACTTCAAACGACGTTTCTAAACCAACTTTAGGTATTAATAAACGTTAATGATGTATCAAATTGATCACGGGGCGATCTGTATTCGATAGCAGCAAGTCTGGAAAACATCGTCCATTTTTTCAGTTTCACAACATACTGTGGTGCGTCAGAAGAAGGGAGGGGTCTATTTGTGTTGTAACCAGGGATAAATGATTCTGATATTGATAGCAATGGTGACATCGTGTGGAAGCTGTAGACAAAACAAATATTTTGTTATAATGCATATGCATATATGCATAATGCATATAATGCTTAATTATTAGGCTCTACACCAGTTGTAAAGCAGATGAATGTGCTTAATCTTAAGTTATTTGGCCACTTTAGTTGTGATATAAAACTTAGCAAAACATAGGCATATATACGAGTGCGAGTATGATTTGAATTCGCAGCAAAAAGGCATGCGCTGTTTCTTGCCTTAAGCTGGGCATCATACACAAGCGATAATATATCATTCACAAGTTATAGGCTAATATTGTCACCCATTAGACTATTCTTGATTTAATATTGTCTTTACATATACAAAAAAATGTGTTGCCTTTTGATGAAGGCCTAGGTATCGCACAATTATATAACTAACACCGCAATACAGCCTATGAAGTAGTGGCCTTCACTAAAGACATTCATTTCAAAATGTATTTATCCCAAGTACTTATGCAAAGCATTTATAGAGCAAGTTGTGGTTGTATGTCCTCAGTTCAGACAAGATGGCGCCGACAGACACGGTCACCCTGTTTCTATCTCCCCGGCAACTTTGCAGTATTTCGCTTTATTGGTGTTATGACTTACATTATTTGCTCAGAAAGTTTCTAGTATAATTTCCTACAACCGAAAAATTACTTTTGAACATTTGATCGGCGGTCACTCACCAGAAATTTGACGAGAAATGACTTCCCTAACCTGGATCTTTTGTTTGGATTTCCCGAGGCAGCCCCATTCATCCCAGACACTCCACCAGAGGGAGGAGTTCTAGTCAGGCTGCGAGCAAACCATCCACCGCTACCGAGTATATTACTCGCTAAAACATTCAGCCCCCTGGACAAAAAAGTAGATGAGCTCAGGGCTAGGATCTCCTTTCAGTGAGACATAAGGGACTGTAACATGCTCTGTTTTACGGAATCAAGGCTCTCTCCGTATATATTGTCCCCATCCATACAGCCAACAAAGTTCTCTTTACATCGCGCTGACAGGAAGAAAGAACTCTTTGGAAAAAACTAAGGTGGGAGGTATGTCTCATGATTAACATCTCATGGTGTGATTGTGGTAATGTACAGGAATTCAAGTCCTTTTGTTCTCCCAATCTGGAATAACTCACCATCAAATGCAGACAGCATTAAGTCCCAAGATCATTTTCTTTGGCTATTGTCACTGCCCTGTATATTTCTCCCCCAAGCCGACACCGCAATGGCTCATAAGGCACTACACTGGACTTTGTGCAAACTGGAAACTACATATCCTGAGGCCGCATTTATTGTAGCTGGGGTCTTTAATAAAGGAAATCTGAGGCAAACGCTCCCGAAAATCTACCAACACCTATCCCGTGCTACACATTGTTACTCTCCCTTCTGGGAAGGCTACAAGACCCTTGCCTGCTCCACCCTTTGGCAAATCAGATCACACCTCCACCTTACCCGACTTCCTTGACCAACTACAATTTGTATACCGACCCAACAGATACACAGATAGGGCTGTTACGGTGACCATATTACAGCGACACCAGCAGTCACTAGTCATGACCTCAGTAAAATTCCACAGGACCGTTTAGTCACCGTAACGAGGCTTCTCCTAACTCTGATGCTCCTGATGGTCATTAGTAGCCTACCAAGCTTGCTAACTGCCTGGTACTCAGCACTCTATTGTCCCTTGAACCACTCTGACATCAATGCAAATGCGATCAAAAATCAAATCATGTTGAGCAACATTTCTATAGCCTATGCAATTACGTGAGAAAGCTGTTTTGATAGCCTCTATTAAAAAGAGAAGGATCCCATCAGCTTTCTATAGGCTAGGCATACTTTCTTGATACTTTGCTTCTCTTTACAACAGCAGTATAGCCTACCTGGCTGTCATGAACATTAACCACGGGAAAAGTGTCCTCCATTCGCTATTTGCATAGATTACATTTTTTTCTCCTGTCCCTGTTTCGAGACAGTTGCGGGATAATGATCCATTCTAAATCAAAACAAATTTCATACATATATTATTTACAAAAGGAAACACAGATGATACACAGCCTGTGCTGTGAGGTGTTCTTTACCTGCTTTTTATAAACTCTTAGCCCATAAAAGAAACCCCACGTGACTAAACCGGTCTGAGGTTATCTGGAACACCTCTGTGAAGTATATACAGCATGCTTAGTGCAGTAGAGTGGCCTCCCCAGAGAAAAATAAGACCTGATTTCCTGGACCTCCTCCCACCACAGTAGGCTAGGTTACGACCTGGAACTTTTGGGCTCTCCTCCCTGCCCATCAGACCTAGCTTGGGATCTTGCTACAGGACCTGGAACTCTGTCTGTGTGACTGACATGTGACAGGTTTTACATAAAAAAGCATTGGGTATATTCTGTTGATTATGGCATGTTGAATCTGAACAAGACCATGGACAATATACTTCATCATAAATCAAATAAAGGCAATACTCAATAGTAGGTGTCACCTTCCATCACTTTTCACCCTCTGAACAATCAGGTGAAACCTGAGATCATATGTTTTTGGTTTACCTAGGGGAGGGGGGACTGTGTCCCTGGGCCTGGCTTTATGTGTCCCTTGCTGTGATGTTGTTGCCCCATCAGAATCAGAAAGGCCCTTTATTTAGAACTGGTCTGACAGAGAGGTGGGTTGTGTCTGGGCTTGTCCTGGGCACACAGCCAAACCACCTCAAAGCCACTTGGCCATATTTTAGTCACTCTTTATTTGGAAATATCAAAGGAAGCACTCTGGTTTATTTGTACAGGTGACGTGTGTTAAAATTCACTGACCAACTGCTAAGCATCAGCTCTCACTTTGCCAGTTTCTCAGCTGAAGAGAAGAATGAATAACTAATCATGAGGCAGAAGAACATGAGAAGCAGACCTTGGTTCAAATATGAAACTGAAATCATTTCAAATACATCGTCTGTGTTTGATTTTGCTTGGCTGACTTAATGAACCAATAGAATAGTCGGAAAAATGTCAAATCTTGCCCATCTGGCATTCCAAGCAGGCTAAATCAAAAGCTCAAAGTATTTGAAATGATTTAAATTAGTATTTGAACTCAGGTCTGATGAGAAGAGATGTTGAGGTACTCTGGGCTGGATGACTTGTGCTGTTGGAGATCACCAACAGAGAGACATCACATTGTTATAGCAAGTGGTAAATGTATTACTGATGTCTAAATTTGTTTTTACCATTTTTAATGCTATTATTCAAACTAACCTTTCTTCCACTTTCTCTCCCTCTCTCTCCCTCCCTCTCTTTCTCTCTCTCTCTCACTCTCTCTCACGTAGCATAGTACAGATGGGTTCTGGAAGTCTGTGGCCCATCATGTCCCCAGGGAGCCTAGTGAGATGAGGATCCTCAACCCTTACTTCATCCAGGAGGCTGCCTTCAGGTTCATTGGCCTGCCACACAACAAGGGACAGATGGGGAGAGGGGTGAGAGACTGGGAAACTAACTGATCGAAACATAATGCCATCAACCGCAATAATCAGTCCCTGGTTTTATACAGCTAACAACTAGTCATTTACATAAATAGCTTGCAGAATATGTGTTACCAGGATACTCAAGGTAGTTAAATTACATTCTAAGAAATGAAATATAAAGAAAAACCCCCTCAGCTGTTTCACACATAAGCATGCGTTAATGGCTGGGCTGGGCTGCACTGGTTCATGTTCTCTCCTTGTCTGTGTGTCTGCTCCTATCAGGACAGGTCAGCCCTGACACACAGCAGACCAGGTCAGCTCTAACATACTACCCTAACACACTGTAGACACACAGCTGACCCTCCAGGTGCCCGATAGTAGTAGCTTTTAGTAACATCCTCGTAATGTCCACACCTAGTAGACCTGGGATGGAGATGTGGAGGCTAGAGTTGGTTGGCCCTTCTTATCAATCAGTAGCTTTGCCATAGCGTCTAAAGAAGATGCGCTTCCCTGTTGCAACATCCACACCTATATAGGCATGGCTCCGAGCCATGGATGGAGCAAGGACTGTAGGCCTCGATTCGTCAAAGGCATGGACTACAAGGCGCCAAAACCGTTCCACTGGGATGCTGGCCCATGTTGACTCCAATGCCTACAACAGTTGTGTCTAATTTGGCTGGATGTCCTTTGGTTGGTGGACCATTACTGATACACACGGGAAACTGTTGAGCGTGAAAAACTCAGCAGCGTTGCAGTTCTTGACACACTCAAACTGGTGTGCCTGGTACCTACTACCATACCCCGTTCAAAGGCACTTAAATATTTTGTCTTGCCCATTCACCCTCTGAATGGCACACATGCACAATGATGTCTCCATTTTCTCAAGGCTTACACATCCTTCTTTAACCTGTTTCCTCCCCTTCATCTACACTGAAATGGATTTAACATGTGACACATATATATACCATGAGTACCTTTCATATAACCATTAATTCAGTGCTTAACTTCAATCTATTACAGGAAAAAGAAAAGAAAACTTAGTCAAAATTCTTTACACTTCAACTACAGCACCAGGCAGTCATGTGGACTGAACAATAGACTAGCCCGGGCAAATGAAAAGTACTAGTGCTTACATCTACACGTAATTTCTTATAAAGTAATCTATGACATAAGTGAACGAAAATGGATTAAGATACTAGTTCACATACTAGTTCACATCACATTTTATAACAGTATGAAAACTAAAATAGTTCACCATGCATGATTACATGATCACTAGTGTTTTATTTCAATTGATCGATGGCTGAGCTAGCCTAAATGTTAACGGCTTGTGCGTATGCTTGGTTCAGTATGATCGCGCACAAAATGCTAGCAATAGCTTAGCTAGCCTAATCGCTAGCAGCTCGTTGTCCTTCTGAAAACTCACCAAATCCTGGCGTCAATCTTTCCCTCAATCCCTTCACAGCACATTTGTATAGATAAGTGAGTGTTAATGTGTTTTATTTTACCTTTATTTAACTAGGCAAGTCAGTTAAGAACACATTATTTTTTTCCAATGACAGCCTAGGAACAGTGGGTTAACTGCCTTGTTCAGGGGCAGAACGACAGATTTTTACCATGTCAGCTCTGGGATTTGATCTTGCAACCGTTCAGTTACTAGTCCAATGCTCTAACCACTGGGCTACCTACCACCCCGATCCAGTTTGCTCTTTTTAGTTCAGTTTTATACAACTTCTCAAAGATTTGAAACTTTGTTTTTCTTCCATGGAATGGAGGTAACTCTTCATGTTCTAGCTCTTTTTTCAGCATGTTGGTGCCGAATGGTGTATAACGTGAGGTTAGGAGAGGGACAAAGAGAATATTGAGTTTTGATTGGCTCAAAATAAACTGCTCGTCATGCAGCTTCTGACAGCTGATTTGTAATAGCTGTCAACTTAAACATAGCAATATAGTATGATATGATTGGTTACTGGAATTTCACTAGTAACGATAAGTATTCAACATTAGTTGACCTGCGTTACATTAACATTATTAAAGTGACCAGTGTTCAATGACTATGTACAGTTGAAGTCAGAAGTTTATATACACCTTGAAAAGGAATAACTTCTCAGTTGTTCACAATTCATGACATTTAATCGTAGTAAAAATTCCCTCTTAGGTCAGTTAGGGTCACCACTTTATTTTAAGAATGTGAAATGTCAGAAAAGTAGTGGAGATAATTATTTATTTCAGCTTTTATTTCTTTCATCACATTCCCAGTGGGTCAGAAGTTTACATACACTCAATTATTATTTGGTAACATTGCCTTTAAATGGTTTAACTTGGGTCAAACGTTTCGAGTAGCCTTCCATAAGCTTCCCACAATAAGTTGGGTGAATTAAGGCCCATTCCTCCTGACAGAGCTGGTGTAACTGAGTCAGGTTTGTAGGCCTCCTTGCTCGCACACGCTTTTCCAGTTCTGCCCACAAATGTTCTATTGGATTGAGGTAAGGGCTTTGTGATGGCCACTCCAATACCTTGACTTTGTTGTCCTTAAGCCATTTTGCCACAACTTTGGAAGTATGCTTGGGGTCATTGTCCATTTGGAAGATCCATTTGCGACCATGCTTTAACTTCCTGACTGATGTCTTGAGATGTTGCATCAATATATCCACATAATTTTCCTGCCTCATGATGCCATTTATTTTGTGAAATGCACCAGTTTCTCATGCAGCAAAGCACCCCCACAACATGATGCTGCCACCCCCGTGCTTCACGGTTGGGATAGTGTTCTTCAGCTTGCAAGCCTCCCCTTTTTCCTCCAAATATAACGATGGTCATTATGGCCAAACAGTTCTATTTTTGTTTCATCAGACCAGAGGACATTTTTCCAAAAAGTATGATCTTTGTTCCCATGTGCAGTTGCAAACCGTAGTCTGGCTTTTTTATGGCGGTTTTGGAACAGTGGCTTCTTCCTTGCTGAGCGGCCATTCAGGTTATGTCGATATAGGACTTGTTTCACTGTGGATATAGAAACTCTTGTACCTGTTTCCTCCAGCATCTTCACAAGGTCCTTTGCTGTTGTTCTGGGATTGATTTGCACTTTTTGCACCAAAGTACGTTCATCTCTAGGAGACAGAACGCGTCTCCTTCCTGAGCGGTATGACGGCTGCGTGGTCCCATGGTGTTTATACTTGCCTACTATTGTTTGTTCAGAGGAACGTGGTACCTTCAGGCGTTTGGTCTTGTGGAGGTCTACAATTTTGGCATATTTCTTTTGATTTTCCCATGATGTCAAGCAAAAGGCAGAGTTTTAAGGTAGGCCTTGAAATACCTCCACAGGTTCACCTCCAATTGACTCAAATTATGTCAATTAGCCTATCAGAAGCTTCTAAAGCCATGACATCATTTTTTTGAATTTTCAAGCTGTTTAAAGGCACAGTCAACTTAGTGTATGTAAACTTCTGACCCACTGGAATTGTGATACAGTGAATTATAAGTGAAATAATCTGGCTGTAAATAATTGTTGGAAACATTTATTGTGTTATGCACAAAGTACAGTAGATGTCCTAACCAACTTGATTAACAAGAAATCTGTGGAGTGGTAGACAAACGAGTTTGAATGACTCCAACCTAAGTGTAGGTAAACTTCCGACTTCAACTGTACATAGTGCATCAGTCTCTAAAGTGCAGGGTAGTGTACCGGGTGGTAGCCGGCTAGTAACAATGACCAAAGTTCAGGGCAGGTTACTGGGCGGAGGCCGGTTAGTGGTGACTATTTAACACTCTGATGGCCTGGAGATAGAAGCTGATTTTCAGTCTCTTGGTTCCAGCTTTGATGCACCTGAATTGTCTCCCTTCTAGATGGTAGTGGGGTGAACAGTTAGAGTCTCGGCTGGCTGAGGTCTTTGATGATCTTATTGGCCTTCCTGTGACACCAGATGCTGCAGATGACCTTAAGGGCAGACAGCGTGCCCCGGTGATGCGTTGGGCTGACCGCACCACCCTCTGGAGAGCCCAAACGTTTCAGAAGGTGCAGTTGCCGTATCAGGCATTGATACAGCCCAACAGGATGCTCTCAATGGTCATCTCATCTTTAGAAGTTTGTGAGGGTCTTAGAGGCCAAGCCAAATTCCTTCAGTCTCCTGAGCTTTTAGAGGTGCTATTGCACCTTATTCACCACACTTTTTGCATGGATGGACCATTTCAGGTTGTCACTGATGTGCACGCCGAGGAACTTGAAGCTTTTCACCCTCTCCACTGCGGCCCTGTGGATGTGGACGTGCTCTCTCTGCTGTCTCCTGAAGTCCGCCAGTGCCCTCCCCTTCTCCCTGTAGCCTGTCTCGTTGTTGTTGGTATCCAGGACTACCAACTGTCATCTGCGAACTTGATGCTTGAGCTGGAGACATGCTTGGCCACACAGTCATGGGTGAACAATAGAGTACAGGAGGGGGCTGAGCATGCACCATACACCTCCGATTTTCTCTTTCCCTGAGAGTTCTTTTTTACTGTTCAAGGAATGTTACGGAGAACCCACCTGGCTGTATGGATGGGGACAGCATATCCGGAGAGAGCCATGATTCCGTGAAACAGATGATGTTACTGTCCCTAATGTCTCTCTGGAAGGAGATCCTCGTCCTGAGCTTGTCTACTTTATTGTCCATGGACTAAACCTTAGTGAGTAATATACTTGGAGGCAGTGGATGGTTTGCAAATTAAAGCCCACTCCGTATTCCTCTTCTGCTTTGAGGGCGTCTTGGAACAGCCCCTGTGATGAGTGTAAATGGGAGGTACGAACAAAGGAGCCAGTTCAGGAAAGTCTAATTTATGGTTGAAATTATGGTGACCGGGAAATCTAATATCCAAAAGTTTTTTTGGCTGTAGGTAATAATGCAATAAATGTTCTGAGCAAATAATTTAAGAAATAACACACAAAAAAAATGAAATACTGCAAAGTTGGCTAGGAGCTAGGAACTGGACGACCATGTCTGTCGGCGCCATCTTTTCAAATCTTGACTCAGCTGTGACTAAAGTCTTTCAAATAGTTCCATTACTTCTGTTTGGTAACCTTTTTACATTTCTTCTTTGTTACCCCATGTGCTATTAACCTCCAGTAGTTCCAGTAGTCAACTTTGCTCACTGTCTTGTTTCAGGGAACATTTGTCTTCTCTTCTGTGTTTTCCAGAATATTCCAACACTGGGGACTGTTGCCATAACAATGGCCCTCCATAACTGTGATGAGGTAGCCGTCGCTGGATTTGGTTATGACATGAGTACCCCCCACGCTCCCCTACACTACTATGAGAAGATCAGGATGGTGGCCATCAAACAGGTACAAGTGACCTGACACTGACAATAGCCATTTGCCCCGTCTACGTATTCTCTGTCGACCCCTTAAAGGGTCACAGTGGGGCCTTGACACACACACACAAACACACACACACACGCTTACATACATCATGGAAACATGAAAATAAATATGTAATCTATTTTGTATACAATGCATTCATCTGACCATGAGGTCACACTGACCTACTGTATAGCAGAAGGTTTGTTAAGATTTCTAGCAGTCCTGTTGAAATAATGGAATCTGAAAGAGGGGCATGTGTAATGTATGTTGTCAGTCTGATAGTTAACTATGGATGATGGTTGTATCATCCTCACCCAGCAACTCACCTCTCAACTACATGTTCACACACACACATGCACACATTCCACACAGCATCAAAGTGAGAAGAACTAATGGCTTAGTTTGGTGCCATGGTCAAAATAACTTCATTAAGAAAAGCATTTATAAATATCTTGTAAAACAAGAGGGAAATTTACAGACAAATTTACCTGAATATTTGAACCATAATTGGCACGGTAATTGTAAACTTATTTCCAATTAAACCTGAGTTCTTTCTAGAGACTTTACTGTGTAGTGAACAGGTGTATGTTTGGCTATATCTAGAAAGCCTCAGATCTGCTTTCCATGCACTTACTCATCTGCGTAACAAATGGCACCCTATTCCCTATAGTGCCTATATAGTGTACTACTTTTGACCAGGGTCCATTGGGAATTGGCTGCCATTTAGGACGCAGGCGCAAACTTGTGTGAGCTGAGGTGTTAGTCTCCTAAGTTAGGTTGTGAAAGCCAGAGTTAGGTTAGCCTCGTGGCAAACCACGCTTCCCTAGTACGGGAAGCCTGGGGAAGTTTTATGGCAGAAATCAGCTAAAGATGAGTGTGAATCCAGTGTAAATCACTGACACCTCACAACACGTCAAACCAATCAAATGCCTTGCTTGGCGGAGATCGAAAGGTGCTCACCAGTTTAGTGCTGTAGGAGCAAATGTACAAGTGGACAAAATGTTTTTAACAAACAAGCATTGGTGACAAAACATTCTAGAACATTTGCAGCACACTGGTTTTCACAGCATTTCACTGTTATTCAAGATGAGCTAAAGCTGCAGCAAGAGGGGATAAATGGTCTCAAATGCTGGCCATATAAATGTCATTTGTACATTTCTGGAGGGAAATTTGACTGTGCAGGCTAGCATGAGGGACAAGATGTAGCTAGCTACAATGAGTTTTGTTTTGAGAAAAGTCAGCTAACCTTGTAAGGTATAACTAGCTAGCTACCGTTAGCTAATAGCTAGTTTAATTTCTCTCACTATTATAACAACATTTTAATAAAAACAGCATATTATTGATCTAAAGGTTTAGCTGTGACCGAGTATCTAGCTTATACAGGGTGACCTGGGACACCAGGTGGATGCAATTAATTATAAAGTAGAACAGAAAACCTGCAGGCTCGTAGGGTAAGAGTTCAATTACCCCTGATCTATCTGCTATGGAAACAACTACTTCCTTTTTGCAAGCAACATTGCTGAAATGAATTAAATGAACCTCATAATATGTTACCTGTAATGCTCATCTCCTGTAGACTAATTGTTGACATCTTCTTTTCATACTGTACCTAAATTACAAGGCTTGAATTTCACTAGACAATTTCATATGTCAGCACTTCAAAGGAATGTACAAAATCTGGTATATGGTTTGCCTCATATACATTTTCTACTGGTATCATTTTAAATTGAGAACATATAGCTCAACATGTAAACAATGTGTGAGTTTAGCTGTTCTCTGAGTGCTACAGGCCTATGGCTGCATTGGCGATGCATGCCATATGATAAACTGCTAAATGGGATTCAGATATACTGAGACAGATTGACGATCAAATAAAACAGATTGGAGCTCTTATAACTAGACAAAAAGGAAATGTTCATTTGTGAATACAACACAGAAACAGACACATTAGAGACAGAACCCCTTCCTCTCTTTATTACAGGATTGTGATATGTTATTAACCAACATTGACATCAGTTCATTTTGAATAATAGTACAAATATATATATATTTACAAGTTTAAAGGTGCAATATGCAGAAATCGCTCTGCCATTTTCTGGATGCTAATATTCTAATTTCAGTTTGTGACAAAACAAACAATATATAGTGAAGAGAATTGTACCATCTGAATTGTACCACCACTGTGAAATATCCTTTCAATAACCAAAAATATTGTATTTTCAGCTGTTTGAAGCTGGTGTACAAAACTGAAAGTAAAAGACTCAAATACAAAACCTATGAAAGGGAAGCATAGAAACTGTGCACATAGAATACATCTTCTATAACTCACTCTTCTATGTGAAGTTGGTCGGGTCGCCCAAAAAGTTACATATTGCAGCTTTAAACAATTCTCTTCAAAGAATCAACTCTTCATCACTACAAAATAAATACAAATAAATTAACTCACATTTAAAGATTAGACATCTAGGTATCAACAACAATAAATAATTGAGTAGTAACAAGTAGGCTATTATTACTAAAGAATAATTTCAGGTGAGAGAAAAAAAATCAATACCAACGGTGGCAAACCTTGCTCCACTGGTCCCTGATCTACTGAGTGAGCAGACTTCTGTTTCAGCCCAGCAATAGCACACTTGATTATCACCTCATTAGGGTTGATAAGTTGAATCCGGTGTGTTATTGCTGGGCTGATGCAGACCTCCAGCAGGGTTGACCTGCTCCAGTTGTAATAGGTTGATACATTGTGAGTAATATAACGTATACAATGTGTATAACGTGCTAATATAGGTGCTGTGGGCCTACACATCTGCGAACACAGGTTTTCATTGATGTACATATCTGAGGACAGAAAACATCACAAAGAAACAGGCTTTGTTATACTCAAATTAGACAGCACTGAATATTATGTTTCTATTATCTCTCTGTCTTTCCCTCTAGGGACTGGAACATGAGAATCTTTTCATAATGTCCTCCCAGAAAGTTACCTAGCCTATCCAGTAGCCTACACTCTCCCTTTACTGACAGCTGGAGTTGGAATTCCATCGTCTTCCTAATCAAATAAAATGTTATTGGTCACGTACATACAGTATATTTTGCCGATGTTATTGTGGGTGTAGCAAAATGCTTATGGCCTCCTGGGACAGCTCCTTTTCTGCCATTCCGAATAAAACCCAACTTTGAGAAATTATCAGCAGACCGAGCTTACCTAAATTATCAGCAGACCGAGCTTACCTCAATTACGAGATGGCTAAAGGTTGCAGACCATGTTTTTCTCCATTGGGAGGACAAAGGTTGTAGACCATTGCTGAATCTTTTAACCATACCACGTGATTAAACTCTTAGACTATCGATACCGACAGAATAAGAACAAGTCTTTGATATTAATTACTAGTCTGCAGCTAGGAATTCGGTATCATTGAACGCGAAGAACAACAACCGCCGAAACATCCATTCTATACAATCCCCTCTAACCACAACCGTGAGAGAGAGGGAGAGAGACGGACAATTCTACAAAAGAAATGAACTTTTCACCAGCGATCAAGACGACACACTGAGCATAAATATATATATTGATTGCAATTGTTCCCGAATGAGTGAGTGTTCATGTGCAAAGGATTAGCATTTCAATTGTTAAAATTATAACTTTGTAGTGACTTCTTAGTCGACCCCCACTTCCCCCTTTGTCTAACAAGCCGCCTTACATTTACCTTGTTTGTTTGTTTATGCATTTCTGTGAATTACTTAGTTAGTAATAAATAAATGATTTAAGACAATTGATGTATGGATGACTCATAGTGAAGACTGTGTTTGTGCAGATAACCAACCATTTACGACGTTTGGAATGAGACTAACGTGAGGTAAAGTAAATCATTCATTAATTCGAAGACTAATTGATCAGATAAAATACCTGAAAATTTTAGGAAATTATAAATTTGTAATCTGAATATTTGTCTTTGGTGCCCTGACTTCCTAGTTAATTAGTTATGTGATTAATCAGTTGATCGCGTAGTAACTAATTACAGAGAATCTTTGATAAAAACTATCAGTCTTCAGTTAATGATAGGAAAGACACGACAATATGAAGTGGGTAAAACAGTATGTAAACATTATTATAGTGACCAGTGCTCAATGACTACATTATTCACATAGGGCAGCAGTCTCTAAGGTGCAGGCTTAAGTACCGGTTGGTAGCCGGCTAGTAAAAATGACCAAAGTTCAGGGCAGGCTACTGGGCGCAGGCCAGCTAGTGGTCTCTAGCTGACTCGGGCCACAGCCTGTAGATGTTCTGGAGGGCAGGCAGTGTGCCCCCAGTGATGCGTTGGGCTGACCGCACCACCCTCTGGAGAGCCCTGCTGTTGCGGATGGTGCAGTTGCCGTACCAGGCGTTGATACAGTCCGACAGGATGCATTCAGTGGTGCATCTGTAGAAGGGGCCAAGCCATATTTCTTCAGCCTCCTGAGATTAAAGAGTGAGGTTGAACAGGGATGGACCATTTCCGGTTGTCAGTGATGTACACGGCGAGGAACTTGAAGCTTTTAACTCTCTCTATTGCG
Organism: Oncorhynchus mykiss; assembly: GCF_057628025.1. Taxonomy (NCBI): domain Eukaryota; kingdom Metazoa; phylum Chordata; class Actinopteri; order Salmoniformes; family Salmonidae; genus Oncorhynchus; species Oncorhynchus mykiss. The sequence continues at coordinate 35,383,454 of NC_143025.1, forward strand.
GCCCCGTCGATGTGGATGGGAGCGTGCTCCCTCTGCTGCCTCCTGAATTCCACGATCAGCTCCTTCATTTTGTTGACGTTGAGAGAGAGATTATTTTCCTGGTACCACTCCACTAGGGCCCTCACCTCCTCTCTGTAGGCGGTGTCGTCGTTGTTGGTAATCAGGACTACCATTGATGTGTCGTCTGCAAACTTGATGATTGAGTTGGAAGCGTGCATGGCCACGCAGTCATGGATGAACAGGGAGTACAGGACAGGGCTGATCACGCACCTTTGTGGGGTCCCCGTGTTGAGGATCAACGTAGTGGAGATGTTGTTGCCTACCTTCCCCACCTGGGGTCGGCCTATCAGGAAGTCCAGGACCAAGTTGCACAGGGCTGGGGTTCAGACCCAGGGTCCTGAGCTTCGTGATCAGCTTGGAGGGCACTATGGTGTTGAAGGCTGAGCTGTAGTCAATTAACACCAATCTTACATATATATTTCTCTTTTCCAGATGTGATAGGGCAGTGCCATGGCGATTGCATCATCTGTGGATCTGTTGGTGTGGTATGCAAATTGTTGTGGGTCTAGTGTGTCCGGTAAGGTGGAGGTGATATGATCTTTAACTACCCTCTCAAAGCACTTCATGATGACAGATGTGAGTACTACTGAGCGATAATCATTTACTTCAGTTACCTTCACTTTCTTGGGTACAGGAACAATGGTGGACATCTTGAAGCAATTGGGGACAACAGACTGATAGGGAGAGCTTCAATATGTCTTTAAACACTCTGCACATGCTCTGAGGACACGGCTATGGATGCCGTCTGGGCTGGCAGCCTTGCGAGGGTTAACACACTTAAATGTCTTACTCATGTCAGCCACGTAGAACGAGAGCTCACATTCCTCATGACCGGTGTTGGCCCATGCCGGGGACACTTTGTTGTCCTTGAAGCGGGTGAAGAAGATGTTTAGCTTGTCCGGGAGCAAGGAGTCGGTGTCAGCGACGTGGCTGGTTTTCCATTTATAATCCATGATTGTCTGGACTCCCTGCCATATACATCTCGTGTCTGAGCCATTGAATTGTGACTGTTCTATTGCCTTACGGAGGGCATAGCTGGACTGTTTGTACTCGTCCATGTTCCCAGTCACCTTGCAATGGTTATTTGCAGTGGTTTACACTTTTAGTTTTGTCCGAACGCTGCCAATAATGTATTTTATTTGGATAAGTTTTATTCGTCACAGTGGGAACAACATCCTCTATGTACTTCCTCTATGAACACTGGCTGCCTGTGAGTTTTATAATACATTTCAAGATTCTTCTATTGTTTTTTAAAACAATCCATGATTGTGCACCCCAGTACTTGTCAGACTTGCTTTTAAGTTATGTAACCAGTAGGTCCCTCAGGTCCTCTGTCACTGGCCTTTTAACTATCCCAAAGCCTAGGACCAAGAGGCATGGAGAGGCCGCCTTTATTTATTATGCTTCTGGAATAGCCTGCTAGAGAACCTGAGGGAGACTGAAACGCTGGACATATGTGGACTGTGGACACATCTTTTTAGCTTTTCTTTTCCTTAGGGTGCTTTTTAGTTGTTCGGTTTGTGTCATTGTGTTACGCCTGCTCCCGCTCCTCCTCTCTGGTGCCAGGCTTCCTGTCATTACACGCACCTGTCACCATCATTACGCACATCAGCACACATTGGACACACCTGGACACCTGGCCCCTCTATATCTGTCTGTTCCTCAGTTCCCCTGTGTCAGCATTATTGTTATTTTGTTTCCCCCTGCCCAGACTCTGTCCGTATTCTATTCCTGTCCGTGTTTCATTAAATGTTCTCTCCCTGTACTTGCTTCTCGTCTCTAGCGTCTGTCCTTACAGAATGCTGACACCAATATTTGAAGCATCAGGGAGGTTTTTGTTTTCTGTTTTGTTGGTGATGTCGGGCCCGGGTGCCGCTGCTGTAGGAACCAGGGGTGCCTCAGCTGGCTCGTCGGGCTTCCACACCTTAGCTGGTTCGAGAGGTTTCCTTGCCTCGGTTGGCAAAAAAACATAAAGCTTGATTTGATTTGATCTGATAAACTCAGTCACTGAGTCAGTGTATACGTCAATGTTATTCTCAAAGGCAACTCAGAACATATCAACATTCAATCTTGAAGCATAGATTCTGATTAGTCAGACCAACGTTGACCAATCCTTACCATGGATACTTCATGTTTAAGTTTCTGCCTATAGGAAGGGAGGAGCAGAATGGACGCGTCATCTGATTTGCCGAAGGAAGGGCGCTGGGGAGGGCTTTTTAGCCGTCCCGGAAAAGGGGAGTAACACTTGTCAATAATTCCATGGCTGTTTTCTACAAATGCTTTTGGAGACTGTCTTTTTAATTTACAATGATTACATCAAGGTAGGTAGTGAAAAGAAAGTTAGCTAACTGATTACATTTAATTAACTTAGCTAAACAGTGTGTAAAGTTAGCTAGCTAGCAGCTCAGTTGAGTTAGCCTACAAAGTAGCCTACTACTATTACTGTTTTAAAATTTTTCAAAATGTATTTACTTACTTAAATAGGTTCTCCCACTGCCTCTGTTTTTTTTGTGTCCTTACCCTAGCAAACTGGTCCCTAACTCAGAGGTGTGAAGTGGTCTCTGCCACTGCACAATGGGGTCAAGCTGAGGCAGGGGATGGTAGCCTACCTCAGCAGTAAACCGACAAAGGTTAACTGCCTTGCTCAAGGGCAGAACAACACATTTTTGCCATGTTGGCTCGGGGACTCGATCCAGCAACCTTTCGAGGTACCTAACCAATGCTCCTACCCGCCAGTCTACCTACCGCCCATTTATAGAAGACTCTAAAGATCATTATCTTATCCTAGGTTCCAGTGATTCATTCCTGAAGTGTGTAATTTATACCTGCAGCCTTTATGTACAAAACCCTCTAACCTGTATCATTAAATCCTCAGACATTAACCATTCAAACCTTCTCCCTATCTCTGATACTGAAGGGACAAACTTTGTAGCCTTTTACTGCTGGGGTGCAGAGAGACAACAGGTCAGAAGAACTTTGCACCACCTCAACAAAACTCACCACTGGATCCTTCCTACCGAGGACAAGCCTCCACCCTGGACTGTGCAACCATGTGTTAGTGTGTCACTGACCATGTAAGTGGACTTTAGGGTTCATGTGCATATTCTGCCTCTGTATATAATAGTCCCTTGGGACTGTGTAACTACTGTGTAATTACTGTGTGCTTATTAATTTGAGGGTTAAATGTTACTATCTCAGGCCTGTGTACTAGCCACACTAGTCCTGCTTATCTGGCCCTTATGGCATAGTTCAGGGGTACATACTTTTTTCATGTTCAGGCTATGAGGTAAAATCTTTCCCCATTACACTCCATGAGCCAAGATGGCTGCCAGCCTATTGTGTCTCACACTCACCCAAGATGGCCGGCCTATAACATCATCACGTCCTGGCCTCTCCCAAGATGCCTGCCCCCATGGCCTTGTTATTGTCTACACGTTAACATCCTTGCATGCTAATGCTATCTATTAGCCTTGCGTGCTAACTGTATAGCTTTTACGTTGTCTGCCCTGTCCAAGAGCCTGTGGTCTATCAGCCAAGCATGCTATCCTGCCTCTGTATATACTGTCCCATACTACTAGCCTGTTATTGCCTAACCTAGTGTGCTACTGTACATGTATACTGTCATATTGTGTGCTACATTAACTGGGTCCTACTAGCCTCTCTGTGTAGCCAATATTGCTAACGTACTAGTACTGCTCATGCTACTGCTATTACTTTGTACATCCTGTAGCCTGTTCTGTTCATTGTGTGCTATTAGCCAATATATTGCTTGCCACTTTACAATGATGCAGTTATTAGCACTGCTATTACTACGGTAGCATTACAATTACATTGTTATTACTGCCTTTGTAGCTATAACAGTTGTACATTGTCTGATTCTTTCTCTCTTGTCTTTTCCTACCACTATCCCTTTCACTACTACCATCAGTCCAATTCCTATCTCTGTGTGTGTGTGTGCCTGTCTGTCTTGAATGTGGAATAAAGTGTGTTCTGTACATCTGTCTCCTACTTGTCATTATCTGCCTTCTACCAGAGGACAGTTGTACCAACATGTTAAAGCAGCACCTCTATTGGAGTCCACCGCCAGTTAGTGCTACTCTTTTTCACTTTAGAATCCCTCAGTGCAGAAGGGTTCCAAAAAGGGTTCCAAAAGGCATCTTTGGTGGTTCCCATAGGATAACCCTTTTGTGGAAAGGGTCCTACCTGAAACCAAAAATGTTTCTTTAAATGGTTATCCTACGGGGACAGCGGAAGTATACTTTTAAGTTCTAGATAGTACCTTTATTTCTAAGTGTGTTGACAAGGTTAGGTTCTGAAAGAGTTAGGTTGTGAAAGGGTAAAGTTGTGAAAGGGTCACCTTATGAAAGAGTTAGGTTGATCTGAAAGAGACAAAAATACAAGGTTGCGGGGGATCGCTTTGATGATGAGTCATACAGGTCACTGACTGTGTTGCTGTGGTATCGGCTGTTCTCTGAACCCTTAGTTACTGGAACATACCAGTAACATCCACCCATCCATCTGCCTACTCAAAGTCCACAGCTATGAACCTTACAGCCAGCCGGTGATTATGTGTTAGCATTCCCTGCTAAGCGTGTGTCCCTGTCTCCCCTGCCCACCAACATCCTGTCTGTTTAGCTTTGATAGTTTACTTCTCCCCAGTGGAAGTTTACACAAACCTTTCTGTCATTATTTAATACCCAAGAGTCTCGTGGTTACTCTCTTATATTCATCATTTTACTTCCCAATTCCCACCACCACATGAGAGGCGAGATGTGGAGTAGGATATGAAGTAGGATGTGTAAAGAAAGTCAAGTGTATAGGAGCCTGTGGGTGCTGAGTTCAAAAGATGAGACACTACCACAAGCACCACAGTGAGTGTGTCCCAAATGGCACCCTATTCCCTTAATAGTGCACAACTCTAGACCATAGCCCTATAAAAAAAAGTAGTGCACTATGGGAAATAGGGACACAGACCGACACTAAGGACACAGACAGACACAAGTCCCTGTGTCTACAGGGGCCATCTGATCTGCTGGTTAAGTACACAGAACACTGCCTGGTCATAAATCACTCTTTACTGAGGGATGTCAGAGCCCAGAGTGGCTGCTCTGGTCCCTCCATGGCTGACATGCAATCATCTTCAGCACACAAACACACACACAACTCCGCAACTACTAATCCGGACTCTAATAAGAAATCCCGCTACGCCTTTGGACAATCCATCAAACAGGCAAAGCATCAATTCAGGACTAAGATCGAATCCTTCTACACCGGCTCTGATGCTCGTCGGATATAGCAGGGCTTGCAAACTATCACAGACTACAAAGGGAAACCCATCTGAGAGCTGCCCAGTGATGGGAGGCTACCAGATGAGTTAAATGCCTTCTATGCTCGCTTCGAGGCAAACAACACTGAAGCATGTGTGAGAACCCCAGCTGTTCAGGACAATTGTATGATCATACTCCCCGTAACCGTTGTGAGTGAGACCTTTAAACAGGTTAACATTCACAAGGCCACAGGGCCAGATGGATTACCAGGATACGTACTCGGAGTATGCGCTGACCAGCTTTTTTTTGTATATATAGTGTATGTGAACATCCCTTTGAATTAGTGGATTCGGCTATTTCATCCACACTTGTTGCTGACAAGTCTATAAAACCAAGCACATGGCCATGCAACCACCATAGACAAACATTTGTAGTAGAATGGCATTATTGAATAGCTCAGTTAATTTTTCAAAATGGCACCGTTATAGGATGCCACCTTTCCAACAAGTCAGTTCGTCAAATGTCTGCCTTGCTAGAGCTGCCCCAGTCAACTGTAAGTGCTGTTCTTGTGAAGTCGAAATGTCTAGGAGCAACAACGGCTCAGCTGTGAAGTGGTAGTCCATATAAGCTCACAGAACAGGACCGCAGAGTGCTGAAGCATGTAGTGCTTAAAACTTGTCTGTCCTCGGTTGCAACACTCACTACCAAGTTCCAAACTTCTTCTGGAAGCAAAGTCAGCACAATAACTGTTCATCGGGAGCTGAATAAAATGGGTTTCCATGGCCGAGCAGCCGCAGCCTAAGATGAGCAATGCCAAGCGTCAGCTTGAGTGGTTATAAAGCTAGCTGCCAATTGGACTGGAGTTGTAGAAAAAGCGTTCTCTGGAGTGATGAATCATGCTCTACCATCTGGCAGTCGGACAGACGAATCTGGGTTTGGTGGAGGGAAATCTTAACGCTACAGCATACAATGACATTCTAGATGATTCTGTGCTTCCAACTTTGTGGCAACAGTTTGGGGAAGGCCCTTTCCTGTTTCAGCAGGACAATGCCCCTGTGCACAAAGCGAGGTCCATACAGAAATGGTTTGTCGAGATCGTAGTGGAAGAACTTGACTGGCTTGCACAAAGCCCTGACCTCAACCCCATCGAACACCTTTGGAATTAATTGGAATGCCAACTGCGAGCTAGGCCTAATCGCCCCAACATCAGTGCCCGATCTCACTAATGCGCTTGTGGCTGAATGGAAGTGAGTCCCTGCAGCAATGTTCCAACATCTAGTGGAAAGTCTTCCCAATAGAGTGGAGGCTGTTATAACTGCAAAGGGGAGGGACCAGTTCCATATTAACGCCCATGACTTTGGAATGAGATGTTCTATGGGCAGTTGTCCACATACTTTTGGTCATGTAGTTTACCTACATTTTTTTAAGCAAATCACCATAGTCCCTGTGCCTTTAGAATGCCAAGGTAACCTGTCTAAATGACTACTGCCCCATAGCATTCACTTCTGTAGCCATGAAATGCTTTATAAGGCTAGTCATGGCTCACATCAACATCATCATCCCAGAAACCCTGGACCCACTGAAATTCGCATACCGCCCCAACAGATGACGCAATCTCTATTGCACTCCACATTGCCCTTTCCCTTCTGGACAAAATCAACACATACGTGAGAATGCTGTTCATTGATTACAGCTCAGCATTCAACAACATAGTGCCCTCCAAGCTCATCGCTAAGCTAAGGAACCTGGGACTGAACATCTCATTCTGCAACTGTATCCTGGACTTCCTGACGGGCCGCCCCTAGTTGGTAAGGGGGGCCCTTCAGGGGTGCGTGCTGATTCCCCTCGTGTAGTCCCTGTACACCCAAACTGCGTGGCCGTGCATGACTCCAACACCGTCATTAAGTTTGCCGACAACACGACAGTGATAGGCCTGATCACTGAGGCTAATGAAACAGCCTACAGCAAGGAGGTCAGAAACCAGGCAGACCACTCCCTCAATATGGGCAAGACAAATAAGCTTTTCGTGGACTACAAGAAATGGAGGGCTGAACACGCCCCCATTCACATCAAAGGGGCTGTAGTGGAGTGTCCACATCACTAAGGACCTATCATCATCCAAACACACCAACACAGTCATGATGAGGGCACGACAATGCCAGGACCTCTATACCAGGCAGTGTCAGAGCAAGGCCCTAAAAATGGTCAAATACTCCAGCCACTCAAGTCATAGACTGTTCTCTCTGCTACCGCATGGCAAGCGATACCGGAGCACCAAGTCTGGGACCAAAAGGTACCTGAACAGCTTGTAACCCCAAGCCATAAGACTTATGAACTGTTAATCAAATGGTTACCTGGACTATTTACATTGATCCCCTTTATTATTTAATTCTTTATCTTAATTGTTTTGCACTGACACCCCTGCACTGGCTCTATGCACACTCACTAGACTCTACCCACACATTCCCACTACACTAACACTCCACACACACACAAACACACACACACACACACACACACACACTTGCATATTGATGCCACTTATAGACCCACTTTCACAATCTTCACATACGCTGCTGCTAGTCTGTTTATTATATATCCTGATTGCCTAGTCACTTTTACCCCTACCTACATGTACATTACCGTTCAAATGTTTTTTGTCCATTAAAATAATATCAAATTGATCAGAAATACAGTGTAGACACTGTTAATGCTGTAAATTACTATTGTAGCTGGAAACGGCCAAATTTTTATGGAATATCTACATAGGCTGACAGAGGCCCATTATCAGCAACCATCACTCCTGTGTTCCAATGGCATGTTGTGTTAGCTAATCCAAGTTTATAATTTTAAAAGGCTAATTGATCATTACAAAACCCTTTTTCAATTATGTTAGCACAGCTGAAAGTTGTTGTACTGATTAAAGAAGCAATAAAACTGGCCATCTTTAGACTAGTTAAGTGTCTGAAGCATTAGTATTTGTAGGTTCGATTACAGGCTCAAAATGGCCAAAAATAAATAACTTTCTGAAACTGATCAGTCTATTCTTGTTCCGAGAAATGAAGGCTATTCCAATGCGTGAAATTGCCAAGAAACGGAAGATCTCGTACAACGTTGTGTACTACTCCCTTCACAGAACAGTGCAAACTGGCTGTAACCAGAATAGAAAGAGGAGTGGGAGGCCCCGGTGTACAACTGAGCAAGAGGACAAGTACATTAGAGTGTCTAGTTTGAGAAACAGGCTCCTCATAAGTCCTCAACTGGCAGCTTCATTAAATAGTCTCAACGTCAACAGTGAAGAGGCGACTCCGGGATGCTGGGCTTCTAGGCAGAGTTCCTCTGTCCAGTGTCTGTGTTCTTTTGCCCATCTTAATATTATATTTTCATTGGCCAGTCTGAGATATGGCTTTTTCTTTTCAACTCAGCGTTGTACAAGATCTTCAGTTTCTTGGAAATTTCTCGCTATTACCTCTATTAACTACCTAGTACCCCTGCCCATTGACTCAATACTGGTACTCCTTGTATATTACCTCGTTATTGTTTTAATTGTGTTACTATTTCTTTTTTTATGTAGCAAATATTTTTATTTTTGTGTTCTGCATTTCCATGTAAAGTTTACACCAGTTAAATTTGGTGCATGTAACCAATACAATTAGATTTGTTTTGAACCAGATGTCAGTGTGCACTCTCCTTGTGTCAACTTGTGTTTTAGTTTGCAGTGGCACAAAACCATCTCAGCACCACTCCCACCCCCCTGCCATGTATAATGAGAGCTGTGGTAGTACATTATTCTCTCTGTGGGTGACCCAGGGCCCGTGTGAAGCTGTCATTCCAAGATGAACGCTGGGCCTCACACTCAAAGACCTTTGGGTCTGTGCCAGTAGAACCGCTCGGTCCAACAGGCTATCCTGCCTCTGAATGGAGCAAACACACACAGCTATGTACTGAACAGCTAAGACTGTTCAAACACTTATCATATGCTCTTTCTAATGATACCTAAAGGATTCACTGCGTTATTAGAAAAAAAGGTAATATCTTGAACCGAAAGGGATTCTTAGGCCTTTTGGTTCCCAGTAGATCCCTTTTGTTTCCAGGTAGAACCATTTTGGGTTCCATGTAAAACCCTTTCTACAGAGAGTTCTACACGGAACCCAAAAGGGTGATGTTTTAGACCAGACACACGATAGATATTGCCTTTCAACTGTTTGATAACAGCTATACTGGTTTCAGTAGAGGCAAGTATGGGATAGGTTGTGCCTGTAAAGGATGTGGTCGTGGTTAGTAAAAGGTTTTGAACATGCCTGCAATGACACTAGTTTTCCCATCATCATTTACCGTCATGTACCGGCATCTCCATCAGATCTTTCACTATGGACGTTGCTGTTTTGAGCAGTGAATGGTTTTCGTATTTAGCTCGTGGAGCCATAATAATAAATCAGTTCTCTTTCTCTCTCTTATCTTTTGCATCCAACAGCCCACGGTAAAAAAATGGTTTAGCCATTGGTGAACCACATTGTACAGTCATGTGGTGTTGTCTCTCTCTCTCATCCGCTGTATTTAAGGGGCAGCTCCGTAAGTGTAGAAAGCTCCTTTTAAAAAGACACAATAGTGTCCCTGTCAACCTCAATGGTCTGTTTACTTTCGGTCTTCTATTGTACCTCTCGCCTTTGCCTCCACTGAGAAAATCTCTGTGATCAAAAGTTGAAAGTAAAGTAATAGTATGTGGACGCAACAGCTTTGTCATCCTCCCTGCCTCCATTTTCAAAGAATGTTACTTTTTACCTCCATCCCCTGTAAAGTACCTAATTGTTTCCTCTGCATCTCCTGTCCTCTACCCCCCTGTCCTTTCTGTCTCTCCATCCTCCCTCTCTCCCCACCTATCCTCTCCTCCCCTCCCTCCCTGTCTCCTGTTCACAGTCCTGGACTCATAACATTTCTAAAGAAAAGGAGTTCCTGATTAAGCTGGTGAAGGCCGGGGTTATACAGGACTTGACCCATGGGATCTGTGGCTCGGGGTGCTGATGACAACATCCAGCCAATCCCAGATCGCAGAGAGATATGGAGGAGAAACACAGGGGCAGCATTGTGACGTCCTGCTCTGTTCCCCTCAAACTAACCTTCACCGCTGGCTGAGGCATACTGTTGTCAGGACAGAAGGCTGGTGAAGGGTTCTGAAGCGTTCCTATATCTCTGACGGAAGATAACTGTGGTAGATGGCATCTTCACTGGACTTTATTGGAGAGATACACAACACTCTAGAATACTCTAGAACAAAGGGAACTTGAACTCTGTTGAACGCGGAGTTATTCTGTTCTATTTTATGATTTGCTGCAGTGTGACAATAGTTTGAAGTTTTATTAGTCATATGTATGGGATAAACATGGTATACACCGTCCAACTAAATGCTTACTTGCAAGTTCTTTCTCGACAATGCAACAACAATAAGAAATAATAAATGATAAGAATATGAACATAAAGTAATTGGCTCAGTTGAATATAATCTTGTTTTTGTATAACTATAATACAGGAAGGCACAATTTATAGTCCAGTATTAATCTGTGGGTTTTGGGCAAGAGGGGATTTGGGGGCAAGTGTTTAAATTGTGCAGTATTTAGCAATCACAATATGTCTGGAAGCAGCATCTGTTATGTGTGTGTGCCTGTGTGTGCATGTGTGTGTGTGTGTGTGTGTGTGTGTGTGTGTACGCGCGCTAAGGTGTGCCAAGGTAACGAGAATCAGAGAAGGTGGTCAGTCAAGTTCAAGTGTTCAGTAGTCTGATGGCTGGTAGATACAAATTGTCACTGAGCCTGTTGGTATCAGACCTCATGCTCCGATACCGTCTGCCTGACGGTAAGGGAGTAAACAACTTGTGTGCGAGGTCCTTGATGATGCTTGGAGCTTTCCTCAGGCACCGTTTCGAGTAGATGTCCTAGATGGGTCGGAGCACGGTCCCAGTGATGTGGTGGGCCGTCTTCATCACTCGCTGGAGGGCCTTGTGGGCGTGAATGGAGCGATTCCTGTACCAGGCCGTAATGCAACCGGTCAGGGCACTCTCGATGGTGCATCGGTAGTATTTGGAGAGGACCCGGGGTGACATGCCAAATTTCTTCAGTCGCCTTAGGAATTACAGACGCTGACAAGAGGGGTGGTGCTGTTGGTCCATGACAAGTGATGTGGACACCGAGGAACTTAAAACTGCTGACTCAATGCAGTATTATGAAAAGATGGACCGAGAATATCTTTGGAGGAGGAAGAAGTGCATACCTCTGCTCATACAGTATACTTGAATATATTCCGTCACTACATACGCATCGCAGAAACTGCTGTTACTGTTCGTAAACTGTTATTTATTTTCATATCTCGTAATGGCTGCGGTGCCCTCTTTATCTGGGCTTCGTCATTATAGGATGGTTGACGCCGGGGTAGCAAATAATGCGCATACGTATTCTGTTCTACTGTATCAGGAAGCAGAGATGCTCAACTTCCTTCCTTCCCACCTTTTACGATGTATTACAATTATTTACCTTTAGAGATTACTTTGTTCTACTCTGTTTTTTTTTTCAACGCAAAGAAGATGAGTGAACAATCAATCCCCTCACTGGATAAACATATATTATTTGTAAGAGCCTATATTTTATTTTACTGTTCTCTGTGAGAAACACTGGGCTTTGTGTGATCTTAAGTCCATCAGTGTGGTTCCCAAACACTGAACTGTCCTGGATCACGTTTCAAACTGTTGCTCTGGTCTTAATGCTGTTATCTTGACACCCAATTACAGGGCTCTCCAACTCTGTTCCTGGGGAGCTACCATCCTGTAAGTTTTTGCTCTAACACTAATCTAGTACACCTGATTATAATAATTAGCTGGCTGATAAACTGAATCAGGTTAGTTGGAGAAACAAACAAACAGGAGGGTGGCTCTCCAGGAACAGAGTTGGAGAGCCCTGCCCTATTGCCTATGTACTGTACTACTTTTGGCCAGGAGCCTATACATCATTAAACAGACAATCTTATCCAGTCCGACTTACAGGAGCAATTAGGGTTAAGTGCCTTCAGCGACCTGAATCAGCGACCTGAATGCTCTTAACTGCTAGGCTACCTGCAGCCCTTTAGGGAATAGGGTGTCATTTGGGATGCATGCTTTATGTCAGGCCTCTGCATGGCCCGCAAACATACTCAGTGTTACTACTGACTACTGTCAGTTGTTGTATAAACATTATAATTTTCTTCGTTTTTGCCCAAATTCATTTACATTTTTTAAGTAATAAGATGTGGTGTCTTATCTGCCATTCTCTGATCAATTACATATTGTCTTATTTTCTACCTTTTTGGTAGAGTAAAATACATTACAGTAAAATGGATTACAGTAACTTACTGGAAGAAAGTGGCCAATAATTTACTGTAATTAATTTTACAGTACAGCTACTGTAATCTATTTTACGGTAATGCATTTTACGCTACCAAAAATGTTACTGTAATCTAATTTACAGTATATTACTGGAATTACCCATGCAGCGACATATTACGCAGTGTTCTTTGCAAGTTCTCATTTTGATATTTACATTTTGGTCATTTAGCGTGTGTTCTTGTCCTTAGCAATTTACAGTCAAATCAAATCAGATGTTATTTGTCACGTGTCGAATTTATCGTGAAATGCTTACTTACAAGCCCTTAAACAACAATGCTGTTCAAGAAATGGAGTTTTAAAAATATTTACTAAATCAACTCAAGTAAAAAATGTAATAAAAAGTGACACAATAAAATAACAATAACGAGGTTATATACAGAGGGTACCGGAATGTGCGGAGGTACAGGCTAGTCGAGGTCATTTGTACATGTAGGGGTAAAGTGACTATGCATAGATAATAAACAGCGAGTAGCAGCAGTGTAAAAACAGTCCGTGTGGCCAATTGATTAATTGTTCAACAGTCTTATGGCTTGGGGGTAGAAGCTGTTAAGGAGCCTTTTGGACCTAGACTTGGCGCTCCGGTACTGCTTGCCATGTAGTAGCAGAAAGAACAGTCTATGACTTGGGTGACTGGAGTCTTTGACAATTTTTCTCTGACACCGCCTAGTATATAGGTCTTGGAGGTCAGGAAGCTTGGCCCCAGTGATGTACTCTACCCTCTGTATTTTTGTATTTGACCTTTATTTAACTAGGCAAGTCAGTTAAGAACAAATTCTTATTTTCAGTGACGGCCTAGGAACAGTGGGTTAACTGCCTTGTTCAGGGGCAGAACGACAGCTCAGGGATTTGATATTGAAACCTTTCAGTTACTAGTCCGACGCTCTAACCACTAGGCTACGCCGCCCTTTATGGTCGGAGCAGTTGCCATACCAGGCGAGGATGCAACCGGCCGGATGCTCTCAATGGTGCAGCTGTAGAACTTTTTGAGGATCTGGGGACCAATGCCAAATCTTTTCAGTCTCCTGAGGGGGAAAAGGTGTTGGCCAGGGGCGGACTGAAACAATAATTCAGGCCGGGAATTTGACTCCATCCCAAGCCACCCTGTTCACGCAAACCACCAGACCGCTCATTTTGTAGGCTAACCCTATTTTTTGATGTAACGGGTACCAAACTAGTTATAAATTTGGCCACTGTGTTCATCTGGGAAGAAAGTTATCCACATTACAAAAAACAAACATTTGGGACTGACCAACAAGTAGCCTATCTGAACACTGAGTTTTCAAGGTATGCCATGGCTATGGGTGCACCCTCAAAAACTCACTAGGAATACACCAATCATAGCACATACAAATGTACAAGGCTAGACACACAAAACAATTAGCCTACACTTTTTAAAAAGATAATGAGATATACAGAGTTAGCTCCAATGTTCAAATGATTATATTCAAGCATCAAGCATATCAAAAGTATCAAAAAACTTCACACACACACATTCACTGAACTTGAACATAAGCTACAACAATGTAAGTAAGTATAATACAAAGGTCGGGAAAAGCACTCTTCTACAAAAAAATGGAGACTACAATGTTCATGTATTTTTGTGTTGTTTGCTTTATGGACACATCTATACACTGAGTCAATGAAATTGAACATTAGCTACATAACTGCAAGTATATATACGAAAGTCCAAAAACATGCCTCAATACAAAAGCTTTAACTCACAGCACATCTTCTTTCACCCTTGTCAGCCTGTTAAGGAAGAGTCATATCATAGCTACTTCAGAGTAACCAGTGAGAAATTACCACTAGTAAACCAGTAGGCGGCACAGTAACTCACTGCTCTCTGCCACCTTGTCAATGATGTCATCTTTGTCAAGTCCCATAAGAGTCTCCTTCTCTGTTGCCATCAAAAGGTTCTCTTGAGTGAGGGAGGTTCTTAGGCGGTTCTTCACAAATTTCAGGGTGGAGAATGTCGTCTCACAAGCCACCTGAGTGATGGATAGGTTGAGGAGGAACTTGTAGCCCAAACCAATGATGTGATATGCGTCCGTGAGCAGATTGTACTGAGACAGGAGAAGATAGCAGCATATCAGGCAACAACTTCTGCTCACCAACTCCACACCTTGATCAGGATCCTCAAAGCCTTCTCCTTATTCATCACTGGCGGTGGCTCTGGTGTTGTACTCCTCCAATGCTGACTGTTTCAGTCTTTCCCACTGTTGTGCAAGGTTGATCAGCTCAGCCTACAATGACTCAACAGTGGCATGTTCATCAAATTCCAATAAGCATTTGCTGAGCTCCTTCATGGCTGTCTTTGGAAGGCCCTTTTCTCTGAACTGAGAAAATGCTTCAGATTCATGCAGGAGACATCTGTATACAGCACTGCATTTGCTGCATTAACAGAGGTGAATATTTTCAACAACAGTGTCCAATACCACATTGTAGATCTTGATTTTGGGCTCATCTTCTGCCAACTCACCTGGCTTTCTCTTCTTTTTTTGTTCTCTTCTCTGGGAGAGCAGTCTGCGCTTCGGCATCACAGTCCTGCTACTCCTCCAGGATGCCATTGGCCCACTCAAAAAAGTTGTCTGCTGCCCTCTTCACACCCTCAAAGTCTTGTCACACTTTCTCAGGTTATCCTCCATTCCCGTAACCAAGTGCTGTGCTGTTACAATATCCATGCCACTTGTTTGCAAGTATTTAGAGAGAGGGGACGTCTGCTCAAAAATCCTGAGAAAAACCTCAGCTGTAAGTATGGTTTCATACTTTGGGAGAGCATCCTTGTACCCTTGGGCCTTGCAGGTTTTATTGTTACATTCTATTCCATTATTTCCATAGTGATGACCACATCCGTGTAAAGTGCATGGTCAGGCTTTGCAAAGCTTCCAAATACTTTCCTCAAGGCCTTGTCTTTGGCCCACCAGCGTGTTTCATCAATTACATCAAGCCGTCTGTGTCTCCTGTCCTCACTGGTTTCCTCCCATAGCTTCATGCGCTTGTAGGAATCTCGAACGAACACTACAATGTCATTCAGTAGTGAGAAAAGGAATTCACTTGCCACAACAACCCCAATGTTGTCAGTTAGAACAAGGTTGATTACATGTGAGTAACACCATATGTGACTGTACGTACATACCCCAACCAGAAGCCATGGATTACAGGCAACACTCGCACTGAGCTATAGGGTAGAGCTTCCGATTTCAAGATGTGGGGCTCTAACCCGGAAGCTTACAAGAAATCCTGCTATGCCCTGCGACGAACCATCAAACAGGCAAAGCTTCAATACAATCTTAATTGAATCATACTACACCGGCTCCATCGCTCGTCTTATGTGGCAGGGCTTGCAAACTATTACAGACTTCAAAGGGAAGCACAGCCGCGAGCTGCCCAGTGACACGAGCCTACCAGACGAGCTAAATCACTTCTATGCTTGTGTCGAGGAAAGCAACACTAAGGCATGCATGAGAGCACCAGCTGTTCCGGACGACTGTGTGATCACTCTCTCCATAGTCGACGTGAGTAAGACTATTAAACAGGTCATCAAACACAAGGCTGCATGGCCAGACGTATAACCAGGACGTGTGCTCTGGGCATGTGCTGACCAACTGGCAGGTGTCTTCACTGACATTTTCAGCATGTCCCTGATTAATTCTGTAATACCAACATGTTTCAAGCAGACCACTATAGTCCCTGTGCCCAAGAACACAAAGGCAACCTTCCTAAATGACTACAGACCCATGCCACTCACGTCCGTAGCCATGAAGTGCTTTGAAAGGCATGGCTCACATCACCACCATTATCCCAGAAACCCTAGACACACTCCAATTTGCATACCGCCCAAACAGATCCACAGATGATGCAATCTATAGGGAGGAGGTCAGAGACCTGGCCGGGTGGTGCCAGAATAACAACCTATCCCTCAACGTAACCAAGACTAAGGAGATGATTGTGGACTACAGGAAAAAGAAGACCGGGGCAGTAGTGGAGCAGGTTGAGAGCTTCAAGTTCCTTGATGTCCACATCAACAACAAACTAGAATGGTCCAAACACACCAAGACAGTCGTGAAGAGGGCACGAAAAAGCCTATTCCCCCTCAGGAAACAAAAAATATTTGGCATGGGTCCTGAGATCCTCAAAAGGTTCTACAGCTGCAACATCGAGAGCATCCTGGTACGGCAATTGCTCGGTTTCCGACCGCAAGGCACTACAGAGGGTAGTGCGAATGGCCCCAGTACATCACTGGGGCTAAGCTGCCTGCCATCCAGGACCTCTACACCAGGCGGTGTCAGAGAAAGGCCCTAATAATTGTCAAAGACCCCAGCCACCTCAGTCATAGACTGTTCTCTCTAATTCCGCATGGAAAGCGGTACCGGAGTGCCAAGTCTAGGACAAAAAGGCTTCTCAACAGTAATCAAATGGTTACCCGGACTATTTGCATTGTGTGTGTGTGTGTCCCCCAACCCCTCTTTTACGCTACTGCTACTCTCTGTTCATCATATATGTATAGTCACCTTAACCATATCTACATGTACATACTACCTCAATCAGCCTGACTAACCTGTGTCTATATGTAGCCTCGCTACTTTTATTACCTCGCTACTGTTATTACATCCATTTTCTGTTTGTGCTATCTTTGGAGTGGAATACATTGGGAATGACTCATTGAGGGGTTTGTTTTGGGTGATACTGAAAATATAAGTCAAAATCCTTGGACTGAGGACGGGCAAAACAATCAAATGGATTTTCAGTGCTTTCACTGTCCCTTTCTATTTCCCTGTACTGGGCTCTGAATCTCTCTCTCTCTCTCTCTGCACATCTGGCTGCTCTGCAGAATGAGATTAACATTGTAAATAACCTCAATTTAAACTTGTATTACTTGTGCAGTCATCGATTGTATGCCCCCCGATTACAGTCCTACTTATAATCTCATAAATAAAGCACATATTAATCTGAAATCATAGCCTACATGTTTAGGGTTTGTGCTCTTTAGTTGTACCTGAAGGTTCCTGCTCGGAGTCTGACTCTGAACTGAACACCATCTCCAGTTCTGCAGGAGCACCTGAAGCCCTAGTGCTGCTGCTTCCTTCTCCACCTTTGCAAAGAAAATACTCTATTATCATAGACACGATCATTAGTGTAATACAGCTCTGGAAAAAATTAAGAGCGGTCTCTTAATTTGGAGTGGCCTCTTAATTTTTCCCAGAGCTGTATATTATTATAGTAACTTGTAATGCTGGTACTAATGGCTCTAATGGACTTTGTCATTGTCTGTGTTGTGTCACACAGGCTACTGTGTTACGTTCATGGATTTATTATGGTTAAATTACTGTAGCCTGTTTCGCTGTACAGTGTATGTGCACTTTCCTTAGCTTATGTGGCATGAGTCATGACCGAATGCTGGCATGTCCATAGTCTAGGTTTACTATTTTTTACTAGTTGCCTTCAATGTCATATTATGATCGCTATGTTGCACTCATTGCTATGATATAATTTCTCCACGAAAACGTAAGACGTGCAAACTGTTTAGCCTATCGGCTGTTGTGTCACTATTATTAGCTAGGCTACTTAGCTAGCCATGCTGGGTGTCGTGTGGGTGTTTTAGCTAGTGTTTTTGACTGACCTGGTCCCTTACTGACGAACATGTCACTTATTTTGCAGCATTTAGCTGCGTCTGTGGCAAGGGCCTTCCTCTTTTTTATTCTCTCCCTCTCTGCTCCACCTTCCCTTTTCTGACCATCCATTTTGCTGTGCGAAGCAGATAGATGGTTGCTATGTGCGTCGCGGAGACACCTGATTTCTGTCATTTTTGGCGCCGCACCATCGATCGGGGACACTGCAACGAGAGAGTGAGAGTCGCGCCTGATGCGTGGATTCTCCGTCAACTCATTCCTGCTTGCAATATTATCGCTGGTCAAGTTGACTATTCCCGGTAGGCCAAAACAACCCTCAGGGCACCGGAAAATGTCCCGGTGCTCCCGACGGCCAGTCTGCCGTTGGTGTTGGTGTGCCCTCTTCAGGACTGTCTCGGTGTGATTGGACCATGATATTTTGTTGGTGATGTGGACAGAAAGAACTTAAAACTCTTGATCCGCTCCACTACAGCCCTGTCGATGGTAATGGGGGCGTTTTCGGCCCTCCTTTTCCTGTAACTGACGATCAGCTCCTTTATCTTGCTCACGTTGAGGGAGAGGTTGTTTTCCTGGCACCACACTGCCAGGTCTCTGACCTCCTCCCTATAGGCTGTCTCATCGTTACCGTGCTTGGCCACGCAGTCATGGGTGAACAGGGAGTACAGGAGGGGACAGTGTGGCAGATGTGCTGTTGCTGACACTTACCACCTGGGGGTGGCCCATCAAGAAGTCATTGATCCAATTGCAGAGGGAGGTATTTAGTCCCAGGGTCCTTAGCTTAGTGATGATCTTTTTGCGCACTTTGGTGTTGAACGCTGAGCTGTAATCAATGAACAGCATTCTCACATAGGTGTTTTTTTTGTCCAGGTGGGAAAGGGCAGTGTGGAGTGCGACTGATATTGCATTATCTGTGGATCTTTTGGGGTGGTATGTGAATTGCAGTGGGTCTAAGATGTCTGGGTTAATGGTGTTGATGTGAGCCATGCCCAGCCTTTCAAAGCACTTCATGGCTACCGATGTGAGTGCTATGGGGAGGTAGTCATTTAGGCAGGTTACCTTCGCTTTTTTGGGCACAGGGACTATGGTGGTTTGCCTGAAACATGTAGGTATTATAGACTCGGTCTGGGAGAGGTTGAAAATGTCAGTGAGCATGCCTGCAGTACAAGTCTCAGTCATCTGTCTGGCTCAGAGGTCTTGTGAATATTGACCTGTTTAAAGGTCTTGCTCATATCGGTTATGAAGAGCCTGGTCACACAGTCGTCCAGAACAGCTGGTGCTCTCATGCATGCTTCAGTGTTGCTTGCCTCAAAGTAAGCGTTTCTTTTTTTATTTCACCTTATTTTAACTAAGCAATTCAGTTAAGAACAAATTCTTATTTTCAATGACAGCCTAGGAACAGTGGGTTAACTGCCTTGTTCAGGGGCAGAATGACAGATTTGTACCTTGTCAGCTCGGCGATTCGAACTTGTAACCTTTCGGTTACTAGCCCAACACTCTACCACTAGGCTACCCTGCCGCCCCGAGGCATTTAGTTCATCTGGTAGGCTCGCGTCACTGGACAGCTCGCAGCTGGGTTTCCCTTTGTAGTCCGTAATAGTTTGCAAGCCCTGCCACATCTGACGAGCGTCAGAGCCAATGTAGTAGGATTGATGCTTTGCCTGTTTGATGATGCGTCTGAGGGAATAGAAGGATAATATTATATTATAAGCGCCTGGATTAGTGTCCCGCTCCTTGAAAGCGGCAGCTCTAGACATTAGCTCGATGCATAATCCATGGCTTCTGGTTGGGATATGTACATACAGTCACTGTGGGGACGACGTCATCGATGCTCTTATTGATGAAGCCGGTGATTGAGATGGTATACTCCAATGCCATTGGATGAATCCCGAAACATATTCCAGTCTGTGCTAGCAAAATTGTCCTATAGCGTAGCATCCGCGTCATCTGACCATGTCCGTATTGAGTGAGTCACTGGTACTTCCTGCTATAGTTTTTGCTTGTAAGCAAGAATCGGGGAGAGAATTATGGTCAGATTTGCCAAATGGAGGGTGAGGGAGAGCTTTGTATGTGTCTCTGTGTGTGAAGTAAAGGTGGTCTAGAGTTGTTTTTCTCTGGTTGCATGTGATATGCTGGTAGAAATGAGGTAAAATGGATTTAAGTTTGCCTGTCTTTAAGTCCCCGGACACTAGGAGTGCCGCTTCTGGATGAGCATTTTCTTGTTTGCTTTTGGCTTTATACAGCTCATTGAGTTCGGTCTTGTGGTGGTAAATAGACAGTTATGAAAAACATAGATTAATTCTCTCTTGTTAGATCATATGGTTTACAGCTTATCATTAGGTACTCTACCTCAGGCAAGCAATACCTTGAGATTTCCTTAATATTAGACATCGCGCACCAGCTGTTATTGACAAATAGACACATACCCCCACCCCTCGTCTTACCAGATGTAGCTGTTCTTTCCTGCCGATGCACGGAAAACCCAGCCACCTGTATATTATCTGAATATTATCTTATTCAGCCACGACTCGTGAAACACAAGTTGGTCATTGCACGTTGGCCAATAGAACGGATGGTAGAAGCGGGTTACCCACTCGCCAACGAATTCTCACATGGCACCCCGATCTCCGCCCCCTGTATTGACGTCTTTTCTTCACACGAATGACGTTGATTTGGGCCTGGTCTCGGAGAAGCAGTATATCCTTTCCGTCGGACTCATTAAAGAAAACATCTTTGACCAGTTCGAGGTGAATAACCACTGTTCTGATATTCAGAAGCTCTTTTCAGTCATAAGAGACAGTAGCAGCAACATTATGTATAAAATAAGTTATAAACAATGCGAAAAAAAAACACACAAAATAGCACAGTTGGTTAGAAACCTGTAAAACAGCAGTCATCCCCTCCGGCGCCATTATTCAGTCAGTGCATTCAACCCAGGCTGTTGTAGTTAAGGACACATTGGTCTTCAAAATAATTGTAATTACAACAAGATATACCTAACTATCTCTGGATAGTGCTAATACAATACTGAGATATTCACCATAATTTGATGCCAGAGCAATGAAACAGTACAATACAGTAAAAGTGCATATTACAGCGTATTAATGAATACCAGGTGTTTTAGATCGCGTACACTTCTAGAGGCTTAAACAAAGGCTTCCAAACTGGCTGTGATTAAAGATCAAAACAGAGCAAATGGACATGGTTAAATATTCAACAATTTAAAAGTTTAAGACCCACTACCACTCCAATCTCTTTCCTATATGCATTTAATTGTTAGGGAATTACTACCAAATATAACTTAAATTGGTACAGGACTCTAATGGGTGCAGCAAATATAGGAACTTAAAATATGTCAATGAGCCAGCGATTCTTTCCTCCCACAATATTTCTCCACAAAGCACCATAAGTTAATGTATGATGCAGTAAATGTATAGCAAAACAGAAATACAGTACTTTATTGTGGAATTATATTGAAAAGAAATTCAGCAATTGCTAATAGTGAATATTGAATGATATATTACAGCATACTAACTGATATTTTGTGTTTTTAAAGAACTTCCAATTTTGAAGCCTTAACAAAGGCTTCTAAACTGACAGTGACTACAGGGAAAATCAAATGACATGGCTAGCCACTCAACCATTAAAGGTTTGAGACTTGCATCCACACCGATCTGTCCCCTACGTACATTTAATTGTTATGGAACCTCTACTTCATATCACTTAAATTGGTACATCACTCTCACTGACAGGTGCAACAAATTTAGGCTCTTACAAGACATGCCTCAAAATGTTATTGAGTGAGAAACAACAATACCACACACCCACTGGTGTTCAGAAGGTTGTTGGTGCTCCAAAGATTCCGTATTGGTACTGTGTTCTGAATTACAGTTAATTAATGGGCAGCAATTAGCTAGTAAGGTACTGTAGAATTCCTGTTTCAGGACAAGGGTTGTAGAATTCCTAAAATAGAGTATATTAACGCATTCTGTGGGGGTACAGCTTTCTCACTCACGGGTGAAACAAATACAGTATAGCCTCTTACAAGGCATACCTTAAAATATGTTAAGGAGCTAGAGACTCTCCCACCCACAACATTTTCTACAATGCGTCATAATTAATACTGTAAAACATTTTTCAGCATTTTACTGTGCGTTATGCAGTGTTTTACTGTTGAAATTACAGGAAGGTCTTACAGTGTGCTGTAACACAAATGTATGGTATTTTACGGTGCAATCAATGATAATCTACTGTATTCAGTTTATACAGTATTATACTGTTGATTAATACAGTAAGTTACTGATAAAATTACAAAACCGGCTAACAACGTATGCGGAAGCCAAAGCACTTATGTATTATGTATTTCTCATCGCTCATACACAGACTACACTATGGATCATCATGCGTCATGGTTTGACAAACGAAATAAAACAGATTCTAAAAAACTGTATCACCTGAGTCTGTCCCATGTAATTACATGAAATGCATACAACTTGTTTAATTTAATATAAAATCTACTGTCTTCCCTAGAAAACGTTTTTTGGGGCATTTACAAAGCATCTATTTGATATTGCAAAACAGCAAATTCTAAGTGTTGTTTTCTAATGTCATGTTGTTTAGATATAGTATGTTTGTATGTATATGTCCTCCACCCACCCATCCATGTGTTCCAGTAGTGGATACGCCTCATCAGAAAGATCATCTCAGCTTTTTCTTGTCCCACGTTTGAGAGCTGTAAACTATTCCCCTTCTCATAGGTGGCATCAACAAACAGTACATGTTTATAGGAGTGTGCAGGTAAACATGTTCAATTTAACTGATGGATCTGAGTCATCTTTGTGCTTTGAGCTGGGTTCAACTAGTATTCGAAACCTTTCAAATTCTTTCAGAGTTTGTTCTATCCTGCCTGGAATGCCAGGTAGGTGGCTGTTACAGTTTTTTTTTTTTTTATCTTATATTCATCCATTAAGCCAGGCAAGCTCAATGAAGCACATATAAAGTGTTTGGAATGATTTTGAATAGTGTTTGAACCCAGGTCTGGTGACTTCCTGGGTGGATTCTAGCAGGATATTTGTGTGGAAAAGGTCAAGAACGAGAAACAACAGAACAGTATTCTTGGAACAGATTGCTGACCATCATAACTCTTTCAGACTGATCACGTGTATGTGCGTGGTTTGTGTTTGTGCATGGGTGGAAATAGGTTTTGCCATGGTTACCATTTCATTGTAACTATACCTTTTTTGTAATGAGCCAGAAGTGTTGGTGAGCTACCAAAGCTTTTATTGCCTTCAACCAGGAGGGATAGTCCAACCCAACCATTTCGTCTGCAAGTTAGATCAGAGCTGTGGCTTAGACAAGTTAGAGAGCTGTGGCGTTGGCTATGACTGCATAACACCAGTCTAACCGATATTCTATCTTATCTCTGTAGAGAGAAACAGGAGACGCCAGGAGAGGCTGGAGTCTAATGTGTATGTTTTGCTCTTCCACAGGGAATTTGTGTCTATTTCTGTTGAATTTAGGAGTGCTGCCTGAACGGCTAGATTAACAAAGGCCAACCTTACACAACAATAGGGTTGCATCACCAAATGGCGCCCTAATCCCTATAAAGTGCATAACTTTTTTGCTCTGATGAAAAGTAGCACACTACGTAGGGAATAGGGTGCCATTTGGGATGTAGACAACATCAGTTTATTACCCAGCCTAATGTGATTTTACCTAATGAAGTCACTAATGAAAGTGACTTATCTTCAAAGAACAACAATAGGGTTGCAATAGTACATGAATAGACACAGCAAATTCTCCAGAGTAATTTTTATTTTATTTTTATGAATCACGACGGATAGTGTGGAGTCTGTGGACCCATATACACACCGGAACAGTGTTAATGGTCCTGAACAGCCATGCTGAAAAGTACATTTTCTCTCCTGGCTAACTACCAGAAAGAATGAAAAGACAGACTGAGTGGACAGGGAGCTAATATTCATGAGCTCGCCTTGACTGGCAGCTCTTTGAAACGCCTATGTCAAGCAACTTGGATGCAGTATTGCAGTAAAATCATCTCAAGCTAATGTGGTGATACCCAAAGCAACTCAAACAACATTGAAATTTCATCAGTGATATCAATCTATTTGTATACATCTCCTGTTTGTCACGTCTCTTGTGATGCGATTCAATGAACCTTTCCCCCCTATTGTTCCATGCTGGCTGAAGACCTAGCCAGTAACTAGCTGACACCAGACACAGATGAAATGGGAAAGATACTGTGTAAGTAGATGTGATAGATGAATAGGGTAAACTTTTAAATATATTCTTTGACACCCTACAGTAAAATTTTAGCACCAGCGGAGTAGTTATCTTGCTGTATAAACCACGCCCCTCTGCAAACATGCCTTCTCTGATGTTGGTTACAAGACGGTATTTATTTCAATTAGATAAGAGAATATGTCACGATGTTCCCTTAATAATGAATCCAAGTTATATGACATTGGTGAGGGGACCAGTCATAGAAGCAACAGTTATTGTTCATACTTTGATCATCATACTTTGATCTGGTCTCATTCAAATATCATCTAATTTTTAAAAAACTTGATTTTGACTTTTTTTTATTACACAATACCATACATATTTCATAAGTCCTTATTTGGAGGGCCTAGTTTTACCATAATAAAGAGTCCTGAAACTCATATAAATATAACTTTGAACAAAAGTATCATATTTCCCATCATGCTCTATAGCAGGTGGATTTTTAGAATTGTTTATTTCCGTATCTATGTTTGTGCATGGTCATTGATTGATTCATTAATTCATTAATATAAATTACTAAACTAATCCAATATGTTACTTGACTTATTGCACACGTTACTGAAATGGTTGTTCCAGTTTAGATGCCTTCGGTCAGTGGTCTCCAATAGTGATGGGAAGTTAGGTGTTTTTCCACATTTGACTCAGTAATGCCCAGCGCACGCAGGGCCCCCTACCAGCGAACGATGAACTGAAAACTTAAAATAGTCATAATTCTACAAGCCTCTGGTTCACATAGTGTTCACTGTAAGGTGCTTATTGGAGCTGTCGTTTGTGACTGAGACTTGTAAAAGCATGCATGTGTTGTACAATGTACATGTGTTGATTGCTAGGCATACAAATACGATTATTTGTTGGTACATTTAAAATTAAGTCTAGTTGTTGCTGCAACTTGACTTAGAGGAATGCATTGCTTGAATGCCGTGAGGTTGATAAGCACAATATCGTTTGTGAACTGTAGCCCCCCAAATGATTCTTGTTTGAGTTTGTTGAGCAGAGGCTGTGTAAATTTTGGTTACAAAATTCCAGTGACCTCCCGATTGAAGGATTTAGGATTTTCTGTATCCGTTTCCAGGAAAAGTCTAACCAGGATTTCTGGAAAACCTGAACATTTTGGGAAGTTACCAAGCTAACATATGGAATTGATTGAAATACCATGGATAATTTAGCTATTTTGATTAGGAATTTTAGGACCAATTTAGGATAACACATCCATAAACGGACAAATAAGAAACCTCAGGAAATATTTTTTTTATGTTGTCACACAACTACCTCCATACTTCAGTTTGTTTATATGTGTTACCTTCAGATTATTCTCGTGACACTTGTGGTGGTTATTGAGAAAAACAGAGTCTCCCCTTTCCATAGAGTGGTCATAATAGTTTGTAGGCCACTACAGATGTTTTCCTGAAAAGACCGATTTTCGTTACTCAAAATGTTCAAGTTGATACAACTCTAATCTGGACCCCTCACAACAGGGTTATTGTTGCTGTTGTTGCTGTTAGAAAGGTTCCTAAAACAAACCCATGCTTTCTTTCATGATTTTTTTTATTTTGACTGGAGCAAGATTGAGCTTAACACTGATGTGGCAACTGCCTGGAAATTATTTCATGATGTTTTTTTTCCAAATAGTAAACAAACATGCCCCATTCTGCAGGCTCAAAGTTAGTGGGCGGGATAATCCATGGTTTTCTTCTGAGCTGTCTTGTATTATTCAAAAACGTAATCTTGCCTGGGCTAAAGCAAGGAAATCATGTTCTGATGCTGATTGGCTTCTTTTTAGGCAGCTACGAAACGAAAGTGTTCTTTTCGTCTCAGAAAGGCCAAGTCCGAATATTTTATGTCTGTTAGTATCACCTATAACCTGAATGACCCTAGAAAGTTTTGGAAGGCTACTAAGTCTATGTCTGGTAACAGTAATGTTAATGAATTACCTTCATGGGTATTGAAGGAGTCTGTTGCTGTATATGACAAAACTGAAATGCTGAATTGTTTCAATTAGCACTTTGTATCATCTGGTAGGCTGTTTGAGTAGTCTCTGTCTCTGTACAACCCTGTGTGGATAAACCGGTTAGAGCTGGTCAAAAGTTTTAGCTTTTTGCCATTCTCAGTGCAGGAGGTACATAAAGCCCTGAAATCCTTAGAACAGAGAAAGCCTGCAGGTCCTGATCTTCTTGATCCCTGTTTTTTAAATCTGTCACCTCATTTCATAGCTGAACCACTTACATATCTGTTCAATTGAATCCTGGAATGTAATGAAATTCCAAAGATCTGGAAATAAGCATTTGTCCTACCACTTTTTAAAAGGGGGAGATACAACTCTTAAATAAATATAGGCCAATCTCAAAGCTCTCACCCCTGGTGAAAATACTTAAATCCCTTGTGAGTGAACAGCTAAAATAGTTTTTATTTATTAACTATTTATTTATTAACTATTTTATCAATCTACCAATCGGGCTTCAGGAAGAAGCATAGCACAATTACAGCAGCCATGAAGGTTTTCAATTCTTTCACTGAATCTCTTGACAAAAACAGCATTGGGTCTCATTTTTTATTGATCTCTCTAATGCCTTTGATACAGTTGATATGCTATACTGAGGCAGAGATTATTGAGCGTTGGTCTTTCGGAGCATGCAGTTGCATGGTTTGCTAACGATATGTCTGCTAGAACTCAGTGCACTCAATTTGATGGGCTCATGTCTGTTAAATTGTCTGTCTGTAATGGTGTGCCCCGGGGCTCTGTACTTGGTCCCCTCTTCTCCACTATTTGTATGAATAATTTAGACAAAAATGTGCAAAAGGCGCAACTTTACTTTTATGCTGATGATACTGTTATTTATTGTAACTTACAAAAAAAATTAAACTGAAGTTGAGATTTTATTTTAGGAATAAAGCCTGTTTTTCTTTTGAAGCCAGAAGGAGGCTAGTGTCAGCTACCTTTATGCCTATACTAGACTATGGGGGTATTTTAGATATGAATGCATCCACTCAGTGTTTGATATCAATTGACACCTTGTCAATCGTAGGCTCAGTCACTGGTATACTTTTATTTACAAAGCCATTTTGGGTTTACCACCATTTTTTGGGGAACATTTTTATTGTTTACAAATGTGGCGGGTTCTCTCTTCTTTCGCAGGACTTTATCCTGAGAATGTTTGTTTTTTTAAGAGAATTTGGTAAAATGGCTTTCATGTACTCTGCGCCATCGGCTTCGAACGCCTTACATAATGTTTTTAAACTGGAAGAATTTGTCCCGATTGGAGTTTCTAATCATTGATGCAGAATTTCGAGACAGATTCTCTGACCTGTCAATGTTTTAAATTTGCTGTTTTATGATTTTGTTATACTCTTGTGAATTATATGTTTTTTACTAGATTACCTGTAGTTTTTCATGTTATCTGTCTGTAATTGTGTAATAACTTGAAGCTGCCTATCTTGGTCAGGATGCTCTTGAAAAAGAGATTTCAAATCTCAATTAGCCCTTCCTGGTTAAATAAAAAAATAACAAAATTCAACTCTTACCCTATGAGGTCCGGAGCCTGCTGGTTTTCTGTTCTACCTGATAATGAATTGCACCAACCTGGTGTCCCAGGTCTAAATCAGTCCCTGATTAGAGGGGAACAATGACTTTGAGGTCCATAGTTGAGATTGAGGGAACTAGAGAGTCACAGTGACTCTATCGGTTTTAGCAATGACTACAAAATCACTTTAAGTAAATGTTCTCTGATATTTTACAGCACCTTCAGAAAGTATTCATGCCCTTGACTTATTCCACATTTTGTTGTGTTACATCCTGAATTCAAAATGGATTAAATAGACGTATTTATTTCACCCATCTACACACAATACCCGATAATGACAAGGTGAAACATGTTTTCTGAAATATTTGCTTATTTATTGAAAATGAAATACAGAAATATCTCATTAACATACAGTACCGGTCAAAAGTTTGGACACACCTGCTCATTCAAGGGTTTTTCTTTATTTTTACTATTTTCTACATTGTAGAATAATAGTGAAGACATCAAAACTATGAAATAACACATCTGGAATCAAAATATATTTTATATTTGACATTCTTTAAAGTAGCCACCCTTGCCTTGATGACAGCTTTGCAAGCTTTTGACATTCTCTCAACTAGCTTCACCTGAAATGCTTTTGCAACAGTCTTGAAGGAGTTCCCACATATGCTGAAGACTTGTAGGCTGCTTTTCCCTCACTCTGCGGTCCAACTCATCCCAAACCATCTCAGTTTGGTTGATGTCGGGTGATTGTAAAGGCCAGGTCATCTAATGCTAGCACTCCATCACTCCACTTCTTGGTCAAATAGCCCTTACACAGCCTGGAGGTATGTTGGGTCATTGTCCTGTTGAAAAACAAATGATAGTCCCACAGCGCAAACCAGATGGGATGGCATATTGCTGCAGAATGCTGTGGTAGCACAAGAGTATGCTGGTTGTGTCCCTTGAATTCGAAATAAATCACTGACAGTGTCACCAGCAGAGCACCACCACACCATCACACCTTCTTCTCCATGCTTCACGGTGGGAACCACACATGCTGAGATCATCCGTTCACCTACTCTGCGTCTCAGGAAGACACGGTGTCTGGAACCAAAAATCCCAAATATGGACTCATCAGACCAAAGGACAGTTTTCCCCCGGTCTAATGTCCATTGCTCGTGTTTCTTTACCCAAGCAAGTCTATTCTTCTTATTGGTGTACTTTAGTAGTGGTTTCTTTGCAGCAATTCGACCATGAAGACCTGATTCACGCAATCTCCTCTGAACAGTTGATGTGTATGTTACTTGAACTCTGTGAAGCATTTATTTGGGCTGCAATCTGAGGCGCAGTTAGCTCTAATGAACTTATCCTCTGCAGCAGAGGTAACTCTGGGTCTTCCATTCCTGTTTCATCATATCACTTGATAGTTTTTGCGACTGCACTTGAAGAAACTTTCAAAGTTCTTGATATTTTCCGCATTGACTGACCTTCATGTCTTAAAGTAATGACGGACCGTCGTTTCTCTTTGCTTATTTGAGCTGTTCTTGCCACAATATGGTATTTTACCAAATAGGGCTATGTTCTGTATACCACCCTTACCTTGTCACAACACAACTGATTGGCTCAAATACATTAAGAAGGAAATGCATTTTAACAAAGCACACCTGTTAATTGAAATGCATTCCAGGTGACTACCTCATGAAGCTGGTTGAGAGAATGCCAAGAGTGTGCAAAGCTGTCATCAAGGCAAAGGGTGGCTACTTTGAAGAATCTCAAATATAAAATATATTTTGATTTGTTTAACACTTTTTAGGTTACTACATGATTCTGTATGTGTTATTTCATAGTATTGATTTCTTCACTATTATTCTACAAAGTAGAAAATTGTAAAAATAAAGAAAAACCCTTGAATGAGTTGGTTTGTCCAAATTTTTGACTGGTACTGTATATAAATTAGATATGTTTCTATTTCATTTTCAATACATTTCATTTTTTTCTTCTAAAAACATGTTTTCACTTTGTCATTATATGGTATTGTGTGTCAATGGGTGAGAATCATTATCATTATCAGGCTGTAACACAACCTATTGTGGAATAAGTTGATGAGCATGACTACTTTCTGAAGGCACTGTAAGTGCAATGGGTTTAATGACCACATTGACATTTATAGTATTGGCTAATATCTAAGGTGATTGAAATAGTAGGAAACAGAGAAAGTCGGGATATATAACTACAACTTTCAAGACTGCCCAAAGGTTCAATTTGGTGTGACTGTCATTGTGCAATGCTTTGCATCATCATCATCATCATCACTTAGCCTACCCATTGTCTTGAGTCTCCAAGTTTCATCACTGCAAGTTAAAAGGCCATACAATTTATATTATGCACAAGGTCACATCATTTTATACTTAACTGTGGGAAAGGGGCAGAAATACCTGTCATGTTGATATGCTTTTCTGTTTGCTTACATGACTGGTTTCACATTTGTCCACTGGCGACCCTTCATTCAAGGCAGTTGGGGCAGCGCCCACCTGTTTTGAGCCCCACCTGTTTAGCTGTTTTGCATGTTATTTTGGCATTAAAATGTGTCACATATCAGTTTGCAAAAAATGAAAAAGTGAATTTGAGTTAACGAAGCCGCATACAAACATGGTCTCTTTTTTGCTTTCTTGAGTAAGGCAGCTCCAAAATGCAGGTGTTTCAGCCCAGCTCCATACTTACTATGGTGGTCGGGCAGCCAGCGGGAAATAATAGGGGTTGGTAATGTTTTCTAGTTGCGCCGTGACTGGCTCAGTGTTCTGTCACTCATGGGGACACTACATCACCGACAATTCTAGCCCCTTGGGTGCTGCCATAGAGTTACGTTAGAAGTAGCCATCCAAGAAGGCTCAAAGTCATTGGCCACAGACAAAATGACGTCAAATCATGTTATATTCAGTTCTCTGCTGTCAATGACTGGAACGAACTGCAAAAATCCCAGAAGCTGGAGACTCATATCTCCCTCACTATCTTTATGCACCAGCTGTCAGAGCAGCTCACAGATCACTGCACTGCAACATAGCCCATCTGTAAATAGCCCATCCATCATCATCATCCCCATACTGTTATTTATTTTATTCATTTTGCTCCTTTGCATCCCAGTATCCCTACTTGCACACCCATCTTTTGCACATCTATCACTCCACTGTTTAATTGCTATATTGTAATTATTTCGCTGCAGGCGTGCTGAGGAACGTGACACCAGTCCGGTGTCACCTGCACCAGTTTCATGCATCTGGCCTCCAGTGCACCTCCCCAGTCCGGTATGTCCTGTGTCTCCTCCACGCACTCGCCCTGAAGTGTGTGTCACCGTTCCGGTACGTCCTGTACCTGCTCCTCACACTCTCCCTCAAGTGCGCCGTCTCAGTCAGGTACGTCCAGGTCTCCAGTGCGCATACACAGCCCAGTACGTCCTGTGCTAGCTCACCGTGCGAAGTGTGTCATTGTTCCGGTACAATTTGTGCCGGTTCTATGCACCAGGTCTACAGTGCGCCTCCACAGCCCAGTACATCCTGTGCTAGCTCCCCGCGCTCACCGTGCGAAGTGTGTCATTGTTCCGGCACCATCTGTGCCAGCTCTACGCACCAGGTCTCCAGTGCGCTTCCACAGCCCAGTACGTCCTGTGCCTCCTCCTTGCACTCTCCCTGAAGTGCCTGTCCCCAGTCCAGTATATCCTGTGCCGGAGTCTTCTTCGGCGCCGTTGCCCGGTCCAGGTGCGGCGTTCTACCCGGCTCCATGGCCGGACCCGTGGTCTGTGTGGGTACTTCGCCCCGCTCCACCGACGCTAGATGCCCACCTTGGGGGGGGGGGGGGGGTCACGCCCTGACCACAGAGAGCCTTTTATATTCTCTATGTTGGTTAGGTCAGGGTGTGACTAGGGTGGGTTATCTAGGTTGGTTTATGTCTATGTTGGCCTGGTATTGTTCCCAATCAGAGGCAACTGATTATCGTTGTCTCTGATTGGGGATCATATATAGGCAGCCATTTCCCCACTGTTTTTTTTGTGGGATCTTGTTTTGAGTTACCTCCTCTTATGTTACGGTTCGTTGTTTGTTTAGTTTTTTAGTTTTTTGTAAGTTTCACAAAATAAAGATGTGGAACTCGGAGCACGCCGCGCCTTGGTCCGTCTCTACACACAGCCGTGACAGTTAGGGTCAAGGTTAAGGTTATGGTTGGGGGGGGGGGGGGCTTGGTAGAGTGCACACAGACAGGTGGTCTGGTCTTCTCTACTCTATCTAGGTGGCCTCAGATCTGAGTGACAACATGGATATCCTGGGAAGGGGACACCAGGGGACAGTTCTCACATACCACCAGCAGAAAAGGCCAGACTGGGTTCAGTCTCTGCTCCCAAGTCTTTTGATCTTATTTTTCTTCATCTTCTGACTGACCTGAAATACGAGCCCTGGTTCTTGTTGGTGGGTCACATCATTTAGTTTTAATTAAACCCTGACCCTGTTTTGGTCCGCCCATGCACTGTTCTCCAGCAGAGTGTGTCTGTGCAATCTCAGGTTCCACAACCTGTTTCTACTGACTCTGCATCATGGCTGCTACAACGCTGACCTAGAAAATGTATTTACTTGAAAACGGAAGACACTTGCAGATGAAAAACATTTAACACTTTACTTGATACCCAGTGTCATAACATGTCATGACATGGTAATAAACATGTCATGATATGTCATAAAAGCTGACATAACGTGTCATAATATGGTGATAACACTGTCATGACACGTATAATTACACCTGTCGTGACATACATTGCGTTATTCTATAGCTGGTCATGACACCGACATAAGAGGGTCAAAACCAACATTTACTCAAATTACTTTTTTCCCTGCCAATAAGTTTTCTTTCGGTTGAAAGTTTGTTTCTAGAATCCTTTGCAGTCGTGTTTTTCTCATGATATTTTTAAATAACTTGTAGAAAATACACTTTATGGCATTGTCATAAAGAAAAATGATCATCCTGTGTCATTTTTTTATACATATTTTTTATCCCCACCCTCCTCTTCGGAGGACACATTATCTTATTTTGTTTTTACAGCTTTTCAGCTACATAAACTGTACATACAGTACCAGTCACAAGTTTGGACACACCTACTCAGTCAAGAGTTTTTCTTTATTTGTACTTTTTTTTTTTTACATTGTAGAGTAATAGTGAAGACATAAAAACCATGAAATAACACATATCATGTAGTAACCAAAAAAGTGTTAAACAATTCCAAATGTATGCTATATTTGAGATTCCTCAAAGTAGGCACCCTTTGCCATTTACAGATGGCATACAAGTTTGTTGTCAAGTCACATGAAAGATCATGTGTTCGAGAAGGCATTTCTGCCAAAAAAACCCACACATTTTGATTAAAAACAAAAGTTTATATTCTAACATATCTCCTGTGAAGTAATGCCCCGCGACATACGCCTAGTTTCCTGAAATGGATCACATTTGATGTGCATAGTACTTTTATATACAGCAATCACATAACAATAATACATTACCAAACATAAACTCTTTAATCCCGCCCCTCAGCCACTCTCAGCCCATCCCAACTATCACCATAGACCACCCTCATTTGGTTTCCATGTACCATATATTTTTCATTTGTGCTGTGATGTTTACATACATTCATTATGAATCTTTCTATTCGCATAGTATCCACAGATTGTGAGCTAAAGATGAAAACCTTGCCTACAAGTATTATTATATTATTGATTGATTGACTATGGCTTTCCAAATCGCCCAACACTGCTATTTGTAAGGATCATTTTAAGTAAATGTTGTGATATTTCTGAACCTGTGACCAGAAACAATCTACATGGGGGCAATACCAAAATAAATGACCAAGTGATTCTGTCTCTTCACAGCAAAATCTACAGAGCTGAGAACCTGTGTAATTTACTTGGTTGGACTAAGGAAATACACTTTATGACACCGTCAAGATGATAATCATATAAGAAAACATAAGATAAGCATATCACATACATGTCCTTATATCAGTCCTCAGTCAAAAAGAGGGTGTCTTGTCCTGCTCCTGAAATCTGCTCCTGCATTCATCCCAGTCGGCAGCAACAGAGCACTGGGGTAGGTGCATATCTGATATGAATGTGTGCACGATTACAATGATAATTGAATATGGTCAATATTTTGTTATTTTCTGAAAACATGCTCTTGACATGTAGGCTATGGTGTAATGGAATGTTTTACCATGTGTGGTAGGTTATGTGGGCTTTGAAACACTTATGTAGGTGTCAGAACCAGCCATAAAAGAACTACCATGGTAGGTTTTGTGGGTTTGTAACACTTTTATGTGGATGTCATAACCAGCCATAAAATAACCAGCCATAAAATCAGGCCCAATTGTTTCTGAGCTAATAGCCGGCGGGCCAGAACATAATTAGCAAATAATATTAGCACAATTAATAGGCCTACACTACAAACTGAACAACATTTTTAACACATCTGATTAGTACCACTGGTCATCACAGTGAGCCAGTCTCCCAGCCTACCCAGCCATCTGCCCAGGTCAGCGATGCGCTACTGTCCCTTCCAGAGAAGTATGACGGTACTTCATCGAAATGCTGTGGCTTCCTACTCCAGTGCTCCCTCTATTTCACCCATCAGACGGGAACCCCCACCATCGAGAGGTCCAAGGTTGCCACTGTCATTTCCCTGCTAACCGGGCGGGCGTTGGAGTGGGCTACGGCTGTCTGGGAGAGGGGAGAGGAGGAGTTGGGTTCCTATAAGAGGTTCATGGCTCTGTTCAGAGCGGTCTTCAACCATCCTCCAGAGGCCAGAGAGGGAGGTGAGCGACTTCTCCAACTCCAGCAGGGTGCCCAAACTGCTGCGAAGTATGCCCTCACCTTTTGTACTGTGGCAGCCTCCAGTGGATGGAATGAGCCTGCGATCCGCACTCTCCTCCAGAGAGAAATGCATGATGAGGTCCAGACAGAGTTGGCGTGTCGGGATGACAACCTATCCACTCATCGCGATGGCCATCCGTCTGGATAACCTTCTTCGGGAGCCACGGTGCCACCTCACCACTCGCCTCCCTCCTTTGGCTGTAGTGAGGCAGAGCCTGAAACCGTGGAGTTAGGAGCCACATACCTCTCCCAGGCAGAGCGGCGTCGCCGGAGACTGCTGGGGTTATGTCCCTATTGCGGCCAGGAGGGGCACCAGCTTAAGTGGTGTCCAGTGCGTGCCAACCCAGAGTCCACTAGGGCAGAGGGCCCGCATGAGTATTCATCATCGTGTTCCGCCAAACCCTTTCTAATTCCCATTTCACAGGCTGGCTGTCCCTCAGGTGTTGTCTCTACAGCTCTAGTGGAGGCCGGTGCCGCGAGAATTTCATCAACCAGGCCCTCGCCTCCTCCCTGAACATAACTTCGTACCTCTCCTTTCCTTTTCCGGTGCAAGCCCTGGACCATTGAGATCTGGCACAATCACACACATCACAGCACCACTCACCCTCACTGTGGTACCCATGCACCAGGAAAGCCTTCCATTCCTCATCAACACTGCACCCGTACACAAAATCATCCTCGGCCTCCCTTGGCTCCAACGTCATAACCCTACCATCTCCTGGTCGAG
This sequence comes from Oncorhynchus mykiss, assembly GCF_057628025.1. Taxonomy (NCBI): domain Eukaryota; kingdom Metazoa; phylum Chordata; class Actinopteri; order Salmoniformes; family Salmonidae; genus Oncorhynchus; species Oncorhynchus mykiss. The sequence goes on from NC_143025.1 coordinate 35,419,245, forward strand.
GATGAAAATCACCTCCTGGGGTCCATGATGCCGGAAGACCTGCTTTCCCGTACCTTGTGGTTCCATGCCGGTTGAGAGTCCTGTAAGTACCCTCCAGCCCATCCATCATTCCTCCGGTATCGTTGGCCTTGCGTTTTTTGGATGTAGATGTGGACTTCCACCAGGTTCTGGAGAGGGAAACTGCTCCTGCTACCTGCCCTCCAGAATGCATCACTGTTCCAACAGGGGTAAGAGATCTGCTGAGAACCTGGGCACACACATCCCTCGCCACTCGACACCCAGGTATCACCCGCACTATCCAATCCCTCTCCAATAAATACTGGTGGTCCACCTTGGCGCAGGACATCACCCGCTATGTCAACTCCTGCTCCATATGTGCCCAAACCAAATCTCCCTGGCACGCTCCAGCAGGGAAACTACTTCCCCTTCCCGTGCCTCAGTGGACTTGGTCCTATTTGTCTGTAGACTTCGTTACCGGTCTCCCCCAGTCTGATGGTTTCACCACTGTTATGGTTGTTGTGGACAGATTCTCCAAATCCTGCCATTTTATCCCTATCCCTGGTCTCCATACCTCTCTCCAGGTCGCTGATGCCCTATTCAGCAGGTCTTCCGGCACTATGGCCTTCCGGAGGACATCATCTCCGACTGTGGCCTCAGTCCAACGTGGAGGTGGAGAGGACCAACCAGGAGCTGGGGAGGTTCCTAAGGAATCACTGCCAGGACCGACAGGGGAGTTGGCCCGGTTCCTTCCCTGGACAGAGTGCGCCCAGAACTCACTTCGTTACTCCTCCACCGGGCTGACACCTACCAGTGCATCTTGGGATATCAACCGACCCTGGCTCCATGGACTCTGAGCCAGACCGAGGCCCCTGCAGTGGACAAGTGGTTCCGTTTGCCATCAGAAGGATCAGGCAGGCTGCCACCACAGTGAGGCTCCCGTGTTCCATCCTGGTGATCGGGTCTGGATCTCCACCAGGAACCTCCCGCCCCGCCTGCCCTCTGTCAGAAGCTGAGCCCCCAGTTTGTGGGGCCCTTCAAAGTCTTCCGGAGGGTCAATGAGGTAATTTACTGTTTACAACTCCCGACCAACTACCCGATCTCACCCTCTTTTCGTGTTTCCTTCCTCAGGCCGGTGTTTCCTGGTCCCCTGGCTGATGCCGTCCCCGCGACACCCCTCCGCCTCCCCTGGACATTAATGGGATCCCTGGCTATGCTGTCAGGTCTCTACTGAACCCCTGACGTCATGGGGGTCAGCTTCAGTACCTGGTGGACTGGGAAGGGTACAGCCCAGATATGGACTTGTCATTTGTAAGGTTACTGCACTTCAGCACAACGAAGAAACGACAGGCAGAAGGACCAGGCCTTAGCATTGTCACAGAGGTGATGGAAGATTTCATCAAGCAGCTGAGGGACAACTTCTCCACCAGATTTGAAGACTACAGCATGCCCAAGGATATCATTGTCTTTGTCCGTGATCCTCTCACAGTCCGCCCAGGTGGAGAATTCTCCTCCCTTGCTAAGAAAACGATACCCTTCCTCGATAAGGCCGCAATTCAAACTGAGCTGATTGAATTCCAGACATTGAGCCAAATCAGTGATGCGCTCAGGAGTGCTGAGTTCTTGTGTGCGTTTTGGGTGGCATGCTCAGAGGAATAGAGCACAATAAAGAAACTTGCATTTTATGTGCTAACAATGTTTGGATCGACTTGTGATACTACAAGTCCTCCTTTTCCTCTATGAACGCAATCAAGACTCATGAGAGTAACTGGCTTTTTAACTCAATTGAGGACTGCCTGGGCATTAAAATCACATCCTTCTCACCCGACATCCACAAGATCGTATTTCCCTCCACAAGAAGGGAAATGCAACTTTTCCCATTAAGTAAGTAAGTAAAGTGCTTATCCAGAGATATTTAGGTGTCATGCTGACAGTATTTTCTGTTTATTCTGTCATTACAGATGCAAGCTATTCCGAGACTACCGATACAGACATTCAGACACAGACGTCACCATGTCGGTTGTTACATTTTTGACCAGTTGCAATTGTAGGCCTAATTTTAAAAATCCCACTTCTATTAAAAAAATACATATATTAAATTAGACCATATTTTTTTATTGTGAAAGATACTGCAAAGACACATAGTCTATCTCAGCCAGTTAAGTTATTTTATATAGGCCTAGGCTCGTAAAACATATACTCCAATTAAGCACACTTTTTGTTTGTAAAGTCAAATTAAAATGAAGATTATTGTTAAAATGAGTTACTCATCTGGTGTAGTTTTTCTCCATCTGTTGCTGTGCGCCACTTGCAAAAGAAGTTATCTATATTTGCATCACCAGCTGCTGTTCACCTCCTATTGATTGCGCTGTGTTTGCAGCTTTACGTTTCAGCACCACATAATGGTCCACTGCCTGCTTTATTAGTTGACTGTCTCCTGCATTCTTTCTCCTCTTGAATTAAGATCAAATGTAACTTTTGCATTATTTAGGCAGGCTAACGTCCTTCTTGGGACATTGCATTTGGGACTTTTTGCATCTTGGGTCCGAGATGTTTTTATAATGACATTTCCTTTTATGCAAAAAATATTGATAATTTATTTGGTGGGTTATGGGGGGGACAAATAATATTGCTGGCAGGCCAGATTTGGCCCTTGAGCTGCCAGTTCGGGAACCCTGACATACACAGTTCACATCTACAGTAGGGACAGAAGACAGAGAAACAGGTGGTCTGTTTTCCAATTATAATGTTTAATGTATGTCAGACACTGACGGGATAGATTATAGGACGTGATGTGCTCTGGAACAAGTTGTAATGTAATGTGGACCAGGTTTCTTCAGCAATCCTCTTTTACAACGTTGATCAACTGCTTGTTTTCTCAGGTCGCCCGATGCTTTAGAGATATCGTCACGTTTAGTATGCTTTCCAGAAATAGACCGAGTGGTTCACTGTGTTCCTAGCTCAGTGGAGTGGAATCACTCCATCTAGTAGTTCCTTACAGGTCCCTCTGGGCCACAGGTGAGTTAGAAAAGAGAAAGAGAGAGGTGCTGACTACAGAACCAGAAGCCTATCCACTGAGACTTGTCTCAGTCTCCTTATTCTCTCTCCCTCAATACAGCAATGTGAGTAATAGGCATATATTTGTGTATGCTTGCTTTGTTCTGTACTCTACCCCACAGTGTTTTACAAGGGCATTCTGTTATAGTAGAATCAGTGCATAAACCATTCTATAATTAACAGGTTCTCAACTAGAGATGGCATCTGAATAGAAGTCTCCAGTCTGGGTAACAGAGGGCTGTAACGATACCCCGTGCATACCAGAACAGACTAGTGTTCCCCGGATATAGGCATCCTAAGCCTGGGAGGAATCCTCTGCCACCAACTCATTCACAATACCTGGATGCTGTGAATCAGCAGGAGAGCTGAGGAACCTGGTAGCTTTGAACAACAGGGGGATCCAGGGGACCATGCCGGACCACACAAAAACTGTCTGACCCCTGACCTCTAACCCTACCTCACCACAGGACCAGTAGACCCCAGGTCGAAAGAGATATCAGATAAATCAACCTTTCTCTAATTCTCTAAATCTAGCCCCCCAGTGCCATTGTGAGCCTTACTCAGATGCCAAGATTACGAGTTTCCTTATAGACAGAAACCCCATTGGAATAGGTGGGTGGGTGGATGGATTCACCGGCCAACCACAACAGGGGGCTTGACCTATAGGGCACAGGTTAATCAGGGTCATGTTCTATTTTGGATTCACAGAGTGATAACTTGTGATGATTTTAGACTGGAAGGACGGTTGGTGACTATAAAGCTTTAGTTGGAATATACTGTATATGTAACCTATTGATGCAGCTACTGTGACCTCTTTATAGGCCTTTTCACTCTGCATTGTTCTTTGCCCCAGGCTATCTTAGCCCCAGGCTAAGACTGGCCCTTGGCTAGTTTATCCTGGTATTAGTTAACCCTGGGCTAAGCTTTAGGATTCACACGTGTATTCCAAAGCCCTGGAATAACGGACAAACACACATGCAACCAACAATCTATCTCTGGCACACGACCAATGTTATAAGTAATATTACATTATTTCCTCTTGCTTCTAGCCTAGCATTTTATTTCCAATACTGATGGTTTGTATAAACCTTGCTTTCTGCCTGTCCGACCTCGGAAACTGTTTCACTTTTGAAATGTGATGTCGCCCATGTACAGAGAATGCTGTGCACAGACAACACATCAACTTTTCTGATCCAGGCAAAATCATGCAAAAATATGATTATCATGGATAGCTATATCCATTTAAATGTAAATAGAAAAGCTATGAAAACAGATGAATATTGAGCATTGGCTGCCCTTCCAACTGTAGAGTTTGTGGCTTCAGTTGGCTAGCGAAGTCAGTAAGTGAGAACGATTGCATAACAATCGTTTTTGTTAGCCACAACAACCAATACTTTAGCACAGATGAAAGTATTAGTTTTTTTCTCAGGTTTTTGTCCTCAGATAGACGGATGAAATAGTATAAATGTACTTATTAAAATAGTGTGCAGATTGCATCACATCCATCACAAGCATATGCAAATTAAGTGAAAGTGCTGCTTTTGTGATTAGACAGTGAAATCTCTATGAGTTGTTCTTGAGCCCGTTTCACACTGGCTATTTTGGCACCGTGTTTCTGGGGCCAGCCCCAAAAAGTCGGCGCTAACCCTGTTCCGTCTTACGGCCAGCTAGCCCTGGGCTAAGGTTGGTGCTAGCCCACTTTAGAATGTGCAAGTGTGAACACTCGCTTAGCCCCCGGCTAAACTCTCCCTTAGCCCAGGTCTAAGGAGGCTCTTAGGTACAGTGTGAGCATGTCTTATCAGAACGTACATGTGTGGTTTGGCAATGTGGAACCTATTGTATTTCACTTTGCTCTAAACAAACAGGTTCTGCTTTGTGAGAAATATAGCCTACATCTCTGCTGTGTTGCAATACTGTAATTCACTTAAAAGGCATAAAAAAGCACTCTGGATCGAGACCGGGAATAACGTTTTTTTTTTTATAGAAAACTACATCAAACAACTCTCTCCCCGTTTAAATACATACCCAGGTTTCGGTTTGTGCACACACTGTCAGCCCGGGATCCGATTTCCCTACTATTATCTATCCTAACAGTCAATGACGGTGTCCCAAATGGCAACCTATTCCCTAAATGTAGGGAACAGGGTGACATTTGGGTTGCAGTCAATGAGCTCTCTGTTGTTCCAGCTGAATTCTATACGACTGAAAATACATCACTCTGACAGAGGCCAAATTGAGTTTAAATGGCTATTTGAAATACAATTATTTCAGTCATCAATTCCTTTTGAAGGGTTCAGCCATCATTCATGTAGAGAGGGAAGGAAAGTTCATTTTATCCATAGGGAAGTCCACTTGTGCAGCCTGGAAAGTACTGAGAACATTATTTCATGGTCATTGGTCCGCGGTAGACATACATGTGAATTTAATCAGCCGGTTGCGCTTACAGTAGGAGGCTATAGCAGAGAGAGGCTTGGGGAATGTGGTGAGGGAGATCTGAACTTCTGATAGAGGTGGATGGGAGATGGGCTTGTGGCGGTGGGCTGGCCAAGTGTCTGGAGCTCCAGAGACAGAGCATATGGGCCCATGTTTGCTTAGCATCTACTCCAGGCCAGAGCAGGGAGGGCCTGTGTGGGCTGGAAAGGACAAGGCTTTCTGCTTTAAGTCAGGGACTGGCAGTGTGGTCTCCTGGCTGCCTGTCTAGCTGTGAGGATTGTGCCAACCCCGCTGGAGGACCTCATTAATATTCTCCCTATGAGCAGAGGTCAACAAGGTCCTCATACAGTACCTCTAAACCACTACACAAGAACAGTCCGGGTGGCAACTACGTCCTGATGCTTTTGGACCACAACAGTCTGCTGCCAGGACCTCATACCTTTAGACCACAAAACTACTCACAGTCACTGGTCACAGTCCAGGGGTCAACTAGCTCCTCATGGCTCTACAGACTACAAAACTAGTCAAAGACTCAAAGTCCAGTGATGCCTGCTGCCCCTGTCCAACCCCTCCACAGTCACCTGTGACTCGTAACCCAAAACACGTGAGGATACTGAATCAAATTCAGGTTTTATACATTTTTGGTTGTGGTCGTGTTGGTCCTGCTGATGCTGTTCACTGAGCAGTCATGAATAACGACCTGGCCCCAGAGTCAACAGTGCGACCTGGAGTCACTCCTCAGTGCCCCTGTGAGCCCTTCTGTCTCCTGCCCCGGTGCCCCAGTCAAGCCCCAGGCAGCCTCCTGTCCTGTCTCACCGCCCTAGCTCCAGGTAGGCTGGCACAGGGGCTTGTCTCTCACCGTCAGACAACCTCCCAGGCTAAGCACTGCTTGATCAGCGGAGGGTGGCAAGATCAAGCACCAGCAGCATCCATTGAGCCAGTCAGCCTTCCACCGCTGCCCAAAGAAGGCAACCCTCTGTGGGGCTTTAATCTGCTGTTTGGCGATGCTATGGCTTCATGTTAGGGGTGGAGAAGAGTTCCACAATCTGGAAAAGACTACGTTCCAAATGGCTCCCTATTCCCTATATAGCGCACTACTTCTGACCAGAGTCCTATGATTCCTGGTCAAAAGCAGTGCACAACATAGGAAATAGAGTGCCATTTGGGAAGGACATTTAATGTTTAGAGCTGGCTGACCCTGTAGTCAGTCGGGTGGGTTTGATTACAGGCCAATCTTGATAACTCCTCTAAAGCTTGAGATTTAGATTGCACCCCAGTCGCTTTCGGGAACTTTGGTCATGAAAGCTTGCGTCCCAAATGGCACACTACACTGTAAGAAAAAAAGGTGCTAAATAGAACCATATAGGGTTCTTTGGTTTCTCCCCATAGGACAACCCTTTTTGGTGCTAGTTAGAACCCTTTGCCTAAGCGTTCTACCTAGAACCCTCTATGTAGAGTTATTCATAAAACCCCCAGTATATTGTTATTCTTCGAACCCTACATTCGAACCCTACATCTTCGAACCCCACATTCACTATGTAGGGTTCTACCAATAACCATTTCACCATCTAAAGGTTCTTTCTGGAATCCTATATGAAGGGTTCTACCGAGAACCATTTCATCTTTGGAGGTTTCTTTCTATACCCTCACGTCCCTGAATGTTCCACAGTTCCACTCTACCAATCAAAAAGCTTTTGGTACAAAACCCTAACTATATTTGTAAGTTCGGTGTCCAGTAGAGGTCGGTGTTAAAAAGCAGCTTGGAATCTGAGAAAAAGCACGTAATCAAATGAAGTTTCGGACGTCATTGATGACATCCTTCTGATAAAGTGATACACACATTGGCACACTGCTTCCAAGTTAGCTGCTTAGAGATTTCGATGCATGCCTATGAGCTCCAGTATCAAACGTAACATCACTACTGTAAACCAGGCCTTTCCTAACACCAATGTGTTAGGAGTGAAAGGCCTTATGATATACGTCATTATTGTCGTAAATAATTGTATTTGAAATGCTAATAAGGCTGGTGGAACCGTTCATCGACGGTTCTAGGAAGAACCCTCCAAAGATTAAATGGTTCTCGGTAGAACCCTTCATAGAGGATTCTAGCAAGAACCTTTAGATGATAAAATGGTTCTTGGTAGAACCCCTGGGCGGCTGGCCCAGACGGCATCCCTAGCCGCGTCCTCAGAGCATGCGCAGACCAGCTGGCTGGTGTGTTTACGGACATATTCAATCTCTCCCTATCGGAGTCTGCTGTCCCCACATGCTTCAAGATGGCCACCATTGTTCCAGTACCCAAGAAGGCAAAATTAACTGAACCGAGTGACTATCGCCCTGTAGCACTCACTTCTGTCATCATGAAGTGCTTTGAGAGACTAGTCAAGGATCATATCACCTCCACCTTACCTGTCACCCTAGACCCACTGCAATCTGCATATCGCCCAATAGGTCCACAGACAATCCAATCGCCATCACACTGCACATTGCCCTATCCCATCTGAACAAATGGAATACCTATGTAAGATTGCTGTTCATTGACTACAGCTCAGCATTCAAAACCATAGTACCCTCCAGCTCAACATTAAGCTTGAGGCCCTGGGTCTCGACCCTGCCCTGTGCGATTGGGTCCTGGACTTCCTGACGGGCCAGCCCCAAGGTGGTGAAGGTAGGAAAGAACATCTCCACCTCACTGATCCTCAACACTGGGGCCCCAAAAGGGTGCGTGCTCAGCCCCCTCCTGTACTCCCTGTTCACCCAGGACTGCATGGACATGCACGCCTCCAACTAAATCATCAAGTTTGCAGACGACACAACAGTGGTAGGCTTGATCACCAAAAATGACGAGACAGCCTACAGGGAGGAGGTGAGGGCACTTTCTGTATTGTTGTTAAAATAATTATCTCTTAAGCATGCTAAATAATGCCATATATTCTGTTTTTGAAATGTTTTAAACTTGGCAAAAAAGGGAAGCATGATGTGATTCTGGTATTATATTTGATTATAGGCTATTAAATGCCAATGACGTACCCCTGTACCACTGAGTTTTGATGAAAAGAGTAGAGAAAATGGTTTTAGATCTGATAATCATACAATATTGCTGACCACCAGATGTCACTAATTTGTATTGTGAACAGATAATGAAGCGCAGAGTAATGAACCGTTTATCGGCACAATTTGGTGAATGTGAAAAGACTCCATCAGAAAGCCTCGGTTTTCCATAACTAGTTTACAGCCACATGAGGCCTGCAAGTCACATTATGCTGGCTTGCAAAGTGATGTGTAATTCCTATTGGAATCCAGCCACAGTTAGAATATCCAAGAAGTGGAATCTTTCTGTCACCTGCAACCTGCATTCAGAATGACTGCCAGGGTAGAAAAAATGGAATATGAAGACTACCTCAATCCTCTAAACTGGAACAACCATCCCAAGGGGTGCAATAAATTGTCTAATTACTAACACATGGGATTAGTTTAAAAAATAATGATGTTATTTATCTTTGTGTAGCATAGAATGTATCAATCAATTTGCATGCAACAACACAGATATTGAAACAAACAATTATGAAAATCAGCCTGCAATAGTGCATGCCGGAAAATATGGCTTCATGTAGAACCCTTCTTCCCTTCCGAAGAACCCTTCTTGCCTCCCAAAGAACCCTTCTTGCCTCCCAAAGAACCCTTCTTGCCTCCCAAAGAATCATCAAACACCCTTTCTTCCAAAAAACGGTCTGTATGTCAAAGGTTATAGGTAGAACCCTTTGCCTTACAAAGAACCCTTGTGCTGCAAACAGGGTTATTCAGATCAAAACGTTTTTTGGTAGAACTCTATCCCTCCACAAAGAACCCTTTTGGAACCATTTTGTCGTAGTGTTTTTCTCTATTTAGTGCTCCCCTTTTGACCAGGGCCCACAGTGCACTGCCATTTGGTAAGTAACCAGGCTCATTACTGAGGTTTGTTTTATCAAGTGTGTGACTGCTGGTTTGAATAGCCTTATCTCCGAAACAACAAGCTTTGGGTCAATTGTGGTCAGATAGAAAAGTCTGGGTATTGATTCCACATCAAGCAAATACTTGCCCTGAAAACCACTTGAAATACAACCTCTTTCAATACAACGTCCCTTTCTTAAAGCGTTGGTCAATTGCTGTCAGATAGAAGTCTGGGTATTGATAAGTACTTGCCCTGAAAACCACTTGAAATACAACCTCTTTCAAGTCAATCAAGTACTGATATGTCGAAATATCACAAAGGTCATTCAACAGGCAAAACGAGAAGACAATATAACAATTACACATTTTTATGGGTGGCAAATTATGATTGTTAGAGGTAATTTAGGTCTATAGTTTTTTTCATGATATGACACATTATACAAGTACTGCAGTGCAGTGTGTAAAGCTAATGCCCTAGGGCTGAGCTCAGCAGCAGTGTGAAAGCATTTGGCGCTAATAAAAGGGGTGTAACTCATATCTGTTGGCCTTGAAGCGCTCATTTATATGCGCAGTTAATAGACACCGCCAGTCGGGCTCAAGCCTTTGGAGACCTACTAATGGAACGCGCCAGACGTTCAAACTGAACCGGGTCAACTTTCGGGTCAAAGAACAACATAAGGAATCAAGTTAATTTTAATCAAGTTACATTAAAAGAAGGAACAAAAATCAGTAAGTAGGCCTTGTTATAAGCTTTTGTAGGTTGAGTGTCATGTCGCAGAAAGCAACCTGTGTATTGTGTGTGGGAACATGTGATAGATGGTGGAATTTGACACCCCAGGCTTTAAAAAAGCTGAGCCAACTCACATCTGTATTTGGAGCTACATTTTAACACTAACATCTGCAGTTTGCAGTGAAGAAAGAGGGAGACGTTTTCTATTCAATGAGAACGATACCTGTGGCGCGTTCGGTCCATAACGCATCTCGTGCGCATTTTTGCCCATTGTGGAACATACAGAATCCCAGGGTCAGGCGAAGTTTAGAACTCGTATAGCCTGGCAATGTGGACGTTTTGATAAAAATGTGGCCGCATATTTGTTTAATTGAAACTGTGATTGTGCTACTATGCCATGTTTAGAAGAGATATCCAGAGAAAGCTTTCTAGGGGGTAAAGTGCCATTGCATTTAGATGTATTTTTATAACGTTTAGATTTTTCTGCTCATACACACGTCCATGATTGGGAAGCTTGTCAGAGTCGTTAAAGGTAAGAATAAAATAAACACTGTTGTTTTGTGGGATAGTTGTATAATAATCAATGTTTATTCAAATGTATTGTTTGTTTTTGCTTACAACAAGCAAACAAAGTTAACATAGCCTATACTATATAGAATATGTCAGGAAGCGCAGCTTAGTTATTGTAGTCATGTTCAAACTCCAACGCGGCTTGAACTGGACTCCTTTCTACCGTGCTCTGTAATGATCATTTGACTTTATGCCAAATGTGCATGTAATTCAATGTAACCTATAATCGTTTGTATTGCTATCAGACTCTGATAAAACCAATGATAGCAGAAATACTAATCCTACTTCTACTTATCATAATAACTGATATTGATTATATCTTACTACTACAACGCATGATTAAGGTGGTCATAATAACAACAATATTAATAATAGTCCAATAATAATAATAGCAATAACAATAAAGATAATAAAGTGATTGATAACAAGCAATCTAACTTTAATTCCATTCAATACAAATGTTAGCTTGTTCCTTTTCTGTCTGCATATTTGTGTTTTTAAAGCATGTATTCACTTGACAGCATACAATTAATTAAATATATTTATCTTCTAATTTGAAATGCAGAGAATGTATAACAACAAAGCAGTGTAAAAGAAAGAGATGTTAAAATACCTGGAAAGTCAAACGTTCATTTGATTACGCAGTTGGATAGTAAAATGTACATCGCAGCCACACTATGCGTAAATGCGGATCGTGGACTGATATTCCTTAGAGCGCGAGCGGGAAAAACTGGCGCACAGATAAATTGTGATTTCAGGCTGTTTGTTTTTTAAATCATCGGGGTGACTGGTCACTTTATTTTCCTGATCACACAGATGTCAGTCTGTGTGGTAATATTGAGGTCAGCGCCTCTTAAGCGTTCTCCAAAGAGGGCGACAATGCACCTGCTACTTGTGTGATTAAATTGTTTAGCTCCGGACAATAGCGGTTCATAGATAAAATCACTGAGCCAAACCAGTAAAAAAAACAGTAAAAAAATTCCGTATTACAACCTACATTAAGTTGTAATAAGTCCGCTGTTTACTATATAACCCATTGGTTAATACACCACCGTGATATACAACAAGGCAGTGACAACAAAAAGACAACAGGCAAACATTGCCCGAAAAATTCAACTACTTATATAGCACAAAACATGAGAGCAACATCTTTCCAATGAAGTCTACAAAGCCAACATTGCATGTAACAAGAAGTTATATCACCTGCAGCATGGTCAAGCAAGTTAATACAAAAGTACCTTGAAGAACAATGGATCCTCAACTACAACAACATTCTCAGTAATGGTTACAGAAGCGTTTTACTTGCTATGACTAATATGTGTATTTTTAAAATCAACCTTAGTCTCACTCACTGAATGTAAGTCACGCTGGACAAGCGCTTCTGCTAAATGACCAAAACGTAAATGCAAAAATCAACTCTTTCAATCACACTGCTGGGTACTATTCTAATGAGCTTGGCCCTCAAATATTTGTATTTCGACTTACAGTCAGTCGGTGCATTAAACTAAGGTAGATAAACAAAAACAAATCACAGTCATACCATTACCGCAAATGTTGTTGTAGTTCAGCGGGTACTTTCAAGTTTATTTTTGTATTAGAGAATACAAAATACATTTATTCCAATTAAACTGTTACAAAATACTCTACATGAATTGTAGTTCATGGCAGTGAAATACAAATGACAAAATAAGCATTGAAACTATTGAAAAACTTATATCAAATATATGTAACAGAAATACTGCCCGTCTTTAGCACTAGTTACCTGCATTGTAAATCTGCAACAGTGCACTATCCACTTTCCTTCCAGTAATGCACTGTACATTCTAGAAATAAAGCATGTTGCTGTAGTCAGGTGTACCACAAATATGCTGTAAATATGTGTTTCAGTACAGGTCCTGTAAATCTACAGTAATTTACCGGGTTCTGAGCTGCTAGTAATTTACTGTAAAAATGACAGGATTTTTTTTTTACACTGTAGACTCATAGCGCAGTTGCCGCCTCACAGCCTTACTATTAGCCCAGCTGAACATCTGCTCCACACAAGTCACGCTCACACGGAAGGAGCATGCTGGGAATGCAAACAGCCTCCACTTAATTTGTAAAAGCCAAATTTATAAAATGTCTTCCAGACAGGGACTCATCCATCAAGAGGCTCGGAGTGGGTCCGCCAGGCCGCTGGGCTCTGTGGGCGGGCTTTGGCTCTGTTTACTGCTCCACACGCACACACACATGCACACACGTATGCAGCCACGCACGCTCACACATACAACTCTTTAAAATATCATAGTAGGCCAGGTAACCTAGCAGTTAAGAGCATTGAATCCCAGGTGAAAAATCTGGCGATGTGCTCTTGAGCAAGGCACTTAACCCTATTTGCTTCTGTAAGTTGCTCTGGATAAGAGTGTCTACTAATTAACTTAAATGTAATACACACATAAACATACATTTAATCCAAATATAGTGTTTTTTCGGTAGTGTACTGTTAAAGGGGCCAATCTGCAGTTGAAACAAAAACAAGTGTACTCCCCGCCCCTGTTTCAGTAAAAAGCTGAGTGATGGGGCTAGAGAAATGTAACCACTCTCAAATTCATAGACAGAGCTAATGGCTGCAAGGACTGCCCATCCATGATATCAAATTATAGTTGTGACCATGTTTTGAGGCTATATAGTATTCGCTTACATTTACTTCGTGTAGAAACATTGGAGTAAAACAAGCTTATATTTTGGATTCTGAAGGGGTATGACAGTTGAACTAAGGTCATGAGGCATTTATAAGTTAAATGAATCAAGAATCAATGGGTACATATCATTCATTTGTAAGTCCAAATTGCGCCTTTACGGAAGTGGAATAGTGTTTTGTTTGGACGATTGGAGGTCTGAATTCCATATTAGGCCTAAATTCAATCAGACCAGCGATAGCAGACACCTTCATTGCTGATGTTTTGGCAGTGTCGGAGCTGGAACTGCGTTGGAGCCATCAAAACCGGTGAGCAGCTGCTCTTGCCATCATTGTCATCAAGCCACACCTGCCCCACTCGAGTTGGAAGTTCAGAACGAGAAAGTGTAGGCTATATAAAAAATGATTATGGTCAAATTGAAAAGTCATTCAACCAAATAATGGAGATTTCTATCATGCTAATGGAGGGTTTAGATTACATCTCACATTTCAGGATTCGAACGTGTAAACAAGGCTGTAAGGGATTTCTGTTGATGTGACTCTGTGCAGCCAATGGCAATGTCTGCTTTAGGTATAATGCCAGGAGCCACTTGTGAATTTCACAGCTCTAACGCACTTCCACCTACCGACACCTTCAAAACAACCGCTATACCACTAAAGCGGATCTGATTGAATAGAGCCCTAGCCACAGTACCTTTGGCTTTCTCCTCAGTGGAGAGTTATCTAGACTGTAACCTGCTGTGTATTACTGTATTCTCACGCTGGATAAATGGATGAAGGTGATTACTCTCTGAAGGGTAAAGGGGATCTGGATAAAGGCTCTTTTAGTAATCATTTTCCTTCTTTATTACATACTTACATTGTGTTGTGTTGATATTAAACTTATTCTAGTGAAACAAGTCACTGTAACCAGGGATATAGGCATCCATCTGTGAACACTTGCTTGCTTGCTATTTAAATGCCTTAATGAATGCAGGGCTGTCACGCTGAATAAGGCATGATATGCCACCATACCCTCACGTCCTACTATGACACTTGTTTTGCCATAGCTCAAGGAGTGTTGACATGAAAGGGTGGTTTCTGGAACCTTCAGTACCTTCCAGAACCTTCCATCTTGTAACTTCAGTACAGGAACTAACTGCATGGGTGACTTCTGTATATTGTTCAAAGGTAGTGATGCTTATTATGTTAATGTAACTAAATGTGCTTCATTTGAAGTAGAAGGGTTTCTGACAGGTTGTTTTTGTTTGAAGAATCAGATTTCTAGGATTGTAAATGTATATTGTAAATACAGCAGTGCCCATGGTAGAATAGTATGCTTAATATGCTTTAAATCCCGATTGAACCACAAGCCACTTTAGTTATTTGGGTGTGCAAAGCATTTGTTGCAGATCTGGTCAACAGGAGTCCTGTCAAACATCATTAGTGTTACTCAGACTTCCGTTAGGTTATAGATGACGTGACTGAGTACCCATTGCATAATGAAGGATTTCACGGTATTTCAAGACTTATTTCAGACAGACTGTAACATGCAAAACAAGTGTTACTGTTTGTGACCATGGCACGTAAACTGAACAGCTACTCCATTGGTCAACTCTCATGGTCAAAAGTAACATCACCTGTCAGCTCTTAAAGGACAAATACTTTATTGTTAAAAAAGTGAGGTAGCTGCAGTATTGTTCTTGTTTTTTTCTCCCTTGAGCCAACAGGTCTTCAGGTATGTTTAGTGTTTCTACTTTTCACAGTCTGTAAAGAAACTGTACCTCCATGATGGCTCAATCCAGGCAGCCAGGCTGTGTCCCTCTTTAGTTGAGTCCCAGGGTCCAGGCCTGTTTTGACATGTCCCCGGGGATCCTGAGTGGTGCAGCAGTCTAAGGCACTGCATCGGTGTCACTACAGATCCGGATTTGGTCCCGGGCTGTATTACAACCGGCTGTGATCGGGAGTCCCATAGGGCAGCGAACAATTGGCCCAGCATCGTTCGGGTTAGGGGAGAGTTTGGCCGGGGTAGGCCGTCATTGTAAATCATATTTTTTTCTTAACTGACATATCTAGTTAAATAAAAATAAAATAAAAATCATCTTTAAATCATGTGCTGCCTGATAGTGTTACCAATTTCCTATTCTGAAGAGTGTGTAACATGCGTATACTGCAGGCCTATGCATTTTAGTGACATTTCTAGATATCATTTAAGATAGCCCCATCTGGGGAAGGCTACACTACTTTTGAACCTATATTGGATCTAGAAAGGATTTGACTATATTCTTTATAAACTGAACAAAAATATAAATGCAACATGAAAAGTGTTGGTCCCATGTTTCATGAGCTGAAATAAAAGATCCCAGAAATAAGAAAGCTTTTTTCAATACGCCCAACTGGCCTCACAACCGACCAGCCAGAATCGCCACATCCGGCTTCTTCAACTGCTGGATCATCTGAGACCAGCCACCCGGACAGGTGATGAAACTGTGGATTTTCAAAACCAAAGAATTTCTGCACAAACTGTCAGGAACTGTCTCAGGGAAGCTCATCTGCATGCCCATCATCCTCACCAGGATCTAGACCTGGCTGCAGTTTGGCATCGTAACTGACTTCAGTGGGCAAATGCTCACCTTCGATGGCCATTGGCACGCTGGAGAAGTGCGCTCTTCACGGATGAATCCCGGTTTCAACTGTACCAGGCAGATGGCGTTATGTGGTGAGCGGTTTGCTGATGTCAGTGTTGTGAACAGAGTGCCCCATGGTGGTGGTTGGGTTATGGTATGGGCAGGCATAAGCTATGGACAATGAACACAACAGCATTGTATTGTCGTGACGTGACTATCATTAATGTGATGACTGTTATTTATTGAATCAACAATGTTTAATTATTACTCGATTAAATTAATCATGTAACAATGAACTCATTAGGAATTTGGGGCGGCATGGAAGAAGTTATTTAATGAGTTACCATCTCCCGAATTAAACTCAAAGATATATATATAAATTATATATCGATAACAGTCACATATTAATCATTACCTCATATCAGTTTTATTCTGAACGTCGCAGGCCTCTTGAATCCGTAAGAACCCCAGCCATTCTGATTATTGAGTACTACACAAATGTATTTAATAATTGATTTACTAACTAACTAAATAATAACACAGAATACACATACACACTTACATGAGACAAAAGTCCCTAGTGGACAGACAAGATATGAAGCTTGTTAGACGTATGGAGAGAGAAGGGTAGATAAAGAGAGGGAGAGACAGAGACAAACTTATCGTACATTTGGAAACTACTCTCAAAGTAATACTAATACTTTGCACACGAACTGCTGCCCGTTTGAGTAATAAATGCAATGTAGTTACGTGTCTTTGTTTGTCATCTCTCTTCCTTCTATGAGGAAGGGGCTGGATGGATGTAAGGCTCTGGTTGTCCACCAGAGGTCAAAATGTCCTTCTTAGTTGTTCCGGCTTGTAGAAGATGTTTCTTCAGGTGCACCAATAATTGTCTGAGATGGGATCTTCTCCTTCCTTTCTCGGGTAGATAGTCAAGTTCTAGATCCCTTTACATACACAGCTGCGGACTGTCAAATGTTCTGGTCTAGTCTTCATCTTCTTCACTCGTGTTGAGAGTTTCAGAGTTTATAACCATTTCAACATGTGGCCAACGCTCCATGCTTTTCTGGTCTGATAGGTGAGGTTATCTTCTCACCTCGGGTTGAGTCTTAGAGTTTCAACCATTCGTAACGTCCAGCTCACGCTGTCCGTCTGCTGGTCTCACCATTTCAAAAGTGTAGACTACCGTCTCACGTTTTCTGGTCTGAATGAACATTTCGTTACCAAGGCTTTTATCCCTGGGTAGAAAGGGGTCAAATCCATCACAATCCAATGTCTGTTACTGACTGGGCAAAAGTTTATAAGAAAAACAGTTCTCATTAGAAGACTAAAATCACATTCCTATCTTCACCAAAATACTCTCATACTTAATCATATATTTTATAGAACATTAAGATGTTAATTTGGCAAATAGAATGTGTACACATTCTGAGTTACAGTTATTTCGTTATACCATCCTTAATGACATCACAAAATAATAAACAATATGACATGATTATTCTTTAGAGCCCCACTGACCATTCCAAACATTTGGATGTCAGAAATAATGTTCCAATGTTCAGGTTTTTGAGAGAAACGTTTTGGCGGCAAGAGTCTCTCTCTACACATAGCACAATCCTTTCCCAATACTGCAGGGCAGGAAAGACCCTTTTGCGGCACACAATTTATGACTGGGTGTTAAGGTGTCAAAACCAGCACAACTCCTCCTCTCTTCTCCTCTCCTGTGGGAGTGAGGGTAGGTCTGGCTATCTGTGAGCCATTTGCCAAGCTTATCTGGCACCTTTGATCCTCACCCAGGAGAAAGTCATGACAGTATCAATGTCAATTTGAATGCACAGAGATACTGTGACAAGATCCTGAGGCCCATTGTTGTGTCCTTCATCTGCTGCCATCACCTCATGTTTCAGCATGATCATGCACGTCCATATGTCACAAGTATCTGTACACAATTCCTAGAATCTGAAAATGTCCCAGTTCTTCCATGGCCTGCATACACACCAGACATCTCACCCATTGATAATGTTTGGGATGCTCTTGATCGACATGTACAACAGAGTGTTCCAGTTCCCGCCAATATTCAGCAACTTTGTACAGCCATTGAAGATGAGTGACACAACATTCCACAGACCACAATCAACAGCCTGATCAACTCTATGCAAAGGAGATGTCACACTGCATGAGGCAAATGGTGGTCACACCAAATACTGAATGGGTTTCTGATCCACGCCCCCACCTTTTTTTAAAGGTATCTGTGACCAACAGATGAATATCTATATTCCCAGTCATGTGAAATCCAATGATTAGTGCATAATGAATTTCTTTCAGTTGACTGATTTCCTACCTACCATAACATTAGAAGCATATATTAGTGATGTTTCACTCCCCACTCCCCAGGAGAGAGTTCAATTCTATGTGATGTGTATCTGTGGTTGAAACCCATGATGATTGGTCACCAGTCACTCATCATTATAGTCGTGATGATAAATAGTGGAGGATGAGTATAAAAAAACTTCCTAGCAGCCTGGTCACAGATCTGTTGGTGCTGTATAGCCACATCCTTCATGTTTGACATGACAATGAACATAGTAAATGACAAGACAGCACAAACAGATCTGGGTTCCAGGGTAGCAGTCTAGTGACGCAACGTCACATTCCCCAGTGCTGTTGTAAGCATACTTCACATTGTCTCTCTCTAAACTGTAAACACATGGACATACGCTACATGCTCGTCGAACATCTCATTCCAAAATCATGGCTATTAATATGGAGTTGGTTCCCCCTTTGATGCTATAACAGCCGCCACTCTTCTGGGAAGTCTTCCCACTAGATGTTGGAACATTGCTGCGGAGACTTGCTTCCATTCAGCCACCATAGCATTAGTGAAGTCGGACACTGATGTTGCGTGATTAGGCTTGGCTCGCATTTGGCATTCCAATTCATCCCAACGGTGTTCGATGGGGTTGAGGTCAGGGTTCTGTGCAGGCCAGCCAAGTTCTTCCACACCAATCTCAACAAACCATTTATGTATGGACCTCACTTTGTGCATGGGGCAAACAGGAAAGGGCCTTTCCCAAACTGTTGCCACAAAGTTGGAAGCACAGAATTGTCTACATAGAATGTCATTGTATGCTGTAGTGTTACGATTTCCCTTCACTGGAACTAAGGGGCCTGGCCCCAGATAATTTTCCTCTAACAGCTAAATGTACAGTTATTTACTATGTATTGTGGCAGGTAACGTTCTCCTGGCCAAAACCAGATTTGTCTGTCGGACTGCCAGATGGTGAAGCATGATACATCACTCCAGAGAACGCGTTTCCAATGCTCCAGAGTCCAAAGGCGGCGAGCTTTCCACCACTCCAGCCAATGCTTGCAGTTGCGCATGGTGATCTTAGGCTTGTGTGCGGCTGCTCGGCCATGGAAACCCATCATGAAGATCCCGATGAACAGCTATTTTGCTGACGTTGCTTCCGGAGGCAGTTTGGAACTCTGTAGTGTTGCAACCGAGGACAGACAATTTTTTGTGCTTCAGCACCTTGCGGTCCAGTTCTGTGAGCTTGTGTGGCCTAACACTTCACGGCTGAGCCGTGGTTGCTCCTAGAAATGTTCACTTCACAGTAACAGGACTTACAGTTGATCGGTGCAGCTAGAGCACGGCAGAAGTTTGATGAACTGAATTGTTGGAAAGGTGGCATTCCATGACAGTGCCTCGAGGTCTTCAGTAAGACCATTCTACTGCCAATGTTTGTCGATGTGTGCTCGATTTTTATACACCTGTCAGCAATGGATGTTGCTGAAATAGCAAAGTCCACTAATTTGAAGGAATGTCCACATCAACTCAGCAAAACAAGAAATGTCCTCTTACTGTCAACTGCATTTATTTTCAGCAAACTTAACATGTGTAAATATTTGTATGAACATAACAAGACTCAACAACTGAGACAGAAACTGAATAATGTGTCCCTGAACAAAGGGGGGGGGGTCAAAATAAAAAGTAAGAGTCAGTATCTGGTGTGGCCACCAGCTGCATTAAGTACTGCAGTGCATCACCTCCTCAAGGACTGCACCAAATTTACCAGTTCTTGCTGGGAGATTTTACCCCCCTCTTCCACCAAGGCACCTGCAAGTTCCCAGACATTTCTGGGGGGAATGGCCTTAGCCCTCACCCTCCGATCCAACAGGTCCCAGACGTGCTCAATGGGATTGAGATCCGGGCTCTTCACTGGACATGGCAGAACACTGACATTCCTGTCTTGCAGGAAATCACGCAAAGAATGAGCAGTATGGCTGGTGGCATTATCATGCTGGAGGCTCATGTCAGGATGAGCCTGCAGGAAGGGTGCCACATGAGGGAGGAGGATGTCTTTCCTGTAACGCACAGCATTGAGAATGCCTGCAATGAGAACAAGATCAGTCCGATGGTGCTGTGACATACCGCCCCAGACCATGACGGCCCCTCCACCTCCAAATCAATCCCGCTCCAGAGTACAGGACTCGGTGTAACGCTCATTCCTTCAACAATAAACGCGAATCCGACCATCACCCCTGGTTAGTCAAAACCGTGACTCGTCAGTGAAGAGCACTTTTTGCCAGTCCTGTCTGGTACATCGATGGTGGGTTTGTGCCCATAGGCGACGTTGTTGCCGGTGATGTCTGGTGAGGACCTGCCTTACAACAGGCCTACAAGCCCTCTGTCCAGCCTTTCTTAGCCTATTGCGGACAGTCTGAGCACTGATGGAGGGATTGTGCGTTCCTGGTGTAACTCGGGCAGTTGTTGTTGCCATCCTGTACCTGTCCCGCAGGTGTGATGTTCGGATGTACCGATCCTGTGCATGTGTTTTTACACGTGGTCTGCCACTGCGAGGACGATCAGCTGTCCATTGTGTCTCCCTGTAGCACTGTCTTAGGCATCTCATGGTATGGACATGGCCACATCTGCAGTCCTCATGCCTTCTTGCAGCATGCCTAAGGCACATTCACGCAGATGAGCAGGGACCCTGGGCATCCAATCTTTTGGTGTCTTTCAGAGTCAGTAGAAAGACCTCTTTAGTGTCCTATGTTTTCATAACTGTGACCTTAACTGTCTGTAAGCTGTTCGTGTCTTCATGACCATTCCACAGGTGCATGTTCATGAATTGTTTATGGTTCATTGAACACGCATGGGAAACAGTGTTTAAACCCTTTACAATTAATATCTGTGAAGTTATTTGGATTTTTACGAATTATCTTTAAAAGACAGGGTCTTTTGTTGATATAGTGTATTTTGTCAGTGAAACGATACAAGTTAATTAAGTTAGCCAACTTGTACCTTCAGTAGGGTCAAATATTTTAGCTCTGATTTGAATCATTTTTATTAATGCATTCGATCAATCATTCAGTCAATCATTAATTCCACCATAGTGTGGACACGTTTGGAGATCCAAGCATTCTCTCTCTCAGTTCCTCTTAGACAGTGTTTTTCAGGTGGTTGCTAAATTTGTATCATTTGAGCAAAGTAATTTGTATAATTTCACTTTGCCTGTGAGAACTATTAGCACAGGCAAGTGATAGGGTTTAGCCTCTGCCATAGAAACAAACAGAGCATGGTGTCCATGGTTACACATTTGCAATGCAGAAAACTATTATCTCCCCCGAAAATTATAGCATGGCTTTGCGGGAAGCTCTTAAAGGGGTACACACAAATGTATCATTATGAGTAAGGAACTATGAAAATAGTTCAAATAAAAGGTATCTCTTGAAAGTATTGACTTTGGGGGTGTGAATAGTTTTTTTTGTCTTATTTCTTGTTTGTTCCACAATACAAATATTTTGCATCTTCAAAGTGGTAGGCATGTTGTGTAAATCAAATGATACAACCCCCCCCCCCAAAAAAACAATTTTAATTTCAGGTTGCAAGGCAACAAAATAGGAAAAATGCCAAGGGGGTGAATACTTTCACAAGCCATTGTATACAAACAAATGGACAGATTTCAGAATAATTGAATTTATCAATAGGGACAATACAGGATGCCCATTGTCTAGTTATTTATTTTCTTTAGCCACAGAACCCCTAGCATTGTAACGATCTGGGTGTAGTGGGTGCGAAGTCAGGCGCAGGAAACAGAGAGTTCAGGGTAGTTCTCTTTAACGAAACACTGGGCGCTCACAAAAACAAATGCCCCAAACACGGGGACTAAAACAGTCCAGCAAAACCAACAAACAGGGAAAAAACACGTTCACCTCAAATGTGCACAAATGTCACACAATAACAAATAATAAAGCCCAGCTAATCACCAAAATACATAACAGGTGTAACCAATAAACAGACAAGGAGGGGGAGGAAAGAATCAGTAGCAGCTAGTAGGCCGGCGACGACGACCGCCGAGCGCCACCCGAACAGGCAGAGCGCCACCCGAACAGGAAGGGGAGCCACCTTCGGTAGGAGTCGTGACAGTACCCTCCCCACCGATGCGCGGTGCAAGCCGCGCGCCGACACCAGCCTCGAGGTCGACCCGGAGGGCGAGGCGCAGGGCGATCCGGATGGAGGCGATGGAAATCCCTCAACATCGACGGATCCAAACTGTCAAAAAATAAACTCGAGGAGATGGGTGAGATGGAGGGCCAAATGTACCCCTGTCCTAGCGACTCTGTGACATTTGTCTCCATAGCCAATGTCTCCTCCTGGGACAATGGGTACACGTGACTCTTGGGAAGCGCAGCGTTTACCTGGAGATCTATCGCACAATCCCCTCCCGGTCGATGTGGTGGTAATTTAGTCGCTTTCTTTTTACTGAAAGCGATTGCCAAATCGGCATATTCGGGGGAGATGCGCACCATGGAACCCTGGTCTGGACTCTCCACCGACGTGGCACCGATGAAAACTCCCAGACGCCTTCCAGAACACTCCAACAAACACCGGCTTCTCTGGCGTTATCACTTCATTATTTATCTGAACCAGAACATTCTGTCATTTCTTTTAAACTACATTACACATATAGTATGGTGTTGTATCAGGATTCAAAGTGAATTGGAAGAATGCTTAAATAAATCCCATTTCTAATCATGACTTCTCAAGCTTAGAAAGTATATTTACTGTAAGTGGAAATGGACAAAAACCCATATGAAATACCTGGGTGTACGGATACCATGCAATCTGGAGGAGGCATGCAAAATCAATGACACTTTAATAGATAGTATTGAATCTGACGTTCAGAGATGGAGATCTCTCCCTATTTCTATGTGAGGTATAGTCAACATGTCAAAATGAATATATTACCACGGCTGATGTATTTATTCTAGGTCTTGCCCGTTTCAATTCAATCCAACTTAATAAAATAAAACGCCTGATCTCAAACTTTATTTGGAATGGAAATACTTCAAGGGTCAAATTGACTGTTTTACACTTACCCAATAAATCAAGTTAAAATCAAACAAAATGCTATTTGTCACGTGCTTCGTAAACAAAAGGTTTGGAAAAACAGTGAAGCGCTTACTTACTGGCCTTCCCAACAATGCAGAGGGAAAGAAAATAGAGAATAATAGAAAAGTAAAACACCTAATAATAAAAGTAGTAATAGATACATAATGAGTAGCAATAACCTGGATATACTGTATACAAGGGTAGTACCGAGTTGCTGTGCAAGGGGTACAATGTAATTGAGGTGGAGGTCTTGGACTACCTCATACGAAGATCTATTACTGGCATACACAACTATGTTACACTTAAACAATGGGTAGCAGACTATCATTGTGCATGGAGGGGTATTGAAGCCACAAGTGTAATATCGTATGATCTCAAATAGATCCACTATTTAGGGTCCAAAGCATTGAAGAAAAAAAACAGACAATCGATGATTCTCAATTCCATTCATATTTGGGAAAATGTACGTACAGTCATGCGGTGGAAAGAACCAACATCGCCAGGCACCCCTATTTGGAATAACCCCACTTTACCTCCAACGTTTAATGATAACACCTTTAAGTTCTGGTTCCAAAGTGGCATCATGAATTTTGAACATGTGTACTATAGTATGATGTATCTCTACTATCATTCAGTCAATTACAAGAAAGATTTGGAATATCCAAGGCCAATTTCTTTACATTTGTACAACTCAGAAATGTTATTAAATCTCTTCAACAGAATCCGGATTCATTTAAGGCATCTAGCATAGAAAAAAAATACAAAAAGAAGCTGCTACGCTAAAGAAGTTGATTACCAAGTCATATCAAGTGTTGACTGAGACTCTACCTGATGATGCAGAAACAACAAGAAACAAAATGGAAGCAGATCTAAAGGAAGGCATCGAGGAGAACCATTGGTCACAGATATGTGAAAATGTTCATACCTGCTCCTACAACCTAAAACATAAACTACTACAATTTAAGATAATTCATAGGACTTACTACACTCTTACCAGAATGCAATGTAATGTCACCAAGAAATGTCACATCTCTGTTGGAGATGCAAAAAAACACAAAGGAACCCTATTACATATGCTGTGGTCTTGTGACAAACTGACACCATTTTGGGATAATGTACGTGCCATCATTTCATTGTGCCTAGGAATTTCTATCTATCCATCTCCACGATTAAGGATGTACTGTATACTGACACTGTGTGAGATTAAATTTGACTGAGTTCTGTAGAAAAACTATTTAAAAAAATGAATTGTGGAAAAAAAGAAGGAAAAAAAGATTGCGAACGAAGAGGTACTCTAAGAGGTAATATCTGTCTGAACGGATTTGAGGTAGACTATACCAAGTGACAGAGTGATGGGCGGATGAGCTACGGATGTGTAAGCAGTAGCAGCTGGAAGTGGAACATTAAAGCCAATCAAATCCAAGTGGGTTGTTAAGCATCCCCTTTTGCAGGTGTGTTTTCTTTGTGTGTATGTGTGTGTCTGTGTACATTTGTGTGCATGTATGTGTGTATGCGTGCAAGTGTGTGCCAGGTTACACGACTCCCTGCACGCTGGCAATCCTTGACTCTGCAAGATCTCACTGTGTCATGGTTTAGTTTGCCTCTCTCCTTTAACCTCGTGCATTACTGTGATGGATCTGAGGGTGTGAAGCTTTGTTGGGCCACGGTGCAACATTCCAACCCTATCTTGACCTCCATACAGGGTTCTTATTCTCTACTCTTAATGCCCGTGGCCAGCCACTCAAAGCTCAAGCTGATGAAGGAGCTCAGGTTGCATCCCAAAAGGCTCCCTATTCCCTTTATAGTGCACTACATTTTATAATAATTTATTACATTTGTAAAGTGCTTTTCATTCCAAGCTCATCTCAAAGCGCAGAGATTTAGAGCGTTGGGCCAGTAACTGCAAGGCTGTTGGTTCGATTCCCCGAGCTGACTAGGTAAAAAATCTGTTGATGTGTCCTTGAGCAAGGCACTTATCCCTATTTGCTCTGGATAAAAGGCTCTGCATGGTCAATCTGGCGTCTGCATTGGCCGTACAGTCATTTACAGCGATAGGTCCTCTGCATAAGTCAGGGCATTCATGCTTCGCTGAGCAGAGCTGTTGTCAAGGAAGTGAGTTTGTGATTATACAGGACCTCCCGCCTCCACCTACCATCAACCAATCGTGTCAATGCGAAGCTATACGGAGCCCTCCGCATTGTTACAACATTTAGAGGCGCACTGCATCACTGAATGAGGCTCGGTTTGGCCTCCACAAGCGCTGCAATTGCGTCATACCCTCTGTACGGAGCCTCCGGACCACATGCCAGATCAAGCATAAATCGGCATTAAGAGCGTCTGCGAAATGACTAAAATGTAAATAGGGCTCATAGGGCTCTGGTGAAAAGTAGTGCACTCTAAAGGGAATAAGGTGCCATTTAGGATGCACACTGGGTTTGGGATGGCTGGCTTTGCTCACGGTGCCCATATGTGGTTGAAGAGCTCTTCTCTCTCTGCTCTCATCAAAGCCTGTGTACATTTTCTTTGGTGTGGAATGCTACAAGCACGTTGGTACTGTTTGTGGGCAAAGACAATTCACAATGACCTCATGGCTCGTGCATAGACTCAGACGGAGACTCAAAGACATGCATACACACACACACACATGCACCCACACGCGTGCAACGTACCTTAAGCTTAATTGAAAGCTAGCATGAAATATTGCGGATGGAGCCATCCAGTTGTTGCCTTTTCGGTGGCTCACTCAACCCGTTGGAATGTTGTCAAGGAGGGCGGTCACGTGTGTGGCGAAGCAGAGGATCACTAGCTTAAGTCCAGTATGGGGCAGTCGGTAAGTGGAGGAAGCTAAGCTGTTAGCAGCACAATTACCCCAGTTACACACACACATGCACACACACACTTGACTGTAACCTTCTACAGGTATTAGGCTCACTTTTTAGGACAGGGTGTTGCAGTCCAACACCTAACCACCATGATTAAGCTTGGCTTTTCTCTTAAATAGTGCACTGCTTTTGAACAGGATCCATTGGGTTCTGGTCAAAAGTAGTGCTCTATATAGGGAATATGGTGCTATTTGGGACAGATACTTCCTCTTGTTTGTCCCAGGGCTCTATTCAATCAGATCCGCTTCAGCAGACATCCGTATAGCGGTTGTTTTGG
Source organism: Oncorhynchus mykiss (assembly GCF_057628025.1). Lineage (NCBI taxonomy): Eukaryota > Metazoa > Chordata > Actinopteri > Salmoniformes > Salmonidae > Oncorhynchus > Oncorhynchus mykiss. The sequence goes on from NC_143025.1 coordinate 35,445,800, forward strand.
TGGTCTCTGGGGTGGAACTGCGTTATAGCTGTCAAATCCACAAGCGGCTCTTGGCATTATACCTAAAGCAGTCATTGCTATTCGAGTCACATTAAGATAAATCCCATGTAGCCTTGTTTACAAGTTTGAACCCTGGACTGTGAGATGTAATCTACACCTCCATTAGGATGATAGAAATCCTGATTGTTTATTTGAATGCTTTTTAAATTTGAATGTAATTATTTCCACGTGGCCTAAACTTTATCGTTCTGAACTTCTAACGCGAGATGGTGACAATGATCGCAAGATTAGCTGCTCAACGATCTGATGGCTCCAACACAGTTCCACCTCCAACACCCCCAAAACATTCACTATTGCACCTGTCTGGTGTCACCGGTTAACGCTTGGTTTGATTGAGTCTAGACCCTAGTCATGGTTTCCTTCCTCTAGAGCAGGTTTCCCAAACTTGGTTCTTGCGTCACGTTTTGGTTTTTGCACTACACCGCTGATTCAAATAACCAGCTCATCATCAAACCATGATTATTTGAATCAGCTGTGTAGCGCAAAGGAAAAAAACAAAGTGTGTACCCAGGAGGGCTGCCCCAGGACTGAGTTTGAGAAACCCTGCTCTAGAGAGTCCTTTTCTACTCCATGCTAGTTGGTTGTATCTTGTGGTTGTAATCATGTGGTACATTATTTGTTACTTTTATTTCTTATTCTTATTTTTTATTTTTTTTAGGTACTTTTTTAAACTGCATTGTTGGGAAAGGGCTTGTAAGTAAGCATTTCACTGTAAGGTTTACAGCTGTTGTATTCGGCGCATGTGACAAATAAAGTTTGATTTGATTTGAATAATACTGTCCCAGTTTACTGGGTATAATAGGCCATTGATTACCTGATTCCCTGGGTAAGGGTTGTGGTGGACTGGCTGTCGAGACTAACTGGTGTTGTGTAATGGGAGCTGGGTCTTCTCCTAACCTTTGTACTACTTCTCATGCCATTCCTGTCCTCCAACCTGCAAGCAGGAAGCACTGTGTCAAGGCTGTGTCTGCCAGGGAAGGCCAGCCAGGAATATTTTTAGAAACTTACAGTCATAATACAGGGATATTAAAAGACTGAGATAAAGCCGATAGGACATTATTGTTGACTTATTTGGTTATTTATATAAAGGAAGAAAGGAGTTCGTTAATATTCTTTATGGCTGTTACCTTTGTATCCGCCTTTCTGGGATATCACATATAAATGATGTGTTAAGTGTGAACTTTGAGTCTTCATGACCCAAGTGCTGTCTGCAATGTAATGTACAGTACCATATTCTGTTATCAGATTAAAGGACATAAAGTGAAGATTGAAATTCAAGTCGGCCTCACTAGTAGTTTTATTGATAAAACACATTGACGTTTGAATCAAGGACCTTTTTAAGCCATTATATGGTAAGGCAATTATTCCTATTTTACAAGGTCTGTTGACTTGAGATATAAAGGTAGACTCAATGAAATAACGTTTCCACGAGCAGCACCGCAGATTTTGAGATTAGCGACATGCAAGACTTCGCTCTCACATAGTCACACATGATATCTGCACGGGTTCGCCTCACGCTGTTAGAGCATTGTAGCCACGGGACCAAAACAGCAGAGAAGTTGAGCCTCGCGCTTCAACACTTTTAGTTGTGGAAATTGACCCACTATGCTGTTTACTTTCTGCATCTACGTCATTGCTGCGCCTACCTTGAAGAATATTTTTTTTGAGTGAGTCCTATCCATGACCTCATTGTTTTGAACAGAGAGGCTGTATGCAGGAATGACTGTCTGCTCAGAACTTGCTCTAGACATATCTTGTTCTGAGCAATGAAAGCTATAAAATTAACAAGAGCTCTCTCCCAGACAATAAGAGTTGAGAGAGATGACATTGGACTCGAATGCAAGGTGCATCTGAACCATTTCAAATCAAATCAAATGTTATTAGTCACATGCGGCGAATACAACAGGTGTAGACTTTACCGTGAAATCCTTAATTACGAGCCCTTTCCCAACAATGCAGAGTTAAAGAAAAAATCCACCCAAAACCTCGCATTCCTATAATACAGTATGTGAGAACAATATTTTGGGTTGTGGAAATCTTTTGTAGTTCATGTCTACTACAAAATCCACAATGCAATGCTCTTTCTATGGATTGGCTGCCTGGCTAGCTAGCTAGCAAACGTAGATACACACAATAATACCAAAGTCAATATCACCTGAAGAGTGTTACCACCTGAAGAGTCACCTGAATATCACTTGAAAAGTTATCTGTTGCTTGAGAGGAATGGGAGATGCACAAAAGGAATGCAGTACTGAGGCAGAAGGTTCGTAGTAAGGACGACTGGCTACTACTCTGAACTGTGTGTGGTGAACTTTCTGGCGCCCAGAGCTGCTGAGGCATCACCTAAGTGGGTGTCATACATTGTGAAGGAGGAGGTCCAGTAGCTACACGACTCAGGCTGGTTCCCAGAGTAGACCTTTACATGATTGTCACCAGACTCTTATTTCAGCCATCTCCCTGACCATCTTCCTCTGATCAAGACATGAACTGTCCTTCTCCATCTTTGGAGGATCCATACACTCAAAGACTTGGCCTCTTTTTTTTTGGGGGGGGGGGGGCTACTCATGATGGTGTACCTGTATTGCTTGTTTGTTTGCTTTTGTAGTGCTTTGAGATGGTTATGAAAAGCGCTAAAAGACTGTTATATCAGCATGTGAAGTAGCTAGTTAGCTGTTAAATTGGCTAAACAAACTGCACTATCAATTTAGGTGTCTGCAATCCCACCATGTTCAACCTGCAGGTCGTTGTGCCGCAACAGAGTGGAGTCTGACATTCGCAATGGCACCATGCAATGCACCCTGGAAAGGCAGACAAATAGGAGAAATGTGTTAGACCCTCTGTTAAATTACAAATTTCTTGAGGTAGGAATATCACAAAAATATTATCGAGAGAAGATAACTTCCCACATTAAGTCATCGGGCAGTATTTAAATCTGACATATATGATAGACGTTTTCGCGGACAAAAAGTCATATTCCTATTAACTTGCAGTGTAGTGAGAGCGGCTTTATCGTAATGCTATGTCATACAGGACGAATTTCTGCCTGGTTGAATGGCAATAGCTCAGATGAAATTACCCCGGGAATCGATTGAACATTGCTCAAAGATGCACAAAAATAATATAACATTTAAAATGGGTGAATCTTTACTTTCAAAAAGTAAGAACAATTTGGAAAAATAGTAACACAATAAAATAACAATAACGAGGCTATATAGAATATAAGGAGTGCTGGTACCGAGTCAATGTGCAGGGGTACAGGGTAATTGAGGTAATTGAGGTAATATGTACATGTAGGTAGGGGTAAAAGTGACTAGGCAATTAGGACAGATAATAAACAGAGCAGCAGCAGCGTATGTGAAGAGAGTGAAAGAGTGTTAAAGTGTGTGTGTGTGTGTGCGTGCGTGCGTGCGTGCATGTGTGTGTGTGTGTGTGGCGTCAATCTGCGTGTGTGTGTGTGTATGTGTGTGTTGGAGTGTCATGGTAGTATATGTGAGTGTGTGGGTAGAGTCCAGTGAGTGGGCATAGAGCCAGTGCAAGAGAGACAGTAAAAAATTAAAAGGGGGTCAATGCAAATTGTCCAGGTAGAAATTTGATTAACTGTTCAGCATCTATCACAGTGCCATCCGTTTTGTCACTAAAGCACCTTATACCACCCACCACTGCGACTTGTATGCTCTAGTCGGCTGGCCCTCGCTACATATTCGTCGCCAGACCCACTGGCTCCAGGTCATCTACAAGTCCATGCTAGGTAAAGCTCCGCCTTATCTCAGCTCACTGGTCACGATGGCAACACCCACCCGTAGCACGCGCTCCAGCAGGTGTATCTCACTGATCATCCCTAAAGCCAACACCTCATTTGGCCGCCTCTCGTTCCAGTACTCTGCTGCCTGTGACTGGAACGAATTGCAAAAATCGCTGAAGTTGGAGACTTTTATCTCCCTCACCAACTTCAAACATCAGCTATCTGAGCAGCTAACCGATCGCTGCAGCTGTACATAGTCTATTGGTAAATAGCCCACCCATTTTCACCTACCTCATCCCATACTGTTTTTATTTATTTATTTTTCTGCTCTTTTGCACACCAATATCTCTACCTGTACATGACCATCTGATCATTTATCACTCCAGTGTTAATCTGCAAAATTGTAATTATTCGCCTACCTCATGCCTTTTGCACACATTGTATATAGACTCCCCCTTTGTTTTCTACTGTGTTATTGACTTGTTAATTGTTTACTCCATGTGTAACTCTGTGTTGTCTGCTCATACTGCTATGCTTTATCTTGGCCAGGTCGCAGTTGCAAATGAGAACTTGTTCTCAACTAGCCTACCTGGTTAAATAAAGGTGAAATAAAAAATAAATAAAAAAAAAATCTTATGGCTTGGGGGTGGAAGCTGTTCAGGAGACTTTTGGTCCCAGACTTGGTACTCTGATACCGCTTGCCCTGCTGTAGCAGAGACAACAGTCTGACTTGGGTGGCTGGAGTCTTTGACAATTTTAGGGCCTTCCTCTGACACTGTCTGGTATTGAGGCCCTGGATGGCAGGCAGCTCGGTCCCAGGGATGTTCTAGGCCGTACGCTTTACCCTCTGTAGAGTCAGGATGCTCTCAATGGTGCAGCTGTATAACTTTTTGAGGATCGGAGGGAAGAGGCATTGTCTTGCTCTCTTCACGACTGTGTTGGTGTGTTTGGACCATGATAGGTCCTTAGTGATGTGGACACTGAGGAACTTGAAGCTCTCGACCCACTCCTCTACAGCTCCATCGATGTGAATGGGGGCGTGCTCGGCCCTCTGTTTCCTGTAATCCACTATCGGCTCCTTTGTCTTTGCTGACGTTGAAGGAGAGGTTGTTGTCCTGGCAAGTCTCTGACCTCCCTATAGGCTGTCTCATCATCGTCGGTGATCAGGCCTACCACCGTTGTGTCGTCTGCAAACTTTGTGATGGTGTTGTAGTGGTGGGCGTCCAAGCAGGCATGAGTGAACAGGGAGTACAGGAGGGGACTAAGCACAAATCCCTGAGTGGCCCCCGTGTTGAGAATCAGCGTGGCGGATGTGTTGTTGCCTACCCTCTCCATGTCCCGTCAGGAAGTCCAGGATCCAGTTGCAGAGGGAGGTGTTCAGTTCTAGGGTCCTTAGTGATGAGCTTGGAGGGCGCTATGGTGTTGAATGCTGAACTGTAGTCAATGAACAACATTCTCATGTAGGTGTTCCTTTTTTCCAGGTGGTAAAGGGCAGTATGGAGTGCAATAGAGATTGCATCATCTGTGGATCTGAATTGGAGTGGGTCCAGGGTCTGGGATGATGGTGTTGATATGAGCCATGACCAACCTTTCAAAGCATTTCGTTGCTACAGATGTGAGTGCTATTGGGCAACAGTCATTTAGACAGGTTACCTTCGCGTTCTTGGGCAGATGGACTATGGTGGTCTGATTGAAACATGTAGGTATTACAGACTGGATCAGGGAGAGGTTGAAAATGTTAGAAATGTACTTGCAAGCTGGTCAGCGCATGCTCTGAGTATGTATCATGGTAATCTGTCTGGCTTGTGAAGGTTTACCTGTTTATAGGTCTTACATTGGCTACAGAGAGTATGATCACACAGTCGTCTAGGACAGCTGGTGTTCTCATGAAAGGTTCAGTGTTGCTTTCTTCAAAGCGAGCATAGAAGGCATTTAGCTCATCTGGTAGGCTTGCATCACTTGACAGTTTGTGGCTGGGTTTCCCTTTGTAAGTTGTGATAATTTGCAAGCCCTGCCACATCGGGCGAGTGTCAGGATTCGGTGTAGTAGGATTCAGTCTTAGTCCTGTATTGATGATTTAGCGGAGGGCTTAGCGGGATTTCTTAGAAACGTCCGGATTAGTGTCCCACTCGTTGAAAACAGCAGCTTTGGCTGAATGCTGATGTTGCCTGTAATCCATGGTTTCTGGTTGGGATATGTACATTTGAAGTCGGAAGTTTACATACAATTAGGTTTTTCAACCACTCCACAAATTTCTTTTTAACAAACTATAGTTTTAGCAAGTCGGTTGGGACATCTACTTTTTGCATGACACAAGTAATTTTTCCAACAATTATTTACGGACAGATTAATTCAATTCCAGTGGGTCAGAAGTTTACATGCACTAAATTGACTGTGCCTTTAAACAGCTTGGAAAATTCCAGAAAATTATGTCATGGTGTTAGACGCTTCTGATAGGCTAATTAGCGTCATTTGAGTCAATTGGAGGTGTACCTGTGGATGTATTTCAAGGCCTATCTTCAAGCTCAGTGCCTCTTTGCTTGATATCATGGGAAAATCAAAAGAAATAAGCCAAGATCTCAGATAAACTACAAATCTGGTTGGCGATTTCCAAACGCCTGAAGGTACCACGTTCATCTGTACAAACAATAGTACACAAGTATAAACACCATGGGACCACGCAGCCATCATACCGCTCAGGAAGGAGACGCGTTCTGTCTCCTAGAGATGAATGTACTTTGTTGCGAAAAGTGCAAATCAATCCCAATCCCAATAGCAAAGGACCTTGTGAAGATGCTGGAGGAAACAGGTACAGAAGTATCTATATCCACAGTAAAACAAGTCCTATATGAACATAACCTGAAAGGCCGATCTGCAAGGAAGAAGCCACAGCTCCAAACAGCCACGAAAAAGCCAGACTACGGTTTGCAACTGCACATGGGGCCAAAGATCGTACTTTTGGAGAAATGTCCTCTGGTCTGATGAAACAAATATAGAACTGTTTGGCTATAATGACCATCGTTATGTTTGGAGGAAAAATGGGGAGGCTTGCAAGCTGAAGAACACCATCCCAACCGCGAAGAACAGGGGTGGCAGCATCACGTTTTGGGGGTGCTTTGCTGCAGGAGGGACTGGTGCACTTCACAAAATAGATGGCTTCATGGGGATGGAAAATGATGCGGCTATATTGAAGCAACATCTCCCGACATCAGTCAGGAGGTAAAGCTTGGTCACAAATGGGTCTTCCAAATTGACAATGACCCAAAGCATACTTCCAAAGTTGTGGCAAAATGGTTTACGGACAACAAAGTCAAGGTATTGGAGTGGCCTTCACAAAGCCCTGACTTCACTCCTATAGAAAATTTGTGGGCAGAACTGAAAAAGTGTGTGTGAGCAAGGAGGCCTACAAACCTGACTCAGTTACACCAGCTCTGCCATGAGGAACGGGCCAAAATTCACCCAACTTATTGTGGGAAGCTTGTGGATGGCTACCTGAAATGTTTGACCCAAGTGAAACAATCGAAAGGCAATGCTACCAAATACTAATTGAGTGTATGTTAACTTCTGACCCACTGGAAATGTGATGAATGAAATTAAAGCTGAAATAAATCATTCTCTCTCCTATTATTCTGACATTTCACATTCATAAAATAAAGTGATGATCCTAACTGAACTAAGACAGATAATTTTTACTAGGATTAAATGTCAGGAATTGAAACTGAGTTTAAATGTATTTGACTAAGGTGTATGTAAACATCAGACTTCAACTGCACGTATGGTCACTGTGGGGATGTTGATGCACTTATTAATGAATCGACTGACTGATGTGATAAACTCCGCAATGCCATCAGATTTTTTAGTTGATGCTAGCGAGACAGTCCTGTAGCTTAGCATCCGCTTCATTGGGCCACTTCCGTATTAAGCGTGTCACTGGTACTTCTTGTTCGAGTTTTTGCTTGTATGCAGGAATCAGGAGGATAGAGTTATGGTCAGATTTGCCAAATGGAGGGTGAGGGAGAGATTTGTATGCCTCTGTGCGTGGAGTAAAGGTGATCTAGAGTTTTTTTGCCTCTGTTTGCACAGGTAAGATGCTGGTAGAAATGAGGTAAAATGGATTTCAGTTTTCCTGCATTAAAATCACCGGCCACAAGGAGCGCCACCTCAGGCTAAGCATTTTTTTGTTTGCTTATGACCCTATACAGCTTGTTGAGTGCGGTCTTAGTGCCAGGGGATGTTTGTGGTGGAAAATAGACGGCTACGAAAAATATAGATTGGTAAATAGTGTGGTCTACAGCTTATCGTGAGCTATTCTAACTCAGCTGTTGTTAAGAAAGAGACACACACCTCCCCCCTTGAGTTTACCTGATGCTACAGTTCTGTCCTGCCGGTGTATAGAAAAAACAGCTAGATTTATATTTTCCTTGTACAGCCGCGACTCGTTTTCACTATCTCAAGGCGCATCATGTACTGTCTTTATGGTCTCGTTGGATGAGATAGAAACTAGTCCAGCCCAGCCCCATGGCATGGTTCCTGCTCCTCTCCTTGACAGACTGTCACAAGTGTTTTGAGGTTGACAGCCGGCCTCTTTTTCACCTCTCATCTGGCAACTCCACCTGACACCTCCTCTCTATCTCTGGCTATGAACCTTGATGCTGTAAAGGGCCTGCAGCATGGGGTGAGGTGCTACTACTAAGGGAAACAAGGAATCCATTAATTCACCACTCTTCACTTCCACACCAATAACCGCTGTTCTTGTTTGCTTCCCAAACAGCACTCTAATCCTTATGTAGTGCACTACTTTTGACCAGGGCCAATAGGGCGCTAGTCAAAAGTAGTCCACTATATAGGGAATAGGGTGTCATTTGGGACACAGTCCACTTGATGATGTCATTAACAGAGGAGTTAGAGTTATTGAAAGCAAAGCAAGGGGAAAGCTAGCTTATCAACATGCTACTTTAATATGTTGCTTCCCCGTTCTTTCTGGATTAAAATCAATAACTGTGAAGTATTTAAAAATACGTTGTAGTTAGTCTCACGACAGTAAGCCTACAGTACAACGAGGGAGAGGAATGTAGAGAGAAGTATGTAGCGATCAACAGACACAGTTTCTTTTTTACAGATGGAAAGATGTGGAGGAGGCAGGAACTGTCAACTGCCCAATACCACCAGAGGAACTGGAAGGTGAGTTTACCATTATAACAACAACAACAAAAACAAACAAACAACAACACAACACCTTAAAATCTCAACATTAATTAACGTGTCTAAAACCTCCTCAATTAAATAATGAAAAGAGGGGCAGAGGGTTTGCTTGCTTGCTGGCAGCCGGTTTAGAGTATGGCTGTAAAGGTATATGTTTCAGCCTTGTCAGTTTCCACTACACTGATCTGGGTCTTTGGCTGGCCTAGCAGACATACGCTGCTGCCTCCAGTGAAACTCATTTTATAAGTGCCTCTGAAACATTACCTCCGCTTGGCCCTGGAGGGGTGTCGGCTGTCAATTAAGTAATTAAAAAGGCAATGTGTTGGCCGCAGCCGGCCCACAGGCCTGTCAGTGGGTTATCCAGCAGACCTGGATTCAAATACTATTTTAAATATTTTTCAGCTGTTGGTTTAGCCTTCCTAGAGTGCCAGGTAGGCGGGGTTTTCACTTTTGGGACATTACAATATGTACCATTGCAAAAGGTATGTTCAATAAAGCACAGCTAAATTATTTAAAATTATTTAAAATAGTATTTGAACCCAAGTTTGTTCCAGGGGGCCCTGGGCCTGGTTAGAGAGGCCTGACCAGGGAGGGAGTGTCTCTATGTCAGACTAGGGTGCTGGGGGCTTGGGGCTGATGGTGATGGGACAGTAAGGATAGGGTTCTGGATCACCTTACCTACAACAGCTTGGAGTCCCACAACCTCACAGGGATTATGTAACATATAATAACCAAATCAAATGCAAATCGACCACAGGCAGGGCAGGCCTACAGAGATGTATTCTCTAACCAACTCAATTCAATTCAATAAACTGTATTCATCCCCGAAGGGACAAATATTGATGGGCATACAATGAGTCAAGTAAACAACAATATGATAACAGGAGAGATGTGTTCCGTAACCAACCAAGCAACATTGTTGTGGTTGTTGCCTGCTGTCATAGAGATAACATTACATTTACATTTGAGTAATTTAGCAGACACTCTTATCCAGAGCGACTTACAGTTAGTGCATTCACCTTAAGATAGCTAGGTGAGACAGCCACATATCACAGTTGCAGTAAGTACATTTTTCCCCAATAAAGAAGTTATCAGCAGTCATTGCTAGTAGGAAAAGAGAAGTGCAGTTATTTTATTTTTGGGGTGGGGGGGACATGTAGTGGCTCATTTAAACGTATTTGCATGCCTTCTGTGACTTGCAAGCCAAATAAATCAATATACAAGGTATCTATTTCTCGAAATGAGTCTTGCTCTTGCTGTTAGTTGTTTTGCTTATGGGGACATTGCAATTTCACCAGCAGTGGTTGTTATGTCTGTGTCCTTTTTTATGTTTTGTAGCCACAGTTTTATGTCTGTTTTTGTGTATACAGTACGACTGTGTTTATGTTTATATGTTTACTTATGCTACATTTCATTTGTCTGCTCTATGTTGTTTATTTTTACAATGTTTATTTATTCAACATAGTTTCTGTGTCATTTCTATATTTCTCTGCCTTTTCTGTGCTTGTCAATTCAGTTCTATTGAATATGTTGAAATGGCTGTAGTAACTGTAGTAATTGCAGTAGTGACATACTGTATCCCTCCCTGCCTGTCCTATATTATGCTTTGGATTAATGTTTTGTGATAGGTCTAGTAACTAACTAACTTTAATGGTACTCTCCACCTGATATGTACTCTCCACCTGGCCCTCCCAGATGATGCTCTGTGTTGTAATGGGTGTAGTAAACTCTAATGGTGTTGTGACATGTACTTTTCTCCACTCCCTCCCAGATAGTGCTGTGGGTAGTGGCCTTTCTGCTAACCCTGGTGGAGGGGGTGTTCTCTGAGGAGGACCTCAAGGAGGCCCACACTGAGCATCTCCGAGCCCAGGAGAGGACCACCGCTGCTGGGGCCTGGCTCCCAGACCACTACCCAGAGGTCCACGAGCTGGGAGAGAGCAGGCACGGCCATGGCCAGGCCTCCTGGCCCAGTTTGTTTGGTTAGTACTTCCTCAGAACTCTTCATGACCTCCATACTGGATGCTGTCACATAAACCACATCACATAAAGGCAATGGGTCCTGCTCAAAATAAGTGCACTGTATGGGAATAGGGTGTTATTTGTCCTGTAGCCAAAGTATCCCCCAGTTCACCATGGGAAAACATGTATCATTACCGTATATCAAGGTTTCTGGCTGCTGCGTGGGAGCCATCTAACAGTACATACCCAGCCTTGCCCTGCATGGTCCGCTGGGTTTTTATTAGATTGGGAAGGGCGTTCTTGCTCTTATTCCTCATCCTCCCTAATCAGTTTTGGAGCAGTCAAGCTGTCTCTTTGAGAACAATGATTCATAAATCAAAAGATAAAACCCTGATTTGTAATGGCCATAAAATAAGAGACTGTCTGTGTCGAACCGAGTCACCTCTTCCTATACGTAGACTATGTGCTGCTCTTAGGGCCCTGTGGCCGCTAGGGGGCCCCCAACCCCCCCCCCCCCAAAAGGGAAGTAAGTCGGTGTCTCAACTTACAGTTGAGAGTTAGAAAAGTAGAAGGTGCAATTTCAAAATGTGGTAGTGCATCATCAGTTTTCCACTTCTTATGTGTCAGTCAGTTAATTAGCCCATGGCATCTAAAATGTTTTTGATTGCTAGGTAAGGTAGTCTAGCCAGCTATCTGAACCTTGTAGTAGGCCTAATCATCACCAAATTACCGACAGGTGGTCCCGATTGATTTTGTTAGTCACTCTCACACAGATACAGTATCATTTGAACATGGCATGACAAAATGTGTAGAGTTGAATAATATTGGCTTTAAAACTGCAACATTTCCTCCACCCCATGGCAAAATGTGAAGAATTGCACTAGAACATTTTGACTGCGATGTGGGCGGGGCCCCCGACCAAATCTCACTTAGGGCACCCAAAACTCTAAAGGCGGAGCTGGTGTCCCATATGGCAGGAGTTCCCAAAGTGGGGTCCATGGAAGTACTGCATGGGGTCTGCAGACAGATCTCAAAATGAAAAACTCTGTTTAAAAGATATTTGTATTTATTTTTACATTATTTTTTTATGACCATTGCTAGCAACAACAGATTAAATGGATTTTGGACAAGGGATTTGTGTAAAAGGTTGAGAGGATGCTATATGTAATATTACTCATCCACAATTGACGTTCTTAACTCTTAAAGGCTCTTCAAGGTAAATCAGACTTCTACAGTGTCTGTACAGCATTTACTGCGATACAGCCTTAGCAGAAGTCAGGCATTTATACTTCTTGCGCTTCGCAGAGCTGTTGTGAAGGAAGTTGTCAAGGAAGTGAGTTTCTGTTATATTGGAGCTATACAGTACGGCACCCTCCGTATTGTTACAACATTTGGGAGGCGCACAGAGATTTTCTCTCAGCCCCATGGCAAAATATGTAGAATTGTACAAAATGAGCAATTAAACTGCAACATTTTCTCTCTGCCCCAAGTCAAAATTTGTAGAATTGCAGAAAAATAGCTTTAAAAATTCTAAATGTTCGCTCTGATGCCAAGAGAGGGGCCTTTAAAACCTACCCTTTCCCAGGGCCCGAGACTTGATTCGTCCGGCCATGCACTGCAGAAGTCATAGTAAAACTGATTGTATGCTATTTTTATTGTACTCTAAAGTAAGAGTTGTGTTCTGATATTATGAGGGTGTCCCTGATGAATTTTCTATCACAAAAGGGGTCTCTGAAACAAAAAAGTTTGGGAATCTCTTCCATATAGCACCCTATTACCTATATAGTGCACTACTTTTGACCAGAGCCCTATGGGACTCGCTATGGACCCTGATCAAAAATAGTGCACTACATAAGGAATAGGGTGCACTACTCTTATGACTCATAGAACTTCTGGAAGTATGCCTGGTAGTTTTCATCGCAACAGCAGCAGCCTTGGTCAGTGGAGCAATAGAGCATGCTCTCCCACATACTACAGGGATAAAAATAATCACTCTTATGTACTCTGTGTTATGCTGTCATGTTGCTGTATATATTATGTCCTGGGGCTGGGTGGGTGGATCTCCACTGACCTCTGTTGAGAACAGACTCCAAGATAGTTTCAAGATATATGTTTACATATCTTTGGTTTACATTGTTCTTACCTCTTTACTGACTGCACAATTACTATAATTATACCCCCCCCAAAAAAAAATGTACTAGTGAAGACGATTTTTTTGGTCTTTGCAGCAACACTGTCAAAAGTGATTCCCTAAACCTTGTGAAATACTCCTATAATTGTATGACATTTTTAAAAACACTTGTAGCATGTTTTAACATGGCTAGATGTGGAATGATTTGACTAATAACTCCCTTGTTCTTGTTTTGCCTGAGGAACCTTTTCATTAAAATTCATATTTTTTTGTTTTCTTAAACAACAAGACATAAACTGACCATGGCTGGTGTTATGGGCGGGCCTTAGGGGGCCTGGCCCACCCTACCGTATCTCCTTGCCCGTCCAAATAAAATATAGAAATATTGATAATTTATTTGTCCGAGACGCACGCCAACAGAAATCTCAGATAAAGCAAGAGAAACAGCGCCCCTCTGTCTCTGCATGTATAGACCATGTATCTGATTCTCTCTGGACCAAAAGAGTATGGCATGTCATACTATTTCTGCCCAGACAGCATCAGATACATGGGCTTCATATAGTAAGACAGAGGGGTGCTGTTCTGCTTTCTCCAGTGAGAGTTTTAGCAGTGAGGAAGAGGCAAAGCGAGAGGGCTAACTCTCACCAAAATCTGTCAGAATAAGCCCAATGCATTTCTATGGGCATAAAATGCAGACCTAAACTTATCTCCTGCCTTCCTGCCTTTGGGACACTGACTCCCATTGTAAGGGCGGAGACATGAGCATCTCGTCATTATATAAAAATCTCTGGTTTTCAGCTCTTGCAAATTGGAAAGCAAAGTTGGCTGGTGCACAGTGCACTGTTAGGATGCTGGCTTCCCCTAAAGTAAATGTAGGATTAGTCAAAATTATATAATTACTACTGTTTTAAAAAAATAAAAAAACTTTAAAAATACATTACCAGAGGATGTCTTGCCACAGAGGACCATCAGCCTTTTTAATATGGATTGCTGTGGATTATTTATTTTTTAACCTTTATTTAACTAGGCAAGTCAGTTTACAATGACAGCCTAGGAATAGTGGGTTAACTGCCTTGTTCAGGGGCAGAAGGACATATTTACACCTTGTCAGCTCGGGGATTCAATCTAGCAACCTTTTGGTTAGTGGCCCAATGCGCTAACCACTAGGCTACCTGCCGCCGTTTCTAATCACATGTTTGTAGGATTATGCATATTTGGGAATCCCGCAATTTGGGCAGCCCCGCGTGGCTGTCTAGCTGATTGAGTTGCATCCGTCAGTGAAAAGCATCTAAAATATGTGTGAAGATAATGTGTCTTGGGTATCATCTGAAATGTTTTAGCAAGAAGAATTAGGTGTGTGTGGCGAAGAATGCATGCACTCAGCTCTCCAGAATGTGCTCAGCTGTCTCCTGACAATTCTTTCCCATTCATTGTTTCATTGTATGGCTTGTTTTCCCTTTGATGGTTTCTTTTGTTGTATCAATTCCCCATTACATATGTCACTAGTAGGCCTAGTCAATGTACCGATAATCCCTCTTCATTTGGTTATATACATTTCTGTTGAAACTACTGCAATTATTAATTACAGTCATTTACATTGTTTGCCGAGTTCACAATGTGCTACACTTGTGAGAAACAAGTTTGGGATTATTTCATAACCATCATGAGTTTTGTAAATCTTTCAATTGACTTTTGTTTGGAGTGCTCTGTGAGCAATGAGCTTGTGTCTGGTTTCTCTGTCCTGATAACGTTGAGGGAGCCAAGCGTGCCTGAGCACGCATAGAAATAGGCCTACCTGGCCTGCTGCATGCAAATGTTGGAAAGTACCTCTTTGGCAATGTCTGATTGTCTTAACTACCACATGAGCTGAGCTTCTCAGTAATTCTTTCCTCAACGCACACATTGTAAACGAAGTCTGTTTTTTTTAACATCCATTGCAAATTATACTTCCTCAGGATTTGAATAGTCTTTCCAACACTTCTGGCCTCGATAATCAACAAGCCTCGGTGTGAAAGAGCAAAATATCATGATCTGATGATCCCATATATCCAGTGGAAACTTCATAAAATACAGCTTTCTGTCCCGAGCTCACTGACGTGGTAAACTCTGATGGCCCGGAATAGGCTAGTTGATACAATGTAGCAAGTTCTCTAGCACCAGCTTTGACCAGATCCAGTTGATGATTTGATACATTGCACTTTACTAGCAATATCTCAAGTCAAGACAGATAGAAAGGGAGGCAAACATTCAGAGTAGAGAGATGAATGTGATTGAAAGAACCAGAATATTCATCAGGATATGTTCTACGGTTTTTATTTTTGTCGGCTATAGGCTTTTCTCTCAAATTCCTATTAAAAATAGAAACGCAATGTGTAAAGTGTTGGTCTTATGTTTCATGAGCTGAATTTTTTTTTTGCATACAAACGCACAAAAAAGCTTATTTTTCAAAACAATATTGCACACATTTGTTTACATCCCTGTTAGTGAGCATTTCTCCTTTGCCAAGATAATCCATCCAACTAACAGGCGTGGCATATCAAGAAGCTAATTAAACAGAATGATCATTATGAATGATCACACACAGATGCACCTTGTGCTGGGGGCAATAAAAGGTCACTCTAAAATGTGCAGTTTCGTCACACAACACAATGCCACAGATGTCTCAAGTTTTGAGGGAGCGTGGAATTGACATGCTGAATTCAGGAATATCCACCAGAGCTGTTGCCAGATAATTAAATGTTCATTTCTCTACCATAATTTGCCTCTCACGTCATTTTAGAGAATTTGGCAGTATGTCCAACCGGCCTCACAACCGCAGACTACTTGTAACCACGCCAGCCCAGGACCTCCACATATCCGGCTTCTTCACCTGAGGGATTGTCGGAGACCAGCCACCTGGACAGCTGATGAAACTGAGGAGTATTTCTGTCTGTAATAAAGCCCTTTTGTAGGGAACAACTCATTCTGATTGGCTGGGTCTGGCTTCCCAGTGAGTAGGCCTGGCCCCTCACGTGGGTGGGCCTATGCCTTGCCAGGCACACCCATGGCTGCGCCCCTGCCCAGTCATTTGAAATCCATAGGCTTAATGAATTTATTTAAATTTATTTGCTTATGAGCTGTAACTCAGTAAAATCTTTGAAATTATTGCATGTTGCGTTTATATTTTTGTTCAGTATGCTTTACTTTAGTTGATGATTTAAGTTATAGGCCAACTGCTGCATTTGCCTATAGGCTCTCTCTGAGTTCAATGCGCTCATTTCTTTAGCCACCAATAGTCCACCAATAGTCCACCGCCTCCATATGGCAGAGGCTGGTGCTCTATCTTTAGTTGAATTTTTACTTTTAGATTTGTATTATTTTACTCCAGATTTTTATGATTAACATGTGACAATGATTTTGAGAAACGAAAACGTAATTATTGAAATGAAAACTGTTCCACGAAAATGCACATATATAAATAATCAGAATTTCCCTGCTTGGTAGAAATTATAGGATAAATTGTAAGCTTCCCCAAACTTGAAACTCACCAGCTGCGTATGGTCTTTAAAAAAGAAAAACATTCACACAAGTGCATGCAAACATAGAAGGTTCTGTGAAAAAACATGCCCACCTATGAATATCAAAGGCCCGTCCAACTGATTCGTTCTGGCACCGGCATAGGAACTAACAAGTGGGTTACTGTAACTCTCCATCCATCAACTCATTTACTGAAAGAAAGCATTCTCCCCTTTAAAAATCTCATTACCCAAAACATATGAGCATATTAAGGAGTTGACCAACTGTACAAAACTTCAATAGTGCAGGGCAAAACTATTTTCAGTTCAGATGAATGTTGAAACAGCTCTAATGCCTGTGCTATGTTACACCTGTAAAGTAAAAACCTTCAATGTGTTCATGCATCATACATACTGGTGGGCTTCAGGAAGTTTGTGCAATGAATTAGAGCTGAAATATTTCCAATAACTCACACAGAGCATCATTAATTCTCCTCCTTTTGGAGACCAGCCTGCCAGCCATTCCCACTCTCCCACCTCTCCTCCGGTGGTAATCATCCTACATAGTGACAGTACACTTTGCACCATTCAGCTGATAAAAAAAGTAATTTCCCTCCCAGATTCAACACCAGCACCTATCTGCTTTCAATTTAGCCACACATGCTCTGCTCTAGCTACCCCACTAGACTAGTCCATATGAGCATGTACACACACACACACACACACACACACACACACACACACACACACATACACACACACACACACAAGGAGAGAGACTGCAGCACACACACCACAGGATGCAGCAGTACCTACACTACACTGGCCCTCACCCAGCAGGACTGTGAGAAGTTCAACTTACATTCTAAAGGTCCTAGCAGACATCTGGCATATATCTAAAATCTGTATTTAATTTGAAGTTATGGTTGCTTTAAACCCTTATGGAAAAACCACATTCATTTTATGTGATCACATGTGATCTTGTGGAGTTACCGTGATAACATGTGAGCATGTGAAAACACAAGCTCGTGAATTAAATGTGACAACATGGGGATGCAAAATATCAACGTGATACCATGAAACATTCATATTTTACAATGCATAATTTACATTCACGCTGCAGGTTTTGTCTCATTCCCAGTTTATCCTGAATCACATTTTTTTGAACTTGTGTCATTGTCCCCTGGATTGCTTGGAACTCAACCTTGCTTGGGATTTGAAATCACCACCTCTTGGTTGTTAGGTACCTGATGATCCTGCTGTGCCACCAGGTCTGCAGACACATTGGAGATTGGCTATACATACACTGAGTGTATAAAACATTAGGAACACCTTCCTAATATTGAGTTGCACCCCCTTTTGCCCACAGAACAGCCTCAATTCGTCTGAGCTTGGACTCTACAAGATGTCGAAAGCGTTCCACAGGGATGCTGGCCCATGTTGACTCCAATGCTTCCCACAGTTGTGTGAAGTTGGGTGATGTCATTTGGATGGTGGACCATTCTTGATACACACTGAA
Organism: Oncorhynchus mykiss; assembly: GCF_057628025.1. Taxonomy (NCBI): domain Eukaryota; kingdom Metazoa; phylum Chordata; class Actinopteri; order Salmoniformes; family Salmonidae; genus Oncorhynchus; species Oncorhynchus mykiss. The sequence goes on from NC_143025.1 coordinate 35,463,907, forward strand.
AACTGTTGAGCGTGAAAAACACAGCAACATTGCAATTCTTGACACACTGAAACCGGTGCGTCTGGCACCTTCTACCATACCCTCTGTCTTGCCCATTCACCCTTTGAATGGCACACATACACAATCCACGTCTTCGCTAAAAGCTGCCCAGAATCAAGTAAAAAAGAAAAAATTATTTGCACCACCAACATTACATCAACGAAAACTAGCAGTGCTCAAGTGACACTTGACATAGATGAATGCTTCAGGGATTTAAAATTGCAACCTCTTGGTTAAGTGCATCAATGTTTCTGCAGTGCCTCCAGGTTCATACTTATTGCTAGGAATGTATGAACACACTCTTAAAAACATCAAATAAAATAAAATCACATACACATGGTTAGCAGATGTTAATGCGAAATACACAGCTTAATGATAAGCTTTGAGGGTGTTGTTGAATGCTGAGCTGTAGTCAATGAACAGCATTCTTACATAGGTATTTCTCTTGTCCAGATGCGATAGGGCAGTGTGCAGTGTGATGGCGATTGCATCGTCTGTGGACCTGTTGGGGTGGAATGCAAATTGAAGTGGGTCTGGCAGGTAAAGTGGAGGTGATATGGTCCTTGACTTGTCTCTCAAAGCACTTCATGATGACAGAAGTGAGTGCTTCTGGGCGATAGTCATATTTGCCTTCTTGGGTACAGGAACAATGCTGGCCATCTTGAAGCATGTGGGGACAGCAGACTGGGATAGGGAGTGAATGAAAATGACCGTAAACACACCAGCCAGCTGGTCTGCGCATGTTCTGAGGACTCTGCTAGGGATGCCGTCTGGGCTAGCAGCCTTGCGATGGTTAAAACGTTTAAATGTCTTACTCACGTCGGTCATGTAGAAGGAAAGGGGGGTGGCACCGCGGTCCTTGGTAGCGGGCGTGTCGGTGGCACTGTATTATCCTCAAAGCGGGGCAAAGGTGTTTCGTTTGTCTGGGAGCAAGACGTCGGTGTCTGTGACGTGGCTGGTTTTCTTTTTGTAATCCGTAATTGCCTGTAGACCAGGCCACATACGTCTTGTGTCTGAGCCGTTGAATTGCGCCTCCACTTTGTCCCTATACCGGCATTTCGCTTGTTTGATTGCCTTGCAGAGGGAATAACTACACTATTTATATTCAGGCATATTCCCAGTCATCTTTCCATGGTTAAATGCGGTGGTTCATGCTTTCAGTTTTGTGCGAGTTCCGCCATCTACCCACAATTTCTGGTTAGGGTATGCTTTAATAGTCACAGTGGGTACAACATCTCCAATGCACTTCCTTATAAACTCACTCACGAAGTCAGCGTATAAATCAATGTTATTCTCTGAGGCTGCCTGGAACATGTCCCAGTCCGTGTCATAAAAACAATCTTGAAGCTTGGATTCCGATTGGTCAGACCAGCGCAGAATGGTTCTAGTCACGGGTACATCCTGGTTGAGTTTCTTCCTTTAGGAGAGTAGGAGCAAAATTGAGTTATGGTCGGATTTGCTGAAGGGAGGGCGGGGGAGGGCCTTGTATGCATCGTGTAAGTTAGAGTAGCAGTGGTCCAGTATATTGCCCGTGGGACTGCTGCAATAAATATGTTGATAGAATTTAGGTCACCTTGTTCTCAAATTTGCTTTGTTAAAATCCCCAGCTACAATAAATGCATCCTCAGAATATATGTATTCCAGTTTACATAGTCCAGTGAAGTTCCTTGAGGGCCATCATGGTATCTGCTTGAGCGGTGATATACACAGCTGTGACAATAACCGATGAGAATTCTCTTTGGAGATAATATGGTTGGCATTTGATTGTAAGGAATTCTAGGTCAGCTGAACAGAAGGACTTGAGTTCCTGTATGTTATTATGATTACACCATGAGTTATTAATCATGAAGCATACACCCCCGCCCTTCTTCTTCCCAGAGAGATGTTTATTTCTGTTGGCGATATCCATGTTGGCGATAAATATGACATAACCCTCAATCTTTGCACAGTGAGGGTTATGTCATATTTATTTATATTAGGCTAAATATTGTTCTAAATGTAATCCCTGTGCCAGTGCACATGTACAGTATGCATGTTCAATGTTGATGCTATACAATTCAACTGTTGTTCAATCTACAATCTTTTTTAAAATTGTCTTACAGACAATACCGTGGATTCTAGAAACAGAATTAATTTACCTGCGTGTGTCATTGTAGCAGAACTGTATCCTGTGAACTGTATCCCTCTCTTGGGATTAGACATTATGCTGGATTTCAAGCAGATGACTCATGAGGAGCTGAATGGCAGTTTGATCATGACAACACTCATCCCACAGCTTTACAAGTGTTCCCTGAACGTTACTACACTGATCTTACTGGATTTTCTTACTCTGTTTCTTTGTGAATGCCAATTTCCTCATGAACAACAATTCTCTTAGCTAAAGATTGTTACACCAGATAATGTGCTTTAACCAAATATTTTTGGTATCCATTATTGTTAGTTACAGGATAGGTACTGTTGAAGCACAGAGAATTTTGAACCAACCGTAGCGATGCCATCTTCGTCCTCGATTCGGGGAAAGGTTCGGTTGCAGAGGTTCAGTTTGAATTTAGAAAATGCTCCGTTTTTTAAACAAAACCTTTTTTTCCTCCATGAAGTAATCCAACAATGTGTATGCTGCCATCTTGTCTATTTCAAGTCTGCTGTTATTGATCGAGAGATCTCTGTCATCATGACATGCAGCACTTTAGGGTGGACACCCCACCCGTCTCTGGGTAAATCACATTATCTGGTGTAACAATCTGTAGCTACAGTTCTCTGCACTTGTGTGTCTGCGCCTGAGACACACTCGGACACACTGAACTGCACTACACTGTTCATACAATCTTTTCTGTATGTTATTTTTACCGTATAACATTCTTGTTGAATATCAGTTCTCTTGAGTTAGCATGAAGTAGTTTCTTTGGATACTTGAATGTCTCACATCTGATGCTACAGAGCCCTGTACAGCTTATACAAATACATTCTTTGAATCTTTAAAGGCAGACACATTTAGAAGATTGATAGAAAATATCCATATTTATTTTATGGTGGTTCTACATCAGGGCTCTCCAACCCTGTTCCTGGAAAGCCCCAACCCTAGTCTGGCACACTTTATTTCAATAATTAGCTGGTTGATAATACGACCCACATTAGTTACAACTGGGATTGCAGCAAAAAGAGTAGCTCTCCAGAAACAGGGTTGGAGACCCCTGTTCTATATGGTCTTATGCTGAGCCACACTAGCTGTGTTTAGGCAGCCCAATTCTGATATTTTTCCCACTAATTGGTATTAATCAAATCAGCTCTTTTTCAGAACTGATCTGATTGGTCACAATCAAAAAGAAAATATATATACATCAGAATTGGGCTGCCTGTATAAACCATCCATAGTCATTTATCCGGCTTTGGTACACTGGCAATGGTGTTCGGCATGGTGGGCTGGGGAAGCTGAGACTCTTTGTGCTGGTGCTGCACATCTTCTGGAAAGACATGGTTGTGGTGTTAGCTTTTACACTTCTCGTGTTTCTTGGCCCAAGCAAGTCTGTTCTTCTTATTGGTGTTCTTTAGTAGTGGTTTCTTTGCAGTAATTGAACCATGAAGGCCTGATTCACGCAGTCTCCTCTGAACTGTTGATGTTGAGATGTGTCTGTTACTTAAACTCTGTGAAGCATTTATTTGGGCTGCAATCTGAGGTGCAGTTAGCTCTAATGAATTTATCCTCTGCAGCAGAGGTAACTCTGGGTCTTCCTTTCCTGTGGAGGTCCTCATGAGAGCCAGTTTCAACATATCGCTGATGGTTATTGCGACTGCACTTGAAGAAACTTTCAAAGTACTTGAAATGTTCTGGATTGACTGACCTTCATGTCTTAAAGAAATGATGGACTGTCGATTCTCTTATTTGAGCTGTTCTTGCCAAAATGTGGAAATGGCTTTTACCAAATAGGGCTATATACCAGTTGAAAACACTATATGTTAAAAGCACAATGTGTATCATAATGATTCATTTGTTTTCATATACAGTTGAAGTCGAAGTTTACATACATTTAGGTTGCAGTCATTAAAACCCATTTTTCAACCACTCCATAAATGTCTTGTTAACAAACTATAGTTTTGGCAAGTCGGTTAGGACATCTACTTTGTGCATGACACAAGTCATTTTTACAACAATTGTTTACAGCCAGATTATTTCACTTATAATTCATTGAATCACAATTCCAGTGGGTCAGAAGTTTACATACACTAAGTTGACTGTGCCTTTAAATAGCTTGGAAAATTTCAGAAAATAATGTCATGGCTATAGAAGCTTCTGATAGGCTAATTGACATAATTTGAATAAATTAGAGGTGTACCTGTGAAAGTATTTCAAGGCCTACCTTTAAACTCAGTGCCTCTTTGCTTGACATCATGGGAAAATCAAAAGAAATCAGCCAAAGATCTCAGAAAAAAATTGTAGACCTCTACAAGTCTGGTTCATCCTTGGGAGCAATTTCCAAATGCATGAAGGTACCATGTTCATCTGTACAAACAATAGTACGCAAGTATAAACACCATGGGACCATGCAGCCGTCATACCGCTCAGGAAGGAGACGCGTTCTGTCTCCTAGAGATGAACGTACTTTGGTGCGAAAAGTGCAAATCAATCCCAGAAGAAGAGCAAAGGACATTGTTAAGGTGCTGGAGGAAACAGGTACAAAAGTATCTATATCCACAGTAAAACGAGAAAGGCAGCTCAGCAAGGAAGAAGCCACAGCTCCAAAACCGCCATAAAAAAGCCAGACTACAGTTAGCAACTGCACATGGTGACAAAGATCGTACTTTTTGGAGAAATGTCCTCTGGTCTGATGAAACAAAAATAGAACTGTTTGGCCATAATGACCATCGTTATGTTTGGAGGAAAAAGGGGGATGCTTGTAAGCCGAAGAACACCATCCCAACCGTGAAGCATGGGGGTGGCAGCATCATGTTGTGGGTGTGCTTTGCTGCAGGAGGGACTGGTGCACTGGTGCACAAAATAGATCATCATGAGGATGGAAAATTATGTGGCTATATTGACGCAACATCTCAAGACATCAGTCAGGAAGTTAAAAATTGGTCGCAAATGGGACTTCCAAATGGACAATGACCCCAAGCATACTTATAAAGTTGTGGCAAAATGGCTTAAGGACAACAAAGTCAAGGTATTGGAGTGGCCATCACAAAGCCCTGACCTCAATCCAATAAAAAATGTGTGGGCAGAACTGAAAAAGCATGTGCGAGCAAGAAGGCCTACAATCCTGACTCAGTTACACCAGCTCTATCAGGAGGAATGGGCCAAAATTCACCCAACTTATTGTGGGAGGTTTGTGAAAGGCTACCCGAAACATTTAACCCTAGTAAAACAATTTAAAGGCAATGCTACCAAATACTAATTGAGTGTATGTAAACTTCTGACCCGCTGGGAATGTGATGAAAGAAATAAAAGCTTAAATAAATAATTCTCTCTACAAATATTTGGACATTTCGCATTCTTAAAATAAAGTGGTGATCCTAACTGACCTAAGACGGGGAATTTTTACTAGGATGAAATGTTAGGAATTGTGAAAAACTGAGTGTAAATGTATTTGGCTAAGGCGTATGTAAACTTCCGACTTCAACTGTATGTCCTTTCTCCTGTAGAGAACCGCAGTCTGGTGAATGATGGAGAGAGCTACCCGGGCAGGTGGCAACGTTCGCCCCCAGACCCCTCCCGAAGAGGCTCCCGCAAGAAGCCCAAGAACAGCAGCCGGGACTGCCGCATGGAGAAGAAGGAGATGCGTGTCAGAGACCTGGGCCTGGGCTTTGACTCCGACGAGATCGTCCTGTTTAAGTACTGTATGGGGACGTGTTTGAGCTCCCGTAAGAACTACGACCTGGCCCTCAAGGCCCTGACAGAGAATGGAAGTATCTCCAGCAGGAAAGTGAGTGCCCACCCATGCTGTAGGCCCACCCGCTACGAGACTGTCTCCTTCATGGATGCCCGGACTATATGGCAAACCATCAAGTGGCTGTCCGCAGCTAACTGTAGCTGTGTGGGGTGATGGGCAGAGAGTAAGAAGAAGATTACCTGCAGAACACACATGCATAAAGCAGCTTTAGGGTGAAGAGAAGAAGAGTCTGAGATGCCTTCACTGTGTGCGTGTTGGGTAAAAAGGCTAGATCAGAGCCTGGATCGAAGCCATGGCCCAAAAGTTGGGTCTCCTCCTGACGTGGATCTACTTTGGATTAACCTGGATTCTCAGGTCGGGAAACAGCACGGATGCAGAATAGAAATACACCCTGCCTTTGAGCATGGCAGTTAGCCCTCGACAATAACTGCTCCCCGGACGCCGATGACATGGATATCAATTTAAGGCAGCCCCCTGCACCTCTCTGATTCAGAGGGGTTGGGTTAAATGCGGAAGACACATTTCGGTTGAATGCATTCAGTTGTGCAACTGACTAGGTATCCCCCTTTCCCTTCCCCTTCCCTGTCAATCCCTATGTCCAACAGAGGAGATGCATCCTCAGTCAGAGCCCAGGAGTCGCAGCTCTGGAGACTGGAGAGGACGGAGCTCCTTGGCAGGGACTGGAGAGGTTAGGAGTAGTTAGAGCCATGTGTTTAGAGAGTTAGGCCAACTTTTAGAATTTTGAATATTGTTATAATTCTAGACATTACGTTACATAGCAATGTTTAAATATTCCCCATGTAATGTTAATGTGGCACTAACATGGCTGCCATATAATGTTGAAGTGTCATGTAAATGAATCAAAATGCAGAAACCACATTGGCCCAACTCTCTAAATATACAGTGCCTTGCGAAAGTATTCGGCCCCCTTGAACTTTGCGACCATTTGCCACATTTCAGGCTTCAAACATAAAGATATAAAATTGTATTTTGTTGTGAAGAATCAACAACGAGTGGGACACAATCATGAAGTGGAACGACATTTATTGGATATTTCAAACTTTTTTAACATATCAAAAACTGAAAAATTGGGCGTGCAAAATTATTCAGCCCACTGAGGTTCAGTGAGGATCTCTGAATGATCCAATGTTGACCTAAATGACTAATGATGATAAATACAATCCACCTGTGTGTAATCAAGTCTCCGTATAAATGCACCTGCACTGTGATAGTCTCAGAGGTCCGTTAAAAGCGCAGAGAGCATCATGAAGAACAAGGAACACACCAGGCAGGTCCGAGATACTGTTGTGAAGAAGTTTAAAGCCGGATTTGGATACAAAAAGATTTCCCAAGCTTTAAACATCCCAAGGAGCATTGTGCAAGCGATAATATTGAAATGGAAGGAGTATCAGACCACTGCAAATCTACCAAGACCTGGCCGTCCCTCTAAACTTTCAGCTCATACAAGGAGAAGACTGATCAGAGATGCAGCCAAGAGGCCCATGATCACTCTGGATGAACTGCAGAGATCTACAGCTGAGGTGGGAGACTCTGTCCATAGGACAACAATCAGTCGTATATTGCACAAATCTGGCCTTTATGGAAGAGTGGCAAGAAGAAAGCCATTTCTTAAAGATATCCATAAAAAGTGTCGTTTAAAGTTTGCCACAAGCCACCTGGGAGACACACCAAACATGTGGAAGAAGGTGCTCTGGTCAGATGAAACCAAAATTGAACTTTTTGGCAACAATGCAAAACGTTATGTTTGGCATAAAAGCAACACAGCTGAACACACCATCCCCACTGTCAAACATGGTGGTGGCAGCATCATGGTTTGGGCCTGCTTTTCTTCAGCAGGGACAGGGAAGATGGTTAAAATTGATGGGAAGATGGATGGAGCCAAATACAGGACCATTCTGGAAGAAAACCTGATGGAGTCTGCAAAAGACCTGAGACTGGGACGGAGATTTGTCTTCCAACAAGACAATGATCCAAAACATAAAGCAAAATCTACAATGGAATGGTTAAAAAATAAACATATCCAGGTGTTAGAATGGCCAAGTCAAAGTCCAGACCTGAATCCAATCGAGAATCTGTGGAAAGAACTGAAAACTGCTGTTCACAAATGCTCTCCATCCAACCTCACTGAGCTCGAGCTGTTTTGCAAGGAGGAATGGGAAAAAATGTCAGTCTCTCGATGTGCAAAACTGATAGAGACATACCCCAAGCGACTTACAGCTGTAATCGCAGCAAAAGGTGGCGCTACAAAGTATTAACTTAAGGGGGCTGAATAATTTTGCACGCCCAATTTTTCAGTTTTTGATTTGTTAAAAAAGTTTGAAATATCCAATAAATGTCATTCCACTTCATGATTGTGTCCCACTTGTTGTTGATTCTTCACAAAAAAATACAGTTGTATATCTTTATGTTTGAAGCCTGAAATGTGGCAAAAGGTCGCAAAGGTCAAGGGGTCCGAATACTTTCGCAAGGCACTGTACATGGCTCTGGGAGTAGTTGTCTTCCACCCTAAGACTTGCTCCCTGTGCTGACGGCAAGATGCCCCATAAGAAGGTGGACTTCACTTGTTGTCTGCCCTCATCTGCATTTTGTTACATCTAAAAAGAGGAGAGGATGAAGCAAAAGTATTGGACCATTACTCTAAACCAGAAGAGAAGCATTGTGGGTCACAGGGCAACTGACTGTATAAGAAGTGAGAAGTGAAGTTGTTTGGTTTCGAAGGCTCTCTAATAAGACCAAATTAACGTCTATGCATTTTTATGTTTACTGCTTCGTTGGCTGTCATTCATGTCATAGCAAGGTAGATTTGAGCAATTTGTAGATTAAAAAACAACAACAATATAATCCCATCTCCCACTGTCTCTATACACAGGCTATGGGAATGAAATTACATAGACATACACCATGGTATTGAGTGGATTCCAGTCACTAAGCACAAATCTACTCTTACTTTACTAACTCTGAACTCATGCATGCCTTGAGAACAATACCACAACTGTATCAACTGTACCTACCTAGATTAGACTTGCAGTTTCTGAGGCACTTGTTTGTAGCTTGGCCCAACTTGTTTACTGTACATGTCTATAAACAGTGTGTTGTAGGATGCCATCACAGGGCCAAGGTCAGTCATGGCCCAGCCATACCTCATGCTGCCTGACACACATGGTTTATTTTCAGCTCTGAATGTGCACATCACCGAAGTCAACTAAAGGTTTTGGATTGCAAAGATAATTGAGCATATTGCCAACTGTTATTCTGAATGTGCTTATAATACTTTTTTTTATTGTGATATATATCCTCTCTCATATCATATTGTTTATCTACGTGATGGACAAAGATAACTCTTCATTTACACCACTCTGTTGCAGCTGTGTTAAAGAACATTTGAATTGACTACATAAATACATATTGTCTTCTGATTGGCTGCCTCTCCACACCTGACCAATGAAATGGAGACTTATGGTAGAGAGAATAAATCACCATGTAGATACGGTATTGACAAACAAGGCGAAGGTTTGCGTAGTAATGTATCACACATTGTATTATAGTGTTGATTTATATCAAGTGGTGTTACATTTTTTTAAGTGAAGCATTTCTGTTCAACTGTTGGAGCTTGTAGAGTAGGTTTCCGTAAAGTAAGGTTATATTTGAATCTGTGTGTAGTATAACATTGTGTACATTGCATAGTTCTGCACCATTCTCTCAGGACCATACTGTAATGTTTTACATTAGCGGAAAGACATATGTCTCCTCAATCTCTTTGTAGTTGGATATCATCTGGAGAACTATCGTTCATAATAGCAATGTTATGATCAGTCTTTCAAGACTCGTTGGCATTCACAGTAACAAACAATCAAGAGTCTATTGAAATATGTATCCATACACTGCTATTGTTCTTTTCATGATGTTATTCATTGTCTCAATCTTTGTGTTTTTTACCCAGATCCCATCACCAACTGTACTACAGTAAAACCAAAGCATGTACTGAGAGAGATTTCCATGCTATTTTAACAATGTGCTTCAACCATAACACGTGCAGAGACTTTGTGTTTTCTCATTGTTCACAGCACTATATTTAGGGACTGGCAAAGTGTGAACAAAGAAGTTTACCAGTCTCTATTCTGCCATCAGTTCATGTCTGGTTTGTGGTTATATGAAGCTGCAGTATCTGGTGTGTGTTTGATCTGCAAATATGTCAAATGAAATGAAATTGTATTAGTCACATGAGCCGAATACAACAAGTAGACCTTACACTGAAATGCTTACTTACAAGCCCCTAACCAACAATGCAGTTAAAAAAAATAAGAATAAGAAATAAAAGTAACAAGTAATTAAAGGTCAGCAGTAAAATAACAATAGCGAGACTATATACTATATACCAGTACAGAGTCAATGTGCGGGGGCACTGGTTATTCGAGGTAATTGAGGTAATATGTACATGTAGGTAGAGTTATTAAAGTGACTATGCATAGATGATAACAACAGAGAGTAGCAGCGGTGTAAAAGAGGAGGGGGGACAATGCAAATAGTCTGGGTAGGCATTTGATTAGATGTTCAGGAGTCTTATGGCTTGGGGTAGAAGCTGTTTAGAAGCCTCTTGGACCTAGACTTGATGCTCCGGTACCGCTTGCCGTGCGGTAGCAGAGAGAACAGTCTATGACGAGGGTGGCTGGAGTCTTTGACCATTTTTAGGGCCTTCCTCTGACACCGCCTGGTATAGAGGTCCTGGATGGCAGCAAGCTTGGCCACAGTGATGTACGGGGCAACACGCAGTACACTCTGTAGTGCATTGCGGTTGGAGGCTGAGCAGTTACCATACCAGGCAGTGATGCAACCAGTCAGGATGCTCTCGATGGTGCAGCTGTAGAACCTTTTGAGGATCTCAGGACCCATGCCAAATCTTTTTAGTCTCCTGAGGGGAAATGGTTTTGTCATGCCCTCTCCACGACTGTCTTGGTGTGCTTGGACCATGTTAGTTTGTTGGTGATGTGGACACCAAGGAACTTTTAGCTCTCAACCTGCTCTAATGGTGTTGATGTGAGCCATGACTAGCCTTTCAAAACACTTCATGGCTACGGGAGTGAGTGATATGGGTTGGTAGACATTTAAGCAGGTTACTGTAGTGTTCTTGGGCACAGGGACTATGGTGGTCTGCTTAAAACATGTTGGTATTACAGACTCAGACAGGGAGAGGTTGAAAATGTCAGTGAAGATACTGGCCAGTTGGTCAGTGCATGCTCACAGTACACGTCCTGGTAATACGCCTGGCCCTGCGGCCTTGTGAAAGTTGACCTGTTTAAAGGTCTTGCTCACATCGGCTGTGGAGAGCGTGATCACACAGTCTTCCGGAACATCTGGTGCTCTCATGCATGTTTTAGTGTTATTTGCCTCGAAGCGAGCACAGAAATAGTGTAGCGAAGCGAGCACAGAAATAGTGTAGCTCGTCTGGTAGGCTCGTGTCACTGGGCAGCTCTCGGCTGTGCTTCCCTTTGTAGTCTGTAATGGTTTGCAAGCCCTGTGACATCCGACGAGCATCAGAGCCAGTGTAGTACAATTCAATCTTAGTCCTGTATTGACACTTAGCCTGTTTGATGGTTAGTCGGAGGGCGTAGCGGGATTTCTTATAAGCTAACAGGTTAGAGTCCCGCTCCTTGAAAGCGGCAGCTCTAGCCTTTATCTCAGTGCGGATGTTGGGGGGACAACGTCATCGATGTACTTATTGATGAAGCCAATGACTGATGTGGTGTACTCCTCAATGCCATCAGAGGAATCTCTGAACATATTCCAGTTTGTGCTAGCGAAACAGTACTGTAGCTTAGCATCTGCTTCATCTGACCACTTTTTTATTGTCACTGGTGCTTCCTGCTTTAATTTTTGCTTGTAAGCAGGAATCAGGAGAATAGAATTTTGGTCAGATTTGCCAAATAGAGGGTGAAGGAGAGCTTTGTATGTGTCTCTGTTAGTGGAGTAAAGGTGGTCCAGAGTTTTTTTTCCTTGTGGTTGCACATTTAACATGCTGATAGAAATTTGGTAAAACCGATTTAAGTTTCTCTGCATTATCCTTTTCACCCACGGGTGTGATCATTCTACTGTGGTCCCCGTAGCACACGATCAACCCGGTGTGATTAGAACGCTTATTTAGAACACTTAGAACGGCCAGTTTCGAATGACGCAACAATCAGCATTTGAGCTGGCCACACTTTTTTTCAGAAACATTTTGCACAAACACAATCCTTACAAAGATATGTCCAGAATGTGAGCAGTTTATTTTTGTATGCAATGTTCAGACATTCACAGAAGTATATACAGCATAACACAATCATCCAAACCGGAAAAATGTAGGCTACATTTTTCCTAGCGCTAACCGAGGAAAGATTGACATAACACAAGCGGTCATGAATTTGCTAATAGAAATTACTTTTTAGAATTAATCACATCACGGGTGAACTCACCATTGATTGAAATATTTGAGTAAAACACTCTCTAGAAATGGAAAGACGATGGGTAGATTCATGCTTTTTTTCCTCACAGAAACCAAAGATAATAAGAGGAGACAAGATGAGTCTGGTCTGTTTATAGTGAGCCCTTACTCACCTCATTTTGTTATAACATCTTTGGTCCAACAGAGGATTACGTGAAACCCAGAATGCATTGTTTGTCAACAAACATGGCTACACACAGCTGGAATTAGCATAGCACATCATAATCTGTACAACCTTCAAAAAACTATTTTACACACATAATGTGTCCATGACAATCTATGCAAGAATCGGAATGCATGAAAATACTGGGAAGTGCTTGGGGAATTTTGTCCGGGTCAGAAATCCCCCAAAGATGAATTATCCGCAAAATTAAAAATGACAATTTTTATGTGAATGAATGAGGAGGCGGAACACACCTCAATTCAAACTGTTCTTAGAAAATAAAAACTTGCTGGAAAATCATTTGAAATTGAAGTTGAAAACAGCCTATAAATAAAAACAGGCTAAGTGCCTTGGTTTGAGGGCAGCATGGATTTAATGTACTGTTGGTAACAATCATATTCTGGAATGGAGAGAACGTTCTAACATCATGTGCATAACAAAACTCACGCTGGAGCGACCGTTACAGATATTTGGAACTCACGCATGAAAGGGTTAATGTCCCCGGCCACTAGGAGCATCGTCTCTGGGTGAGCATTTTCCTGTTTGCTTATGGCGGAATACAGCTCATTGAGTGTGGTCTTAGTGCCAGCATCAGGCTGTGGTTGTATGTAGACAGCTACGAAAAATACAGATGAAAACTCTTTAGGTAGATAGTGTGGTCTACAGCTTATCATGAGATACTCTACCTCAGGCAAGCAAAACCTCGAGACTTCGATAGATATCGTGCACCAGCTGTTATTACAAAAATACATAGTCAGCCCCCCTTGACTTACCAGACGCTGCTCATCTATCCTGCCGATAAAGCGTATAACCAGCCAGCTGAATGTTGATAATGTCATAATTCAGCCACGACTCTGTAAAGCATAAGATATTTCAGTTTTGAATGTCCCGTTGGTAGTTTAATCTTTTACGTAGGTCATCAATTTAATTTTTCAAAGTGTGCACGTTTGCTAGTAGAATGGAAGGCAGTGGTGGTTTATTCATTCACCTATGAATTATCAGAAGGTAGCCTGCCCTCCGGCCCCTTTTTCTCAGCCTTCTCTTCGTGCAGTTGATGGGGATCTGGGCCTGTTCCTGGGAAAGCAGTATGTCATTCACGTCGGGCTCGTCGGACTCGTGAAAGGGAAAAAGGGATTCTGCCAGTTCGTGTTGAGTAATCGCAGTTCTGATGTACAGAAGTTATTTTTGGTCATAAGAGACGGTAGTACACATGTATTATTATGTACAAAATAGGTTCAAAAATAAGTTACAAACAACGAAAAGAAACTAACAAAAAAACTAAATTGGATAGGAACACGTAAAACGTCAGCCTTCTTCTCCGGCGCCATCTTGGCTTTCTTTGCTTTCACTCACTGATTAAGTCATAACTGAACTCCCTGTTAGATGCTATGCATCTCATTATCACCTTACTGTACATTAGGGAAATTATTTATTACTTAAAAAGTATTTATTTATTGTATTTCATGTTATACACTTGTTCTTACAAATATCAGATATTTATTATTTATGAAATGGCCATGTATGCTTTTTTAAATGTTACTTTTGTTTTCTCTGTGAAAAAGCAAGAATGTTTCCAAGCAAGTCACACACGCACACACATGGACAAACATGCATACACACAGAGAGGTATATCCACTAACTTTTTATATGAGAGATGAGAGATGAGTGCCAGTCCCTGGCACAGTATCAGAGACCAAACACGTCTGTTCCCTTTAGATGTAGCTCTAAACCCTAATTTATACCTTACACAAGTACACAATGCAAGAGCTACGATTAGCTGTGCAAAATGGCGATCCTGCATGGTTGCGTAGAAGAAATATCTAAACGTGTGAAGCCCGAAACTCAAAGCTAATATATATGATTGCCTCCTGCGTAGCAAATTGCATTCTTGCGTTTCCTACTTGTGTCGGGTTTATGTTGTTTTTATGTTGTTTTTATTGATGTTACTGTTATGTCTAAAAGGTAATATGGACACTATTTTTGTACCTCTTTAATGAATAAAGTTTTTTTTAACCTTGATGAAAATGTATTGCCTGTCCTGATATGTATTTCTTTGCATACACCTAACCATTCTCCTGACAAAATGGAGCTTTAAGATAGACATAGACATTAAGATAGGCATATATTGTACATTTGCTATAGGCCTGGTTTAATTAAGGAAGGTTTGTGACTGTATATGTATAACTAGTTCTTACTATAGGACAAGAAGGCTTATAAGTAAATACTGAATGCAGATCTGGGTTCATCATAAAAACATATTTGGCTTCTTTGTTTCTCCCATGTATTTAGGTTATTCCACCAATTCTGTACCTTTTGAGAATTGTTACTTGGTCACTTTTGATTTCACCTAATTTTAACATTATATCATGAAGACCACATATTCAGCTTCATAAAGATCACTATAGTCAGTGCCTATTAAGTGGCAAATAAAGTCAGAAGATGACTGGCCAACCCTCAGAGCCTGGTTGCTCTCCAGGTTTCTTACTAGGTTCCTGCCTTTCTAGGGAGTTTTTCCTAGCTAACGTGCTTCTACATTTTCATTGCTTGCTTTTTAGGCTGAGTTTCTGTATTAGCAACTTGTGACATCTGCTGATGTAAAAAGAGCTTTATAAATACATTTGATTTGAACAGTGTTGATCGTAACAGCACGAGTCTATAGCGAAGTCCAGCCAACCTTTTAATACAGGATGCAGTGATGAGTATCGAACTGTCACCTGTAACAAAACGAAGGGCACTATGGTAGATGGCATCCAAAGGTTAAAGAGTAGCAGCTGCCCTTTGATAATTAATATCGCCATAATCAAGAACAGATAAAAATGTTGACTGAATAATCTGCTTTCTACTGTTTAGAGAAAGGCACAATCTGTTTCTGCAGAAAAGGGCCAACTTTACATGTTTGCTTCTTAACGAGCTCATCTATACGGTGGCTTGCGAAAGTATTGACACCCCTTGGCATTTTTTTCCATTTTGTTATACCTTACAACCTGGAATTAAGTAGATTGTTGGGGGTTTCTATCATTTGATTTACACAACATGCCTACCACTTTGAAAATGCAAAACATGTTTTTTTGTGAAACAAACAAGAAATAAGACAAAAAATATGAAAACTCGAGCGTGCATAACTATTCACCCCCCCTAAGTCAATACTTTGTAGAGCCACCTTTTGCAACAGTTACAGCTGCAAGTCTCTTGGGGTATGTCTCCATAAGCTTGGTACATCTAGCTACGGGATTTTTGCCTATTCTTCAAGGAACAACTACTCCAGCTCCTTCAAGTTGGATGGGTTCCGCTGGTGTACTGCAATCTTTAAGTCATACCACAGATTCTCATTTGGATTGAGGTCTGGGCTTTGACTAGGCCATTCCAAGACATTTAAATGTTTCCCCTTAAACCACTAGAGTGTTACTTTAGCAGTGTGTTTAGGGTCATTGTTCTGTTGGAAGGTTAACCTCTGTCCCAGTCTCAAATCTCTTGAAGACTGAAACAGGTTTCCCTCAAGAATTTCCCCTGTATTTAGCACCATCCATCATTCCTTCAATTCTGACAAGTTCCCCAGTCCTTGCCGATGAAAAACATCTACACAGCATGATGCTGCCACCACCATGCGGATTGTGTTCTCGGATGGTGTTCTCGGGGTGAGAGGTGTTGAGTTTGCACCAGACATAGCATTTTCCTTGATGGCCAAAAAGCTAAATTTTAGTCTCATCTAACCAGAGTACCTTCTTCCATATGTCTGGGGAGTTTCCCACATGCATTTTGGCGAACACCAAACGCATTTGCTTATTGTTTTCTTTAAGCAATGGCTTTTTTCTGGCCACTCTTCTGTAAAGCCCAGCTCTGTGGAGTGTACAGCTTAAAGTGGTCCTATGGACCGATACTCCAATCTCTGCTGTGGAGCTTTGCAGCATCAGGGTTATCTTTGGTCTCTTTGTTGCCTCTCTGATTAATGCCCTCCTTGCCTGGTCTGTGAGTTAAGGTGGGCGGCCCTCTCTTGGCAGGATTGTTGTGGTGCCATATTCTTTGCATTTTTTAATAATAGATTTAATGGTGCTCCGTGGGATGTTCAAAGTTTCTGATGTTTTTTTATAACCCAACCCTGATCTGTACATCTCCACAACTTTGTCCATGACCTGTTTGGAGAGCTTCTTGGTCTTCATGGTGCCGCTTGCTTGGTGGTGCCCCTTGCTGAGTGGTGTTGCAGAATCTGGGGCCTTTCAGAACAGGCGTATAGTCCCCACTGTTCCATAAGGTGTTTTTTTAATCAGTTTTTTTTTTAAATCTAATTTTACTGCTTGCATGAGTTACTTGATGTGGAATAGAGTTCCATGTAGTCATGGCTCTATTTAGTACTATGCACCTTCCATAGTCTGTTCTGGACTTGGGGACTGTGAAGAGACCTCTTGTGTCATGTCTTGTGGGGTATGCATTGTCCGAGCTGTGCGCCAGTAGTTCAAACAGACAGCTTGGTGCATTCAACATGTCAATACCTATCATAAATACAAGCAGTGGTGAAGTCAATCTCTCCTCCACTTTGAGCCAGGAGAGATTGGCATGCATATTATTAATATTAGCTCTCTGTGCACATCCAAGGGCCAGCCGTGCTGTCCTGTTCTGAACCAATTGCAATTTTCCTAAGTCCTTTTTTGTGGCACCTGACCACACGACTGAACAGTAGTCCAGGTGCAACAAAACTAATGGCCTGTAGGACCTGCCTTGTTGACAGTGCTGTTAAGAAGGTAGAGCAGCGCCTTATTATGGACATACTTCTCCCCATCTTAGCTACTGTTGTATCAATATGTTTTTACCATGACAGTTTACGATCAAGGGTAACTGCAAGCAGTTTAGTCACCTCAACTTTCTCAACGTCCACATTATTTATTGCATGATTTAGTTGAGGTTTAGGGTTTAGTGAATGATTTGCCCCAAATACAATGCTTTTTGTTTTAGACATATTTAGAACTAACTTATTCCTTGCCACCCAGTCTGAAACTAACTGCAACTCTTTGTTAAGTGTTGCAGTCATTTCACTCGCTGTAGTAGCTGACATGTATAATGTTGAGTCATCCGCATACATAGACACTCTGGCTTTCCTCAAAGCCAGTGGCAATTCATTAGTAAAGATTGAAAAAGTAAAGGACCTAGACAGCTTTCTTGGGGAATTCCTGATTCTACCTGGATTATGTTGGAGAGGCTTCCATTAAAGAAAATCCTCTGTGTTCTGTTGGACAGGTAACTCTTTATCCACAATATAGCAGAGGGTGTAAAGGCATAACACATAAGTTTTGCCAGCAGCAGACTATGATCAATATTGTCAAAAGCCGCACTGAAGTCTAACAAAACAGCCCCCACAATTGTTTTATTATGGATTTCTCTCAGTCAATCATCAGTCATTTGTGTAAGTGCTACGCTTGTTGAATGTCCTCTATTAGCATGCTGAAAGTTTGTTGTCAATTTGTTTACTGTAAAATAGCATCGTATCAGGTCAAACACAATTTTTTTCAAAAGTTTGCTAAGGGTTGGTAACAGGCTGATCAGGGGCTTTACTGTTCTTAGGTAGGGGAAGGACTTTTTCTTCCCTCCAAGCCTGAGGGCACACATTTTCTAGTAGGCTTAAATTGAAGATATGGCAAATAGGAGTGGCAATATCGTCTGCTGTTATCCTCAGTAATTTTCCATCCAAGTTGTCAGGCCCCGGAAGCTTGTCATTGTTGATAGACAACAACATTTTTTCACCTCTTCTACACTAACATTACATAATTTAAAATTACAATGCTTGTCTTTCATAATTTGGTCAGTTATACTTGGATGTGTAGTGTCAACATTTGTTGCTGTAATGCCCTTAGTTTGCTAATCTTGCCAATTAAAATATAATTAAAGTAGTTGGCAATATCAGTTTGTTTTGTGATGAATGAGCCATCTGTTTCAATGGATGATGGAGCTGAGTTTGCCTTTTTTCCCAGAATTTCATTTAAGATGCTCCAAAGCTTTTCATTATCATTCTTTATTTAATTTATGTTAGTTTCATAGTGTATAGTGTGTGTATATATATATATATATATATATATATATATATATATATATATATATATATATATATATATATATATATATATATATATACCACTCCTATTTGAATGGTAGTATATATATATACAGTGCCTTGCGAAAGTATTCAGCGCCCTTGAACTTTGCGACGTTTTGCCACATTTCAGGCTTCAAACATAAAGATATAAAACTGTATTTTTTTGTGAAGAATCAACAACAAGTGGGACACAATCATGAAGTGGAACGACATTTATTGGATATTTCAAACTTTTTTAACAAATCAAAAACTGAAAAATTGGGCGTGCAAAATTATTCAGTTCCCTTAAGTTAATACTTTGTAGCGCCACCTTTTGCTGCGATTACAGCTGTAAGTCGCTTGGGGTATGTCTCTATCAGTTTTAAACATCGAGAGACTGACATTTTTTCCCATTCCTCCTTGCAAAACAGCTCAAGCTCAGTGAGGTTGGATGGAGAGCATTTGTGAACAGCAGTTTTCAGTTCTTTCCACAGATTCTCGATTGGATTCAGGTCTGGACTTTGACTTGGCCATTCTTTAAAAAAAAATTTTTTTACCCCTTTTCCTCCCCAATTTCGTGGTATCCAATTGTTGTAGTAGCTACTATCTTGTCTCATCGCTACAACTCCCGTACGGGCTCGGGAGAGACGAAGGTTGAAAGTCATGCGTCCTCCGATACACAACCCAACCAAGCCGCACTGCTTCTTAACACAGCACGCATCCAACCCGGAAGCCAGCCGCACCAATGCGTCGGAGGAAACACCGTGCACCTGGCCACCTTGGTTAGCGCACACTGCGCCCAGCCCGCCACAGGAGTCGCTGGTGCGCAATGAGACAAGGACACCCCTACCGACCAAGCCCTCCCTAACCCGGGCGACGCTAAGCCAATTGTGCGTCGCCCCACGGACCTCCCGGTCGCGGCCGGTTACGACAGAGCCTGGGCGCGAACCCAGGGACTCTGATGGCACAGCTGGCGCTGCAGTACAGCGCCCTTAACCACTGCGCCACCCGGGAGGTGACTTGGCCATTCTAACACCTGGTATGTTTATTTTTGAACCATTCCATTGTAGATTTTGCTTTATGTTTTGGATCATAGTCTTGTTGGAAGACAAATCTCCGTCCCAGTCTCAGGTCTTTTGTAGACTCCATCGGGTTTTCTTCCAGAATGGTCCTGTATTTGGCTCCATCCATCTTCCCATCAATTTTAACCATCTTCCCTGTCCCTGCTGAAGAAAAGCAGGCCCAAACCATGATGCTGCCACCACCATGTTTGACAGTGGGGATGGTGTGTTCAGGGTGATGGCTGTGTTGCTTTTACGCCAAACATAACGTCTTGCATTGTTGCCAAAAAGTTCAATTTTGGTTTCATCTGACCAGAGCACCTTCTTCCCCATGTTTGGTGTGTCTCCCAGGTGGCTTGTGGCAAACTTTAAACAACACTTTTTATGGATATCTTTAAGAAATGGCTTTCTTCTTGCCACTCTTCCATAAAGGCCAGATTTGTGCAATATACGACTGATTGTTGTCCTATGGACAGAGTCTCCCACCTCAGCTGTAGATCTCTGCAGTTTATCCAGAGTGATCATGGGCCTCTTGGCTGGATCTCTGATCAGTCTTCTCCTTGTATGAGCTGAAAGTTTAGACGGACGGCCAGGTCTTGGTAGATTTGCAGTGGTCTGATACTCCTTCCATTTCAATATTATCGCTTGCACAGTGCTCCTTGGGATGTTTAAAGCTTGGGAAATCTTTTTGTATCCAAATCCGGCTTTAAACTTCTTCACAACAGTATCTCGGACCTGCCTGGTGTGTTCCTTGTTCTTCATGATGCTCTCTGCGCTTTTAACGGACCTCTGAGACTATCACAGTGCAGGTGCATTTATACGGAGACTTGATTACACACAGGTGGATTGTATTTATCATCATTAGTCATTTAGGTCAACATTGGATCATTCAGAGATCCTCACTGAACTTCTGGAGAGAGTTTGCTGCACTGAAAGTAAAGGGGCTGAATAATTTTGCACGCCCAATTTTTCAGTTTTTGATTTGTTAAAAAAGTTTGAAATATCCAATAAATGTTGTTCCACTTCATGATTGTGTCCCACTTGTTGTTGATTCTTCACAAAAAAATACAGTTTTACATCTTTATGTTTGAAGCCTGAAATGTGGCAAAAGGTCGCAAAGTTCAAGGGGGCCGAATACTTTCGCAAGGCACTGTATATAAACAAATAATAATTGATCTGAGGGCCGGGCCGCGGCCCGCCAGTTGCCAATCCATGGCCTAGCTAGTGCATTTAACTTTAAGGCATTTATCTAGTCAACTAGCGATTAGCATTAAAGTTTAGCTATCATTACTTTAGGCACATGCCAGCTTTAGACTAACTAACACGCATTTTGCAGAGAGCAATATGTGCAACTGAATAGTATAATAGAGAACATGTGGATACATATTTAGAAGCAATGTGAAAAGCAGCATCTTTCTTTTTTTGTGAGTGCATGAATTGACAGCATGCTGAGAGAATGAACAGCGTGAAGGAACTGTGTGGTGCCTGCTTGAGTGACAGGGGGCGGGACATGGTGTGTGTGGCCTGGGAACTGGAACCAAGCTGCCGCGGGACGCAACAGTGTAGATGACTATTGCGGCTAAATATTGTTACGAATTGAATTGTTTATTGTATTGTCTTTAAGTCGCACTGGTGCTCCCAAATTAAAACTCCAGGTCGCACATCAAAATATTCCTTCACACTTTAGAGCCCTGCTTGGTACACCCACATGCAGAGTTAAGATCTCAACAGAAGCAGTTGGCAGAACCCTTCTGAACTATTTTTAAAGATAGTTGGGAAGTTGAGGTTGCACTTTTCTACTTTGTGGAAAAATAAAACATCCGTCTTGTGTGTAGGGACGAACGTCAATCAAAGCAGTTTTGATTGGCCACTGAAGTGAACTATTGCCTCTCTGTGCTCCTGCCAGGTTCCGTTGTAGGCACAGGCGTCAGGTGCGTACCCCTCCTGGGGACTCTGACTGTGCCTGTGACCTGTCCCAGTGGCAACACCACACTGATAAGAGAGGCCTGAGAGACCCGGTGCTGCCGGCCTCCTGGGATGCAGGTGTCTCCTTCGTCTTCCATCAGCGCTCCCACAAGGACCAGCTAGGCAGCCTGAGAGCACCAGGAGTGATTGGACAAGAGGGCCTAGCGTTGAACCAAAGACGGTCAACTAGCACACAGGAGCAACGTTACTGCACGAGAGGGCCTAGGGATACACAAAAAAATAGAAATTCTCTCATGATGGAATTATTCAGTGGCGACCCGTCATTCAGGGCAGATGTGGCAGAGCCCCAAATGTTTTGAGCGGGGGGGGGCTAACATGTTTTGCTTGTAATTTTGGCTTAATAAGTGTCACATATCAGTTTGGAAACAATGTAAAAAAAACATGTCATTGAGTTCATTAAGCTGCATATAAACATGGTCTCTTCTTGAATAAGGCATCTCCAAAATGCAGGTGTTTCAGCCTAGCTCAGTGCTTTCTGTGGTGGTGGGGCTCACCAGCAGAAAATACAGAGCGTTTTGCCTGATTGGCTCAGTTTTCTGTTATGATTGGCACAGTTTTCTGTCACTCATGGGACAGTACGTGATCCACAATTCTAAGGTTTGAGCACCACATCAAAATGGAGCACCACATCAAAATATTTTTCATACATTCACATATAACAATGAAATATTCACTTACTTTTTGAAAATGTTTGAAAATATTCCTCTGATTTGTCATCCAAAGGGTCCCCGCTATAACATGTAGGGTCGTTTTGTTAGATACAATCCTTCTTTATATCCCAAAAAGTCTGTTTAGTTGGTGCCATCGATTTGAGTAATCCACTCATTCAACTTGCAGAGAAAGGAATCCAAAAATATACCCCTAAACTTTGTTTCAACAAGTCAAAATACATTTCTATTTACTCCACAGATACCCCAAAAATGTAAACAAACTATAATATTTCTTATGGAAATAAGTATGTTCAATTGGAAACTGGATTTGGATTTTAGCAGGTGCATAATGTCTTCATGGAGAGCGCAAACACGAATTTCCAAGACTGTGTCCTTCTGCTAAAACTGATATTACAGTTTTAGCAGAACCTTGAACATAGACTGCTAACACCCTGTGGAATACTTGATATGATCTTTCTCTTGCATCTCCAAGAGGATGGTCTCTCATTGTTTTTTATTTCAGGTTGGTTTTCATTGGATTTTCTCCTATAATTCCTACTGTGTTATATTCTCCCACATTATTTTAACATTTCTAAGAACTTCAAAGTATTTTATTTCCAATGGTACCAATTATATGCATATCATGGCTTCAGGACCTGAGCTACAGGCAGTTTACTTTGGGCATGTCATTCAGACAGGAAGTGGAGAAAAAAGGGGCCTAGCCCTATTGACTACGTCCGTTGTCGCTTGCTCATTAATGTCTTAATCTAAATGATGGATTGCCTCTTATCTGCTTGTCGTCACCTTATGCCATAACTTGTCCAGTTGAAGTAGGAAGTTTACATATGCCTTAGCCAAATACATTTCAACTCAGTTTTTCACAATTCCTGACCTTTAATACTTGGGAAAATGTCATGTCTTAGGTCAGTTAGGATCACCACTTTTTTTTAAGAATGTGAAATGTCAGAATAGTAGAGAGAATGATTTATTTCAGCTTTTATTTCTTTCATCACATTCTCGGTGGGTCAGAAGTTTACATACACTCAATTAGTATTTGGTATCATTGCCTTTAAATTGTTTAACTTGGATCAAACATTTCAGGTAGCCTTCCACAAGCTTCCCACAATAAATTGGGTTAATTTTGGCCCATTCCTACTGACAGAGCTGCTGTAACTGAGTCAGGTTTGTAGGCTCCCTTGCTCACACATGCTTTTTCAGTTCTGCCCACAAATGTTCTATAGGAGTGAGGTCAGGGCTTTGTGATGGCCACTCCAATACCTTGACTTTGTTGTCCTTAAGCCATTTTGTCACAACTTTGAAAGTATGCTTGGGGTCATTGTCCATTTGGAAGACCCATCTGCGACCAAGCTTTAACTTCCTGACTGATGTCTTGAGATGTTGCTTCAATATATCCACATCATTTTCGTTCCTCATGATGATCTATTTTGTAACAGTCCCTCCTGCAGCCACCCCCTTGCTTCACGGTTGGGATGGTGTTGTTCGACTTGCAAGCCTCCTCCTTTTTCCTCCAAACATAACAATGGTCATTATGACCAAACAGTTCTAATCTTTGTTTCATCAGACCAGAGGACATTTCTCCAAAAAGTACGATATTTGTCCCCATGTGCAGTTGCAAACCGTAGTCTGGCTTTTTCATGGCGGTTCTGGAGCAGTGGCTTCTTCCTTGCTGAGCGGCCTTTCAGGTTATGTCAATACAGGCCTTGTTTTACTGTGGATATAGATACTATTGTACCTGTTTCCTACAGCATCTTCACAAGGTCCTATGCTGTTGTGCTGGGATTGATTTGCACTTTTTGCACCAAAGTACATTCATCCCCAGGAGACAAAACGCGTCTCCTTCCTGAGCGGTATGATGGTTGCGTGGTCCCATGGTGTTTATACTTGCGTACTACTGTTTGTACAGATGAACGTGGTCCCTTCAGGCGTTTGGAAATTGCTCCCAAGGATGATCCAGAATTGTGGAGGTCTACATTTTTTTTCTGAGATCTTGGCTGATTTCTTTTGATTTTCCCATGATGTCAAGCAAAGAGACACTGAGTTTGTAGGCCTTGAAATAGGCCTTGAAATACATCCACAGGTACACATCCTTTTGACTCAAATTATGTCAATTAGCCTATCAGAAGCTTCTAAAGCCATGACATCATCTTCTGGAATTTTACAAGCTGTTTAAAGGCAGTCAATTTAGTGTATTTAGTGTAAAGGCAGTCAATTTAGTGTATTTCTGACCCACTGGAATTGTGATACAGTGAATTATAAGTGAAATAATCTGTCTGTAAACAACCTAAGCGTATGTAAACTTCCGACTTCAACTGTACATCTCAATTGTCAGTAGAATCCACATTTGTTTAAGCAAGTCTGCCATATCCGCTATGTTTTTTTTAAGGCAGTAAATGAGGCTTAATTAACTGTTTCGCTGCCAGACAAGGCTCCGCTGAAAGCCAGGTTTAGCAGTGGTAACGTGTTTGGGACAGTTTTATGTAGGCCCAAACAGTTTGTAGGCACAGTTTGTCAGTTATAGTGCAATTTGTGTTGTGTAGTGGCTTTGCTGGCATGCATCCCACATTTTCTTTTTGCCCCTCCAAGATTTACATGCTAATATCGGCACTGCTACTTGTCAAGGTTCAATCCACCATACTATTTTTATAAGGGTGTGTAACAATGTAATAACCATATTGAAGACTATTTTATTTTTATGTAAAGGCAATTCCTATATGTAATTGTCGCCACATCTTTCTTTCCAGTCCGTGTTAGGTTCTATTCACTGTGCAAATATTCATGTATATTGTCTAAATGTACTTATATTCTATTGAATCGTATACTTTATTGCCTTGATAACAAAAGTATTTTGTAAAGACGTTAGACAATTTCACTCATGTCAGGATTTATTGAACCAAGACAACTAGAAATTCAACAAGCAAGAGGTCATGGATGGGCAACTTTGATGGGGGGGGGGGGGGGGGTACAAAAAAATGTAGGGTCCACAGTGGCTTGCAGGCAAAGCCTTTTGGGGGCCCTAAGTCAAATTGTTGAACACCCTCCCCCCTATTTTATCAGCCCCCCTCTTGACAGCAGAGAGAAAAGTTTGCTGCAATTCTACATAGGGACACTCGAAGTTCATCTTAAATGAATCATTGTTTATTAACAGGAAGCTGGAGAGGTCACAGTCAAATGTAGATGCATAAAGTACCGGTCTTAACGGAACTCTATCGGGGCAGTCCCGTTAGATCTCTTTTATACTGCTTACAAATTATAATTGCATGATTTAGCTTATTCATAATAAATTCATAATTAATGTTTGGTTCATGCATGGGACAGACCAATACCTTACAAGGCTTATTTTCTCCAAGCTGAGACCTTGAAAATTTCTCAAAACAAGGTTCTGAGCGTACTGCCAAATTGCAGATACTGATGGTGAGGATTCGTTCAGTCACTTACTTGCATGAACTCAGAAATTGGTTATTAGAAAAGCACAAACATCGAACACAGAAATTGGTTATTAGAAAAGCACAAACATCGAAGACAGAAATTGGTTATTAGAAAAGCACAAACAATACAACTTTCCATCACAAATGTTTGCAGTTTTAATATGATATCAGACTGCAAGTTACAAAATCAAATGGGGTCCCCCCGGTCAGTAATTTGACCATGATTAGATTGGTAAGTTAGTCTAGCCAGAAATCTAAAAATGTTTTGATGACATCGGCTAATTGAGTGACTCAGCAACTGATCCGCAGTTGCCTATCCCTGTTCTAGGTCAATGACCCAAAAAACAACAAACATGATTTTTAAGGGCTGCAGATGCTGCATTACAAACATGACAATATATTAACAATAAATATGCTGAATAAGCTCTTATGCCATTATTTCACAATTTAAAATGCCAAATATAAGGCCACGTGTATTTATGTAACACATTGTTTTTGGCTTATTAGGCCTGCAACAGCCTTGTCATACAAAACAGCAACATATATATGTGTTGTAAACTGGAAAATATTGTTCCTTACAAAAGTTCCTTACAAAAGACTTAAAACTGAAGCAATTTCGATTTCCAGGAACTTCTCTTGGGTAGCAGCAAATGTTTGTTCACTTCAGGTTAAGGAACAACATTTTATCCAGGGTCATGTTCAGTTGGTCCGAACTGGAGTGAAACAGGGAAGTACTATCTGTTCTTGTCTAATAAACAATGCTCATATTTTTTTCCATTGCAAAACGTTTTAGTGTTACTAATGAACACAACCCAGAATTTGCAGGATTACGAGGTGAAGGTTCCCCTATCTAGAGGTCTAGGAACAGCTTCCTCTTCCTCACAAAACTGTCCCAAGATCAGCACCTAGAGGCAACTTCACCCTACTCCATTCGCATGACCTAAGACCTAGTTCACATGATGCTGATGTGGTCAGCCATGGTGTCCCTGGAGTTCCAGTGGTCGGTGATGAGGTCACAAAGGTGACTGAGCGTGCCCAGAGCCGTGTCCCTCAGCTCCATGTTTCTGTCCAGTGGGTTGCTCTTCAGGGTGAGGAGTAGTCTCTGGGGAGGACGGTGGGTCTCCAACAACTTCCCTAACTCTAGCAGCTCAGGAGGCTGGATGAAGTTGGAGCTATCAACGACAAAGACAGGAAATACAAGAAACAGAATGGCTACGTTCCAATTTGCCACCCTTCTCTCAAAGTCTGCAGTTGTACACTCTACATCATGGATTTAACAGTGGTTGCTTACACCAATCCATGACGGGGAGTTTGCTTGCGCACACTTTGGGGGAAGTGTGGAGAATAGGGACAGAGTCCAACTCTTATAAGACAAATTAGGCCTCTTCACAAAATGCCAAAATAGCCTACTGAAATGCTTATAGCAGCTACTTGCCTGATGTCCAGCTCTTTCACTGTGCTTGGTGAGGGTCCTTTGAAGAGTTCCCCCAAAACTGTCACAGTCTTGGCTAAAAGGACAAAATAAAAATAGTTTTCATTTCATTCATACACTCAAAAATCGAATTCATACCATCCAGAGGTGTAGTAGCTTTGCGTGATGTATTGTTGTCTCTACCTTCTTGCCTTTGTGCTGTTGTCTGTGCCCAATAGTGTTTGTACCATGTTTTGTGTTGCTATCATGTTGTTGTCATGTGTTGCTGCCATGCTAGGTTGTTGTCTTAAGTCTCTCTTTATGTAGTGTTCTGGTGTCTCTCTTGTCGTGATGTGTGTTTTGTCCTATATTTTATTTTAAACCCAGCCCCAGGTCCCCGCAAGAGACCTGCCTTTTGGTAGGCCGTCATTGTAAATAAGAATTTGTTCATAACTAACTTGCCTAGCTAAATAAAGGTTAAATAAAATAAAAGGTGGCAGGGGCGGGGGATGTAGCATGAAAAGTCTGAACGAAACCTATGAAACAAAGCTAAGTTGGCCTCTTACCGAGGCGGTTTTGAGCCAGGTTGAGAGACTGGAGAGATGGAACCTTTTTGAGAGAATTAACCAGCTGTCGGACGACATCTTCCTTGTCACTGCATTTCTCCAGAAGCCGACAGTCCTTCAATGACAACGCTGTCATTATGGAGCAGACAGGAGAATACAATTAGGATGCATCCCAAATGGCACCGTTTTCCTTTTAGGCCCTTGACAAAAGTGGTGCACTACATAAGGAATAGGGTGCCATTTGAGACACAACCATAGAATAGACTGATCAAATGCAAGAGGCTTTGCTTGTTTGCGATATCCATGCTGCATACCACTTTTTAGAGCTGCATACATGTTAGATAAAAACAGATTTAATATGAATTTTAATACATCACTTGATACAAAAACTACTTCATGGAAATCATTCCTTACCTTCCAACATACAGTAGTTATCCAGTAGCTGGAAGATTGCACCGTGACAATCAGACAGGTTGATATCCTCCAAGGTGAGGTCCTTCAGGTGGCGATTGGACTCTGTCACAGCAGGAAAACAAAAACAATTTTACCATATGGGAGAAAATATACCAAAATATCTCCTACGGCTATGAAGTGTTACACATACATTGCACATGAAGTTATTGCTGAAGCAATTGGAAGCACACTAATAAAAAAAAAAACAGATCATGCATATTCTAGCCCATTGTGAGCACAGCAGCATCAACTTACACATACAAAACTGCTAGAAAATAGCACTTGGATGCACTGACTAAGTCGCTCTAGATAAGAGCATCTGCTTAAGCTAAATGACAAAACGGTTGAATGAAATGTAGTGCTTGTACTCTACGTTGACAGTGGTTTTAAATGACTCCATGTTACCTGCCACTGTGTTGAGGAGGTGGCTGGGTGAGAAGCCAGTTGAGCTATTGATTCCTGAGACGTGAAGTGAGGTGAGGCGAGGAGAGCGTAGCAACACACACATCAGACTCTCCACACTGGTCCTCAATTTGGGTACTTTCACACACAGCTTCTCCAGTGAGAGTTCTAGCAATGGAAAGTTGGGACAAGTTCTCAAATACAATGCAAAAATAAATGCTCTTTGTAGACATCCAATTCTCTGCGACTCAATTTTAAAAAGTAAACATTTATATACCATTGTTTTATAAATATGCAATCCTCATGTCTTAATATGTTAACCTTTCTTATGTTGAGATTTCACTTTTCTTGTTAAATTAATCTCACCTAACCCGACAACTCGCTAAAACTTGATTTTAGTTCAAATCTGCATTTAATCTAAGATGAGGATTACTCTATGTCTGGTAAACCGGCCCCACAAACTACAATAAAACAAAAACATTTTGTACAGGTTGGATATGAATAACTTTGGGTGGTCCATATACTAGATTGTCGGCCACCTGCATGGTGTGCAGGCTGGGGAATGCTTCTCAGTGGGGCTCTGTGGTACTCTGCTACAGGGTGGATCTCCATGGAGAATGACCTGAGGGTGGGGCATGCATTCAGCAGGGACTCCATGAGAGCAGGATGGGTCAGGGACCCCACACTCAGCTCAATCAGGGAGCAGCCTGGTGTAGCAGACAGCTGCTGGAGAGACTCTGCCAGGCTCAACGCATCACCCTCCTCAAAGGTCCCTGCAGACAGAGGCATCAACAACAGAAACACTCGGCCTGTGTCCGAATACACCCTATAGCCTTTATAGTACCCCATTCCCCTTACCCTGGTAGTGCACAATAAAGTGAATAGGGTGCCATTTGGGAGGCAACCAACGAGTGCATTCCACGTTCATAACTGTCCTTTTTAGCATACTCTTTCTTTGTAACAAACACATAAAAAACAATAGATTCTATAGATTATACACTTACAAGCACTTTGCAGGCTTAGAGAGTGGAGGCACAGCCAAGAAGGCAGGAGAGGAAGCAGTACAGGGAAGACTCCACCCCGGAAGTCATTGATCTTTAGTGAATGGATTTGCCCCTTGTGGCAAATCTCTGTCGAGTGACCAGCCGAGGGTATAAACATCTGGCACAATGGCTTGGGGACCATACATTGGCATGGAGTGCTGGTCAAGTCAAGCTCTGCCTTCGCAGAGGCAATACTCAACCTTGGACGCTTGCATGGGGTCCCACCATTATTATCTTCTTCATCAGGCTCCTCTTCCTCTGGGACCTGGCAGTTGGCTGCCTCAGCATCTCCAGCGCTGCTTCCTGCAGTGTTTGGCACCTGGCAACATTTGACCATCTCACCTTGCATGGACTCCATTGGACATTGGTGGCTTTTACTCCGAGGTCCCCTGCCATGAAGAATCCAAGCCAGCAGACGAGGATCTGGGCTCTGGTTTATGATGACATCACGGGCTGCCCCGTGGTCCAGTAAACGGTGCAGGGTGTATAAGACATCACTGGGCCACTCTCTGAGCTGAGTGCTCTCTCCCAGTTGAATGCACCTTACACCCTTCTCCAGAACGCTCAGAACGGACCTCCTCGCGAAGAAGTAGCCGTGTGGTCGTGATGTTCGAAGAACCAGGTGCTGGATGTATTTGGCCATGACTAAGAGAAGGGAGTTAAAGTCGACATTCAGGAGGTATTTTGTATCACCTCCGAACCTGAAGCCATAGAAGGCCAAGTTAAAGAGCTTATGCATGCTTATCTCCCTCCATTCATCTTCGGTGAGTATGGTCTGGAAAAGAAACAAGAATAACATAATAATTAGGGCAAAAAAACACATTCTCTAGAAGGTTTAGTTCAGAACTGTTGTTATAGGGTTCAGAACTAGTGTTTCAGGCTATAGATCACACATTTCGCCAACCTTGGAACTAAAACTAGTTAGAACTAGTTATCCGGCTGTTGTTTTGTACTTTTCAACATTCTCAGTGGATTGCCTCACCTTAGTATGTGGTGGAGAGTGAAGTTAACTGCATGATGGAATTTAAATAGTGAAAAAGCCAGATGGTACAAAGGTGGATTATTATGTGGATAAGATACTTACACTCCCTTTGCGAGGCCCAGAGATTCTTCTCAATATTCCTGCCCACACAAAGGAGGTGGAGATTCCTGAAAGACAGACAAATAAAGTGTTTAATAGAATAGCAGTAGTTAGCTACCCTCTGTCTGAAAAATCAGCAGTGTGATTTGAGGCCTGTTGGGTGTTATATAACACCGGTCCAGTATGTAATACTGATCTCTCCACTGACAGTCATAGTGAGAGCGTAGCTGACAGAGCCAACGACCAAAGCTAGGCTTTACAGTACTTACCTTTCCGGTTCACTGCAGGCTGAATTCTATCCAGATCAACAATGTTTAAATGCTGCAGGAGCTCCTTGATCAGTGAGATTGGTAGGTCTAAATGGGTAATATTAAAAACGGTTAATTTTCAGGATATTCAGTCTGCATTTTATCTTGTTTATCCTCTTTAGGATATACCGTCAGTAAGGAACATTCTAGCTAGTCATTACACATAAGAGTCATTGGACAAAGGATTCTTCTGCATGGGGGAGTTTTGTTAAGAGCCCCAACGCTCAATCTGAACATTAACAAACGTCGCTTGAGGTACAGTTTTGGAAGCATTAGGACCTTATCTTTCATATCTGCGAGAAATCATTTGCAAAAAAAACTAAAAAAGGTCAAATTGATACCCACCTTGATAGGATTAGTGTGCCCACACGGCCATATCTCCATGTTACAGCGCTTGTTTGACAACAGACAACCACCTGTGCTAATTGCCTATCTATACTGAACCAAAATATAAAATGCAACATGCAACAATTTCAAAGATTTTACTGAGTTACAGTTCATATAAGGAAATCAGTCAATTGGAATAAATTCTTTAGGCCGTAATCTATGGATTTCACATGACTGGGTACACAGATATGCATACCTTTAAAATAAAAAAAAAGGTAGGGGTGTGGATCAGAGAACCAGTCAGTATCTGATGTGACCACCATTTGCCTCATGCAGTGAGACACACAGAGTTGATCAGGCTGTTGATTGTGGCCTGTGGAATGTTGTCCCACTCCTCTTCAATGGCTGTGCAAAGTTGCTGGATATTGGCGGGAACTGGAACACGCTGTCTACAAGTCAACCAAGAGCATCCCAAACATGCTCAATAGGTGACATGTTTGGTGAGTAAGCAGGTCGTGGAAGAACTGGGACGTTTTCAGCTTCCAGGAATTGTGTACAGATCCTTGTGACATGGGACTGTATATAATAATGCTGAAACATGAGGTGATGGCAGCAGATGAATAGCATGACCATGGGCCTCAAGATCTCGTCATGGTATCTCTGTGCATTGAAATTGACATTGATAAAATGCAATTGTGTTTGTTGTCCATAGCTTATGCCTGGCCATACCCTAACCCCACCACGGGGCACTCTGTTCACAATGTTGACATCGTTGGAGACGGTTTATGGTAGAGACATTAACATTACATTATATGGCAACAGCGCTGGTGGACATTCCTGCAGTCAGCATGACAATTGCACACTCTTTCATTTCAGCTCATGAAACATGGGAGCAACACTTTACATGTTGCATTTATATTTTTGTTAAGTGTAGCATGCCCCCGAACACCTGTGTGTAAGTGTAATTCAAGAAGTGTCGTTTCGTTGGATGGAGACACCCATAGCTGTATGGTTCTTCGCAAAACTCCTACAATATAGTTTATTTTGTATTTGAAGGATTCTTTATCGATGAAAGATATGGGCCATATGTTTCAAAAGCCGTATCGCAAGCTATGATTGTTGACGTTTCTAAGAGTTAAAACTGCGTCGGGATTGTAGTTCACACGAGTCAGTTGTGGGCGAAGTTAATAATGGCTGAAAACTGTAGGGAGAAGGCAGAATGCCACCTAGCGTTTTCGAGAGCTAGTTTGAGTACCAGTCCATTCATGTATTGTACATGCATTAGCTAAAATAGCTGAGTAACACTTAGCTTTGATGCAACCAAGATCGTCCTTCGTCCAGCACAATGTAAAAAAAACTCCCTTGGTTGCATCGAAGATGAGACACTTACCAAGAGCTTTCTTGTCTAGTACATCCATGTGACGACTCACTGTTTTGATGCATATCTTCTTCAAGGTGGGTGTAATAGTGGAAGTAACTTTGGCATCCTGCCACTCCTTGGCTCTTCTAATTTGTTCAAGGTAAGGAGCAGGCATGCTCAGTATCAGATGAAAAACGAGGCAGATTAAATAAACATGCAGCAGATCAGCTCCACAGATTTCAGTCAGAGAATATTTGCTAATACTTAAGAGTTCAGCTGCGCTATTTCATCATTTAGGCATAATACCAACAACAACAAAAAGGATAGCAAAAAACGAGCTAATTAACCAGCAAATGGTTTAAAAAAAAATTAAAACTGCAGCTATCTCTTCAAATTGATGCAGGTTGTAGTTTGGTTCCTGTAGACTTCCGGTTAATCACTTTCTAT
The DNA here is from genome assembly GCF_057628025.1 of Oncorhynchus mykiss. NCBI lineage: Eukaryota > Metazoa > Chordata > Actinopteri > Salmoniformes > Salmonidae > Oncorhynchus > Oncorhynchus mykiss. Next base: position 35,497,095 of record NC_143025.1, read on the forward strand.
CAAGACGTCGTAGTAGGCAAGGATAAAGAAGTACTTCCGGATCACGTATTTTTGGAATCCTTCAGAATAATAGTCCCGTCCTGTATAAATTGTAAATTAATAATTAGGGGTATAATTATGGAAAATATGCGCAATTATCTATATATGTCATACTCGTTATCATACAAATAATAATTAAACGTATTTCTATGAGATATGTCATTATTTTATAAAATAAATAAATGTCAAGCCTAAATGGTCAACAATGTTTTTTGTGTGTACTTCGATCATTTATTGCACCATACAAATCTATCTGTAAATTGTGTCGCAGTAAAAGGCTGGTCCATTCTACTCAAGTTCAGCTGTCCAACTCCACAGAGTTTACACCCAGAGGAGCGTCGCTGCTCATTTTGGCGGAGCGTATAGAGTGGCCCATCAACTTAAATCCCAAAGTATTTTCCATATTGGACATACATATTGCACCATACAAAATTCTCTGTAAATTGTGTCACATTAAAAATGGCGTCCATTCTACTCAGGAGAACTTCTAGTTTCTAAATCCACAGAGTTTACACCGAGGAGTGACGCTGCTCATTTGGCCTCCCTTATAGAGTGGCCCATCAACTTAAATCCAATCGTTTTTCATATTGGACATGCATATTGCCCATGTTTCTACAAATAAATACTAACAAATCACAAACTGCTGGGAAACACCAATACAAAGATGAGTCATCAGACAAGTAGAAAAGCACAACATACATTGAAAGCTGACCTAAAATCTTTGTATTCAAACTTTGCAAATATAAACATTATAACTAATGCTTATGAATTTAAACAATATAATTACAAGAATATCAACACAACTTCCATTTGGTTCTTTTGTGATTTCAGCAAATGCCCTTGGCGAGGAACATCACATCTCAAAGGTCCCAGGCTTTCAGTTCCTGAAAGACAAAATTACACCTCTGAGAATCATGCACCATATAACATTCAACAGGTGGTTATTCTTTCACATCCAGTCTTGGAAAAGTACGTGAATTAATTATTTTCCAGTAAGATCACACTAGCTATAGAGACCCAAAACCTCAAATTATGTCCATAAAGATTGTCTTTCAATAAACCCTCCAGTACAATTGATAAGATTACTTAATTCATTGTATGAGTCATTCATTACACAACAGGCATTTCATAAAATTATATTTTCCTCAAATTCATGACTTCCTTGATCTCATTAGTCATTTAAATAAAAAATATCAATTTTTTTAAATAATTGATATAAATAAGAATAATTCAGAAGGTAACTTGTCATTTCATGCAAGTCATTCAAAAATGAATACGTCATCTTAAATCTATATGAAAGTATAGAGCTTTAATTCATTATTCAGCTCCAACTTTCTAAGTAAATACTTCATTTCTGTCAACACATACGACCGACAGTCTCTCATACTCTTGTGACAAAATCGATTAATTCTTCCTCCAAAAAGGACTGCTTTGGAAAACAAACATATAGATACCACAACTTCTGCTATCTGTATGTTTTATACATATAGGGCATTGATGACAGAATTCATAGTCGAGACTAATATCCACAAGAACTCCATGACATGCCAAGTATTGCATGGCCAGGTATTTTTGCAGTTGGTACATAATGCCCTCAAGCTCCATTGCATATAGCTGTAAGGAGTTCATTATTCTACAACTTAATGATATGTTTCTACCGTTTGTCACTCTCTGATTCTTGTCAATTGCTATGGATACCCAATGTGAGGATCTCAGATTCACAGGTATTATCACTACCTCAAAACACCACCAATTGAACACTGCTTCTAGGACCTTTGGTAGAACATCTATGTCTTGCCAACAGACGTTATGCAGTTCTTTGCTAACAAAAGAAGCAGGAGCCATTAATACATTATTTTATTTTCTTGTGAGATTTCACTTGACTGTTGTAAACATCTATAATCCCACCATTAAGCAACTTTCCTTTTCTTAGTGCATCATAATCCTCTCTACTTGTTGGACATGGTAGGCACTTAGACGGACTGGGAATTTTGCCAGGTGAATGCTTGTCATTCCATTGGTCAGGGCACAAGTTAGTGGTCTGTTTCCGATGTGTTCTTCTATATGCTACCAAAACAAATGAAGCGTCAGAAAATAAATGTTAGACAAATTCAAAGATACAGGCTAGTGGAGATTTTGATCTTTGAGTACAGTTAATGTACCAAAGTTGATCCTAAGAGTTTGTGTACATTTTCAAAAATGTATATTTATCTGAAAATGTCATTACACTAGACAATTCATATGTGTGCTTGCTATGTCTGCTGGACAGAGTAAAATGTGTAGGTAAATTGTTTTATGTTGTCATAACCATTTTACTAGTAGTGTCTGTGGTGCATGGAGTACATAGCTTTGATGAATATTGCAAGAAGTATTGCACATGCTAGAAGTCACGCTCTGTTGGGCCAATTGCTGTTCAAGATAACCTTTGATCCCGTCATCTGAAATGTATCTTACTTCAACGATAAGATCTTTCCTATTCTTGCTATCAACCACTGCCTTACTATTGGCTGCAAATTAGAACATCTAGACTGTGAATATAGAGTAGATCATTGGTTAAGACATTTTCCAGAAGTACTTGTTTAGCAAAGACCTCAATGTTTGTCACATCATTGTATTTCACTCATTGCTCTACCGTCAACTGTGAAACCTTTAACAATTTTAATCTATTCCACTGTTTGATGGCTTGAGAGAAAGGTGGACAACAAGGCCTATGTTCCTGGATAGCACTTTATAATCTAGATTGACATTCTGTTAAAGCTGACGTCTGACTAAGAAAGGCTAACATAGGTCAAGCGCAACCCTTAGCATAACAGAGCTTTTCTCCATCAATTTCTCCACGAGGGCAAATGTGAAAATAAATCACTCCGTCTGTGTTTTCATTACGCTTGGAAATGTATGATATATGCAGGTCATCTGCCTTCAATTCAAAACCATCAAAAATCAACTGTGACCAGTAGTGCCCCTTTTTTGCTGTTTTGCCTGCGTGGCATATTACCGAGCTCAATCTGTATGCCTGCCTGTTGTCGCCAGCTGGAATGTCAATACTATGAGATGGGGATTTTGGATCTCGCCTTATGTATACCATCTGAAGTAACACATTTAATAAAGGATAAGAATACCTGGAGTGGCAGTCCATACTGTTTGTCTGACTAGCACTAAATCCCATTTTCTACATGTACAGTGCCTTAAGAAAGTATTCATACCCCTTGACTATTCCACATTTTGTTGTGTTAAAGCCTGAATTCAAAATGTACATATACAAAAAATCCATAATAACAAAGTGAAAACATGTTTTTAGACATTTCTGCAAAGTTATTGGAAATTAAATACAGAAATATCTAATTTACATAAGTATTCACACCCCTGAATCATTAGAATCACCTTTGGCAGAGATTACAGCTGCGAGTCTTTCTGGGTAAGACTCTAAGAGCTTTGTACACCTGTTTTGTGCAATATTTGCACATTATTCTAAGAAAAATGATTCACGCTCTGTCAAGTTGGTTGTTGATCATTGTTAGACAGCCATTTTCAAGTCTTGTCATACATTTTCAAGTCGATTTAAGTCAAAACTAACTAGGCCACTCAGGAACATTCAATGACGTCTTGGTAAGCAACTCCAGTGTATATTTGGCATTGTGTTTTAGGTTATTGTCCTTCTAAAAGGTGAATTTGTCTCCAAGTGTCTGTTGGATTTTGTTTCCGCTTAGCTCTATTCCGTTTCTTTTTATCCTAAAAGACTCCCTAGTCCTTTCCGATGACAAGCATACCCATAACATGATGCAGCCACCACAATGCTTGAAAATATGAAGTTGTACTTAGTGATGTGTTGTGCTGGATTTGCCACAAACATAACCTTTTGTATTCAGGACCTAAAGTTAATTTCTTTACCACATTGTTTGCTGTTTTACTTTAGTGCCTTATTGTAAACAGGATGCATGTTTTGGAATATTTTTATGTACAGGCTTCCTTCTTTTCACTCTGTCATTTAGGTTAGTATTGTGGAGTAACTACAATGTTGTTGATGCATCCACAGTTTTCTCCTTTCACAGCCATTAAACTTTGTAACTGTTTTGAAATCCCTGAGTGGTTTTCTTCCTCTCCATCAACTAAGCTAGGAAGGATGATTGTACCGTTGTAGTGACTGGGTGTATTGATACACCATCCAAAGTGTAATTAATAACTTCACCATGCTCAAAGGGATATTACATGTCTGCTTTTTGTATTTCTACTAATCTACCAATAGGTGCCCTTCTTTGCAAGGCATTGTAAAAACCTCCCTGGTCTTTGTGGTTGAATCTGTGTTTGAAATTCCCTGCTGGACTAAGGGACCTTACAGATAATTATGTGTGGGTTTCAGAGAAATCTGTTACATCTGCTCATGCCACTCCCTCTACTTCTCGTCCTGTGTCTCCCTAACCTGCCGCCACTCTCCCAGTGCTCTCTCCCTCTTCCTCTTTGTGTGTGTATGTGTGTGTGTGTGTGGGTGGGGGGGGGGGGGGGGGGGTAGGGACAGATGTGCTGGAGGCAGATCAGATCCCCACCAGCTGCAACCTGTTCCATAATCAAGATCTCAACAAATACTCAGCCCTGCCACTTCCATGCTGTAAGATTGTAACCTCTGCTCAGTCAGTCTGCGGTATATGCTGCCCGGCCATCGCGCGGCCATATATTTATATGTACATATTCTTATTAATTCCTTTACACTTGTGTGTCTAAGGTAGTTCATGAGCGTTTCGCGTTCAGAGCACACACTGGACGCTCTGGCCAAAGAGTAGGGTTGATCCGAACATTCTGACCCCACAACAGCAGTCAAGCACCCAAGCTAACTGACTAACATTGGCTACCTTGCTAGCTACATCCAGAAACATAATGAGAGAACACCCCACTCTGACCATTTTACTCACCCTAGCAGAGCTGGTTAGACTGTTTTCATGTTATCCAGAGCATTGATGACTGTAACTGTACTGCTGGCAACAATTTATTTACGTTTTTTTGCCAATGTTTACTGACACCGGCCATATAGCGTTCGTAAATACTTCAGTTATTCTGCGCTCTGGCACACTAAAATGAGCATCTTTTGTTCAGACATGTAGCTAGCTAGCTAGGTAAACAATTAACCATAATCCCAACTCATGACGCTACTACCCTGCATGAATCTACAGGTAGACTAACCAACCAGGTTCAATGTTAGCTAGCTAACATTAGGCTATAACTAGTGTCTCTGAGATACGAATTATAAGATCATACACAAAACGTTAGTTCGCGAGTAAGCCAGCTAACATTAGCTAGCTAGCTAACAGTACACTTTAACTTGAAATTAAAAGACCTTATGTCAAAATTATAAACGTGAAATATCTGAAAATGTTACCCGTGGTCTGAAATCGGAGTAGATAGCCAGAACAAATTTACCAGCGAGTACGTCTATCAACAGCAGCTTCATTAAATAGAATCTGCAAAACACCAGTCTCAACGTCAACAGTGAAGAGGCGACTCCGGGATGATGTCGTTCTAGGCAGAGTTCCTCTGTCCAGTGTCTGTGTTCTTTTTCCCATCTTAATCTTTTATTTTTATTGGCCAGTCTGAGATATGGCTTTTTCTTTGCAACTCTGCCTATAAGGCAGATAATCATTTGATAATACAGAAAGTAACCACCACAGCACACAGCCTAGACAACGCAGGAGTGGCTTCGGGACAAGTCTCTGAATGTCCTTGAGTTGCCCAGCCAGAGCCCGGACTTGAACCCGATCGAACATCTCTGGAGAGCCCTGAAAATAGCTGTGCAGCAACGCTCCCCATGCAACCTGACAGTTTGAGAGGATCTGCAGAGAAAAATGGGAGAAACTCCCCAAATACAGGGGTGCCAAGATTGTAGCATTATACCCAAGAAGACTTAAGGCTGTCATCGCTGCCAAAGGTGCTTCAACAATGTACTGAGTAAAGGGTCTGAATGCTTATGTTTTATGTTTTATGTTTTATAAATTACATTTCTAAAAATGTGTATTTGCTTTGTAATTATGGGGTATTGCATATAAATTGATGAGGGAAAAACTATTTAATCAATTTTGGAATAAGGCTCTAACGTAACAAAATGTAGAAAAAGTCAATGGGTCTGAATAGTTTCAGAATAGGGGCCACTGTATGTCTGTTATAAAAAGATGTGCTGTTTTTTGACACAAAGATCAACTGTACTAGTTGCTCAGGCTTTGATCTTGTCCCATCTTGAGTACTGTCCGGTAATATGTTCAGGTGCAGCAAATAAATACCTAGCAAAGCCACAGCTGGCTCAAAACAAATCATCACCTCTTGCCCTTAAATGCACACAGAATTAACATCAACATCATGCATGATAGTGTTTCATGAGGGTTGAGGAGAAATTGACTACTTTTCTTTTAGTCTTTTTAAGAAACATTTGTGTGTTGAAAATGCCTAACCAGTTGTATAATCTATTTGCATACACTTCAAACAGACATACAATCCCCACCAGACATGCCACTATGGGCTTCTTCACGGTACCAAAACCAAAAACAGATTTACTGCGTCGCTCAGTTATCTATAGAGCCATGCCAATGTGGAATGCTCTGCCAACAGAGGGAACTCAGGCAAAAAGCAAGTTTAGCTTTAAAAAACAGTTCAAAAACATATTGTATCACAGCATCTCCCCTCTTTCTAAAGATCTAATTTAACTGTACTGTATATAAGAATATATTATGAATATTCATATATGAATAGTCTGTAAATAGTATTTTAGTTGGCCCTTCGTATTTAACTCTTATTTTATGCTGTTATTGTCTATTTGTCATGTGTTTGTACTCAATGTTTTATGTTGACCCCAGGAAGAGTAGCTAATGGGATCCTAATAAACTAAACTGAACTAAACCCAACTGACAGTCCACTCCTGTCCTTGATCTGACCCTGTCCTTACCCCACTGACTGTCCCCTTCTTTCCTTTACTAATTATTCATATTTATATATTTTTAATAAAGGACTAGTGTTCCTTTATTAAAGTGACTAGTTCCATTATTAAAGTGACCAATGATTCCATGTCTACAGTATGTACATGGGGCAGCAGTCAATTTTGCATCTGTAAAAGTCTGTGAGGATCTTAGGGGCCAAGACAAATTTCTTCAGCCTCCGGAAGTTGAAGTTACGCCTTCTTCACCACACTGTCTGTGTGGGTGGACCATTTCAGATTGCAGTGGTGTAAAGTACTTATGTAAAAATACTTTAAAATACTACTTAAGTCATTTTTTGAGGTATCTGTCCTTTACTATTTATATTTTTTACAACTTGTACTTTTACTCCACTACATTCCTAAAGAAAAAAATGTACTTTCTAATCCATACATTTTCCCTGACACCCAAAGGTACTTCTTAAATTTTGAATGCTTGTTCAATTCACGCACTTAAAGAGAAAATCTCTGGTCATCCCTGCTGCATCTGATCTGGCAGACTCACTAAACACAAATGCTTTGTTTGTAAATTATGTCTGATTTTTGGAGTGTGCCCCAGGCTATCAGTACATTTAAAAAACAATAAAATCATGTGCTCTGGTTTGCTTAATATAAGGAATTCGAAATGATTCAAACTTTTACTTTTAATACTTAAGTATATTTAAAAACAAATACTTTTTTACTTTTATTCAAGTAGTATTTTACTGGGTGACTCACTTTTACTTGAGTCAATTTATATTAAGCTATCTTTACTTTACTCAAGTATGACAATTGGGTACTTTATCCACCACTGGTACACAAGATTGTTACTATTATTATGAATAGTAGCCTCCTTGTAACTGTTGTTACCATGACAACTGTCTAGTAATCATTACTTTTAATGCTGTCAACAATAAGGTCAATGCTATAATATAATTTGTGCTATAAAGGCAATTCACTTCATTTATTTTTTCATATTGTTAAACTAAGTCTGCTAACATTTCATCATAAAAATTGTACGAATTTCGACCACTTGTATTATTTTTCACGATCTTAATTCCAGACTTGTATTTTGAAGGAAAATCTCAGAGGTCACGACCTTATGCCTGCTTAGTCTTGCTTGTTCTTGCTGGTGGAACGGACGTGATGGGATCAAACGCACCGCCCTTTCAGCGTTTCCATACCAGCGCATGCGCAAATTGGTACCATTCCAAAGTTGTCATTGGTCCAAAGCCTTAGCGGGTTGTTTAGCTAACAGGTGAACACTTCGTATTTTTTATTTATTTAACTTTTCTTAGTAGTTAGATATGGCCGCTAGATATGATAGAGCTATAACGGTCTTTTCCCCCGATGGACACCTGTTTCAAGTGGAATATGCGCAAGAGGCTGTGAAAAAAGGCTCGACTGCGGTGAGTGTTATTAGCTAACGTTAGTTAGCTTAACTAGGCAAGCTAGTTAGCTAAAGTTAGCTAGCTACTTGAAGTTGCGTTTGGTTTCCAGTCTTAACTAAGATACTTCAGTTGCTTTGTGAAGTCGAATTGACAGTGGATTGTTGTTTTTTTGCTGCAGAGAAGCATGTTGCTCATTTTCAAGCTAGCTAGTTACATAGTTAGCAGATAGTTAACGTTACTTACACATCGGGGCCAGCATGACTTGCATGTTGTTGCTAACCTGCCAACTATCCCAGCTAGCTAAAGTTGCCGAACAGGTCGTCTTTATGCTCATCTCAGAAAAATGCTATCTGTATAATCTCATATGAAGCTATGCAGACTAAGCATTCTTCTTAATGTGTACAGGTTGGCATCCGTGGTAAAGACATTGTCGTTCTGGGTGTTGAGAAAAAGTCTGTCGCTAAACTCCAAGAGGAGAGGACTGTACGCAAGATCTGTGCACTGGATGATCATGTGTGCATGGCATTTGCAGGTAATGGGAATAGTTATCATTTAGCCTGTGCTGTGTATTTCAGATGCAATGCCTGCTTTTTAGTGTGTGGAAGAGTAGGTGTTTTGTGTTGGTTTTGAGTAATAGGCCTGAAATGTATGACACGTCTAATATTGTCTTTCTCCTGACCTTCCAGGTCTGACGGCAGATGCTCGTATAGTTATCAACAGAGCCAGGGTAGAGTGTCAGAGCCACAGGCTCACTGTAGAGGACCCTGTTACGGTGGAGTACATCACACGCCACATCGCTACACTCAAACAGGTAGGCTGCATCGACACTGGTATGAAAATGTGTCATTGCCACACTCTACTCAAGTGTTCATTCGGGCACGCTGTCAGACACTTTGCAACAGAAAATGAAAGTAAGTTTCGTAGTGGTAGTCATCTCTGTTTCACTTCTCTACCATTTGGTGCCTAATGAACATGACCCTGGCATTTTCTCACACACAAACACCTTGAGTAAGAATGTATCTCTCTCTTAACCCCCCTCCTCCAGCGCTACACGCAGAGTAACGGACGAAGACCCTTCGGTATCTCTGCTCTAATCGTGGGCTTCGACTGTGATGGAACCCCACGGCTGTACCAAACCGACCCGTCTGGAACATACCATGCCTGGAAGGTGTGTGGCAGACAGTGGCCTCATGTCTGGCTTTATGGATAGAAAGCAGAACACACGTGCCCACACTAGTACTGGCTTTATTCAACCTATTTGGGGTTTTTAAGAAATGGTGTAGTATATTGCCTTGGATGTGTGGTTTAATCAGTCAAACTGTTTTGTAAGGTTACTTGCTTAGCTTTTTTTGTTGGTAACCTCTCCATCTACTCTTCTGCAGGCTAATGCTATCGGTCGCAGTGCAAAGACTGTCCGGGAGTTTCTGGAGAAGAACTACACAGAGGAGTCCATCGCCACTGACAACGAGGCTATAAAGCTGGCCATCAAAGCCCTTTTGGAGGTAGGCTAGTGCAAGCACCAGCACTTGCCTGATCCACACTATATGGCCAAGACGAGCTGTACTAGGCTAACCTGATTACGTGTCCACTATAGTTGCTGGAAAGGACTCTGAAATTAAAATATCTACGCCGGCAACTATGGTTTGGGTCGGTTCTATAGTGTAAATCGAGCAACTAAGTCACTCATGGTGGTTGATGGTAATGAACAACAGCATGCTGACCTCCTGACCCTATCCTCACAGGTCGTCCAGTCAGGAGGAAAGAACATTGAGCTGGCTGTGATCAGGAGAAATCAGTCATTGAAGGTACACGCACTAATAGCTCAAAAGCAGTTAACTGATTTATTCTCTGGATGGATGGATTTGGTAATCATTACTAATTCCCTGTTTTGTACATATTTCTCAGCTTTTGGAGTCTAAAGAAATTGAAACCCTTGTGACTGAAATCGAGAAGGAGAAAGAAGAGGAGGCAGAGAAGAAGAAGCAGAAGAAATCAACATAAATCAAATTGGTCTTTCACATCACCTGTTTTCACTTTGTGTGAGGATAGGATACGTTTCAATTCAGGGTGACTGCATTCAATACCAACTGTATCCAACAACACACACTCCTGTCTCCATTTCTTTTGTAGTGTGGTTACATTAGCTATGACCATTCTGTTCACTTATGTTAGCACATTACCCTGAACTGAAGCATTTGACTCCAAAAATAATGTGGTTTATTAATGTAATATTGAACAATAAAATATTCACCTTTTTGTATTTTCAATTGACCCAAATGTCTCATTTACATGTTATCAAGGATTGAGAACAAAAAAACAACTTTCCCCCTCAGGAATTGATCTGTATGCAAGTGCTTACTCTAAATAGCAAATAGAATAGAACCAAGAGATGAGAATTGTTACGCATTTTTTGCAAATGGGATAGCATTGGCCAATTTAGTTGTGTAGCGTACCTTTGGTACCTATTATTTGCACATAGTCTTTCCAGAATTTCTATAGTGAAACTGAATATGGTTCATGTGCTCACCTTTGGGGATGCTTGGCTTGCAGGCAGCATCAATTCTGGAAACCAGTTTATAGAATTTTTTTGTTAGTCAGGCAAGAACACATTACAAAACCACCACGTCTAAATAATGTAAGATGACAGATCACATTACATCATTCATCAAAGATTGCATTGTAATATTCTATAGTCAGTTTCACCACAGGTTTTAAAGAGGTGTGGCAATTTGTATGTGTCTTTTCTGGGGCTTGGGAGTTTTTCCTTATCTCATGACCTGGTCAGGTTAAACTTGGGGTCCTATATTCGTAGTCTACAGTGCAACAAAATATTATTATTATACACTGAACAAAATGAGCTGTTTCATGAGCTGAAATAAAATATCCAAGAAATATTCCATACATAGAAAAAGCTTATCAAAAATGTTGTGTAAAAATTAGTTTACATGCCTGTTGGTGAGCATTTGCCAAGATAATCCATCCACCAGACAGGTGTGGGATATAAAAAAACTGAATATACAGCATGATCATTACACAGGCGGACCTTTAAAAGGCCACAAAAATGTGCCGTTTTGTCACAACACAATCCCACAGATATCGCAAATGAAGGGAAAGTGTGCAATTAGCATGCTGACTGCAGGAATGTTCACCAGAGTAAATAAAATCAATTTAGAAATCTATGTTATTCAATTGCACCCACACTGCTTGCGTGCGCCATCGAGTGTCTGCTTTGCCAAGGGCTAAAATAGAAATAAGTTCTATTTCTGACGCAGATCTCGCTGCAAGTCCTGCCTCTCCCATCTCATTGGTTCATAGAAGCAGGTACCCACGTGCAATTTCCTCATTGGTTATACCCACGTGGGTGACTGAAAGACAAATGAGGTCGGTGGCGGTAATGCACCTAATTTGTTGTTGCCAATCGCAATATAAAGTCCAGAGAGGAAGAAGCCTGGAAGGAGGAGAGATGACCAGAAACGATTCGGTTGACCGTTTAATGTGTGGATTAATTGTCGGAGTAGAGGACCTTGTGCATTTCAGGCAAAATAACAACTCAATGTTTATATCCCATGACAAATTAGCTAGCAACAGCAAGCAATCTAAATAGGACAAATTAGCTTGCAAGTGCAAGCTAGCTAGCTAAATTGACATACATGTTTAATGCTTTTCAACCTGTCCCGAAATTAATGTAATTGGTTCAGAGTTTGTTTTGAAATTTTAACCTGCGTGTCGTGATCGCGTTTGGTGTGGGGGGACAATTTTTTTTAATGCACGATGATGCACGCAGCCGTATTAGGTTCCGTGTAAGACCCCCTCCGTATTCGAGAATTTGAGACTACGTCCAACTGGCCTCACAACCACAGACCACGTGAAACTGCCAGCCCAGGACCTCCACATCCGGCTTCCTCACCTGCGGGATGGTCTGAGACCAGCCACCCAGACAGCTGATTAAAGTTTTGCACAACTGAAGAATTTCTGCACAAACTGCCAGAAACCATCTCAGAGAAGCTCATCTGCATCCTCATCGTCCGTCGGCTTCGTAACTGACTTCAGTGGGAAAATGCTTACCTTCGATGGACACTGGCACACTTGCTCTTCATGGTTGAATCCCGGTTTCAACTGTACCGGGCAGATGGTAGACTGTGTTTGGCGTAGTGTGGGCGAGGGGTTTGCTGATGTCAACGTTGTGAACAGGCATAAGCTACGGACAATGAACTCAATTGCATTTTATCAATGGCAATTTGATTGCATAGAGATACTGTGATGAGATCTTGAGGCCAATTGCCGTGCCATTCATCTGCCGCCATCACCTAATTTTTCAGCATGATAATGCATGACGCCTTGTCGCAAGGATCCGTACACAATTCCTGGAAGCTGAAAATGTCCCAGTTCCACCATGGACTTCATACTAACCAGACATGTCACCCACTGATCAGGTTTGGGATGCTCTGGACCGAAGTGTACGATAGCGTGTTCCAGTTCCCACCAATATCAAGCAACTTCGCACAGCCATTGAAGAGGAGTGGGACAACATTCCACAGGCCACAGTCAACAGCCTGATCAACTCTATGCAATGGAGATGTGTTGATGGTGGTCACACCGTATAGTGACAGGTTTTCTGATCAACGCACCTACCAACAGATGCATATCTGTATTCCCAGCCATAATCCATAGATTAGGTCCTAATACATTTTATTTCAATTGACTAATTTCATTATTCTGACTCTTACAATGTCAGATACTGTAGGACCAAAGGACATTTAATCTCTGATGTAATATAAGCATTATATTGCTGTATATTTTGAGTATATAGTGCATTCAGAAAGTATTCAGACCCCTTGACTTTTTCCACATTTTGTTATGTGACAGCCTTATTCTAAAATGTATTAAATTGTTATTTTTTCCTCATCAATCTACACATAATACCCCATAACGACAAAGCGGAAACCGTTTTTAGAAATGTTTGCAAATACCTTATTTACATAACTATTCAGACCTTTAGCTATGAGACTCAAAATTGAGCTCAGGTGCATCCTGCTTCCATTGATCATCTTTGAGATGTTTCTACATCTCGATTGGAGTCCACCTGTGGTAAATTCAATTGATTGGACATGATTTGGAAAGACACATAGTTGACAGTGCATGTCAGAGCAAAAAACAAAGCCATGAGGTCAAAGGAATTGTCCGTAGAGGTCCCTAGACAGAATTGTGTCAAGGCACAGATCTGGGGAAGGGTACCAAAACATTTCTGCAATATTGAAGGTTCCCAAGAACACAGTTGCCTCCATCATTCTGAAAAGGAAAGTGTTTGGAACCACCAATACTCTTCCTAGAGCTGGCTACCCGACCAAGCAAACTGAGAGACTAGTCAGGATCGAGGGAAAGATGAACAGACAAAGTACAGAGAGATCCTTAATGAGAACCTGCTCCAGAGCGCTCAGTACCTCAGACTGGGGCAAAGGTTCACCTTCCAACTAGACAACGACCCTAAGCACACAGCCAAGACAACGGCGGAGTGGCTTCGATCGAAGTCTCTGAATGTCCTTGAGTGGCCCATCCAGAGCCCGGACTGGAACCCGACATGAGGCTGTAATTGCTGCCAAAGATGCTTCAACAAAGTACTGAGTAAAGTGTCTGAATACTTGGGTAAATGCGATTGACCTGTTATGGGTTATTGGGTGTAGATGAATGAGGGGGAATAAAAAAAATATAAGGCTGTAACTTAACAAAATGTTGAAAAAAAGTCAGGTGGTCTGAATATTTTCCGAATGCATTGTATATATTTTCATAATGTGTTATATTGTAGCATTGTATTAATGTTGATTGTTATCCGCCCAGAGACTACAGATGAAAATTAGCTGTCTAGCTAAGTCTGCTGCAATGGCATGTTGTACATGGTCCCTGACAAATAAACAAATAAAATATGAACTGTAACTCAGTAAAATCTTTGAAATTGTTACGTTTATATTTTTGTTAAGCATAGATAGCTTTCATTTTAATCTGTGCTATGTCTGTAGGCCAGTTTTTTTAAATTGTCGTGTCATGTGATTCAGGAACACTCTGGCATAAGGTGGATCAAAACCTTTCAAACTACCACAAATCTTGTCATTTGTTCTGAATCTGATATCAAAAGAGCCAGAGACAACTTCAATGGACAATTTACTCTGTAATTTTGTGTACCACTATAGCAGGGCAGTGTGTTATGAAAAGAATGGCTCCAATAGCTAGCTTTCCATCCAATTGGCGACCGATTTGAACGTGAGCATTCTGAAATGCGCATTAAGAAAATATGTGCATTTTCTACCAGTGGTGTGTTTTCACCGAAATGACTTGTTGCAGATATGCATTCATGTACAAATAAAAGTCTAATGTTCAATATGTATCTATTGCATTTTCAACACTACTGATAGTTTTGTCACAAAAACGATTGCGTTAAATAGCAAATTTGCCTACTCTGGTCTTGGTACGTGGGCTCTAGCCATCAACTTGCAGATACTGTACCATGTGGGTGGGCTAATCTACAAAATTAGATTATTATAGATAAGAGCGAGAATATTTGTATTGTCAAAAAGACAGTCAAAGCATCGATCATCATGTCACCAGAATACGACCCTCGATATTTATTGGAAAGGAGCATCAAGCTCATATCTATGGGGGAAAATGACAAACGTTGTCATGCACATGTGCTGTACAGTGCCTTGCGAAAGTATTCGGCCCCCTTGAACTTTGCGACCTTTTGCCACATTTCAGGCTTCAAACATAAAGATATAAAACTGTATTTTTTTGTGAAGAATCAACAACAAGTGGGAAACAATCATGAAGTGGAACGACATTTATTGGATATTTCAAACTTTTTTAACAAATAAAAAACTGAAAAATTGGGCGTGCAAAATGACTGATGGTAGCGCTCACCTTGTCTTCTCCGGACAAGCTTTTTCCCGGATGCCCTAAACAATCGGAAAGGGGATTCATCAGAGAAAATAACTTTATCCCAGTCCTCAGCAGTCCAAACCTTGTACCTTTTGCAGAATATCAGTCTGTCCCTGATGTTTTTCCTGGAGGGAAGTGGCTTCTTTGCTTCCCTTCTTGACACCAGGCCATCCTCCAAAAGTCTTCGCCTCACTGTGCATGCAGATGCACTCACACCTGCCTGCTGCCATTCCTGAGCAAGCTCTGTACTGGTGGTGCACCGATCCCGCAGCTGAATCAACTTTAGGAGATGGTCCTGGCGCATGCTGGACATTCTTGGGCGCCCTGAAGCCTTCTTCACAACAATTGAACCTCTCTCCTTGAAGTTTGTGATGATCCGATAAATGGTTGATTTAGGTGCAATCTTATTGGCAGCAATATCCTTGCCTGTGTAGCCCTTTTTGTGCAAAGCATTGATAACGGCATGTGTTTACCATGGTTGACAGAGGAAGAACAATGATTCCAAGCAACACCCTCCTTTTGAAGCTTCCAGTCTGTTTTTTGAACTCAATCAGCATGACAGAGTGATCTATAGCCTTGTCCTCGTCAACTCACACCTGTGTTAACGAGAGAATGGTGTCAGCTGGTCCTTTTGTGGCAGGGCTGAAATGCAGTGGAAATGTTTTTTGGGGATTCAGTTCATTTGCATGGCAAAGAGGGACTTTGCAATTAATTGCAAGTCATCTGATCACACATAACATTCTGGAGTATATGCAAATTGCCATCATACAAACTGAAGCAGACTTTGAAAATTTATATTTGTGTCATTCTCAAAACATTTGGCCACGACTGTATAGGGGTAGGGTGACTAGGCATCAGAGTATGAGTAGTAGCAGCGCATATGAAGATTGTACCTGTGTGTGGGTGTGTGTGTGTGTTGAGTCAGTATGAATGTGTGTGCATGATGTGTGTGTGAGAAAAATAAGTATGTGTGAGTGCATGGAATGCAGATAGTCTGTGCAGTCATTTTGTTAGCTTTTTAGCAGTTTCATGGCTTGGGGATATAAGGTCATTGTAACGGTTGTCATTGGTGGAAGGAGAGGACCAAAGCGCAGCGTGGTAAGTGTTCATCTTTTTAAAATCAAAGTGAACACTTCAAAATACAAAACAACAAAGTGAAAACCGAAACAGTTCTATCTGGTGCAGACACACAAGGACTGAAAATAACCACCCACAGAACACAGGCTACCTAAATATGGTTCTCAATCAGGGACAACGATTGACAGCTGCCTCTGATTGTGAACCATATCAGGCCAAACACAGAAAAATATAGAAAAACTAACATAGACAACCCACCCAGCTCATGCCTTGATCATACTCAAAGACAAAACAATGAAACTAAGGTCAGAGCGTGACAGTACTCCACCCCCCCCCCCCAAAGCTGTGGACTCCGGCCTCAAAACCTAAACCAATAGGGGAGGGTGTGGGTGGGTGTCTGTCCGCGGTGGCGGCTCTGGTGCGGGACGTGGACCCCACCATAGTCCTTCTCCGCCTCTCTACCCACCTCCGTGGCCTCTAACACGGGAACCATCGCCGCCGACCTCGGACTGCGGACCCAAGCCACGGGTCCCAAATGGGCGGGAGACTCCGGCAGCGCCGGACAGGCGGGAACACCTGTAGGGAGAAGATGGAGAGACAGCCTGGTGCGGGGGGCTGCCACCGGAGGGCTGGTGCGTGGAGGTGGCACTGGATAGACCAGACCGTGAAGGCGCACTGGAGCTCTTGAGCACCGAGTCTGCCCAACCCTACCTGGTTGAATGCTCCCCGTAGCCAGGCCAGTGCGTCGAGGTGGAATAGCCCGCACTGGGCTGTGCTGGTGAACCGGGGACACCATGCGTAAGGCTGGTGCCATGTACACCGGCCCGAGGAGACGCACTGGAGACCAGATGCGTAGGGCCGGCTTCATGGCACCTGGCTCGATGCCCACTCTAGCCCGGCCGATACGGGGAGCTGGAATGTACCGCACTGGGCTATGCACACGCACCGGGGACACTGTGCCTCCACCACATAACACGATGCCTGCCGGTCCCTCTCTCTCTGGTAAGCACAGGAAGTTGGCGCAGGTCTCCTATCTGCCTTTGCCACACTCCCCGTGTGCCTCCCCCCAAGAAATATTTGGGGCTGCCTCTCGGGCTTCCAGCCGCGCTGCTGAGCTAGCTCCTCATAATGCCGCCTCTCGGCTTTCTCTGCCTCCAGCTCTGCCTTGGGGCGGCGATATTCACCCGGCTGTGCCCAGGGTCCCTTGCCGTCTAATATCTCCTCCCAAGTCTCTCCAGGTATCGCTGCCTCGCCTGCTGCCTGTTACCACGCTGCTTGGTCCTTTCTTGGTGGGTGGTTCTGTAACGGTTGTCGTCGGTGGAAGGAGAGGACCAAAGCGCAGCGTGGTAAGTGTTCATCATTTTTTAATCAAACTGAACACTTCAAAATACAAAACAACAAAGTGAAAACCGAAACAGTTCTATCTGGTGCAGACACACAAAGACTGAAAATAACCACCCACAAAACACAATAGAACACAGGCTACCTAAATATGGTTCTCAATCAGGGACAACGATTGACAGCTGCCTCTGATTGAGAACCAGGCCAAACACAGAAATATAAATATAGAAAAACTAACATAGACAACCCACCCAACTCACGCCCTGACCATACTAAAGCAAAAGACAAAATAATGGAACTAAGGTCAGAACGTGACTTGTTCCGGTACCGCTTGCCATATGGAAGCAGAGACAACAGTCTATGGCTCGGGTGGCTGGAGTCTTTAACACCGCCTGATATAGAGGTCCAGGTGGCAGGGAGCTCGGCCCCAGTGATGTACTGGGCTGTCCGCACCACCATACCTTCTGTATCACCACGTGATCGAGGGCAGTGCAGTTACCATACCAAGCAGTGATGCAGTCAAGATGATCTCTATGATGCAACTGTTAAACCTTTTGAGGATTTGAGGGCCAGTGTCAAATATGTCAACCTCCTGAGGGGGAAGAGGAGCTGTCGTGCCTTCTTCACGACTGTAGCAACACAGCGACTCAGATTCATTACCACAAAAAGAGCAATGGAAACACCCGGGGTGCAATCATTAGTCCAAACAATTGCAAACAGTTGAAAATAGATAAATTCAGGTAGGTCCTTACAGTTTTTTTCTGTTTGCTTCAGTTTAAAAAAACGTTTTGCTACAAAATCGGCATTCAGTTTGAAAAAACTTAGTGGAACGTTCAATTAAATATAAACGCTGCTGTACGTTATGACCATATATATATATATTTACATATATATATATAAACTCAGCAAAAAAATAAACATCCCTTTTCAGGACCCTGTCTTTCAAAGATAATTTGTAAAAATCCAAATAACTTCACAGATCTTCATTGTAAAAGGTTTAAACACTGTTTCCCATGCCTGTTCAATGAACCATAAACAATTAATGAACTGCCACCTGTGGAATGGTTGTTAAGACACTAACAGCTTACAGACGATAGGCAATTGTCACAGTTATGAAAACTTAGGACACTATAGAGACCTTTCTACTGACTCTGAAAAGCACCAAAAGAAAGATGCCCAGAGTCCCTGCTCACCTGCGTGAACGTGCCTTAGGCATGCTGCAAAGAGGCATGAGGACTGTAGATGTGGCCAGGGCATTAAATTGCAATGTACGTACTGTGAGACTCCTAAAACAGTGCTACAAGGAGACAGGACAGCTGATCGTCCTCACAGTGGCAGACCACGTGTAACAACACCTGCACAGGATCGGTACATCCGAACATCACACCTGCGGGACAGGTACAGGATGGATACAACAACTGCACGAGTTACACCAGGAACGCACAATCCCTCCATCAGTGCTCAGACTGTCTGCAACAGGCTGAGAGAGAATGGACTGAGGGCTTGTAGACCTGTTGTAAGGCAGGTCCTCACCAGACATCACCAGCAACAACGTCGCCTATGGGCACAAACCCACCGTCGCTGGACCAGACAGGACTGGCAAAAAGTGCTCTTCCCTGACAAGTCGCGGTTTTGTCTCACCAGGGGTAATGGTCGGATTCGAGTTTATCGTCAAAGTAATGAGCGTTACACCGAGGCCTGTACTCTGGAGCGGGATCGAGGTGGAGGTGGAGGGTCCGTCATGGTCTGGGACGGTGTGTCACAGCATCATCGTACTGAGCTTGTTGTCATTGCAGGAAATCTCAATGCTGTGTGTTACAGGGAAGACATCCTCCTCCCTCATGTGGTACCCTTCCTGCAAGCTCATCCTGACATGACCCTCCAGCATGACAATGCCACCAGCCATACTGCTCGTTCTGTGTGTGATTTCCTGCTAGACAGGAATGTCAGTGTTCTGCCATGGCCAGCGAAGAGCCCAGATCTCAATCCCATTTAGCACGTCTGGGACCTGTTGTTTCAGAGGGTGAGGGTTAGGGCCATTCCCCCTAGAAATGTCCGGGAGAGTGGGGTAACATCTCACAGCAAGAACTGGCAAATCTGGTGCAGTCCATGAGGAGGAGATGCTCTGCAGTACTTAATGCAGCTGGTGGCAACACCAGATACTGACTGTTACTTTTGAGTTTGACCAGGGACACATTATTCAATTTCTGTTAGTCACATGTCTGTGGAACTTGTTCAGTTTATGTCTCAGTTGTTGAATCTTGTTATGTTAATACAAATATTTACACATGTTAAGTTTGCTGAAATAAACACAGTTGAAAGTGAGAGGACATTTCTTTTTTTGCTGAGTTTATATTTATATATATATTTATATATGAAGGTTAAAACATACCGCTGCCCTTTAAATACGTCACTTTTTGCATCAAGCCATACCCCACCACACCCACCAACTGAGCAAACGTACTCAAAGTCTGTTATTAAAGAATGTTCAAGAACGTTTTGGGGAAATGTGTTTCGTACAAACCGTCCCACAGCGTTGCAAACATTAAAACGAACGCAATGCAGCCCAGTATTATTTATTGTATTTCTTTCTTCATGTTTTTATATATACACTACCCGTCAAAAGTTTTAGAACACCTACTCATTCAAGGGTTTTTATTTATTTTTTACTATTTTCTACATTGTAGAATAATATGGAAGACTTCAAAACTATGAAATTACACATGTAGTCATGTAGTAACCAACAAAGTGTGAAACAAATCAACATATATTTTATATTTGAGATTCTTCAAAGTCCCCATCCTTTGTCTTGATGACAGCTTTGCACAGTCTTGGCATAGTCTCATCCAGGATCAACTGGAATGCTTTTCCAACAGTCTTGAAGGAGTTGCCATATATGCTGAGCACTTGTCGGTTGCTTTTCCTTCACTGCGGTCCGACTCACCCCAAACCATCTCAATTTGGTAAAGGTCAGGGGATTGCGGAGGCCAGGTCATCTGATGCAGCACTCCATCATTCTCCTTCCTGGTCAAATAGATGGTGTATCAATACTGGGTGTATTGATACACCATCCAAAGTGTAATTAATAACTTCACCATGCTCAAAGGGATATTTAATGTATGTATGTGTGTATGTATGTTTTTTTAGGTTTTTTTTGCCCATCTATCAATAGTTGCCCTTCTTTGCGATAAACTTTTAGTTTTAACAGTCAGGAAACTTATGGCTTCATTCCTAGAACCAATGGGAAACTAAAAGCCTTCGTTCCACTCCATGGCTGTCAGTCCTGATTTGAATGGGCACTTTCATTCTATGGATTCTATTT
Organism: Oncorhynchus mykiss; assembly: GCF_057628025.1. NCBI lineage: Eukaryota > Metazoa > Chordata > Actinopteri > Salmoniformes > Salmonidae > Oncorhynchus > Oncorhynchus mykiss. The sequence goes on from NC_143025.1 coordinate 35,518,120, forward strand.
CTATGGATTCTATTTCTCTTAGCGCTCTCAGTAAATAGCTAAAGACCTTTCGCAAATTTCCAAATATAATTGTGGGAAACACATTTGGTAAGCAAATGCCTACTGCTGAAAAGAGAAGACTAATTTGTCAGTAGCAGCTACACATTTTTCAAAGTTTTTCAAAGTAGCTCAAGCCTATCTTGAGACCATCACCAGTACAGTGAGAAGCCTGGGCTACGCATATTCATGCTATCTTCATCATTGGGTGAGTCAGTGGCACTGGAAAGTTGATTTGTTAGCCTACTGTAGCCTATAATATTAATACATTTCCTCCTAATATTGTACAATCTGTGTGTCTCCCTTCTTTTATTGGCCCTGGGCCAAGTCAAAACCATGACCAGTTTCCCAAAAACGAAGTTAATCTAAGAACCATATATGGTTATTTTTATTTATCTGTTTGACAGTGTCAGAGTAGCCACTCATTTGTGTATTATTGAAAAGGATTCCTGTTTAATCAGCTTCTAGATATGCCAAACCTGGCAGGTGGATGGGTTAACTTGGCAAAGGATAAATGGTCAATAAAAGGAATGTAAAAAATGTGTGCACAAAATGTGAGAGAAATATGCATATTGAAACTTTCTGGGATCTTTTATTTCAGCTCATGAAACATGGGACACTTTACATGTTGCGTTGATATTTTTGTTCAGTGTACTTTCTTATTTAACCCCCTGTTCTTTTCCCTTGCACACTGTCTTCTGTTTTCCAGGATGGGAGATTTGAACCTGAGTAGTTCACTAACCAACTCTACCTTGAGCACAAGTCTTCTCCCCAGCCCTACCTGGTGCATTTTCTCAAGGTGATGTGATCAAAGAGAAAAAACAACATTTTCAGACCACAGACACATTCAAACCAGCTTATTACGGACCGGATAATGTCCTGTGAGCAGATTCTGCGTGAAGACCGAGAGAATCTGCCAGGACTGAATGGGATGCATGAGATGTAGTACAAGCAGCATTCGTTCCAGTTTTGGAGTTTTCCTCACTGGTTATTTGGACGTATCAGGATTGACTGAGAGTTATCTTTTGTGACTTTTTTTGGGCCAGAACTCTCCATTTCTTACACGTATGAACACCAAAGTTAATAGAGATTACAGACTGGACATTCTCTTCCTTATTCATCTCTATCTACTCTCATTCTCTTCCTCCTTTCCTTTCCTCGACTCTCCACTCCTCACCTCTTCTCCCTCTCTGTCTCTGTTCTCCTCTATCTCTCCTCTCCACCCCTCTCTCTCTCGCCTTACTCCATGCCCCCAGAAAAGTCGCCCAGCTCACCCCCAACCCACAGCTCTTCATCCAGGAGGTAGACCAACCCAAGCCACAGGCTCCCGCAGCCTTCAAGGCTCCAGCCCCCACCCCAGGCCACGCCCCTACCCTTCTCTCCGCCAATGCCAGGCCTGCCCATCTCATCACTGACAGTGGCTAGCCAATCAAGTTTACGCAGCTGGTAAGCTACACCCCTCAACGATGACCCCTTTTTCACCCAAGATTCAGGCAGATGATTCGGTCAGGATGTAAGGTATCCATTTTTATTCAACACAACACAACCACCCAAGCATGACAACCAGGGACTTGGTTAATTAAGGCTCCTATATTCTCAGGAATATATCCACTCAAACGATCTGGTCCTGTAGAGTCCAAACCTGTATGAAGTACCTCAGATCTTCCTCACAGGTTTACATAGTAATCCACTTTAAAGTGTATTGGATTTATACCGTCCCTGTTGTGTCGCAGGGCAGCTCACTTCTTAGGTTTATCTCTGCACTTTGTCTTCTTTCTCTCTCTCTCCCATAACATGCAGAGGCCTCAGGTAAGGCCCAATTCAGTTAGAGCCTAGGCTGAGGACTAACTAGGTTACAGCTACTGCTCCCAAAATTAGGATTCTCATCAGTTATCCTCTGCAGACGACATACAGTTCTCTCACCTTCAGAGGGAAAACTCATAATGTGGAGAGCAGTCACAACATTATTCTGATTTTCTGTAATGCTATTTACTTTATTAGCAGCTTTGTGTGAATGCCCTCTCCTACGGTAAACACAGATAACACACTGTCTGAAAAGCTCTGCATGAGTGACTGTAGTTCTGTTTGAATTTGACTTTTAGAAGTGTCAAACTTGTGTGTATATGTGTCGTTGTGTGTGCCTCTGCCCACAGGTCATAGACTGTTTTCTCTTGTGTGTATATAGCCAAGTTATTGTTACTCATTGTTGATTCATCGTGTTATTATTTTTCTATATTTTCTCTCTGCATTGTTAGGAAGGGCCCGTAAGTAAGCCTTTCACTGTTAGTCTACACCTGTTTACGAAGCATGTGACAATTAAAAGGAATTTTATTTGAGCCAACAGCCTAGAGGTGTGGTCTATAATCCTCAAGGCCATACATACCTGTCAGATCAGAACAGGAGCCTGACCAAGCCACTGATGTGTATAAACCCTGGATTGCTGATGTTATGTATTGGCCAATGACAGGCTTTGAAGCCACTGGTCAGCCATATTAGCGCTCCTCAGAAAAGCAGTCCTCCATAGGAATGAAGGGAATTCTACAGTATTTCAATTCAATCTTTCAAGGACAAATTACATGTATTTAAGTATTTTGTTGTTCTCGTGGGGACAGTAACATTAGTACTTACAATAAATAATACTTTAAGGAAAATGTTTTAATAAACAGTGCATTCAGAAAGTCTTCAGACCTCTTGACTTTTCCCACTTTTTGTTACGTTGTAGCCTTATTCGAAAATGTATATAAAAAAATATTTTCTCATCCATCTACACACAATCCCCCATGATAACAAAGCGAAAACAGGTTTTTAGAAATGCTTGCAAATTGATTAAAAACAGAAATTCCTTATTCAGACCCTTTGCTATGAGACTCGAAATTGAGCTCAGGTGCATCCTGTTTCCATTGCTCATCCTTGACATGATTCTACAACTTGATTGGTATCTGTGGTAAATTGAATTGATTGGACATGATTTGGAAAGGCACACACCTGTGTATATAAGGTCCCACAGTTGAAAGTGCATGTCAGAGCAAAAACGAAGCCATGAGGTCGAAGGAATTGTCCGTAGAGCTCCGAGACAGGATTGTGTTGAGGCACAGATCTGGAGAAGGGTATCAAAACATTTCTGCAGCATTAAAGGTCCCCAAAAACACAGTTGCCTCCATCATTCTTAAATGGAATGAGTTTAGAACCACCAAGACTCTTCCTAGAGATGTACGCCCTGCCAAGCTGAGCAATCGGAGGAGCAGGGCCTTGGTCAGGGAGGTGATCAAGAACCTGATGGTCACTCTGACAAAGCTCCAGAGTTTGTCTGTGGAGATGAGATAAACTTCCAGAAGGACAACCATCTCTGCACTACTTCACCAATCAGGCCTTTATGATAGAGTTTCCTGTATAAGCACAACCTTTGCTGCAAAAAATATCAGCACTCCTTTTTAATCTTAGACAGGTGTCATTAATTTGGTCACCAGCAGGGAGCAATGTTGAATAGAAATGGACCTTAACCTCAGAGAGCCAATCAATCATGCTCTCTTTCTCTTTTCTTTCTTTTCTCTATCTATACATATCGCTCTTTCTTTCTTTCTCTCTCTTTTTCTTATTCTTGTTCTCTCTCTCCCTCTCTCTCCCTCTCCCAAGTCGTTTGGAGTGTCCGAGGTGGGATCAGATGTGGTCAGTCAATGTGTCAGGCCACACAGGAACATCTCAGAGACCTGCTGGAGAAAGTCACTGGAGAAAGTCACTGGAGAAAGTCACTGGTGGCACAACATCGCAAGATGGCCTTCAAGGTGTCCTACCGTCCTACCCTGCCATCACTATACTATACACATTACAACACCCCTACCCTGGCATCATTACATATACTAACAATACAACAGGGGTCTCCAACTCTACTTCTGGAGAGCTACTGGCAGTACAGGCTTTCGATTCAGCACTGCATCACACACCTGATTAAAATATTCAACTAATCAAGCTCTTCTCTCTGCTTCACCATGATTAGCTGAATCAGGTGGGAATTTTAGTTGTACATCATTTTAGTTATTCACAGTGCCTTGCAGAAGTATAAATCCCCTTTGGTATTTTTCCTATTTTGTTGTATTACAACCTGTAATATACATGTATTTTTATTTGGATTTCATATAATGGACATACACAAAATAGTCCAAATTGGTGAAGTGAAATTTTAAAAAAATTACTTGTTTAAAAAAATTCAAAAGAGAAAAAAATGTGGTGCATGCATTTGTTTTTATCCCCTTTGCTATGAACCCCTAAATAAGATCTGGTGCAACCAATTACCTTCAGAAGTGACATAATTAGTTAAATAAAGTCCACTTGTGTGTAATCTAAGTGTCACATGATCTGTCACATGATCTCAGTATATATACACCTGTTCTGAAAGGCCACAGAGCCTGCAACACCACTAAGCAAGGGGCACCACCAAGCAAGACCAAGGAGCTCTCCACACAGTTCAGGGTTATAAAAAAATATCTGAAACTTTGAAAATCCCACAGAGCACCATTAAATACACTATAAAAAAATAGAAAGAAAATGGCACCACAGCAAACCTGCCAAAAGCCCAACAAAACTCACGGAATAGGCAAGGAGGGAATTAATCAGAGATGCACAAAGAGACCAAAGATAACCCTGAAGGAGCTGCAAAGCTCCACAGCGGAGATTGGAGTATCTGTCCATAGGACCTTTAAGCCTTACCCTCCACAGAGCTGGGCTTTACGGAAGAGTGGCCAGAAAAAAAGCAATTGCTTAAAGAAAAAAATAAGTATAAACACATTTGGTGTTCACCTAAAGCCATGTGGGAGACTCCCCAAACATATGGAAGAAGGTACTCTGGTCAGAGACTTAAATTGAGCTTTTTGGCCATCAAGGAAAACACTATGTCTGGCACAAACTCAACACCTCTCATCACCCCGAGAACATCATCCACACAGTGAAGCATGGTGTGGCAGCATCATGCAGTGGTGATATTTCTTTTATCAGCAGGGACTGGGAAACTGGTCAGAATTAAAGGAATGATGGTGCTAAATACAGGGAAATTCTTGAGGGAAATATTTTCCAGTCTTCCACAGATTTGAGACTGGGATGGAGGTTCACCTTCCAGCAGGACTCAAAGCATACTGCTAAAACAACACTCGAGTGGTTTAATTAAGGGGGAACACATAAATGTCTTTGATGGCCTAGTCAAAGCCCAGACCTCAATCCAATTGAGAATATGTGGTATGTCTTAAAAATTGCTGAACACCAGCAGAAACCCATCCAACTTGAAGGAGCTGGATCAGTTTTGCCTTGAAGAATGGGCAGAAATCCCAGTGGCTAGATGTGCCAAGCTTATAGAGACATACCCCAAAAGACTTGCAGCTGTAATTGCTGCAAAAGGTGGCTCTACAAAGTATTGACTTAGTAATGCACGCTCAAGTTTTCAATTTTTTTGGTCTTATTTCTTGTTTGTTTCACAAGAGAAAATATTTTGTATCTTCAAAGTGGTAGGCATGCTTTGTTAATCAAATGATACAACCCCCCCCAAAATCTATTTAAATTCCAGGTTCTAAGGAATCAAAATAGGAAAAATTCCCCAGGGTGGGGTGAAGACCTTCGCAAGCCACTGTATATTATGTTATATCACGTATTTTATTTGTTGTGTTTTATTTCCTTTTTGGACCCCGGGAAAAGTAGCCGCTACGTTGGCACCGTTGAATTGGGGATCCCAATAAATACTACTGAAGATCTGGAGCGAAAGCCTGCACACCAAGTAACTCTCCAGAACCAGAGTTAAGAAACCCTGCACCACAACATTATTACCAACATGATAATACATCTACTACAACCATGGCACTATTTCACTACAGCTATTATAGAATCTTCATGGTCTCCGTGTGTAGGAGGACTACCGTCATGTGCAGACCAATGAAGTGCGATCCCAACTCTGCTTTCTGGAAGAGCAGGAGCGTCAGGAGAGGAGAGAAGACGAGGAGAGGGATACACTGCTCCGTAACGCCAAGGTTCATGTTGCAGAGTTAGAGGTTACTAAGAAGATACTAACATGCTGACTAGACCGGTCACGCTGTGTGCGTGAGTCTGTGTGTGTGTGTGTCTGGAGAGCTACTGGGTGTGCAGGAGCTCTTCCATGCGTCAGCTTTTACTCTTCAATCAAACTGATTTCCAAACAGTTCGAGGTAGGGATTGTCCCAGGCAAGACTGAGTAGAACACAAACACACACAAACAAAGACACAGCTCAATAAGGCTCTATGCTTTTACTGCTTTTTCTGCTGAGTGAGCTCCATTTTAGATTGTTCTCCTATACAAAGTTATAGTGTAGTCGGGGAACTTTTTTATTTTACCTTCTCTAAACTAACAAATTCAGCAAAAAAAAGAAACGTCCCTTTTTCAGGACCCTGTCTTTCAAAGATAATTCGTAAAAATCCAAATAACTTCACAAATCTTCATTGTAAAGGGTTTAAACACTGTTTCCCGTGCTTGTTCAATGAACCATAAACAACTGGCACCTGTAGAATAGTTGTTAAGTCACTAACAGCTTACAGACGGTAGGCAATTAAGGTCACAGTTATGAAAGCTTAGGACACTAAAGAGGCCGTTCAACTGACTCTGAAATGCACCAAAAGAAAGATGCCCAGGGTCCCTGCTCATCTGCGTGAACGTGCCTTAGGCATGCTGCAAGGAGGCATGAGGACTGCAGATGTGGCCAGGGCAATAAATTGCAATGTCTGTACTGTGAGAGCAGTAAGGCAGGTCCTCACCAGACTTCACCGGCAACAACGTTGCCTATGGGCGCAAACCCACCGTTGCTGGACCAGACAGGACTGGTAAAAAGTGCTCTTCACTGATGAGCCGCGATTTTATCTCACCAGGGGTGATGGTCGGATTCAAGTTCATCGCCGAAGAAATGAGCGTTACACCGAGGCCTGCACTCTGGAGCGGGATCGAGGTGGAGGGTCCGTCATGGTCTGGGGCGGTGTGTCACAGCATCATCGGACTGAGCATGTCATTGCAGGCAATGTCAACGCTGTGTGTTACAGGGAAGACATCCTCCTCCTTCAAGTGGTACCCTTCCTGCAGGCTCATCCTGACATGACCCTCCAGCATGACAATGCCACAAGCCATACTGCTCGTTCTGTGCATGATTTCCTGCAAGACAGGAATGTCAGTGTTCTGTCATGGCCAGCAAAGAGCCCAGATCTCAATCCCATAGAGCACGTCTGGAACCTGTTGGATTGGAGGGTGACGCTTAGGGCCATTCCCCCCAGAAATGTCCGGGAACTTGCAGGTGCCTTGGTGGAAGAGTGTGGTAAAATCTCACAGCAAGATCTGGAAAATCTGGTGCAGTCCATGAAGAGGAGATGCACTGCAGTGCTTAATGCAGCTGGTGGCCATACCAGATACTGACTTTTGATTTTGACCCCCCCTTTGTTCAGGGACACATTTTTCAATTTCTGTTAGTCACATGTCTGTGGAACTTGTTCAGTTTATGTCTCAGTTGTTGAATCTTGTTATGTTCATACAAATATGTACACATGTTAAGTTTGCTGAAAATGAACACAGTTGACAGTGAGAGGACGTTTCGTTATATACACTTCGGTTTATACACTTCAGAATTAATGTTTGGGAATTCTATAAAGCCTGTCATTTTTCAGAGTAATTGTTCATTTAATACATCAGTGTGAATGTTTGTCTGGGGGGTTATAGGGGATGGATCTCGAGCTTGATGAGACAGAGGCAGATGTAGGTAGTGTGGTCATATATATTGAGAAGAGGAGATAGTGTTTGAGATGTTTTTTTTTTCTGGTTGGATGATCGCTCACAGCAACAATGTGCCCAGCGGTCTCTCCACGGCAACAGCAGAAATCAGCAAAATCTGTTCATTTCCATGCCCAGCCAATGTGTGTTTGTTTGTGTGTGCGTCTGTCTCCCCACATCACCCTGTCAGACTCACCCTACACACACACACACACACACACACACACACACACACACACACACACACACACACACACACACACACACACACACACACACACACACACACACACACACACACACACACACACACACACACACACACACACACACACACACACACACACACACACACACACACACACACACACACACACACACACACACACACACACACACACACACACACACACACACACACACACACACACACACATACATACACACTCATCCAAATCCAAGCCCCAGAGAAGGTGCAGCTCTAATTGGAGCTCATTTTAATGGAGTCTGTTTTTGAGGTTGGAGTTGAGGCCTGCGGCAGGCACAAAGCTGAATCAAATTAAAGCACCTATAGAGAGTGTGTGTGTGTGTGTGTGTGTGTGTGTGTGTGTCTGTGTGTGTGTGTGTGTCTGTGTGTGTGTGTGAGTGTGTGTGTGTGTGTGTGTGTGTGTGTGTGTGTGTGTGTGTGTGTGTGTGTGTGTGTGTATCTGTTTGTGTGTGTGTCAGCATGTGACCTTGATAACATTTACATATTAATTTGTTGAGATTTAGCTAGTGTGATACTTTATTGACCTGACTGTATATCGTTTTATAGAAATTACCCTAGCTTCACACTGTTTCAGTTATTCCTTTATGAGCATTCAACTACCCGTCCTTTATAGGGTTTTACAGCCCTCTCTCTCCTGCAGCTGCAACACAGAGAAGCCAACCTCACTGCCCTGGTTGCCATTGGACCTTGCAGGACGGGACCACTTGACTCCCCTGGAAACCAGGTACACCACTTGCCTGTCTGTGTGTGATTATTCTGAGAGAGTGGATGGAGGTTCTTGGCTATCAGCGGTTTTATGGTGGGTAGGGATGCTTCTATGGGGAACACCTATGTTAATGTCACTTCTGAGAAACAACTTCAGGGGAGACAAGATCTGTACAGTATTATAGCAGACATGCGCAGGACTGTTAGTTTAGGTTAACGAGTCTCTAATTGTACTCAGTTTGTTTAATTCCCTGGCCCTGTAGGCGATGGGTTTAGAGATGAAGCTCTGTAAATTGAACACATTAACCATTGCCTTTGAACTCCTTTACCTAGAGAACCCTGCTCCCTGAGGAGCTTTTCCTATCTTGCCTCCTCTCTCTTTCCTCTGTAGAGCTACAGGGCCTTCCTTTCTGCTCTCTCAGGCATTGCTTCAGTCTGTCAAAATGTGAAGAAGAAACAAGGGAGAAGGGAAACTGTCTGGCATAGTGGTGTTGCCATTTATTTTTATGAACATTTTATCTCTTGGTGGTTTCGTCCGTCCGTCTGTCCGTCTGCCCATCTGTCCGTCTGTCTGTTTGTCTCAGGCGGGGCCAGCAGACAGTATGTCAGTACTACAGATTGCTGGGGTTCAGAGGGTGACTTGGGTCTTTCTGCCTGGAACAGGACCCTCCTCTACGACACTCTCTCAAGTCCCTGCTTTAGTGAGAACAGTGTGATTAAACAGCATAATACAATCCATCTCTCTTCCACCTTGTGTCGTTGATATTTGTTTTGTATTATTATGTTTTTTTTTTATTTTCTAAGGGGTCACTGTCTTTTTCCTTGTTTTTCAGTTCAGTTTCATGCTAAAAATATCACAGACTGATTGATGTCTGTGACAGCCATTCCTTACTCTGATGTTTACATGGGTCACCTGATGATTGTAAACCTGTGACAATTCAATTAAGTTTATGGAGGGATTCCATACAAAACCAGGACAAAAAAATACAATGATTTTAGGGATTTTCACAAAAATGAATCCTTACATTGGTCCTTTGAAAGAAGGAATATTAACATATATTCTAAATTTGTATCTAAAAGCATAATTGAGAAATAATTGATCAAAGTTGGCATTTTGACCTTACCCAGGCCTCATTCAAAGAGTGACTGCACTTCCTGATTTGACCTCATTTTAGATTTGGTTCCTTAACAAATGTTAGCGGCCATGACTAAGTTGATACGCAAGTTGGTTTCTTGGTATGGTTTGATGTGGGGGTCTCGTGTGTGTTGGTTAGAAGGAGGCTAGAATCACTCTATAGCCAACCAATTTGATTGACTGTATTGTGTACGTTTATAGTATATCAGTGATTCTTTGTTTATTGCCTCATTACTCACATATTGTCATTTACATTTTATGTTGACACCTTTAGGTGGTCGCTTGGAGGAAAAATAGCCATCCTTTGGGGCGTGTGTGTGTGTGGAAATGTGTGTCGGGAGAGTTGTGGATGTGGGTTGTGTTTGAGATTCATTATTCCATTACCTTTAAATATGAGCTTTAAGCACAGCTTTAGGCACAGCTTTAGGCACAGCTTTACCCCGGGAAATACGGAGAGACGGAGGAGAGAATAAAATGGATCAGAATTATTTTAGCTGAAATGACTGCTGACCTCTAACGTAACAGAAAGCTAGGCAAATCAACAGTGTGCCAGTTAAAGCAAGATCTGATTGCTGAAATGAGTGTTGGCCCTTTAATCGAGGTCAGCTATGCAGACTGCTCCAAATAACTGCCAGCTACAGCAGGGGCAAATAGTGTGAGGGTATTTTCATTTGTGTGATTACTGTTTTATTAGGTGATTGTTAAATAATTGATTGTTGTTGTCGGTAATGTTAACAAGCGTATCATCATGTGATCATCACTCTTCCTGTTGCTGTTCCAGATCAAAGACAACCCCCTCCCTCCTCTGACAGCTCGTCAAATCCAGGAAGACAAAAGCAATTCTGAATAATTGAGATTCATAAATTGCTCATGCATATTCATGAACTACTTCCTCTTAAAATCTGAAGCAAGTGAGATATTTACCATGGTGGTATCTAAAGTTAATGCAAACCTCCCCCTAAACTTTCCGGTTTCAATTCTACCATCAGTCTGCAGTGATGGAAGGCTCAGATTGCAAGTGTCCTCTGATCAGTGATTGGAGTGTTCCTCGCACCTGATTGCTAGAGTAAAACGGGCCTAATTAAAATAAACATTTGAGTCAATATTCTCATGATTTAGTTTCCTGAATAACAGTTAACACACACACATATTTTTGTATGAAACATTTATTAACATTTTTGTGGTACATTCATCCATACAGGTTTTCCTCTGGTGAAACAAAGGGAGACGCATTTGATACAGACCTCAAATCCTCTCTGCTGCTCTGTAACGATCATAATAAAACATGCATCAATTGAATCTCTGACAAGACACATCTCTTTTTTATCAATGTGATGAATATAAAATGTTGAAGTCTCATGAAGAACCTCTTCACAATTCCATTTTCATGACAAGTTAAAGACTTAAAACTGGGAAAACCATATTTTTGGTTTACAACATTTTCTAGAAGAAAAACTTCCATAAGTGTCTCATAATAATAACTGTAGCTTCACGGAACCACATATGACCTTTTATCTATTTAGTTTAGGCTGGGTTAGATTTCCCAGACAAGGATGGTTGTGCTTGTTTGCACTTGTGCTTTTTAACAGTCAACTGCATATCTTCCATATTCATCAGTGACGTTTCTCAGCTGTTGAGTTTCAGTCATGACCGCATCCCATTTCTATGACTATTTACATTATTGTAAGAATCTGAATGAATTCTAATTCCAATGAATTATTATGACACTATGAAACAATAATCCTACATGAAAACACGAGTAGTACTATGACAGTGCTGATGTTGCTGCTCTCTGTGTGCTCTAGGTCCCTGCTCGAAGGGAGAGAGGTGCCCGTCACTAGGCAAGTTTCCATTGATCCATCTGTAATGGAAACGGCAGTTGTAGGATACCTTTTTTTCCCCGAAAGATCTAATACATTTATTCCATTCGAGGGGTGGATTTATTGTGACAAATTATGATGGAATAAATTAAGATTGCAAAGAAAATCAGAAAGGTACGCTGGGCGTGTGACATCGCGTAACTATAAAGTTCCACTCCACATTTATTTCTAAATGCCTACTGCTTGCTACATCAATTTTTCCAGCAACAAAAAATACTGTTTCTTTGCAAGTAGAGTATTGTTTTGACTTTCAACAATGCCTGAATTGCTTTACATTGGAACTTGAAGTTTCACCATGAAATGGTTTCAAATCTTAACTAGTGCAAGTTACACCCTGACACAGACCACGGCAATAAGTAGGCACATGAGAATGATAAAAATATGGCAAATATTAGTAAATTCTTGCAATCTATCCATTCTGGCTTTTGCGAGCTACCTGAGACATGAAACAGATACGTGGGCACTTTATTAATGCACAATTTGCCAAAATTGATATTTTAAAACCCTTCAACAACCTCATTACATCTAGCTGTTTTTATCAACACAAGACAGTTCAATGTAAATGCACCGGGACGGGCAATTGTTGCATCTACTTCCTATGCAATCTTTCTAAATGTCAACAAAAAAATGACTGTACAAGTTAATGGAAACCTAGCTAGTGTCTAGCTGTGTACCGCCAGGTTAGTGACTTCCATGGTTCATGGCGGATAGGTCATAGTTATACTGCGCTCCTATTGGTGTAGGTAAGATCACCATCACCGACATAGCACCGACTATGTAAAAAAAAAAAAAAAAAAAAAAAAAAAATCGGTTTACACTAGTTACCACAGCCACAAAGTAAGAATTGTCTATATAGTAAAAATGAATGAAAACAAAAATGTGCTTTTTTGTCTTAACTTAAGGTTAGAGTTAGGCTTATGGTTAGCAGTGTGGTTAAGGTTAGGGTTATGTTTAAAATCACATAATTTAAGAGAAATTGTAGAATTAGGCGGGGTTTATGAATTTGTGGCTGTCGTAACTAGCGACGACCCTGCAAATCTAAAACAAACTTCAGGTCAGACTCTCTTGGTGTTCCCTTGGAGATGGAGGCATGGCTTTCAGCTCCCCTCCTGACCAATCATCCACTGTTACCCCTGACCCGGGCAGGGCTTAGTCCAGTGCTTCCTGTTTGATGCAGATGAGGGTGGGGCCACACTGTCCGTTGCTCTTCCCCTCCCTGCGTAGGACGTACTCGCTGAAATGGGAGGAGTCTATTCCTCCACCACATGCCCCTGCTATCTCGAACCCTCTCTGCTGCAACCTCTCCAATACCTGTCAATCAAACACATATGCATTACAGACACCGCACACAAAAACACACACTTTTGTGGTCAGAAGTAATTTCAGAAAGAAGGCTCTGATTCAGGGTTGATAGTCATACAAGAATACAGTCGGTGGAAGAAAACCAACGTGTGTAATGTGCAAATGTGTTACTAACAATAGCACAAACAGTGCCCAAAATTATAAACACAACATGCAAAGTGTTATACTCACAAAAAGCTTATTTTCCTCAAATTGTGTGCACTCATTTGTTTACATCCATGGTAGAAGGGACTTCTCCTTTTATAAGATAATCCACCACCTGACAGGTGAAGAAGCTGATTAAACAGCATGATCATTACAAAGGTGCACCTTGTGCTGGAGACAATAAAGTCCACTCTAAAATGTGCAGTTTTGTCACACAACACAATGCCACAGATGTCTCAAGTTTTGAGGTAGCGTGCAATTTGCATGCTGACTGCAGGTATGTCCAACAGAATTGTTGCTAGAGAATGATGATTTATCTACTATATGCCACCTCTATTGCCATTTTAGAGAATTTGGCAGTACATCCAACCGACCTTACAACCACAGACCATGCGTAACCACACCAGTCCAGGACCTCCACATCTGGCTTCTTCACCTGCAGGATCGTCTGAGACCAGCCACCCAGAAGCTGAAACTGTGGGTTTGCAAAACCGAAGAATTTCTACACAAACTGTCAGAAAACGTCTCAGGGAAGCTCAACTGCGTGGTCGTCCTCCTCACCAGAGTCTTGACCTGACTGGAGTTCGGCGTCATAGCCAACTTTACTGGGAAAATGCTCACCTTAGAAGGCACGTTGGAGAAGTGTGCTCTTCAGGGAGGAATCACGGTTTCAACTGTACCAGGCAGATGGCAGACAAAGTGTAGTGTGTGGGTGAGAGGTTAGCTGATGTCAACGTTGTGAACAGAGTGCCCCGTGGTGGGGTTATGGAATGGCCAGGCATAAGCTATGGACAACAAACACAATTCCATTTTATCGATGGCAATTTGAATGCACCGATATACCGAGATGAGATCCTGAGGCCCATTGTCATGCCATTCATCCACCGCCATCACCTCATAATTCAGCATGATAATGCACAGCCCCATGTCACAAGGATTTGTACACAATTCCTGGATGCTAAGAATGTCGCAGTTCTTCCATGGCCTGAACAATCAACATACATGTCACCCATTGAGCATGTTTGGGACGCTCTGGATCGACGTGTACAACAACGTGTTCCAGTTCCGGCAATTTCCAGCAACTTCCCACAGCCATTGAAGAAGAGTGGGACAACAATCCACAGGCCACAATCAATAGCCTGATCAACTCTATGTGAAGGAGATGTGTCGCGCTGCATGAGGCAAATAGTGGTCACACCAGATAATGACTGGTTTTCTGATCAAGGCCCTTACTTAAAAAATATATATTTGTGACCAACACATGCATATACACTATATATACAAAAGAATGTGGACACCCCTTCAAATGAGTGGATTTGGCTATTTCAGCCACACCCATTGTTGACAGGTGTGTAAAATCGAGCTCACAGCCATGCAATCTCGATAGACAAACATTGGCAGTAGAATAGCTTTACTGAAGAGCTCAGTGACTTTCAATGTGGCACCGTCATAGGATGCCACCTTTCCAACAAGTCAGTTCATCAAATTTCTGCCCTGCTAGAGCTGCCCTGGTCAACTGTAAGTGCCTTTATTGTGAAGTCTAGGAGAAACAACGGCTCAGCCATGAAGTGGTAGGCCACACAAGCTCACAGAATGGGACCACCGAGTGCTGAAGCATGTAGCATGTAAAAATCCTCTGTCCTCGGTTGCGACACTCACTATCGAGTTCCAAACTGCCGCTGGAAGCAACGTTAGCACAACTGTTAGTCGGGAGCTTCATGAAATGGGTTTCCATGGCCGAGCAGCAGCACACAAGCCTAAGATCACCATGTGCAATGCCAAGCATCAGCTGGAGTGGTGTAAAGCTCACTGCCATTGGACTCTGGAGTAGTGTAAAAGCGTCAACTGGAGTGATGAATCACGCTTCACCACCTGGCAGTCCGATGGACGAATCTGGGATTGGCAGATGCCAGATTGGTGTGGAAGAACTTGACTGGCGTGCACAGAGCCCTGCCTTCAACCCCATCAAACACCATTGGGATGAATTGGAACACCGACTGCGAGCCAGTCCTAATCGCCCAACATCAGTGCGAGACCTCACTAATGTTCTTATGGATGAATGGAAGCAAGTCCCTGCAACAATGTTCCAACATCTAGTGGAAAGCCTTCCCAGAAGAGTGGAGGCTATTAGCAGCAAAGGGGGACAAACTCCATATTAATGCCTATGATTTTGGAAGGAGATGTTCTACGAGCAGTTTTCCACATACTTTTGGTCATGTAGTGTGTTATTCCCAGTCATGTGTGACCTATAGATGAAGGCCTAATTATTTTGATCGACTGATTTCTTTATATGAACTGTAACTCAGTAAAATCTTTGAAATTGTTGCATATTGCATTTATATTTTTGTTCAGTGTATATTCAAAAATATATTTTAAAATATATGTTGCCATGTATTTTCATGAATGGAAAATGTAGCTTTTTACCTTACATACTGTAGCTCACTATCAAAATAAATGCATAAAACTACAAAGTGCAGCACTAAATCACAACAGCATGCTGTGGTGCAGTTTTAATGAATAACTCATGACTGAGAGAAATTGAAGATAAAAATATTGTGGGTGCTGTTTTGTTAGACTTCAGTGCGGCTTTTGACAATATCGATCAGTCTGCTGCTGGAAAAACGTATGTGTTATGGCTTTACACCTCCTGCTATATTGTGGATAAAGAGTTACCTGTCTAACAGAACACAGAGGGTGTTCTTTCATGGGAGCCTCAACAGCATAATCCAGGTAGAATCAGAAATTCCCCAAGGCAGCTGTTTAGGTTCCTTACTTTTAAAAATCTTTACTAACGACATGCTTTGAGTAAAGTCAGTGTGTTTATGTATGCAGATGACTCAACACTATACGTGTCAGCTACTACAGCGACTGAAATGACTGCAACACTTATCACAGCCAACCTAACCTGCAGTTAGTTTCAGACTGGGTGGCAAGGAATAAGTTAGTCCTAAATATTTCAAAAACTAAACTCATTTTATTTGGGACAAATAAAGCTAACCCTGGATGGTAAACTGTCATGGTCAAAACATATTGATACAACAGTAGCTAAGACGGGGAGAAGTCTGTCCATAATAAAGCATTACAGTGCCTTCTTCACAACACTATCAACAAGACAGGTCCGACAATCCCTAGTTTTGTCGCACCTGGACTACTGTTCAGTAGAGTGGTCAGGTCCCACAAAGATGGACGTAGGAAAATTACAATTGGCTCAGAACAGGGCAGCACGGTTGGCCCTTAAAAGTATACTGGGAGCTAACTTTAATGATATGCATGTCAGTCTCTCAAGGCTCAAAGTGAAAGCGAGATTGACTTCATCACTACTTGTTTTTGTAAGAAGTGTTGACACGCTGAATGTCCCGAGCTGTCTGTTTAACCTACTAGCACACAGCTCGGACACCCATGCATACCCCACAAGACATGCCACCAGAGGTTTCTTCACAATTTCCAAGTCCAGAACAGACTATGGGAGGAGTACAGTACTACATAAAAAAACTGGTAAACATACACCTTATGGAACAGAAGGGACTGTGAAGAGGCACACACAAAGGTACAGACACACGCATACGCACTGTACACACACGTACATTGTAATATTGCATTATGTTGGTATTATACACTTTGTATTATAGATATGTAGCGGTGTAATAACGTTATAATGTTTTATCTTTTGTTTTAGATGCAATGTATGTACCCTAATGTGTTTGGACCCCAAGAAGAGTAATGGAAATCCCTAATAAATACAAACACAAATGACTGACAAATAAAAGTGTGCTTTCAATACTCTTTATTTTTTGCTCAAATAGCTTGGTCCATTGTTGAATTGTGTCACTGGGAGGTGGAATCTGAAACACAAATTATAATATACAAATTACCTCTGTGCAGTTAACATCTGTATTTAAACATCAAATTGATACAATGCAGATTCCTTCACCTCCAGTTGACATGTTCAGACTCACAAGTTGAGAGTTACCCCGTGGATAATGCAGAGACAGAGTCAGTGAAATGCTTCCACATAAGATGAAGAATTAGGGGTTAATGTTCATGAACATCAAATTGATACTTACCATGCAGATTCCTTCACCTCCAGTTGACATGTTCAGACTCACAAGTTGAGAGTTACCCCGTGGATAATGCAGAGACAGAGTCAGTGAAATGCTTCCACATAAGATGAAGAATTAGGGGTTAATGTTCATGAACATCAAATTGATACTTACCATGCAGATTCCTTTACCTTCAGTGTCCATTGCAAACTCACAAACTGAAAGTTACCCTGTGGATAATTTAGAGACAGAGAGTCAGTGAAACACTTCTACACAAGATGAAGAATAAATAAGGGGTTAATGTTCATGAACAAATTTTAATTTAATTGGGAACTAGCTAGTTAAATGTTCCCATTGACTACTTACATTGGCTGTCCATAGGCAGTTGAGGCTCCAGACCGGAAGGATAACGGATAATGTTTCGCTAGAGATAATCTAGCAAGTATCAGAGACACCCAACCCTCACTAAAGCCAGCTAAGCTAGCTAGTTAGCAAACACCACAATGCTTGGTTGTCCAATAACATTTAATAATAGCTTTGGCAATTAAATAAAAAAAATAATACATACGGTGCATTCGGAAAGTATTCATACCCCTTGACTTTTTCAACATTTTGTGAAGTTACAGCCTTATTCTAAAATAGATTTTTTTTCAAACCCAGCAATCTACACACAATACCAAAGTGAAAACGTTTTTTTTTTGTGCAAATGTTTTACAAATAAAAAACAAAGTATTCAGACCCTTTGAGACTCGAAATATGAGACTCGAAATTGAGCTGTGCATTCTGTTTCCATTGATCGTCATTTAGATGTTCCTACAACTTGATTGGAGTCCACCTGTGGTAAATTCAATTAATTGGACATGATTTGGAAAGGCACATACCTGTCTATATAAGGTCCAACAGTTGACAGGACTGTGTTGAAGCACAGATCCGGGGAAGGGTACAAAAAAATGTCTGCAGGATTGAAGGTCACCAAGAACACAGTGGCCTCCATCATTCTTAAATGGAAGAAGTTTGGAACCACCAAGGCTATTCCTAGAACTGTCTGCCCGGCCAAACTGAGCATTCAGTGGAGAAAGGCCTTGGTCAAGGAGGTGACCAAGAACCAGACGGTCACTCTGACAGAGCTCCAGCGTACCTCTGTGGAAATGGGACAACCTTCCAGAAGGACAACGTTCTTCGGCGTTACTCTGGACCCTGATCTCTCTTTTGAAGAACATATCAAGACCATTTCAAGGACAGCTTTTTTCCGTCTACGTAACATTGCAAAAATCTGAAACTTTCTGTCCAAAAATGATGTAGAAAAATTCATCCATGCTTTTGTCACTTCTAGGTTAGACCACTGCAATGCTCTACTTTTCGGCTACCCGGGTAAAGCACTAAATAAACTTCAGTTAGTGCTAAATACGGCTGCTAGAATCCTGACTAGAACCAAAAAATGTGATCATATTACTCCAGTGCTAGCCTCCCTACACTGGCTTCCTGTCAAAGCAAGGGCTGATTTCAAGGTTTTACTGCTAACCTACAAAGCATTACATGGGCTTGCTCCTACCTATCTCTCTGATTTGGTCCTCCCGTACATACCTACACGTACGCTACGGTCACAAGACACAGGCCTCCTAATTGTCCCTAGAATTTCTAAGCAAACAGCTGGAGGCAGGGCTTTCTCCTATAGAGCTCCATTTTTATGGAACGGTCTGCCTACCCATGTCAGAGACGCAAACTCGGTCTCAACCTTTAAGTCTTTACTGAAGACTCATCTCTTCAGTGGGTCATATGATTGAGTGTTGTCTGGCCCAGGAGTGGGAAGGTGAACGGAAAGGCTCTGGAGCAACGAACCGCCCTTGCTGTCTCTGCCTGGCCGGTTCCCATCTTTCCACTGGGATTCTCTGCCTCTAACCCTATTACAGGGGTTGAGTCACTGGCTTACTGGGGCTCTCTCATACCGTCCCTGGGAGGGGTGCGTCACCTGAGTGGGTTGAGTCACTGATGTGATCATCCTGTCTGGGTTGTGCCGTGGCGGAGATCTTTGTGGGCTATACTCAGCCTTGTCTCAGGATGGTAAGTTGGTGGTTGAAGATATCCCTCTAGTGGTGTGGGGGCTGTGCTTTGGCAAAGTGGGTGGGGTTATATCCTTCCTGTTTGGCCCTGTCCGGGGGTGTCCTCGGATGGGACCACAGTGTCTCCTGACCCCTCCTGTCTCAGCCTCCAGTATTTATGCTGCTGTAGTTTATGTGTCGGGGGGCTAGGGTCAGTTTGTTATATCTGGAGTACTTCTCCTGTCCTATTCGGTGTCCTGTGTGAATTTAAGTGTGCTCTCTCTAATTCTCTCTTTCTCTCTTTCTTTCTCTCTCTCGGAGGACCTGAGCCCTAGGACCATGCCTCAGGACTACCTGACATGATGACTCCTTGCTGTCCCTAGTCCATCTGGCCGTGCTGCTGCTCCAGTTTCAACTGTTCTGCCTTATTATTATTCGACCATGCTGGTCATTAATGAACATTTGAATATCTTGGCCATGTTCTGTTATAATCTCCACCCGGCACAGCCAGAAGAGGACTGGCCACCCCACATAGCCTGGTTCCTCTCTAGGTTTCTTCCTAGGTTTTGGCCTTTCTAGGGAGAAGCCACCGTGCTTCTACACCTGCATTGCTTGCTGTTTGGGGTTTTAGGCTGGGTTTCTGTACAGCACTTTGAGATATCAGCTGATGTACGAAGGGCTATATAAATCAATTTGATTTGACAACCATCTCTGCAGCACTCCATCAATCAGGTCGTTATGGTAGAGTGGCCAAACGAAAACCACTCCTCAGTAAAAGGCACATGACAGCCCACTTGGAGTTTGCCAAAAAGCACCTAAAGACTCTCTGACCATGATAAAAAATAATCTCTGGTCTGATGAAAACAAAATTGAACTCTTTGGCCTGAATGCCAAGCATCACGCCTGGAGGAAACCTGGCATCATCCCTACGGTGAAGCATGGTGGTGGCAGCATCATGCTGTGGGGATGTTTTTCAGCAGCAGGGACTGGGAGACTAGTCAGGATTGAGGCAAAAATTAACGGAACAAAGTACAGCAATTTACATTTTTTTATTTAACCAGGCAAGTCAGTTAAGAACAAATTCTTATTTACAATGATGGCCTACCTCAGCCAAGATGATGCTGGGCCAATTGTGTGCCACCCTATGGGACTCCCAATCATGGCCAGATGTGATGCAGCCTGGATTCAAACCAGGTACTGCAGTGAAGCCTCCTGCACTGAGATGCAGTGTCTTAGACCACTGCGCCACACGGGAGCCTCAGAAGCAAGATCCTTGATGAAAACCTGCTCCAGAGTGCTCAGGATCTCAGACTGGGGTGAAGATTCACCTTCCAACAGGAGAACGACACTAAGCACACAGCCAAGACAGTGCAGGAGTGGCCTCGGGACAAGTCTCTGAATGTCTTTGAGTGGCCCAGCCAGAGCCCGAATTTGAACCCGATCAAACATCTCTGGAGAGACCTGAAAATAGCTGTGCAGCAAAGCTCCCCATCCAACCTGACAGAGTGTGAGAGGATATGCAGACAAGAATGGTAGAAACTCCCCAAATTTGCTTTGTCATTATGGGGTATTGTGTGTAGATCGATGAGGAAGAAAAACAATTAAATCCATTTTAGAATAAAGCTGTAACGTAACAAAATATGGAAAAAGTCAAGGGGTCTGAATACTTTCCGAAGGCACTGTACATGACATTCACTCTACTTGGCTCTATTCCAAGACAACTCTTATCAACTTTAATTTTCAAAACAATTCTTACCTTTGGCAGTCACACTGCACATTGGTGGCAAGCTAAAAAAGGAGCTAGGTAGCTTTGTTAGCAAATTTATGAAAACTCTTGCTTGCAGTTGAAGAAATGATATTCTTCCTCTGTTACCCACCCAGTTTAAAACATATTTTAATTCAATGTTATGAACGTATAATCAAATAAAAGGCTAGTATCAACGAGAAAGCTTTTTGATGGTGGCACCTGCTCTTTTCCTTCTTCTAGAGAAAATTCTAAATTGCAATGGCTGCTCTGTCAGTTGGAGCCGGGCTTGGGAACGTTTCAAATTGTGATTGACAGCTCATGAAATCTTAAAATATATTTACAGATATGTTCTACGTTCAAGTGACTTTTCGAAATAAACACCTTATTTAAGGTACAGTGCCTTGCAAAAGTATTCACCCCCTTGGCATTTGGCCTATTTTGTTGCATTACAACCTGTAATTTAAATAGATTTTTTTATTGGGTTTCATGTAATGGACATACACAAAATAGTCCAAATTGGTGAAGTGAAATAAAAGAAAGAACAAAAAAATAAACAAATTGAACAGTGGAGCGTGCATATGTATTCACCCCCTTTGCTATCAAGCACCTAAATAAGATCTGGTGCAATCAATTATCTTCAGAAGTAACACAATTAGTTAAATAAAGTCCCCCTGTGTGCATTCTAAGTGTCAAATGATCTGTCACATGATCTCAGTATATATACAGTATAAAGGCCCCAGAGTCTGCAACACCACTGAGCAAGGGGCACCAGCAAGCAAGCCGCACTATGAAGACCAAGGAGCTCTCCAAACAGGTCAGGGACAAAGTTGTGGAGAAGTACAGATTAGAGTTGGGTTATAAAAAAATATCCAAAACTTTGAACATCCCATGGACCACCATTAAATCCATTAAAAAAAAAGAATGAATATGGCACCACAACAAACCTGCCAAGAGAGGACCGCCCACCAATACTCACGGACCAGGCAAGGAGGGCATTAATCAGAGAGGCAACAAAGAGACCAAAGATAACACTGAAGGAGCTGCAAAGCTCCACAGCGGAGATTGGAGTATCCGTCCATAGGACCACTTTAAGCTGTACACTCCACAGAGCTAGGCTTTACGGAAGAGTGTCAAGAAAAAAGCCATTGCTTAAAGAAAAAAAATAAACAAACACGTTTGGTGTTTGCCAAAAGGCATATGGGAGATTCCCCAAACATATGGAAGATGAGACTAAAATTAAGCTTTTTGGCCATCAAGGAAAATGCTATGTCTGGCGCAAACCCAACACCTCTCATCACCCGAGAACACCATCCCCACAGTGAAGCATGGTGGTGGCAGCATCATGCTGTGGGTATGCTTTTCATCGGCAGTGACTGGGAAACTGGTCAGAATTTAAAGAATGATGGATGGCACTAAATACAGGGAAATTCTTGAGGGAAACCTGTTTCAGTCTTCAAAAGATTTGAGACTGGCCCAGAGGTTCACCTTCCAGCAGGATAATGACCCTAAGCATACTGCTAATGCAACACTCGAGTGGTTTAAGGGGAAACAATGAAATGTCTTGGAATGGCCTAGTTTGCTGTACACACAGTGGAACCCATCCAACTTGAAGATGCTGGAGCAGTTTTGCCTTGAAGAATGGGCAAAAATCCCAGTGGCTAGATGTGCCACGCTTATAGAGACATACCCCAAGAGACTTGCAGCTGTAATTGCTGCAAAGGTGGCTCTACAAAGTACTGACCTAGGGTTAAGCATGCTCAAGTTTTCTGTTTTTTGTGTGTCTTATTTCTTGCTTGTCTCACAATTTTTTTTTTTTTTTAATCATCAATGTGGTTGGCATGTTGTGTAAATAACATTATACAAACCCCCCAAAAATCTATTTTAATTCCAGGTTGTAAGGCAACAATGCCAAGGGGGGTGAATACTTTCGCAAGCCATTGTAACATATAGACATTTATCATCGGATAGAGAATGTTGTGAGGTGTGAGTGTGTATTTTACACATATATTTTACAAATACGTACATACTGTATATTTTATTTAGTTATATAATTGCTAAATACATTTTCCCAATATATTTAAATATTTTATTGAAATATAGTCCAATATATTATTTTTCCCTATGGGGTCACAGTTTGTTTCTGAGCAGGCAGAAGCCAGCCATCTCACTGTGTCCTTCCCTGATCTAAAAACACACATCCCCTCTCCCATGACAACTCACACATACAACACAGACAAACAGATGCAGACACAGACGCAAAAAATATATATATAATAATATTGTGTGTGTCCCAAATGGCACCCTATGTAGTGCACTATAGGCCCTTGTCAAAAGTTGTGTACTAAATAGGTAATAATGTGCCATTTGGTAGGCAGACATTCTCTCTATAGCTGCAAGATGACATTCCATTAGCATGCCCTGAAGGAGCAGCTGTTACTCTATCCTCTCTGTCTGCCTCCATCCCTGGCTCTCTCTCTCTCTCTCTTACTCTGTCGCTCTCTCCTTCTCTTTCTGTGTGACTGTCACAGGCAGTACAATAGAAACCTTTGTTTGCCTCCATCTCTCTCTCTCTCTGTTTTTCTCTCTCTCTGCCTCCTTCTGTCAGTCTCTTTCTCACTCTCACTCTCCCTCCCTCTCTCTGTGACTGTTGCTCTTTCCTACCATTCCAGCAGACCCGGTAGCCGATGGCTACATTTTTCATATCTAAACAGGATTAATCTCTCTTTCCCCTGGCTGGTCTGGCCCTGTATGATGTTATTTAAGGTTGTACTATGCTTATGCCACGGGTACTGGTTAGTGTGATGTTACGTGTACGGAGTTAAAGAGATTTTGTATACTTTTTAGCCAGTAGTTCTGAAAGTAACACTCACAAGCCAAAAGGTTTCCCAGAACATTGCGTACTACGTCACACACCGTATGTGAAGATATATACACCGCGTCATTGTGCTCTCTCTTGTTCTGCTGTGTGTGCATGATGTGCCTCTTGCTAGCTGTCACTCAAATGGCGAGGGGCTGAAGCTCATTGGTTGAACTCAAATTGCCAGGGGGCTGGCCCACGTGGGAGAAAATGTAGAAAAAATGGCGCAGCACAGCTTCCAGAAAAAGGGTTGTTTTCAAACTAGGGATTTTATGGCTAATTGAGGCAAAACAGTAACTCTGCTCATAGATTATGCATGTATGAACTACACATTGTCACATCCAGCGCAAAGATAAAAAATACTTTGTAGTTGCCAAAGTTCTGGAGCATGTCTTTAAGGCTACATACACAGAGTTGAGGTGGGTTAATGTGATATGAGTTGAGGTGACCTTATTCGTTGTGAGTTGAGGTGACGTAATCTGTTATTGTAGGATGTTGGGTAGTTATTTTCATGGTAAGCAGTGGTATTGATAGGGTAATGTCTGTCTTGTTACCTGTACAGAGTTGAGGTGACAGTATCCATTGAGTGGAAAGCGTATGACGTGAGTAGAGTCATGATTCCAGCCTGCGTTCATGGAGTTGCACATGACGTCCCCAACCTCTGGAAACACGTCCTCGATCAAAGCCCTCTCTCCACTCAGAGTGATCCTCTCCCCCAGCTCTGGAGCTACACGCACCACCACACACTCACACACACGCCACACACTCCTGGCCTCACGCTCACTCCTCCAGCGTTCTAACTCTGCTTGTAGTGGGGATAGCTTGAAGAACCTGGCCTCCTCATAGAGTAGATAGTACTCCTGGAACACGCACGCACGCATGCAATCACACACACACACACACACACACACACACACACACACACACACACACACACACACACACACACACACACACACACACACACACACACACACACACACACACACACACACACACACACACACACACACAGAATGATACATCAGATTATTTTAAAAAGTGAACCCACAAAGTTTCACACACTATGTTGTCAGAAATTAATTATGGATGAGGTTTTCCAGTATCTCTCACTCAGTGTCAGAGATACTCACTTTGAAGTCGTCAGGGAGGAGCAGTTTGGCCGTCCGCAGGAAGTTGAGGATGTAGCGGAATATATGGCCGTCTCGGTCTATGAAGTAGTGCTGCTTCAGACTATCTAACACTATGGGCTCTGTCCCGTTGAATAGACGACCAATCCTGGTGGAAGGTGATATCATCATTGTGATTGTCATCAGAGTGTGCATGTTCATGTTTGAGGGGATCAGTTTGAGAAAGGCAAGGCGCAGAATCGCTAATGTTGATCACATAATGAGTAGTTATTTGGAATGCAATGTCATTTGTAGATCAGTGACTGTTCAATCCACTTCAATGTAGTTGATCTCAAACACCCTATGTGTGTGTGTGTCTTACCGTGACTCGGGGTACTTGGTGAGTGTAGCCAGGCTGCTGGTGTACATGTGTCCTCCTACATCTATGTGTACAGGGGCGTTGGTCTTTGTGAGCTGGGCGGGGGTGGGGATGCCCCCGATACCCCCAGAGCCCAGTGGAGAGGCAGGGGACTGGGAGACCAGCGGCCTACTGGCCATGCTGCTATTACGGCTATCCTGGGAGACAAGAAGAAAAATAAGAAGAATACTTTATTGTCCAATGTACACAAATGTCCAACGAAAATTTGTCACACATACTGTAAACCGTTAAACACACGAGGCATTACAGAGTTCTTCCATGAGCGACCAAGTAGAGACAGGACACTAGTAAGGAGTAGTAGACTGAGACTTCATTCATACTGCGTCAACGCTTTGAGCACAGAACTCATGATGCACTGCACTGCATGACGAAGAGTGTATTTACCCTTTTCAGAGTCTGTGTGTATATCAGGGGTAGCTTTTGGTTGTGAAGAGATATCTGAGTGTAGTTAAAGGAGCTCAGAGACAGATAGGAGTCTGCCTCCTCTGCTCCTCTGCTATACAGGTGAGGTTTTGAGACAGGTGAGGACATTACCTTATCGAGGAGGGTTTAAAAACCCTTGTAAATGCTTCACGAAAATCTGCACTTCAGAAAAACTAACAAGCTATAAAGTCTACTGGTCAGCATTTACTGTGGTAAGTGCAGTGAGGGAGAAAGACAGCCATGGCCCGCAGGACAGAGTCTGCCTCTTAAAGCTGAGAACACAGTAAATAGTAAGATACTGTAGGTATACAGAGATAGAGGGAGATAAAGGGAGAGAGAGATATAGCTGATAAAGCAGAAATCAGATGAGCAGAGCTGTTGGTAATGCAGCAGACATGTCCATCTCCCCGGGACCACATAACAGGCAGGCTCATTAGAGGAATGGCTCAAAAACATGAAACTCGTAAGAGACTGGGCACACACACACACACACACACACACTCATTTTGTCATTGGATGAAAGATACTTACTTGAGACAGCCTGCCATACTTTTTTTCATTATAGTGCCTGTGTCTCAGGAAAATGTGAGCTTTAGGCGAATGGGTATAATAGATGTGTGCTGTGTGTGTGTATGTATGTGTGTGTGTGTGTGTGTGTGTGTGTGTGTGTGTGTGTGTGTGTGTGTGAGAGAGAGAGAGAGAGAGCTTGCACGCTCTGGCTCTACCCCTGCCGGCTCCACTGTGGTGCATGGTTAATAACTGTGGGCCTGTGGTGCAGTAACCCATGGCAACAGACAAAGTCCCAAAGAAAACTCACTACTGTCCTCTCCTCTGCACTCACAGGGTGCGTCCCAAATGGCACCCTAATCCCTATTTTTATTGAGCTTTTATTTAATCAGGGGAGCCCATTGAGACCAATGTCTCATTGTCAATGGTGCTCTGAGGACAACAATTTCAACATGGACATTCCAACAACAAAAAAAATCAACAACTACAGGTTACAATTTCAAAAACGACCATTTCAATACCACAATAAATGTGTACATTTAATCAAAACAAATGCAATTATCCTTTAACAAATTCAACATTAGATTCCTAAACTGAATCAAGATGCAGTTGCACTACAACCGGGAATTCGTTGCCATTTGGAATGCAAGCACAATATTCATGACCTCTTTACTAAAGCACCTAGAACACCCAAAGATAATACAAAACTCACCCTTACACAATACAAACCCACACACATCCTACAGGTCAATGCTTTCACAGTAAAGTGGAAATGATGTAAGACTCTATACACTTAAACACTTCATTAACACAGAAAATGGTGCGTGAACAAATGGCGACATAACCTATTACGCACTCATTTAATTTCCGCATTAATCTGAGGACGTTTTTGAGAGGCTGTCTATAAGTAAGGTTATCCTGCATTACATTTAAAAATGCAAAAGCATAATCTCTGTCGGTGCACTGTATGAAACTCTATTACCTGCGCGGATACCACGTCAGTCAGTAAAGGAGCGGATTGCTGACCGTGGGGCTCCTGGGGTCGGATGTCCACGGGCTCTGTACCGTCCACTATGACCACAGGGGACATTGCGCGTTCTCCGGGACGCACACAGAGCTTCTTAGGAGAAGGAGGTCCCGAAAAACCGCAAAGAGCACGAGCTTTCCTTGTTGTTCTCTGCGGCTTCAGTTCCACTGTGTCTGTGACCTGTTGGATGTACGGGATCATGAGCTGAAGATGAGACTGCACGCCACCATTAACTGTTTCCGAGGCAATCTGAAGCGACACCAACTTTGACCCTATACCGGCAATGCTGTTGAGCGTTGCTATGGAGACGGCGCCGATGCAGTGGTTGGTGTAGGTCTTTGACAGTTTGGCAGCACGCGACAGCATCTGCATCCTCGTACCAAGCAGGTTTTTACCAATGGCTTTGTTCTCATACCATGTTATGTCGCTTGTGCAGCAGTGGTCTCGTGGTCGTTGGAAGAATGCTTTGCACACTGGGTTCCGTTTCGAGACATACCTAACAAAGCTGGCATATGGACAAAACTCAGTTCCAGTCTCATACATGCGCGGCAAAGTATCTTCATCCGGGTCTGGTCTCTTTTTATTCCAACACGCGGAGCGAGACTTGTGATACGGCCCCAGTGCTTTGAAATAGATAAACTTTCTCCCATTCTCGTCTATGGCCAGGCCGAATGAATCCTCCTCCAGCTCGCGCTGATTCTCTCGCCCCCTCGTACAGAAATACATGCATGTCTCGAACCACACTTTGTTGAGCAGCCCGAACGGCGTATCGATGTTAAACACACTGGAGGTGTAGAGTTTTCTCAGGTCCGCCCGCGTGATTGCCTGTTTTTGCACCACGGGACCAGCACCCTGCTCCTCCAGCTTTCTGATGACCGCGGCCAGGGTCAGGTTGGCGCTGCGTAGTTCTGGGTCTTTAGTGAGATCCAGGGTGCGACAGTACGGTGGCTCATTCAGGTAGCGGTTCAGAGAACTCCGAATGCTAATGAGGGAAGACTTGCTGTAGAGCTGGCCGCTCTTAGAGCGTGCCTCCGCGTAGAAGGACTGCAGGACCGCGCACAGCGCCTCCTTGTCCAGAGTTTCAAAGTCAGGACTTTGGGATTTCTCGCTCAGGTACTCCCGGAAGATCCGTACCGCATACCTAGTAGCCAGGCGGGTGTTTTCGCTCAGTCTGGAGCGGTCAGACGGCTGCAGGTCTCCCTCCGGATCCGAGTCCAGTTCGGGGATGTGAAACAGTCCAGGGTCCGCTCCCGGTCCCAACCCGCTGCACTGGTCCATACTACGCATAAGGACCGCTTCTGTCTCCATAGCGGAGCAGCTGCTGGGGTCTGCGCACTCTGCCTCCCACTCCAGTTCATCCTCCCCGTACTCCTCCCCGGTGATCTGTACCTCCTGGATCTCATCATCCTCCTCATCTCCGCTCCTCTCAGTCTCCGGGCAACTCATGTGCTCCTCCCGCTCTGTCCCCGCTGTGTCACTAGAGCAGTCTGCGCTGCCAGGCATTCTCGCCATATTGCAGTCTGTGTAGCAGTCCTCAGGCAGAGCGCATGCGCTATATTGGACCACAGAGATGGGAGAGCTTTGTGTTTAGTGACCTTCAGCTAGGCACGCACTCTTAAAGGTGCAGGGAGCGAGCGCTGCTAGTGGGTAAAGGGAGCGCGCTCCCAAAAAAGGCTGCAGTATTGGACTGCATATTGGACCACTCACAAGCACCATGGGATTTATCTAACAGGGTTTCAGATCTCGTTTTATTGGAAGTAACTACTGCAATATCTGACTAACACACACACACACACACACACACACACACACACACACACACACACACACACACACACACACACACACACACCTGCCTATTAGAACAGTGTTGCAAGCTCCAACAGCTTGATTTGAGAGGATGCAGCTTTAACGATCCACAGCTTCTATCTCAAGGCCATCAGACTTAAACAGCCATCACTAACATTGAGTGGCTGCTGCCAACATACTGACTCAACTCTAGCCACTTTAATAATGGAAAAATGGATGTAATCAATTTATCACTAGTCACTTTATATAATGCGCACATACCGTACATTACTCATCTCATATGTAGATACTGTACGCTAGACCATCTACTGCATCTTGCCATCTTGATGTAATTAAATGTATCACTAGCCACTTTAAACAATGCCACTTTATATATTGTTTTCATACCCTACATTATTCATCTCATAGGTATATACTGTACTCGATACCATCTACTACATCTTGCCATCTTGATGTAATGTATCACTAGCCACTTTAATGCCACTTTATATAGTGTTTTCAAACCCAACATTACTCATCTCATATGTATATACTGTACTCTATACCATCTACTCCATCTTGCCTATGTCATTCGGGCATCACTCATTCATATATTTTTATGTACATATTCGTATTCATTCCTTTACACTTGTGTGTATAAGGTAGTTGTTGTGAAATTGTTAGGTTATATTACTTGTTAGATATTACTGCATGGTCGGAACTAGAAGCACAAGCATTTCGCTACACTCGTAGCGACAAGCATTTTCGCTACACCTATGTGACAAATTAATTTGATTTGATGTTGTGTAACTGCAGTGATATGTGTTCTCTCTCATCTCCCATAAGATAATAACCATGCAGCATGTTCACATAATCCTTGCTGCGCAGGGACATGAGAGATGCGCAGGTCACTGGAAAAAAATATACATCAACTCTTTATCGGACACGCTTTCCTGGTTGTCGTGTACAGTACTCCATCTCAGTGCTATGTGAGATGTGTTGTTAGACTTGTGCATTGATTTGAGAATAAATGCCAATTCCTCAGAAGTGCAAAGCAATTATATTATATTATTTTTAATATAGAACATCATCACCCTGCTGTACCTCCAGGCTAAGAGCACTGCCTCTCCCCTGGGCACACATGACCTTAATACAGCCTGATACATGGTGTTCTCCATGTGATGCTCCTTTTACAACTTATAAAGGCTATATGAGCTCTTAGAAAGGCTCATAGGTTAGCTCTGTTGCCCTTCTGAAGGTACAGTTGAAGTCAGAATTTTACATTCACCTTAGGCAAATACTTTTAAACTCAGTTTTTCACTATTCCTGACATTTAATCGTTGTGAAAATTCCCTGTCTTAAGTCAGTTAGGATCAACACTTTATTTTAAGAATGTGAAATGTCAGAAAAATAGTAGAGAGAATGATTTATTTCAGCTTTTATTTATTTCATCACATTCCCAGTGGGTCAGAAGTATACATACACTAAATTAGTATTTGGTAGCATTGCCTTTAAATTGTTTAACTTGGGTTCAAATGCTTCGGGTAGCCTTCCACAAGCTTTCCACAATACGTTGGGTAAACTTTGGCCCATTCTTTCTGACAGAGCAGGTTTGTAGGCGTCCTTGCTCCCACACGCTTTTCCAGTTCTACCCACACATTTTCTATAGGATTGAGGTTTGGACTTTGTGATGGCCACTCAAATACTTTGACTTTGTTGTCCTTAAGCCCTTTTGCCACAACTTGGAAGTTTGCTTGGGGTCATTGTCCATTTGGAAGACCCATTTGCGACTAAGCTTTAACTTCCTGACTGATGTCTTGAGATGTTGCTTCAATAAATCCACAACATTTTCCTACCTTATGATGCCATCTGTTGTGTGAAGTGCACCAGTCCCTCCTGCAGCAAAGCACCCCCACAACATGATGCTGCCACTCCTGTGCTTTACGGTTGAGATGGTGTTCTTTGGCTTGCAATCCTCCCTCTTTCTCCTCCAAACATAATGACGGTCGTTATGGCCAAACAGTTCTATCAGACCAGAGGACATTTCTCCAAAAAGTACAATCTTTGTCCTCATGTGCAGTTGCAAACCGTTGTCTGCCTTTTTATGGCGGTTTTGGAGCAGTGGCTTCTTCCTTGCTGAGAGTTTCCTCCAGCATCTTCATGAGGTCCTTTGCTGTTGTTCTGGGATTGATTTGCACTTTTCGCACTAAAGTACGTTCATCTCTAGGAGACAGAATGCGTCTCCTTCCTTAGTAAGACGGCTGCGTGGTCCCATGGCGTTTATACTTGCATACTATTGTTTGTACAGGTGAACGTGGTACCTTCAGGCATTTGGAAATTGCTCCCAAGGATGAACCAGACTAGAGGAGGTCTACAATTTATTTTCTGAGGTCTTGGCTGATTTCATTTGATACATCCACAGGTACACCTCCAATTGACTCAAATTATGTAAATTAGCCTATCAAAAGCTTCTAAAGCCAGGACATAATTTTCTTGAATTTTCCAAGCTTTATAAAGGCACAGTCAACTTAGTGTATGTAAACTTCTGACCCACTGGAATTGGGATACAGTGAATTAATGTCTGTAATCAATTGTTGGAAAAATGGCTTGTGTCATTCACAAAGTAGATGTCCTAACCGACTTGTCAAAACTATAGTTTGAAATTTGTGGAGTGTTTGAAAACCTAAGTGTATGTAAACTTCCGACTTCAACTGTACATACTTCTGATGCTGCTCTTGTGTAGGTTCATTGTTATGCTGCTACCTTAGGTTCATATGTCCTCCATACGCTGCTGCTATTACAGCTTATGAGGACAGTATGAGCTGTTCCTACTAAGGTTAATAGGTTAACTCTTTTACCCTTGTGAAGGTTCATAGACTTCTTATGCTGCCCACTTAGGGTTCATATAGACATACACTAAAAGTTTCCCTTACTGTCCCCTAACGAGATGGAGTGAAGGGTTGTTAATGACCCTCTTCGCCAACTATACCCAGAGTAACAACACAGGAAGACCTGTGAGAAGCCAAGTACCTAACAAAGCTGTTAGTTAAATTCAAGTATAATATGACAGTTAACAAATCTCAGACTATCTCTGCTGCTCCATGACAGTGCTGGATGTCGTGGGGGATTTGGTTTTCATGTGTGAGAGGTGGCAGTAATGGATATCGTCAGGCAGACAGCCTCGACAGTGTGTATCTACGGGGAGTGTGTTAATGGCATTTATTACAATTGAAAAAGCAGCGTGATCCACTTCAATCCATCACAGCCGTGCAGAGAATAGAGCTGAGCAATATAAACATATTTCCTGAGTGAGTGTGTTGTGATGGGATTGTGTCAAAATGTTATGTACAGTATGTGAGGAAATTAATATGAGCAACCTTTTCCCAACCCACATTAAGCCTGGTTCTGGACTGAAATCACTTTTAATGGACATTTTTCATGTAGAATGCTATTTTGTCCATGATTCATTTTAATCTGGGTCCATTATGGGAAGGGGTCAAGGGATGGGGAGAAGCAACCAACAAGTAAAGACTGCCCTACAGAAACAGTCGTTATGAATCCTTCCTTCCTGAAACCTCTTTTCTCTCTGACTGTGTTCCAGCTCCCAGGCATGTCACCAGGAAGGACGGCTGAGACATTTGGAAAATAAGAAAAATAAGAAAAAATACCCACGTTTTAATTCTTGTTAGCAGCACCTCGTTTCGCAACTCCATACCCAATTAGCAATTAGCTAGCTCTTTAAGTTGAGACCTTTGCCGTGGTGTCTGATCCCAACCTGATTTGTATGCTGCTTGTGCAGTTGATGATAAGAAGAGGGCCCCAGAATATGGAGTTTTACATTTCATTTTATGATGATTTGCATGCCAGGAGAGCCTTCGGGGTTTGAGGAAATAACATGGCCGCTCTTCAAAAGAAGATCTATGCGCCGCGTGGCAGCAAAGTGTGTAGGATTGCGCTTTTTTGTGTGCAGGCAGGTAATTTACTCCCTGACTAATCTGCAGAGATAGGGAGAAGCTGTAGAAGAAAAAGCACTTACACAAAGAACAAGGCTCTCTCTCGCTCTGAGGCTCCTTGTCAAAAACCTTGGGAAATTAACACCAAGGTGTGATAGCTAGCTAGACCTGCTCCCGTAGCCTGGGGCTGGCATGAAAGAGTAGAGAGATGTGTTAGTTTGTGGGGGTATGTTTGTGGGTGTGTAGAAGAGTGTGTGAGCATATCAATTTCTTTGGTGTGTGCATATGTGTGTGTGTGTGTGTGTGTGTGTGTGCACTCTCTTATAAACAAAAAGCCCTCACTCTACACCTGCCCTTTACACACTGCCCAAACCGGACGTGTTGTGTGTGCGAGCGTTGCAAAATTAATTTACACATACATGTTATTCAGTCACAGCACCCACACTGCTCGTGCGCGCCAACGAGCGTCTGCGTTAACAGGCACTAAAATAGAAGTTGCTTCTATTTGTGATGCCGAACGCGATGCAAGTCCTGCTTCTCCCATCTCCTCATTGGCTTTTAGAAGCATATACCCACGTGCCATCTCCTCATTGGATATATCCACGTGGGTGATTGAAAGATGAACTGAGGTTGGTTGTGGTAATAAACCTTTATGAAAGTTAGTTGCCAATCGCCATATAAAGTCCAAAGAAGAAAAAGCCTGGAAGTAGGAGAGATGACTAGACATAATTCGGTTGACCATTTTATGTGTGGATTAATTGTCAGAGTAGAGGACCTTGTGTATTTCAGGTAAAATAACATCTCAATGTTTATATCCCAGGACAAATTAGCTAGCAATAGCAAGCTAGCTAGCTAAATAGGGCAAATTAGCTAGCAACTGCAAGCTAGCTAGCTAAATTGCCATAAATGTTTAATGCTTTTCGACCTGTCCCCAAATTAATATAATTGGTTCAGAGTTTGCTTTGATATTTCAACCTGCGTGTCGTGAATGCGATTGGTGTGGGGGGACAACATCTATTTCCGCACAACGGCAGACTGACGCACACGTCTGGTTTGGGAATGGTATTACACTCATTATTGTCTAAAACAGCCAATCTTCCCAGTAGTAGTTTGTAACGAGAACACAATCAGGAACAAACACTCTGTTTATCTGTCTGTCCCATAGGAGAGACCTGCAACACTATGTACAAATAAACCAAATCAAACAACAGGTACACATACACACTAATTCGGAAACTATTTGTACACATACAAAGTCTATTAAAGCAATACTTGTCACAACAAAGAATGAAGGGAAAACTTCGAAGACTAGATTACACAGCCAGTAGGACACCATCCCTTACATACCCAACATAATTAAGCAATAAGGTGCGAGGCGATGCGGTATATGGCCAATATACCACGGCTAAGGGCTGTATCCAGGCACTCCACGTTGCGTCGTGGCTAAGAACAGCCCTTAACCATGGTATATTGGCCATATACCACAAACACCCAAGTTGCCTTATTGCTATTATAAACTGTTTACAAACATAATTAGAGCAGTAAAAATAAATGTTTTGTCATACCAGTGGTATACGGTCTGATATACCCCCACCTTCAGCCAATCAGCATTCAGGGCTCGACCCACCAAGTTTATAATGAACATTAATACACAAAATACCTACACAACTGCACAATCATTAATAGTGCAAAGACTTTACAACAGTGTAATAACCACATGTGAAGTAAGCCTTACCCACTCTCTATCAAATATACTTTCTGATCATATATTTGGTATTCTATCCTTCTGAAACATGCCATTATCCTGAAGAGGTCTAAACAGCTGGAGTACAGAATGTTTTCGGAATGTGCATCTATAAGCATATTTCTCTCCCTGCCAGCCGGTGTAAATAGCAAGCTGTCACTTCAGCTTTAATGAGTTCCAGGATCCATTATTAATGACATGCCAAACAACTGGATGGCTCAGGGGTGACTGCATATCCTATACAGTACACATTGTCTGCTCCACTACCTCTACACACAAGCACACAAATGTGCATGCACGCACACATGCACGAGTGCAAGGAACCACACATACACACGTACACCACAAACACCTACACACACACACCAGGGTTGGCTTTGATTTGAAGGCAATCATTTCAGGAGAAAACTAAAATTACAATTCAATAATTTAACATTAATTTGGGCATTTATTTTCGATGACTTCTCAATAAATGGAAAAGTCAAAAGTTATTTATTTCCAAAAACATAAATTCTGATTTTTTAAAATTGAAATCACTCCCTGAATTGACACACACACACACACACACACACACACACACACACACACACACACACACACACACACACACACACACACACACACACACACACACACACACACACACACACAATATGAAACAAAGTATGATGAGATGCTAACTGGAACAATACAACTGCAGTATAACAACAAAATAATGTCATTATTCTATTTCCATATTTAACTTTACCTTTGAATAAAGTGTAGTGCCATGATAAGGCATTCCCACATGGGACACACCAGGGAGCTGTCATTTCAGCATAAAATTGACCCGGACAGCAACCCTAGACAAGCCATCAGCACCCTCTACATGTGCAGGACCATGGACAGCGACACATAACAAGGCTACAGAGCTTAGAATTTCCTCACCACAAGTGATGAATAATTTTGGCAGCAAATTGTAGCTCTTGTCCACTACCCTAGCACATGTGTAAAACACCGCTGCTCGCCTAACCAACTCCACAACCTGTACGAGGAAATGAAAAACTAACCCAGTCTCAGACAGTTCTTACCTGAAACATCCAACATCAATCCTTGGCTTCCTGATCTGAATCCAGGCGATATGCTGCTTCCCCGGCGCGCCAGAGAGAAAAGGCTAGCGAGGGAGGGAAGACAACCACATACAGTGAACAGGCGCTCCGAGGCTCCGCTAGACCCTCAGGCTAAGATCAGAAAACAAATGTAGGCTATTCCTCCAATCTCTGTACACACACACAAGAGAGACAACAACTTCTATCAAATCAATATTACTGGCTTCCATTTATAGCTTTCATAATAATCAACCCCAATACAATAATAGTTATATTACAGTGCATCCGGGAAGTATTCAGACCCCTTCCCTTTTCCACATTTTATTGAGTTTCAGCCTAATTCCTAATTTTTCCCTCACAATCTACACACAATACCCCATAATGACAAAATGAAAACATGCTTTTTACCAATTTTTGCAAATGTATTAAAAATAAAAAACAGAACTACCTTATTTACATAAGTATTCAGAACCATTGCTATGAAGCTCGAAATTGAGCTCAGGTGCATCCTGTTTCCATTGATCATCCTTCAGATGTTTCTACAACTTGATAGGAGTCCACCAGTGGTAAATTCAATTGATTGGGCATGATTTGGAAAGGCAGACACCTGTCTATATAATGTTTTGGTGCATGTCAGCGCAAAAACCAAGCCATGAGGTAAAAGGAATTATTCGTAGAGCTCCGAGACAGGATTGTGTCGAGGCACAGATCTGGGGAAGGGTACCAAAACATTTCTGCAGAATTGAAGGTCCCCAAGAACACAGTGGCCTCCATCATTATTAAATGGAAGAAGTTTGGAATCACCAATACTCTTCCTAGAACTGGCCGCCTGGCCAAACTGAGCAATCAGGGGAGAAGGGCCTTAGTCAGGGAGTTGACCAAGAACCCGATTGGTCACTCTGACAGAGCTCCAGAGTTACTCTGTGGAGATGGGATAACTATCTCTGCAGCACTCCACCAATCAGTCCTTTATGGTAGAGTGGCCAGACGGAAGCCACTCCTCAGTAAAAGGCACATGACAGCCCGCTTGGAGTTTGCCAAAAGTACTCTCAGACCATGAGAAACAAGATTCTCTGATCTGATGAAACAAAGATTGAACTCTTTGGCCTGAATGCCAAGCATCACATCTGGAGGAAACCTGGCACCGTCCCTACAGTAAAGCAAGGTACTGGCAGCATCATGCTCTGTGGAGGTTTTTCAGCAGCAGGGACTGGGAGACTAGTCAGGATCGAGGGAAAGATGAACGGAGCAAAGTACAGAGAGATCCTTGATGAAAACCTGCTCCATATTGCTCAGGAATGGACAGGGGTCAAAGGTTCACCTTCCAACAGGACAACAACCCTAACCACACAGCTAAAACAATGCAGAAGTGAATTCGGGACAAGTCTCTGAATTTCCTTGAGTGGCCCAGTCAGAGCCCGGAGATGAACCCGATCGAACATCTCTGGAGAGACCTGAAAATATCTGTGCAGCGACAGTCCCCATCCAACCTGACAGAGCTTGAGAGGACCGGCAGAGAGGAATGGGAGAAACTCCCCAAATACAGGTGTGCCAATATTGTATACATCATACCCAAGAAGACTACCAAAGGTGCTTCAACAAAGTACTGAGTAAATGGTCTGAATACTTAAGTAAATGGAATATTTCAGTATTTGTTTTATTTAAAATTTGAAATAATGTATAAAAACCTGTTTTTGTTTTGTCATTTTGGGGTATTGTGTATAGATGAATGAAAAACATCCATTTAATCAGTTTTAGAATAAAGCTGTAACGTAACAACATCTGGAAAAAGTCAAGGAGTTTGTTTGGATAGGTTCCGGACCATAGAGTCCTGTCTCTTTCGCTCTCCTGCTTTTTAGCTTGCCTCCAGTGCTCTCCATGTCGCGGGAGAGGCTAGGAATGAAAAGGATCTCGGCCTTGATGTTAATCATGCTGTGTGGTTTTGACGGAGACCCTCAGCAGGTGGGTTTCTTCTAATGGATGGAGAGCTACTGCTGACGGTGGTTATGTAAACTGTAGCTTGTGTCAACCGCAAGTATTTATCCAAAGCGTTTGAAACGAGCAAATGTGTAGGCCTACTGCACATTAGAGAAAAGAGACCTCTTGGACACTATTTGACCAATCAACAGTGTGCATCTCAATCAAGAGGAAGAGATAGGAGTCAGACTGTGTTGACTATTCAGGAAGGAATGGATAAAGTATGTATCAACATCTCTAATTTCATTATTGTGTATGCTGACCTGTATCTATAGAGAAGAGATGATGCTGACCTGACTCATGTTTGCCCTTTGGGCAGCTGCACTGTGAAACCCAATGTTTGCACATTATGCTGGCTCGAAACTTTTGAGGAAAACCTTTGCCCATGATATACAGTTTACTTAAAGTGATTTTGTAGTTATTACTCAAACCCATAGAGTAACTGTGACCCTGTAGGGCACATGTGTCAAACTCATTCCACGGAGGGCTTAGTCTCTGCGGGTTTTCACTCCTCCCTTGTACTTAATTAATCAATTAAGGTCACTAATTTGTAAATAGCTTCTTATTTGGTTGTCTAGGTCTTATTTGAAAGGACAAACCAAAAACCTGCAGACACTAGGCCCTCCATGGAATAAGTTTGTGTCACCACTGCTGTAGGGGGTCCATATTTGAGTTGCATCAGCTTGAGTAATGCCTTCAGTACGCCACGCCTCCAATATAATTTCCCAGTGTGCCTTGCCTTTTCGATTGAATTGTAGAGTTACCAATCATGACTGTGTTTGTAAGTGATATAGATATGGTTGTTGAATTTATTCATTTTCAGTCCTTTGGCCATCACCAAGTGAGTTCCTTGGTAAATATTATCATTATAAATAAACCCTTTATGTCAATACATTACATATCTCATAAGGCCTTGTTCTGAGGACTAGCTTAATTCTAATACAGTGGCCTGAAACTCATGGTTTACAGGCCACATCAGGCTTACAAGTAGAGTTACTAAATCCTGCCAACTTTCCCAAAATTCTGATTGGAGCATTACCTGGAATCTTCCAAATGGGGTTTCTGGAAAACCTGTGAACTCTACCAGAATTTTTCAACCCTACCTGCAAGAAACAGTATGCTGGCTTGAAAAGTGATGTGTAATTACTATTGGAATCCATCCAGAGTTAGGATATCCAGTTGGCATCCTCTCCTGGTCCTTTTGGAGGTTGCCTTGTTCACTCTAGTGTTCACTCTTCTGCGTCCCTACAGGTTACCATGCCGACGATGTACCGCAGGTGGTCCACTTGCTGTTTTTTTCCCACCCAGAAGGATATGGTCCCTATTGACCAAATGGATAGTGTTGACTTTGTGATACCATAGCAGTCTTGTGGTGATGTGTTGAATATTGTGCCACAGTGTCACGGTGAGTGAATGAGGACCCAAAAGCGAATTAACTTAACAGAGCTTCTTTAATAACCAAACATAGGTAGGTTCAGACAGACCGGCAGATTCCGACAGGACAGGACAAGGTTACAGCAAACAGGACAATAGTCTGGTTCAGGCATGAAACACAACAAACAAGAATCCGACAAAGACAGGAGCAGAAACAGAGAGAGATATAGGGACCTAATCAGAGGGAAAAAGGGAACAGGTGGGAAACGGGGTGAATGGGTAGTTAGGAGGAGACAAGGAACAGCTGGGGGAAAGCGGGGGAGAAAAGGTAACCTAATACGACCAGCAGAGGGAGACAGGGTGAAAGGAAAGGACAGAAAGACACAACATGACAATACATGACACACAGACAGTCAGGGAGACAGATGGCATGTGGGCAGAGTCACCCTTCAGGCATGTCTCCTTTGATTGGTCTCTTGTGATATCCACCATGGTGGTTAATATTAAACACCAGTCAGTCAGTCAGTCAGACATCTTTTAATATTTAAATTGTATACTTCCTCAGTGGAATTACAATGGCTGCACATGGCTGTTTGTGTGTGTGTGTGTGTGTGCTCAGTGTTTTGTTTTGCCTGTAACTAAGTGAGTTTTAATCTCACATTGTTTGGTAATCATCCATCCTCCTGCCCTCTTTCATTCTCCTTCAGTCTTGTCATCCGGTGCCTTCCATTTACTGTACACGGAGGCTGTATGATTTCAGACACAACAACTCCCAACATCTCCATTGCCAGCAAAATAACAAGGTATTGGCATAGCCCGTGCTGTGTGTCCCTGTCTCTAGTCCTCGTGGCATTTATGTGCAACTACAGTATGTCTGTGTCTTGCTTCTCTGGTCATTTAACTTTTAATGAGAATGTGTTTTTTCTCCCTCGAATTCATGTAAACAGAGCAATTATATAAACACATTTAATAAATAGAAATTACCACATGATAGAACACAGCTCTGTGAGGAGAGATGGGCTTCACTGTACCAACAGCACAGTTTACTAAGCACTTTCCTGGGAATGGCCTACTATACACACGCACACACACACACACACACAGACGCACACACACACACACGCACGCACGCACGCACGCACACACACACACACACACACACACACACACACACACACAAGACATGCTCTAACCCCTTATAGAAAAAACACATTATTTTCACATGTGATCACATATGATTTAGGTGGGGGAAAAATACAGGTGGGCTCATGATAAGGTCTAATAAATATGTACATTAATCATGTAACAATTAACTCATAAGTAACTTGGGGAACCATGGAAAAAGGTTGTTTTAAGAGTTAACGTTTCCCGAATTAACTCAAGAATATATCAGAATATATCGTTATCATACCAGTCATCCATTAATAATTTTCTCATATCAGTATCATTCTGAACATCACTGACCTCGTAAATCACACAAACCCTAGCCGAAAAATGATAATCCAGCGATACACAAATTGTCTTAATCATTTGGGGGCCTGTCTGTTTGCCCTGTGCCAAGCTGATCTGGGTCCTATGATCCTCACCCAAGAGAGAGAGTCATGACAATGGTTATGCTGATGCAAATTGAGCACCTTCTTCAACACTGTCTGTCCTCAAACTTTGTAAAAGCAAGTGTCTCTAATGAGCTGCTCTGTAAAAAGGTTATGGTGCATTTTCCAGTAATTTAAGTGGCAACAAGTTGTCAGTAAATTATTGAGAGACTCACAATAACACACACCAGTAACCTACTGTGCCTTAACTGACTCTTCTGTTGATAAACATTACTTGCTAATTGGCAGCATACTGTAGCAGTGGCAGCCTCTCAGAATATTGCAGGTGTGGCTTATTGGAGGCGCCTTGCAATTAGCTCTTTTTGGTTTCCCATGAGAGGTAATGTCATCCCAATTAATTAGCTCTGTTAAATTCTGTACTCAGACAATAAGCTTGAAAATGTTCCGTTTTCCAGCCTTGTGAATACCTGGCATAAGTGCACGTGATACAGGTCATTGGAATGCTAACTTTCCTGTCATACCATCAGGTCAGTGAGTGTGGCACATAAGCTACACTAAGTTCCTTTGATATGTACAGTAACTGACATGCAGCTAGTTGTCAGTGACTTATTGAAAGTTTAAAATGAACTTTATGAAACAGCTGTCATTAAACTGCTGGAAAATGGAAGACATACAAGACCACTGATAATCTCCCTCGATCTGGGGCTCCACGCAAGATCTCACCCCGTGGGGTCAAAATTATCACAAGAACGGTGAGCAAAAATCCCAGAACCACACAGGGGGACCTAGTGAATGACCTGCAGAGAGCTGGGACCAAAGTAACAAAGCCTATCATCAGTAACACACTACGCCGCCAGGGACTCAAATCCTGCAGTGCCAGACGTGTTCCCCTGCTTAAGCCAGTACATGTCCAGGCCCGTCTGAAGTTTGCTAGAGAGCATTTGGATGATCCAGAAGAAGATTGGGAGAATGTCATATGGTCAGATGAAACCAAAATATAACTTTTTGGTAAAAACTCAACTCGTCGTGTTTGGAGGACAAAGAATGCTGAGTTGCATCCAAAGAACACCATACCTACTGTGAAGCATGGGGGTGGAAACATCATGCTTTGAGGCTGTTTTTCTGCAAAGGGACCAGGACGACTGATCCGTTTAAAGGAAGAATGAATGGGGCCATGTATCGTGAGATTTTGAGTGAAAACCTCCTTCCATCAGCAAGGGCATTGAAGATGAAACGTGGCTGGGTCTTTCAGCATGACAATGATCCCAAACACACCTTAGGGCAATGAAGGAGTGGCTTTGTAAGAAGCATTTCAAGGTCCTGGAGTGGCCTATCCAGTCTCCAGATCTCAACCCCATAGAAAATCTTTGGAGGGAGTTGAAAGTCCGTGTAACAACCCCAAGTCCAGCAACAACCCAAAAACATCACTGCTCTAGAGGAGATCTGCATGGAGGAATGGGCCAAAATACCAGCAACAGTGTGTGAAAACCTTGTGAAGACTTACAGAAAACATTTGACCTCTGTCATTGCCAACAAAGGGTATATAACAAAGTATTGAGATACACTTTTGTTATTGACCAAATACTTATTTCCCACCATAATTTGCAAATAAATTCATTAAAAATATCCTACAATGTGATTTTCTGGATTTTTTTTCTTCTCATTTTGTCTGTCATAGTTGAAGTGTACCTATGAAGACAATTACAGGCCTCTCTCATATTTTTAAGTGGGAGAACTTGCACAATTGGTGGCTGCCTAAATACTTTTTTGCCCCACTGTATATGTTTTTGGTAAGGATCTGGTGGCAGTGCTGAGACCTTAATGAAATGGTGGTTTTAAAGTTAGCGGTACACAGTTCAGCATAAGTATAAGCCACCTGTGGTTTGAACTCACAAACTCTGGATTGGAGTTGCATTAATCTTTCTGCTGCGCCACACATTCTGGTGTTCTTACACACATTCATTACCTATAATACATCTCTGCACTCAGCGAAAGAGAGCCATCTCCACTGCTATTTTCATCACCAGTTAATCTGACTATTGTTGGTGAGGCATATATTATTCTGTTTTAATGTTACTCCTGAATCACTATGATATGAGTATATTTTTTAACAAAGCTGAGATTCACTGTGTAAGTGTAAAAATACAGGTGGAATTGGTTATTAGCACAGGTGTGGTGGTGTAGCAGAAAGATTGTAATACTGTGAACCAAGAAATTGTGAGTTCAAAATTCCTGGATGATTAATTATTTTTAAGGTCAGTTCCGTTTCGGTTTGATTACAAAAACGTTACTTTTTTTTCCATTTTAGTTTTCAATTATTATATATTTATATTTCACATGAAATCAAATCAAATTGTATTTGTCACAGACGCCGAATACAAAAACCTTACCGTGAAATACTTACTTACAAGCCCTTATTAACCAACAATGCAGTTGTGAGAAAACAGAGTTAAGAAAATATTTACTAAATAAGCTAAAGTTAAAAAAGCAACACAACAAAATAAAATGCACTATGCATTATGCAGATTGAATGCTATAACAACACAGAATAAAACCATGAAAAAAAGTCACATGATGGTAGTGACTGCCCATTACTGCTTATCAGTCTTTAACCATAATTTATTCACATGACTTTGCTTTAATTAAAATACTTAAGTTGTGTATATTACATTTGTTTTATTTGATTACTATTATTTAATTCAAAGTCATCATTTCATCTATATAGAGCTACTTCCTATGCTGCCTGACAAAATCCCTATTTTATTAGTTGTTCAAAGTAAATAAGGTATACTTTTATGATGCTGAATATCAACTATCAATCAATATTTTCAGGTAGAGATACCTCACGACTGCTCTCTATCCCTCCAGAGATCATGCATTCTTCTCTCTCCGTGTCTGCCCCACACTAACCTGAGGTCGCATATAAGAAACACACAGACCGTACAAGTAGGTGTGTAATGGATTATGGTCATTGTTGTTAATTACAATGTTTTCTGCGCTGAACTTTGTAGCTTATTGTTGGAAACCAAATCTCCCTACTACATCGCACAGTTCTGGCTTGATCTGCTTTATCTCTAGAGAAAATGTTCAACGTGTGCATTGAGTTCACAAAAAATAAAATAATAATAAACGTAATTCAAATAAATTAACCAAAGTCCCTCAATTAGTTGTCACACAAAAATCCACACTTTTTGGTTAATGGCTCAGCACTTCAAATCCCATGTGCTTTTCTACATGTGAAATCATGTGGTTTTTCGCTAAGGGGC
Source organism: Oncorhynchus mykiss (assembly GCF_057628025.1). NCBI lineage: Eukaryota > Metazoa > Chordata > Actinopteri > Salmoniformes > Salmonidae > Oncorhynchus > Oncorhynchus mykiss. The sequence goes on from NC_143025.1 coordinate 35,562,343, forward strand.
ACATACCTATGCGCTCACAAACGAATATCACGCACATACTGTAAGTACATGCTTGCGCTTTCCCAAAAACTAAAACTTCCCACTCAAGCCTTTCCTGAGTTCGTTAGTGCCCCCTGCTGTTAGACAGCGGTAAGTACACCAGTTTAACTTTGGGGAAAGTGGAATACAAGTCATTTGTACAACTGAATGCATTCAACTGAAAAGTGTCTTTTGCATTTAACCCAACCCCTCTGAATCAGAGAGCTGCGGGGGGCTGCCGTAATTGACATCCACGTCTTCGGCGCCCGGGGAACTGTGGGTTAACTGCCTTGCTCAGGGGCAGAACAACACATTTTTACATTCTCAGCTCCGGGGTTTAATCCAGCAACCTTTCGGTTACTGGCCCAACGTTTTAACCATTTGTAGCCTCAAACATGCAGGGGATTTGTTTTGGAAAACATTGTATCCCATTGTGCTGGGATATGGAAAACAAATTATCAATCATGTTGCTAAATCAGCCAATCAATTAATCAATCAATTTATCAACCAATCCATCGGTTTAACTTTATTAGTTATGATGTACCTCAGTATACTGCAGCACAGCTCAGGGGAGAGACAATTGATATTCAATTCAAAAGATATGTCCAACATATTAACAGTAGAAAAACAACATGAAACAGCTACATTATCTGCTTTTTATACAATCACTATAGATTTAAGGATTTACCTTAAACAAAGGAAGATCAGTCTGTGAGTGTATGTAAGTGTGTGTGTCTGTGATTAAGGGCTTGAATTTTTCATATCGCTGAAGCTATAGCGTGATTGCAATTTAAAGGTAATTTCCGATCCAGCTCAGATGTGCAGTCTCTACTAATGTGGGAAAATTGCCTTTAAATTCCTATGCCCTTTAGCTCAGCTCTTTGCGCCACGGATTGAATCGAGCCCAAAATATGAGAGGGATAGGAGGGGAGGACATATTAACAAAAGCAAAAATTGTAAGGAAGGGAGACAGTAAAAGAGTAAAAATGAATACAGTAAAAGTAGAATAAATCTGTCCAACCCACCTCCAATAATCTTTATTCATGAACATTGTTCATCCCTGCCACACCTTATACACGCATGTAAGCAGTGTGAATTGGCTAGCTAGTTAGCGGTGCGCGCTAGTGGCATTTCAATCGATGACATCACTTGCTCTGAGACCTTGAAGGTCTGCAAGGACTGTGGCTTTTGTGGAGTGATACAGTTGAAGTCGGAAGTTTACATACACCTTAGCCAAATACATTTAAACTCAGTTTTTCACAATTCCTGACATTTAATCCAAGTAAAAATATGTTTTAAATATCAATATGAACTTTATCAAACAAAACATATTATGTAACACAAAGTCCTATGAGTGTCATCTGATGAAGATCATCAAAGGTTAGTGATTAATTTTATCTCTATTTGTGCTTTTTGTGACTCCTCTCTTTGGCTGTAAAAATGGCAGAATTTTTCTGTGAGTTGGTGGTGACCTAACAATCGTTTGTGGTGATTTCGATGTAAAGCCTATTTGAAATCGGACACTGTGGTGGGATTAACAACAAGATTACCTTTAAAACGGTATAAGATACATGTATGTTTGAGGAATTTTAATTATGAGATTTCTGTCGTTTTGAATTTGGCGCCCTGCACTTTCACTGGCTGTTGTCATATCGATCCCGTTAACGGGACTGCAGCCCTAAGAAGTGTTTAAGAATGTGAAATGTCAGAATAATAGTAGAGAGAATAATTTATTTCAGCGTTTATTTCTTTCATCACATTCCCAGTGGGTAAGAAGTTTACATACACTCAATTAGTATTTGGTAGCATTACCTTTAAATTGTTTAACTTGGGTCAAACGTTTCGGGTAGCATTCCACAAGCTTCCCACAATAAGTTGGGTGAATTTTGGCCCATTCCTCATGGCAGAGCTGGTGTAACTGAGTCAGGTTTGTAGGCCTCCTTACTCACACAGGCTTTTTCAGTTCTACCCACAAATGATCTATTGGAGTGAGGTCAGGGCTTTGTGATGGCCACTCTAATACCTTGACTTTATTGTCCTTAGGCCATTTTGCCACAACTTTAGAAGTATGCTTGGGGTCATTGTCCTGACTGATGTCTTGAGATGTTGTTTCAATATATCCACATAATTTTCCCACCTCATGATGCCATCTATTTTGTGAAGTGCACCAGTCCCTCCTGCAACATGATGTTGCCACCGTGTTTCACGGTTGGGGTGGTGTTCTTCGGCTTACATGCCTCTCCCTTTTTCCTCCAAACATAAAGATGGTTATTATTGCCAAACAGTTCTATTTTTGTTTCATCAGACCAGAGGACATTTCTCCAAAATGTACAATCTTTGTCCCCAAGGTTATGTCGATATAGGACTCATTTTTACTGTGGATGAAGATACTTTTGTACCTCTTTCCTCCAGCATCTTCACAAGGTCCTTTGCTGTTGTTCTTTGATTGATTTGCACTTTTTGCACCAAAGTACATTCATCTCTAGGAGACAAAGCGCGTCTCGTTCCTGAGCGATATGACGGCTGTGTGGTCCCATGGTGTTTATACTTGCGTACTATTGTTTGTACAGATGAACGTGGTACCTTCAGGCTTTTGGAAATTGCTCCCAAGGATGAACCAGTCTTTTGGAGGTCTACAATCTTTTTTCGGAGGTCTTGGCTGATTGATTCAAATTTTCCCATGATGTCAAGAAAAGAGGCACTGAGTTTGAAGGTAGGCCTTGAAATAACATCCACAGGTACACCTCCAATTGACTCAAATTATGTCAATTAGCCTATCAGAAGCTTCTAAAGCCATGACAACATTTTCTGGAATTTTCCAAGCTGTTTAAAGGCACAGTCAACTCAGTGTATGTAAACTTCTGACCCACTGAAATTGGGATACAGTGAATTATAAGTTAAATAATCTGACTGTAAACAATTGTTGGAAAAAATACTTGTGTCATGCACAAAGTAGATGTCATAACCGACTAGGCAAAACTATAGTTTATTAACAAGAAATTAGTGGAGTGGTTGAAAAACGAGTTCTAATGGCTCCATCCAAAGTGTTTGTTATACTTCTGACTTCAACTGTAGATCGTGATGTTTCTAAGGTGACTGTCGTCAATGTGTTCAGAGAGTCCCTGGTTCAAGCCCAGGTTGGGGTGAGGCGAGGGATGAAAGCAACACTGTTACATACATATAAACTCATAAATTAGTTAATCAATATCTTTTAGCTATTGGAGAAACATCTCATATAGATCATTCAGGCCATAAAGGATAAGAAGAGAAAGAGAAGAGCACCCAGTTGAAAGGGTGTAGATTTGAACACGTACACTGAGAATGGAGGACCGCTGCTGTATGTTATCTAGGGGTTGGTCTGTGTTTGTGTCTATATTGCAAGTGTCTACATACAAAGTATGCTGTATGTGTTAAGTCTGTCTATATCTCTACAGAAGGCAAGTCTATTGTTGTGTCTATAGTCAGTCTACAGTCTTTGACTGTCAGTTTGCGTAGCAAGTCAGTCTCCATAAGATGTCAAGTCAGTCATAAGAGAAAGTCTTTAGGTCGGTCAGCATTAGAGATGTCAGTCCAGCAGAGATCAGTCTCTATAAGAGGTCAGTCTCTTTGAGGGGAGGGTATGGGTTAAGGGACTGTACAGTGGTCTGGTCTTCTCTCCCAGTGCACCTCACTAGTCATACAGAGGAGAGCACCTCCCCTGACGTCTCCCTCTCCCTCTCCTTCTGTTCAGCTCTCTCCACATCCATCACGGTGAAGGGGTGTTCTTTGGCCAGTTGGTCACGGTCTACCCTTAAGCTGCTCTGGACCTCTCGATATTTGGTGGAGGTGAAGCCAGTCTTGGAAAGGACCTCAGTATAACGTCTCTTCAGCTCAGGGTCGGGACAGAACAAGTACTCATACAGAGTTGCGGCTGTCACACCGCCCAGCACTGGGCCTACCCAGTACACCTGAGATGAGAGAGGGAGAACTATTAGTATACTGTATTTACCCGTGTGGGTATGTATGTGTCGGTGTGTGTGTCTATGGGTGCATCAGTATGAGAGCATAGCAGTGTGTTTGATGTATATGATGTACAGTATATCACAAAAGTGAGTACACCCCTCACATTTTTGTAAATATTTGAGTATATCTTTTCATGTGACAACACTGAAGAAATGACACTTTGCTACAATGTAAAGTAGTGAGTGTACAGCTTGTATAACAGTTTACATTTGCTGTCCCCTCAAAATTACTCAACACACAGCATTAATGTCTAAACCGCTGGCAACAAAAGTGAGTACACCCCTAAGTGGAAATGTCCAAATTGGGCCCAATTGGCCATTTTCCCTCCCCGGTGTCATGTGACTCGTTAGTGTTACAAGGTCTCAGGTGTGAATGGGGAGCAGGTGTGTTAAATTTGGTGTCATCGCTCTCACACTCCCTCATACTGACTGGTCACTGGAAGTTCAACATGGCACCTCATGGCAAAGAACTCTCTGAGGATCTGAAAAAAATAATTGTTGCTCTACATAAAGATGGCCTGGGCTATAAGAAGATTGCCAAGACCCTGAAACTGAGCTGCAGCACGGTGGCCAAGACCATACAGCGGTTTAACTGGACAGGTTCCATTCAGAACAGGCCTCGCCATGGTCGACCAAAGAAGTTTAGTGCACATGCTCAGCGTCATATCCAGAGGTTGTCTTTGGGAAATAGATGTATGAGTGCTGCCAGCATTGCTGCAGAGGTTGAAGGGGTGGGGGGTCAGCCTGTCAGTGCTCAGACCATACGCAGTACACTGCATCAAATTGGTCTGCATGGCTGTCGTCCCAGAAGGAAGCCTCTTCTAAAGATGATGCACAAGAAAGCCCGCAAACAGTTTGCTGAAGACAAACAGACTAAGGACATGGATTACTGGAACCATGTCCTGTGGTCTGATGAGACCAAGATAAACTTATTTGGTTCAGATGGTGTCAAGCGTGTGTGACGGAAACCAGGTGAGGAGTACAAAGACAAGTGTGTCTTACCTACAGTCAAGCATGGTGGTGGGAGTGTCATGGTCTGGGGCTGCATAAGTGCTGCCGGCACTGGGGAGCTACAGTTCATTGAGGGAACCATGAATGCCAACATGTACTGTGACATACTGAAGCAGAGCATGATCCCCTCCCTTCGGAGACTGGGCCGCAGGGCAGTATTCCAACATGATAACGACCCCAAACACACCTCCAAGACAACCACTACCTTGCTAAAGAAGCTGAGGGTAAAGGTGATGGACTGGCCAAGCATGTCTCCAGACCTAAACCCTATTGAGCATCTATGGGGCATCCTCAAACGGAAGGTGGAGGAGTGCAAGGTCTCTAACATCTACCAGCTCCGTGATGTCGTCATGGAGGAGTGGAAGAGGACTCCAGTGGCAACCTGTGAAGCTCTGGTGAACTCCATGCCCAAGAGGGTTAAGGCAGTGCTGGAAAATGATGGTGGCCACCCAAAATATTGACACTTTGGGTGCAATTTGTACATTTTCACTTAGGGGTGTACTCACTTTTGTTGCCAGCGGTTTAGACATTAATGGCTGTGTGTTGAGTTATTTTGAGGGGACAGCAAATTTACACTGTTATACAAGCTATACACTCACTACTTTACATTGTAGCAAAGTGTCATTTCTTCAGTGTTGTCACATGAAAAGATATACTCAAATATTTACAAAATTGTGAGGGGTGTACTCACTTTTGTGATATACTGTATATGAGTTAAGTTCTGAGACAGGATGTTTTTGGTTTTGTTTGAGTGACTGCACGTGGTTGTATATTATTGTGTGTAGTTTGTATATGGTTGTATGTGCATTGTGTATCATTTGTTCTCTCTCACCCAGTGGTTCTCCCAGCTCCAGGTGACCATGGCAGGTCCAAATGATCGAGCAGGGTTCATACTGGCACCAGTGAAGGGGATCTAAACAGAAGAGTATAGAGATCTTACACAAATACACTAATTGAGACATTCCAACCCGAGGACTTTTGTAGTGTAGTTTCCCTGGTTAATTTGGCCCCATGTAGCAACATGGCCAGTTGGGCAACCCATCATGGATATAGGATGACCAGACTCCTACACTGGCTATGGCTATGGTTGCAATGGAACATTCAGTAATTTTGGTAATTAACTGGTAATCTATGGTAACTTTCAGAATTTATACTTGAACAACTTGTGTTATTCACAAATGTTTTCATATATACAGTAGTATTCCGGTTTTATATCTGTGTCCATATTGTCCATGAGTTTCTAGTGGATGGATAGACCATATGGTTCAAGAGGAAATCGCCATAGCAGGGCTCTAAAGTGCGAAGAAATATTTTGATGTGCGACCAGAAGTTTTATTTTGGGAGCACTGGGACAATGAAAAAATAACCAAGATAATAATTATTGTAATCATCAGGCTACCCTGTACTGTGGTTTCCGAGTGCTTTAGAGAAACAAGCGAGTGCAGATTTGTTTATGTGAAGGTTGAATCCTTACTACAGAGAAAACGGCTTGCTTCTAGCCCAACAAGGTCAAAAGATCTGACCCATTTAACAAGTGTTGTGCCGAAAATCTCCCCCCCCCTGCCAGAATCCCCCCCCCCCCCCTCTAATTTCCTTAATTTTGTAGCTAGAGTCAAATACTTTCTGTGACACACATCAGAATCAAATACTTTCTATAGAACACACTTCACGTCAGCCGTTTTCTCTGTAGTAAGGATTCAACCTTCACACAAACAAATCTGCACTCGCTAGGCAACCGAAATTAAATAATGCATGTATGTGTGTTATATTAAACATAGAGGAGGGAGTAAAATGTTGGCAAGCAATAAACATTTCAGAACAACTATGGCTGAATTATTATCCTTACACTTTCAAAAATGCTAGTCGAAAAAGACATGGGAGAGATGACGAATTTTAGCAGAGATTTATTTATAGACTAATACAAAATCGGTTGCGGATTTAGGTACCGGCAACATGGCCAGCCGTGCGGGCGCTCAGGGCGCCACATCTACTTGAAACAAATAGCCAAACCGAAAACTGCAGACAAAAATTATTTCTGCTACTAAGATCAGTGAAATGTAGGCTAAACTGACAACAGAGTGAAGGGCAGAAATCTCAACTAGCAAGCAAGTCACAGCAATGAAGAACGCGAAGGGGGGGGGGGAATTCTGTCAGGGGGAGATTTTCGGCACAACACTGGCGCAACATTTCTATCTTCCTATCGCAGGGATCACATTTTACGTTCAAAAACCATGTCCCGGTCTGTTCTAAAACTACTCGCGCGTCGACGTTGTTAACCATTTGTTTATACTTTCTTTAGTCATGTTACCTCATTGGCTAGCTAGCTCACAACCTGGTAACTTTAACCAATATATCTAAACATTGGGGGGCACAGAAAGAAAGGAAAAGGAGATAAAAAAAAGGGGGTCGTTACTAGTTACCACAACCACAAAGTCATAATTATACCTAAACCTTGCCTATTTCTACTATTTCTCTTCTTAAGATCCGGTGTTAAATTTAACCATCAATGTAACCCTAACCTTAACCACACTGCTAACCGTATACCTAACCCTAACCTTAAATTAAGACCAAAAAGCGTTTGTTTTCATGCATTTTCATAATAAAGCTATTTTTAATTTGTGGCTGTGGTAACTAGTGACAACAATATAGAAACCTAATATTCCACAAATGACTTTGTAATTTCAATAAACATTTTTCGCTTTTATAATTTACAGTGTTACATATTAGTTTCTATGACGCAACATGTGCTTCAAAAATAGCTAGAAACTCATATAGGACTCCACATCTAGTTTCCTACAACTCATCCAAACTTCCCTGGATCTACACTTCATCTCTCCCTGTTACAATAAATATATTGGTTCATTCATTCCTGTTTTCTGGTCTGAGTCTGCTCTTGGGTTCCCCTGTGCTGCTTCGCCTAACACCCACACCCTGCAAAAAAATAAAAATAACTCCCTTGCCGTTCGTGAACTAACACTCACACTTGACTTTTTCCTACTAGCACTGCCTTTGCTGATAGCTAATAGCTGAGTAATTTTAAGTCACTCAGGATAAGAGTGTCTGCTAAATTACAATAAATGCAATTTAAAATGGAGCCTAATGAGAAAACACTCTAACTACTGTCTGTTTTTGTGCCAAAACATTTACTACAAAGACAAATTGACATTGTAAAATATATATACTGTGTAATAACATATTTCAAGCTGAAACACTCATGAATGGTATTCATTAAGTTGATGTTTTATATTTATTATTTACAGCTCTGTCATTACATGTTTTAATCATACTTGATTATTTTATATATTTTACATGTAATAAGGCCACACAGAGGGCCAGAGATAGACGCTTGTGATAATCTGAAGTAGCTACCCAAAAATGGCCACTAGATGTCATGCGATAAAATTCCCCTAAACCTTGAAAACTACCAAAATTCTGATAGTTTACAGGTAAACTTGAAATGTTATCAGTAATATACCCTCCCTTTGCAACCCTGGCTATGGCTGAAAACAGGTTAGGGTTGAGGGCAGGGCTAGAGTTAGGTTTAGGGGTAGGGGTAGGGGTAGTGTTAGGGTTAGTGTTCCTTGTTGACTGATGAAGTGTTGCTAACTATTTTGGCTACCTGAGGTACTACTCACAGCAAACAGGTGTCCAATGCAGACAGAGACGCCGATGGCCAGGGCAGCCGAGCCCTTCAGGTCGCTGCGTTTGGAGTCACAGGTGGCGAACACGGTGAAGACGAGCTCAAAGGTGATGAAGAATTCTATCACCAGAGCGTGACCCACGGAGATACTGGTGTTCACCTGGGGAGAGTCACATGACCTTGGTTAGCCAACAGGAGAGGATGTAAGGTCCGTACAGAAGACATGAGGACAAGGTCCCAAATGGCACCCTATTTCCTAAACTTTCCGTGGAAAGGGTTCTACATGGAACCAAAAAGGGTTCAAGGATTCCCACTGGGCACACACTAGTTAAATCAACGTTGTTTCCAGGTAATTTCAATGAAACTGTGTTGAACCAACGTGAAATAGACGTTGAATTGACGTCTGTGCCAACTGGATTAGTTTATGGGGCCAGCCAAATAACATATTTAAGCTCTAGATATAGCACCTTTTTTCAAAGTGTGTAGTTTCTCTTCAATGATGATGAAAACAGCTAATATACCCTAAAATAAGTCAACAGAATTGGCTGTCAGACAAAAGACTCTACACACTCAACTTATATTCATTCTACACTTAACACAACTATTTCAGTGACATTTAAAGTCCAGAGTCAGTCTCCCCCTCCTCCTCCTTACTGATGTGACGCCCATCTCGCCCCTGACGGAGCCTGGAGTAACCCCGTAGAGCACAGCCGCCCCCACCACGGCCCCCAGACATTGGGCCAGCAGGTAAAACACAGCCTTTGCCAGGCTGAGTCTCCGGGTCACCACCATGGCAGTGGTCACCGCAGGGTTAATATGGGCACCGCTGATGTGTCCGAAGCACTGGACCAGGGTGGCGATACTGAGTCCGAAGCAAAGGGAGATGAGGACCAGGTCAGGGTGGGGTGGATGCTCCTCCTCAACCGCCCAGTTGATGGTGGAACCCAGGCTGAGGAGCACGAAGATCATCATGGCCAGGAACTCCGCCCCGACGCAACGCCAAAACTCCTGCGTCCAGATCCCCTTGAAGGCAGCCATGATCTTGTCACTAGCGCAACACGCAGGCCAGGAAGGAAAATAGATGGGTAGGCACTGTTCGGCACAGAAAGGAATCACACACCGGGACCAACACGTCCTGAAGAGAGGGAGAGAGGAAAGAGGATGAGGGAGATGATGAAGAAGAGGAGTGAGGGAGATAATGAGAGAGAGAGAGAGAGAGAGAGAGAGAGAGAGGAACAAAAACAGTGTGAGAAAGGCGAAATAAGGTGCCCTCCTGCTTCACTCACTTGGAGCTTAAAAATATCCATCAACATCCCCTCACTGCTGATATAGGCTACACTGCTCAGTTTGGATAGGGAACAGACAGATCATCGCTGTCCATCATGAAGTCTTTCGAGTTCCTCTGCCATTCTAGCTCTAATTTGCACGTAATTCCTATGGAAATGTGTTCCATTTGAGTGGCTCGCTCTGCACTCAACATTCCGGGAAGCACAAGATGGGAGAGAAACAAGGGGGCAGAAGAGAGACATGGGACAACAGAGATGATAAACAACCCCCACACCGAATGAGAATGAGAGGTGCAGACCAAAGCCTACCAAAATGGGCAGGACAGAGAACACAACAGAAAAAACAACTAATTAATACAATGCCATTTTCGATATAAAAATAACCAAGGTTATATATTAGGCTGCAAAAGGGACACATTATTTTATATTAATGTATGTGGTGAGAATAACTAATAATGCAGGTAGGCTGAAAATAAATCCATATCACCAAGGAATAAATAGGTTACCCTATCAAACAAACTTAACGGAAAATCTATCAATCAACCAATAGTATAGGCCATGAAAGACTAACTTACTGGCAACTTTCACTCCTAACATTTTCTGAAATATTAACGCGGGTATAATCTCCACTCAAATGTAAGCCTATTTGTGATGGCACATTACCCACGAACTATAACCTAAGCTACATATAAAACAAGTAAATCTAAAACTTAAACATTCCAACGCACATGCACCTGCCACAGACACAAGTCGGAGACATAACTATTGTAATCAAAACCGTCCTTGTACTCCATTGTAACTACTTACACGGGAATGGTGTGTCTGGAGCTGTGGAGAAGTGCGTGTGAGTGAGTTTGGAAGTTTGGAATCGACCTTGAAGGCAGTGGTGGAAAAAGTACCCAATTGTCACACTTGAGAAAAAAAAGTTAATATATCTTAATAGAAAATGATTCAATTGAAAGGGAAAGAGTAAAATTCTACTTGAGTAAAAGTCTAAAAATATTTGGTTTTAAATATACTTAAGTATCACAAGTAAATGTAATTGCACAAATATACTTAAGTATGAAAATAAAAAATTAAAAGTCTAAATAATTTCAAATTCCTTATATTAATCAAACCAGATGTCACAAATTGTATTTATTGTATTTACTGTTAGCCAGGGGCACACTCCAACACTCAGACATAATTTACAATGAAGCATTTGTGTTTAGTGAGTCAGCCAGATCAGAGGGAGTAGGGATGACCAGGGATGTTCTCTTGATAAGTGCGAAGTGCGCATTTTTGGGTGTCTGAGAAAATGAATGGATTAAAAAGTACATTATTTTGTTTTGTAATGTAGCGGAGTAAAAGTAAAAGTTACTAAAAATATATAAATAAAAAAGTAAAGTACAGATACCCACAAAAACTACTTAAATAGTATTTTTACTTAAGTATTTTACACTACTGCTTTAAGGATATTAATAAAGGTCTAACCACACATTTCCAACCCAGTCAGCCCTCGAGGTAGCCCTTGGTCATGACTCTGTTCCATTACATTACACACGAAGACATCTTCTATACGGGGGAGTTATGTTACGAGCCCAGACGCTAAGTCTGAAAAAAACCCTAGAGTCGATTGATGCACTTACACATCATAAGGTAAATTAATTTTAATATTGAATAGCTCCCTGTGTGTTTACCCTAGAGACTTGCCGTTTCTTGTTGTGGCTGCAGCTCAATGCTCTCTTTCCGCTGATATAATGTTTGCTCTTATTCCATGTCATGGGGCTTATTAAAGCGTTTTCTACACAAGAGCATCCGGACAAGACAATTATAATGAAACTGTCTGTAAGTTGTTCTGCGCTACAATGCACACAAGCTTCCGAAGGTAACCTAGTACCAGGCTGTAACATTTGCTAAAAGTGCATAGGGGGTCAAATGTGTCATAAATAAGGTGACCAGACATGGGTCTAAAAAATATATATATTTCTCCTGTTTTCTTATATCTTTCAGATATAGGACAGACAACCTAGGACAGACAATTTTCACTTTTGGATAAATAGCGTGCCCAATTTCAACTTCCTACTACTCATGCCAAGCATATATGATATGCATATTATTCATAGATTTGGATAGGAAACACTCTGACGTTTCTAAAACTGTTTGAATCATGTCTGTGAGTATAACAGAACTTATTTAGCAGGCAAAACCCAGAGGACTAACTGTTCAGATTATTATTATTTTTGCTTCTCTCTGTTCACTGACTTGTTATTGCCAAGGGATATTTCTTAGGAACCTGTTTTCAGTTCCTACCGCTTCCACTGGATGCCACCAGTCTTTGGAATTTGGTTGACGTTATTCCTTTGTGCAGTGAAGAAGTAGGCCAACTAGGAACTGGGTACACTTTTGTGAGTTGCGCAAGACGTGAAAAGTGGCGCTGGTTTGTTTTCATTCCTGTATTGAACACAGATTGCCCCGTCTACAATTTGATAGATTATTAACGTTTAAAAATACCTAAAGTTTTATTACAAAAGTAGTTTGAAATATTTTGGCAAAGTTTATAGGCAACTTTTGAAATATTTTGTAGTGACGTTACGTTTTTTGTAAGCTGTTTTTTTCTGGATCAAACGTGCTTTATACATGGACATTTTGGATATATATGGACGGAATTAATCGAACAAAAGGACCAATTGTGATGTTTATGGGACATATTGGAGTGCCAATAAAAGAAGCTCGTCAAAGGTAATTGCATGTTTTATATTTTATTTCAGCGTTTTGTGTAGCGCGTGCAGGGTTGACATATGCTAACTCCTTTGTTTACTGCTGGTGCAGATTGTGCAGGCTATCAGATAATACTTTCTTTAGCTTTTGCCGAAAAGCATTTTTAAAATCTGACATGTTGACTGGATTCACAACGAGTGTATCTTTAATTGAGTGTCTTACATGTGTGATTTAATGAAAGTTTGAATTTTATAGTATTTTATTGGCGTTCTGCATTTTCCCTGGCAATTGGCCAGTTGAGACATTTGCGTCCCGCCTATCCCTAACTAGTTTAAAATCCTTATTCCTTATGATTTATTTTTTGACTGTCTGTGTACAAATGTGTTATTCAATGCATTTCTATGGGCTATAGCATTTGAGGCCAAATTCAATGTTTCATCAAATAATAATTACAAATATTTGTTTTATACCTATCTAAAATTATGCAAATGTTTTAGTTTTAGAGTTTATGTCATGCAAAAATCAATGGCCTTGATTACTACAAGTTTAGATAGCAGGCTAGTAGACTAACTTACCAACCTAATACATTTTAGCTTGCATGGGCTAATTGTGTGACTATCAGTGAATTGACATAACAAGAGAAAAACTGTTGATGCACAATAGTATTCTACTATTTGACCTCGTAAGTTGAGACTCAGACAAAACAAACTATTTTAAATTGGTCCGAGGGCCTTCAAAAGCTGGGCCACGGGCCACCGTTTGCCCATCCCTGGCTAAGACCTACTGGACAGGGGTTTAACACGCATATCATGCGGTACGGTTTTTGGAAGCATTAGGACTTTATCTTTCATATCAGCGAGAAACCATTTTCAAAAAACAAAACGTTAAATTGATACACACCTTTATGGGGTCAGGGTTAGTGTTACCACATGGCCATATCTCCATGTTAAACATGTTTTTACGGAAGACAGAGGGAAGACAGAGGGACCACCTGTGCTATTAGATATCTGCATGCTCCCAACACCTGTGTGTAATGACAGAATGCCCCCAGAAATGTTTTGTCACAGGAAAATACTGTTGGCTGCAACTGTGATAAAACACATCTATGCACAGTATTTGCAAATGAGGTAGGATAAGGGAGGTAAGGCAATAAATAGGACATGGTGGCGAAGTAATTACAATATAGCAATTAAACACTGTGCAGAAGATGAATGTGCAAGTAGAGATACTGGGATGCAAAGGAGCAAGATAAATAAATACAGTATGGGGATGAGGTAGTTGGATGGGCTATTTACAAATGAGCTATGTATAGGTGCAGGGATGTGTGAACTCCTCTGCCAGCTGGTGCTTAAATCTAGTGAGGGAGATATGAGTCTCCTGCTTCAGTGATTTTTGCAGTTCGTTCCAGTCATTGGCAGCAGAGAACTGTAAGGAAAGGCGGCCAAAGGAAGAATTGGCTTTGGGGGTGACCAGTGAGATATATCTGCTGGAGCGCGTGCTACTGGTGGGTTTCCTTAGCAGAGACTGTAGATGACCTGGAGCCAGTGGGTTTGATGACAAATATGAAGCGAGGGCCAGTAGTATAGTAGTATATGGGGCTTTGGTGACAAAATGGATGGCACTGATGTAAATTACATTGCTGAAGTTGAGAATCGGTAGGATGGTCAGTTTTACGAGGGTATGTTTGGCAGCATGTGTGAAGGATGCTTTGTTGTGAAATAGGAAGCCGATTCTAGATATAATTTTGGATTGGAGATGCTTAATGTGAGTTTGGAAGGAGAGCTTACAGTCTAACCAGACACCTAGGTATTTGTAATTGTCCACAATAGTGATGCTGGACGGGCGGGCAGGTGCGGGCAGAGATCGGTTGAAGAGCATTAATTTAGTTTACTTGCATTCAAGAGCAGTTGGAGGCCACGGAAGGAGAGTTGTTTGGCACTGAAAATCGTCTGGAGGTTAGTTAACAAAGTGTCCAAGAAGGGCAAGAGGTATACAGAATGGTGTCGTCTGCGTAGAGGTGGATCAGAGAATCACCAGCAGCAAGAGCGACATCATTGATGAATACAGAGAAGAGAGTCGGCCCGAGAATTGAACCCTGTGGCACCCCCATAGAGACTGCCAGAGGTCCAGACAACAAGCACTCCGATTTGACACACTAAATTCTATCAGAGAAGTAGTTGGTGAACCAGGCGAGGCAATATTTTGAGAAACCAAGGCTGTTGAGTCTGTCGATAAGAATGTGGTGATTGACAGTCAAAAGCTTTGGCCAGGTCGAAGAATACAGCTGCAGAGTAATTTCTCTTATCGATGGCGGTTATGATATCGTTTGGGACCTTGAGCGTGGCTGAGGTGCACCCATGACCAGCTCTGAAACCAGATTGCATAGCGGAGAAGGTACGGTGGGATTCGAAATGGTCGGTAATCTGTTTGTTAACCTGGTTTTCGAAGGCCTTAGAAAGGCAGGGTAGGATAAATATAGGTCTGTAGCAGTTTGGGTCTAGAGTGTCTCTGCCTTTGAAGAGGGGGATGACTGTGGCAGCTTTCCAATCTTTGGGAATCTCAGACGATACGAAAGAGAGGCTGAACAGGCTAGTAATAGGGGTTGCAACAATTTCGGCAGATCATTTTAGAAAGAGAGCGTCCAGATTGTCTATCCCGGCTGATTTGTAGGGGTCCAGATTTTGCAGCTCTTTCAGAACATCAGCTATCTAGATTTGGGTGAAGGAGAAATGGGGAGGCTTGGGTGAGTTTTGGGCGAGTTGCTGTGGGGGGGGGGGGGGGGGGGGTAGGGCTGTTGATCGGGGTAGGGGTAGCCAGGTGGGAAGCATGGCCAGCTGTAGAAAAATGCTTATTGAAATTCTCAAATATCTTGTATT
Source organism: Oncorhynchus mykiss (assembly GCF_057628025.1). Lineage (NCBI taxonomy): Eukaryota > Metazoa > Chordata > Actinopteri > Salmoniformes > Salmonidae > Oncorhynchus > Oncorhynchus mykiss. The sequence continues at coordinate 35,577,875 of NC_143025.1, forward strand.
TATCGGCGGTGACAGTGTTTCCTAGCCTCAGTGCAGTGGGCAGCTGGGAGGAGGTGCTCTTATTCTCCATGGACTTTACATTGTCCCAGAACTTTTTTGAGTTTGTGCTACAGGATGCACATTTCTGATTGAAAAAGCTAGCCTTAGCTTTCCTAATTGCCTGTGTATATTGGTTCCTAACTTCCCTGAAAAGTTGCATATCACGGGGGCTATTCGATACTAATGCAGAACACCACAGGATGTTTTTGTGCTGGTCAAGAGCAGTCAGGTCTGGAGAGAACCAAGGGCTATATCTGTTCCTGGTTCTACATTTTTTGAGTGGGGCATGCTTATTTAAGATGGTCAGGTAGGCACTTTTAAAGAATGAACAGGCATCCTCTACTGACGGGATGAGGTCAATATCCTTACAGGATACCCTGGCCAGGTCGTCTAGAAACACCTGCTTGCTGAAGTGTTTTAGGGAGCATTTGACAGTGATGAGGGGTGGTCGTTTGACCGCAGACCCATTATGGATGCAGGCAATGAGGCAGTGATCGCTGAGATCTTTGTTGAAAACAGCAGAGGTGTATTTGTAGGGCAAGTTGGTAAGGATGATATCTATGAGGGTGCCCGTGATTACAGATTTGGGGTTGTACCTGGTGGGTTCATTGATAATTTGTGTGAGATTGAGGGCATCAAGCTTAGATTGTAGGATGGCCGGGGTGTTAAGCATGTCCCAGTTTAGGTCACCTAGCTGCACGAGCTCTGAAGATAGATGGGCGGCAATCAATTCACATATGGTGTCCAGGGAACAACTGGGGCAGAGGGTGGTCTATAACTAAAGAAACAACTGGCCTAATGAAACAACAGTGACAATCATACAATACACCAATTGTTTCTAAATACTATTACATTTGGGTCATTTAGCAGATGCTCTTATCCAGAGTAACTTACAGTAAGTAGTGAGTGCCTAAATTTTCATGCTGGTTCCCTGTAGTACTACAGGGACTGTAGTACTAATTCGACTGTCTTTACACAAGCAGCTCAATTCTTATATATTTTTTAAACACAAATTGTTCTAATAAAAAACAACATTTATTTAACTAGGCAAGTCAGATATGAACAAATTCTTATTTACAATGACAGCCTACCAAAATGCAAAAGGCTTCCTGCGCGTATGGGGTCTGGGATTAAAAATCTAAATACATTAAATAAAAATATAGGACAAAACACACATCTTGACAAGAGAGACAGCACAACACTACATAAAGATAGACCTAAGACAACAACATAGCATGGCTGCAACACAGAATGGTAGCAACACAACATGACAACAACATGGTAGCAACACAAAATGGCAGCAGCAAAACATGGTAGCAACACAAAACAGGGTACGAACATTATTGGGCACAGACAACAGCACAAAGGGCAAGAAGGTAGAGACAGCAATACAACAAACAGACACAACTGTCAGTAAGAGTGTCCATGATTGAGTCTTTGAATTAAGAATTTGAGATAAAACTGTCCAGTTTGAATGTTTGTTGCAGCTCGTTCCAGTCGCTAGCTGCAGCGAACTGAAAAGACGAGCGACCCAGGGATGTGTTTGCTTTTGGGACCTTTAACAGAATATGACTGGCAGAACGTTGTTGTATGTGGCGGATGAGGGCTGCAGTAAATGAGGCCTAAGAGGCATACAGAGAGGACCAGGGTATACAGAGATGACCAGATGACCAGTATAGAGTGCAGTGATGTGTCCTATAAGGAGCATTGGTGGCTAATCTGATGGCCAAATGGCAAAGAACATCTAGCCGCTTGAGAGCACCCTGACCTGCTGATCTATAAATTACATCTCCGTAATCTAGCATGGGTAGGATGGTCATCTGACTCAGCATTAGTTTGGCAGCTGGGGTGAAAGAGGAGCGATTATGATAGAGGAAACCAAGTCTAGATTGAACTTTAGCCTGCAGCTTTGATATGTGCTGAGAAAAGGACAGTGCACAGTACAGTCTAGCAGTCTAGCCATACTCCCAAGTACTTGTATGAGGTGACTACTTCAAGCTCTAAACCCTCAGAGGTAGTAATCAAACCTGTGGGGAGAGGGGCATTCTTCTTACCAAACCGCATGACCTTTGTTTTGGAGGTGTTCAGAACAAGGTTAAGGGCAGAGAAATCTTTGTTGTAGAGCGTTTAACACAAAATCTGGGGAGGGGCCACCTGAGTATAAGACTGTATCATCTGCACATAAATGGATGAGAGAGCTTCCTACTGCCTGAGCTATGTTGTTGATGTAAATTGAGAAGAGCATAGGGCCTAGGATCGAGCCTTGGGGTACACCCTTGGTGACAGTCAGTGGCTGAGACAGCAGATGTTTTGACTTTATACACTGCACTCCTTGAGAGAGGTAGTTAGCAAACCAGGCCAAAGACCCCTTAGAGACACCGTTACTCCTTAGCTGGCCCACAAGAATGGAATGGTCTACCGTATCAAAAGCTTTGGCCAAGCCAACAAAATTAGCAGCACACATTGCTTAGATTCAAAGGCAATGATGACATCATTGAGGACCTTTAAGGTTGCAGTGACACAGCCATAACCTGAGCGGAAACCAGATTGCATACCAGAGAGAATACTATAGACATCAAGAAAGCCAGTCAGTTTATTATTGACAAGTTTTTCCAACACTTTTGATAAACAGAGCAAGTTAGTAATAGGCCTATAACAGTTAGGATCAGTTTGATCTCCCCCTTTAAAGAAAGGACGAAGCGTGGCTACCTTCCAAGCAATGGGAACCTCCCCAGAGAGGAGATACAGGTTAAAAAAGGCTTGGCGATGATAGAGGCAGCAACTTTGATGAAGGAAGGGTCTAAGCCATCTGATCCAGATGCTTTTTGGGGGTCAAGTTTAAGGAGCTCCTTTAGCACCTCGGAATCAGTGACTGCCTGCAGGATGAAACTTTGTAGCGGGGCAAGGGAAAAAGAGGGAGAAGTATCGGGAATAGACGCATTAGAAGGGGTGGGAGATGAGGAAATATTGGATGGCAAGCAGGCACGGCTGAGTCAAATAGGAATCCTGACTTTATGAAGTTGTGATTAAAGAGCTCAGCCATGTGCTTCTTGTCAGTAACAACCACATCATCAACATTAAGGGACATGGGCAGCTGTGAGGAGAAGGTTTTATTCTCCAGGTCTAACTGTTTTCCAGAACTTCTTGGGGTTAGACCCAAAGAGAGAGAACTGCTCCTTAAAGTAACTCACTTTGGCCTTCCGAATAGCCTGAGTGCACTTATTTCTCATTTGCCTGAATTAGAGCCAGCCAGCCTGAGTATGCGTGTGCCTAGCCCTTCGCCGAATGCAATTCTTGAGGTGGAGTAACTCTGCAAGATCACGGTCAAACCTGTGGCTGAACCTGTTTCTAATTCTAATTTTCTTTATGGGGGTGTGTTTGTTAACAATATTACTGAAAATATAAAAAAGAAGGTCCAAGCGTCTTCGACAGAGGGGTCAAGCTGATTCTATACCAATTTACAGAGGCCAGCTCATGAAGGAAGGATTGCTCATGAAAGTTTTAAATCAGGACAGGTCATTTCACTGAGCAGCCATTACGAACACAGGCTGTAAAACAGTGATCACTAAGGTCATTACAGAAAACACCAGACTGATACCTATGAGGATTATTTGTGAGGATAACATTTCCTGGGTGTTTGGAGTCATAATTTGTGGGATTGGTAATAATCTGAGAAAGATTTAGGGAGTCCCATTGCTTTAGGACTTTTGACCAATCAGATTAGTTCTGTAAAAAAGCTGACGTGAAAAGATTTGATGTGATTGGTCAAAAGAGCAATTAGTGGAACCAATGTTAGATTTGGGCAGCCAATGGGTTGCCATTTGTGATGCAAGGTAACAATCTAAAACCACCACAATAAGCCTAATGAATCAACAAATAAAGATGACAATTATAGGGTAGGCTAATTAGTGTTGCCATTGCTATGGCAGCAGGATGACAGCAGGTAAAGCATAACTCGAAGTGATAGGTGCATTAGGCTACAGAGTGCAACAAGTGGCATATTTGTCCATATTCAATATGTACTCATATATACATTTTCTTAATAATTAACCCTAACCATAATTTCTTCAATCAAATTAATATAATTAATGTTTATTTTTAATTGCAAGACTATTTCGATTGAGGGACACATAGGCTTCTTCTCAAGAAATTCGCATTGTACCAAGAGATCAGAATTGTACATAATTGACTAACATTGAGCAACCATACATTGTCCTTCAAATGTATAACAAAATTACATTTACACCAAAAGCAAATAACATTTTCATTGGAATGTAGCCTATTCTAACGGGTGTAAAAATAAATACAAATAAAAACATTCAAAGGAACACACTGTCAAATTCCTCTGACTCGTGATACAAAGTTGCAATCAAAGCTTCACAAACACTGTATATGCCTTTATCTCAGACAGACCAATCATCAAACACACCAGACAAGCCCACTTAAATAATTATATCCATTTTTTTAAATCTGAAATGCACCATATCAAAAAAGTATCCAGATAATCAACCCAAGGCGATGCATGGAAACATCATACATGTTAACCTGTAAAAACCTTTTCCCAAACACTAGCATTCCCATGACGCACCGTTCCGCCCTACTCACCTCAGGCGTTCTGCTGCCCCGCTCTCAGTTGTCATACCTTGCGATGCAGCCGACCCCGGTTGTGTGTGTGTGTGTGACTTTATAGGTTGGTCTATGTTGTGTGTTCTCCCCATCCCTTTGGCTCCTCTCATCTTTCTCACCTCCCTCATCTCTCCCCTCCCCCTGCTCCCGTCACCGTGCAGCTGCAATCCTCTAGAGGAGCCATGGACACAAACAAAGAAAGTTTGAGCAGAACCAACTTTGACAGGACAGAATGAGGGTGAGAAGGGAGAGTGATGGAGGGGAGAGAGATACAAGGGGTGTAAAGAGGGAGAAATAGAGAACAATAAAGAGATAGAGGTGGAGAAGGGGACAGAGAGGGTGTGAGGGAGAAATCGGGAGGGGGAGATAGAAGAAGGGAGAGAGACCAATAGAGAACAGTACTGTAGTGGGGAGAGGGAAGAGATTTTCCTGGTTTAGTCTGCTTTTGTCTTCTCTAATACACATTGATGCTGTCCTTTATGACAGAAGAGTATTCTCTACTTATCCTTATCGTATTCTCTACTTATCCATTCATTCTAGTTTCATATGCTATCTTTGTGTGTTTGAGGAGTTCAATATGTGTTAGAGTGTGTGTTTTAGGAGTATTTTCACTTCAAAGTGGGGTCCACAGTGTACATGGCTTGTTGAGTGTGTGTCTGATTGGTGTGTGTATGAAGACTGAGGCAGCAAAGACACATTACTCATCTGCCTGCTGCAGATTCCTGAAAGAGTGAAACCCCACAGAATGAAACACTGGCTGGTCCAGTCAGCCAAATCAATAGTTCTGAATAGAGGGGAGAGAACCCCCCTCTCTAGTCCCATCAAACCCCTTACCTCCTCCCTCTTTCCCTCCCCTTCTCTCCCAACCTCAACCCCTTACAGAGCCCCACTGTTTCATACTGCAGAGAAGCTTGGCAATAGCAGTTGCCCTAGTGTACACCTCAGATAGCGAGAGAGGGAAAAGAGGGAGAGAAAAGACATAAGAAAAAGAGTTAAAGGGATAATTCATCACACCTTTTTCTTGTTCAAGAGATCAAGAAAGTCAAAACCTTTCAGCCTTTATCTGAACTGAAAGCCTGGTCTCAGACTAGACGGAACATAGTAAATGTAAATCCGGGACACTCAAATTAGGGAAAGAGAAAGGGGGATATCTAGTCAGTTGTACAACTGAATGCCTTCATCTGAAATGTGTCTTCCGCATTTCGTCTTCTCATCCACCCCGGCCAACCACCCTACTTTCGTTTTTTGTCCTAAATAACCATCTGTCTTACATAACCCTACAAAATGTAACATATCATACTATCCTCAGAGGCGGAATGACAGATTTTTACCTTGTCAGCTCGGGAATTCAAACCAGCATCCTTTCGGTTAAGTATGATAGATTACGTTTTGTAGAGTTACACAACACAGATGGTTACTTAACCTCTCTAGGCTAGGGGGCGGTATTTTCACATCCAGATGAAAAGCGTGCCCAAAGTAAACTGCCTGCTACTCAGGCCCAGAAGCCAGGATATGCATATTAGTAGTATATTTGGATAGAAAACATTCTGAAGTTTCTAAAACTGTTTGAATGATGTCTGTGAGTATAACAGAACTTATTTGGCAGGCGAAACCCTGAGGACAAACCATCCAGGATTTTTTTTGTTGAGGTCACTCTCTTTTCAATGGGGTTTCTATGGGGATCTAGATTTCTAAGGCACTTGCTTGCAGTTCCTATCGCTTCCACTGGATGTCAACAGTCTTTAGAAATTGGTTGATGTTTTTCCTTTGTGTAATGAAGAAGTAGGGCTGTTCAGAACAAGGCTTGAGTCTAGTGTACTGTTTGTTAGAGGCGCGTGAAAGCACGCTCCACTTTGTTTTTGTCCGGTATTGAACGCAGTTTATCCCGTCTTAAATTGTATCGATTATTTACGTTAAAAAATACCTAAAGTTACATTAGGAAAGTTGTTTGAAATGTTTGGACAAAGATTACAGGTAACAAATCAGATATTTTGTAGTCATGTTGCGCGAGTTGGAACCAGTGTTTTCCTGGATCAAACGCGCCAAAAACATTTTGGATATATAACGACGGAATTAATCGAACAAAAAGACCATTTGTGATGTTTATGGGACTTATTGGAGTGCCTACAGCAGAAGTTCATCAAAGGCATGAATTATATCGTTATTTCTGAATTTTGCGCCTGGCATGATGAAATATGATTGTCTGTGTTTGCTTGATGGGATACTGTCCTCAGATAATCGCATGGTTTGCTTTCGCCATAAAGCCTTTTTGAAATCTGACACCATAGCTGGATTAACAAGAAGTCAAGCTTTAATTTTACATATTGCATGTGTATTTTCAAGAATGTTAAATATTTACAATTCTGTAGTTTGAATTTGGCGCCCTGCACTTTCACTGGATGTTGGTCAGGTGGGACGGTAGCGCCCGGTCTAGCCTAGAGAGGTTTTAAGACAAAAAACTAAAGTAGGGTGGATGGGTAGGCATATAATGCGAACGTCTAGCAACCCAAATGTTATGAGTTCGAATTTCATCACAGACAAATTTAGTATTTTCAACTACTATATAGTTTTTAGCTACTTTGCAACTACTAAGCATGTTAGCTAAACCTTCCCCTAACCCTAACCTTAACCATTTTTGCTACAATTCTCCTAACCTTAACCCTTTAAACTAACGCCTAAACTCAACCCTAACCGATAACCCTAACCCCTTGCCTAGTTAACGTTAGCCAGCTAGATAACATTAGCCACCTAGCCACCTAGATACAATCCGTAACATACTGTATCGTACGTTTGGCAAATTTGTAACATATTGCAAGTTTTGTAAATTCATAACATATTGTAGGTTTTGCAAATTCGTAACATGTAATACGAATTGTAATTTGTAACATATCATATGTAATGGGTGATGGCCATCCACAAATTAATACTTTCCATACGAAGTGTAACATACTAAATTGAGTGTATCAAATTGCGTACCGAATAATACGAAATGCTCTGAGGTTGTTGGAGTCTACCTTGACCCGAAAAATAGTCATATAGCCATGGAGAGTCATAGAGAGAGTCCTATGAGTTCACTGCCTTTGATCCTGCAGTTAGGTAGTCTATGCCTGTTCAGACATCAACATTGGCCTTTCATCATTACATCGATGATGGTCTTCAAATACTCAGTGATTGCAGGAATACACCATGGTGAGTTTGATTTATCTGTCCTGTTGGTGTAGGAAGTGTCTGAGCGTTAACTCATTATCAAACCACACACGGTCTCTCTCCCTGCACCCCTACAGAGAAGCTATTCTGGGGCTGACTCTGGGCCAGAACACACATACACATGCAAAAACGTGCACACACACACACACACACACACACACACACACACACACACACACACAGAAACAGGCACAAAGAAACGCATGCACACAGACATGTACACACATTAGGGGTAAGTGTTTAAACAGTTGGGTTGGCTGAGAGAAGGGTGAGGGTTGGAGGAGGGGAGTTGGAGATACATTGGTTCCAAGCAAACACAATGGAGTGTAAGATTTTGCACACACACAACAACAACAAAAACACTCTTTAACCCACCATAATGGGGGACATTGTTGAGTAATCCCCACTTTCCTGATATGTGCAGAGATGTCCACGTTATTAGTGTGAAGAGTTTTACATTTATTTGAATAGTATTCCCATGGTGTTGTGGTTGAATTTCAAGGGACATATGGCTCTCTATGGCATTCTGTATTCATCAGTATAAAAGGACACTAGCGACAGACGATCACATTACATCAGGGATCATCAACTCGATTCAGCCACAGGCAGATATTTTCTTAAGCGGATGGTCGGGGGGCCGGAAGATAATTGCAAAAAATTTAAAACTGACCACAAGCCTCCCAAAGAGATATAATATTTGACTAAAACATAATACATAGTACATAACAAAAATATGAACACAACATGCAACAATTTAATTTATTTTACTGCGTTACAGTTCATATAAGGATATCGATCAATTTAAATAAATTAATTAGGCCCTAATCTATGGACTTCACATGACTGGGCAGGGGAGCAGCCATGGGTGGGACTGGGAGGGCATAGGCCCACCCACTGGGGAGCAAGGTCCAGCCAATCAGAATATTTTTTTCCCCACAAAAGGTCTTTATTACAGACAGAAATACTCCATAGTTTCATCAGCTGTCCGGGTGGCTGGTCTCAGATGATCCCACAAGTGAAGAAGCCGGATGTGGAGGTCCTGGGCTGGCGTGGTGACATGAAGGCTGCGGTTGTTTGGTTGGAAGTACTGTCAAATTCTCTAAAACAATGTTGGAGGTGGCTTATGGTAGAGAAATTAACATTCAATTCTCTGGCAACAGCTCTGGTGAACATTCCTGGAGCCAACATGCCAATTGCTGACTCCCTCAAAAGTTGAGACATCTGTGTCATTGTGTTGTGTGAAAAACTGCACATTTTTGAGTGACCTTCATTTCGGAGATCTTTTATTTTGACTTGTTGCGTTTATGTTTTTGTTCAGTGTATATGATCACATGCCTCTATTATGCATGGGAATACTTTGGAACAGAGTTCCAAAATTAAAATCAATTGGAGGTGATTTCCTGGTGTTTTTATAGTCCTTTATGTAAAAATTATTTTTTTAGCTCAGAAAACTTGAGACAAATAAAACCATTTGGCCCACGGGTCACCAGTTGGGGACCTCTACATTACATGAAAGAGTTTGACTAAGAGCTATACCTATAGAGGGCAGCAGAGTTCTTTAGAAAGTACATTCACCAAACAAACTCATTGTGGTGGTAAAGTGATGACCATCTCTCTCGCTCTCTTTCTCGCTCTCATTCTCTCTCGCCACTCCCTCCTCTCCCTTATCCCTCTCTCTCTGGCTATAAAGAATGTTCTACTCGTCAGGGACAGGCTAATTGATCCTGACATTTCCACAGCCTGATCATTGATAATTTCCTCCTGTCCTGAATATAAATGTGTGTAAATGTCTTTCTGAGTTTGCATGTGACTGAGTAGGAGTGTGGTGCATAGTGTGTGCCAGTGGAGGCTGCTGAGGGGAGAACAGCTCATAATAATGTCCGGAACGGAGCGAATGAAATAGCATCAAACAGTGTTTGATACCATTCCACCTATTCCGCTCAGAATTTAATTGAGAATGACACAAATTCCAATTCAACACTTGAATTTGAATTTAAGTAGTAAACAGGATACATAATTGCAATACAAATTTGAAAATTCAAACGCCTCTCCTGTTCTATATTAGGTGAAGCTTACACACATATAATGTACATCTCGTACATAAAACATCAAACACGTCGTTATATACTGGCTGGGATTAAAAAGAAAAATATAGGACAAAGTACACATCCAGACAAGAGAGACACCACAACACTACATAAAGAGAGACCTAACAACATAGCATGGCAGCAGCACATGTCAACACAGAATGGTAGCAACACCACATGACAACATGGTAGCAACACAACATGGCAGCAGCACAACATGGTAGCAGCACAAAAACATGGTACAAACATTCTTGGGCACAGACAACAGTACAAAGTCAAGAAGGTTGAAACAACAATACATCACAAGATGCAGCCACAACTGTCAGTAAGAGTGTCCATGATTGAGTCTTTGAATGAAGAGATGGAAATAAAACTGTCCAGTTTGAGTGTTTGTTGCAGCTCGTTCCAGTCGCTAGCTGCAGCGAACTGAAAAGAGGAGTGACCAGGGATGTGTGTGCTTTGGGGACCTTTAACAGAATGTGACGGTTGTTGTATGTGGAGGATCAGGGCTGCAGTAGGTAATACTTCATGATTATAGTGAGCCTTTTTTCATTATTTTCTTTTAAGACTTAAGACTTGTTTCAAACTGTTAACCTTTGAATTGTTTCTGTAACCACGCAAAATGAATGGGTCAAAAATAAATGTTCATCCTTAATATGTCGAATTTTGAAGATCTTGTTGTGATCTTGTTGCCGCTGGGAGCTGGGACTGAGTCAGTGCTTTGAGCTGGTTGTTTATACAATGTTGGATAGGCAGAGTAGCGTAAAATCAAGATTACAACTTCAGCACTGTGATTGGCATAAATGTAGTTGAGGACTGATGGGAGATGTGCTATAATAATCAAAGTAAAATCATTGGGTTATGAATTAGTAATGAAGATGTTTGAGAGTGTGTGTGTATGTGTGTGTGTGTGTGTGTAACTACCTGCTCCATTCTCAAATTGGGCCAGGGTGTCACCACAGTGTCTAATGCAGACTGGGTCCTGCCTCCAGCCATACATAATAGAACAGGACAGGTCAATAGAGTCTAGAGGTGGTGCTACAGTGTGTGTGTGTGTGTGTGTGTGTGTGTGTGTGTGTGTACTGGTAGTATATGGACTACTTTAACTGCTATAGTATGGACTACTTTACTCTCTTTGTAGCTGAAAGTGGTATGGACTACTTGGCCATTCAGATTCCTCGGCAACATTAGTCGCGTGATGATTGACTGAGAACGCCTGCTTCAATAAGACATCTATTCCCTCATACAGTAGGTGCAGGGACATCAAATATATATATTCACAACCACATGAAATTTGGCTGATCTCTGGGGGTACTGAAAAGAGGGCAATCTCAGCCACTCAGAATTACCTTTTATGTCATCCATTTTCCTAATTGCGATGGGACTTCAGTTTTGAAAGCATTGGCTTATACTGTATTTCATGAAAAGCATGAGCTGGTGCACACACAGAGACAATTATTTAGAGTACAGGTGCTGTCTAATGGCGAATAAACTGTAAGCTATGAAAATAAATAAATAGAGTCGCACACAGTGCATTCGGAAAGTATTCAGAACCCTTGACTTTTCCACAATTTGTTATGTTACAACCTTATTCTAAAAATGATTAGAAAAAATATAATACCACATAATGACAAAGCAAAAACACGTTTTTTATTTTATTTTAGCACATTTATTAAAAATAAAATACGGAAATATCAAAAAATCTCGATGTTACCTCCTCTCCTTAGTAGAGTAACATGCTGAATGCCTGTGTATTTAAGGAAGGAGATTTAAGAAAATATTTTATTTCACCTTTATTTAACCAGGAAGGCTAGTTGAGAACAAGTTCTCATTTACAACAGCAACCTGGCCAAGATAAAGCACAGCAGTTTGACACATACAACACAGAGTTACACATGGAATAAACAAACATACAGTCAATAATACAGCAGACAAAAGAAAAATCTATATACAGTGAGTGCAAATGAGGTAAGATAAGGGAGGTAAGGCAATAAATAGGCCATGGTGGTGAAGTAATTACAATATAGCAGTGAAATGAGATAAGGCAGGGCTTTACCTAGCAGAGACTTGTAGATGACCTGGAGCCAGTGGGTTTGACAACGAGTATGAAGTGAAGGCCAGCCAACGAGAGAGTACAGGTTGCAGTGGTGGGTAATATATGGGGCTTTGGTGACAAAACGGATGGCACTGTGATAAACTGCATCCAATTTGTTGAGTAGAGTGTTGGAGGCAGTTTTATAGATGACATCGCCTAAGTCGAGAATCAGTAGGATAGTCAGTTTTACGGGGGTATATTTGACAGCATGAGTGAAGGATGCTTTGTTGCGAAATAGGAAGCCGATTCCAGATTTCATTTTGGATTGGAGATGCTTAATGTGTGTCTGGAAGGAGAGTTTACAGTCTAGCCAGATACCTAGGTATTTGTAGTTGTCCACATATCTGAACCGTCCAGAGTAGTGATGCTGGATGGGCGGGCAGGTGCGGGCAGTGATCGGTTTCCGAGCGTGCACTTGGTTTTACTTGCATTTAAGAGCAGTTGGAGGCCACGGAAGGAGAGTTGTATGGCATTGAATCTTGTCTGGAGGTTAGTTAACACAGTGTCCAAGAAGGGCCAGAAGTAAACATAATGGTGCGGTCTGCCAAAAAAGTATTTAGTCAGCCACCAATTGTGAAAGTTCTCCCACTTAAAAAGATGAGAGACCTGTAATTTTCATCATAGGTACACTTCAACTATGACAGACAAAATGAGAAAAAAAATCCAGAAAATCACATTGTAGGATTTTTTATGAATTTATTTGCAAATTATGGTGGAAAATAAGTATTTGGTCACCTAAAAACAAGCAAGATTTCTGGCTCTCACAGACCTGTAACTTCTTCTTTAAGATGCTCCTCTGTCCTCCACTCGTTACCTGTATTAATGGCACCTGTTTGAACTTGTTATCAGTATAAAAGACACCTGTCCACAACCTCAAACAGTCACACTCCAAACTCCACGATGGCCAAGACCAAAGAGCTGTCAAAGGACACCAGAAACAAAATTGTAGACCTGCACCAGGCTGGGAAGACTGCATCTGCAATAGGTAAGCAGCTTGGTTTGAAGAAATCAACTGTGGGAGCAATTATTAGGAAATGGAAGACATACAAGACCACTGATAATCTCCCTTGATCTGGGGCTCCACGCGAGATCTCACCCCGTGGGGTCAAAATGATCACAAGAACAGTGAGCAAAAATCCCAGAACCACACGGGGGGACCTAGTGAATGACCTGCAGAGAGCTGGGAGTAAAGTAACAAAGCCTACCATCAGTAACACACTACGCCGCCAGGGACTCAAATCCTGCAGTGCCAGACATGTCCCCCTGCTTAAGCCAGTACATGTCCAGGCCCATCTGAAGTTTGCTAGAGAGCATTTGGATGATCCAGAAGAAGATTGGGAGAATGTCATATGGTCAGATGAAACCAAAATATAACTTTTTGGTAAAAACTCAACTTGTCGTGTTTGGAGGACAAATAATGCTGAGTTGCATAGCTATGTTGTTAGGTCTCTCTTTATGTAGTGTTGAGGTGTCTCTCTTGTCTGGATGTGTACTTTGTCCTATATTTTTCTTTTTAATCCCAGCCATACCTACTGTGAAGCATGGGGGTGGAAACATCATGCTTTGGGGCTGTTTTTCTGTAAAGGGACCAGGACGACTGATCCGTGTAAAGGAAAGAATAAATGGGGCCATGTATCGTGAGATTTTGAGTGAAAACCTCCTTCCTTCAGCAAGGGCATTGAAGATGAACTGTGGCTGGGACTTTCAGCATGACAATGATCCCAAACACACCTTAGGGCAATGAAGGAGTGGCTTTGTAAGAAGCATTTCAAGGTTCTGGAGTGGCCTAGCCAGTCTCCAGATCTCAACCCCATAGAAAATCTTTGGAGGGAGTTGAAAGTCCGTGTAACAACCCCAAGTCCAGCAACAACCCAAAAACATCAGTGCTCTAGAGGAGATCTGCATGGAGGAATGGGCCAAAATACCAGCATCAGTGTGTGAAGACCTTGTGAAGACTTACAGAAAATGTTTGCCAACAAAGGGTATATAAGAAAGTATTGAGATAAACTTTTGTTATTGACCAAATACTTATTTTCCACCATAATTTGCAAATATATTCATTAAAAACCCTACAATGTGATGTTCGGGAATTTTTTTTCTCATTTTGTCTGTCATAGTTGAAGTGTACCTATGATGAAAGTTACAGGCCTCTCATCTTTTTAAGTGGGAGAACTTGCATAATTGGTGGCTGACTAAATACATTTTTGCCCCACTGTATATCGAGAAGAGAGTCGGCCCGAGAATTGAACCCTGTGGCACCCCCATATAGACTGCAAGAGGTCCGGACAACAGGCCCGCCGATTTTGACACACTGAACTCTATCAGAGAAGTAGTTGGTGAACCAGGCGAGGCAATATTTTGAGAAACCAAAGCTGTTCAGTCTGCCAATAAGAATGTGGTGATTGACAGTGTCGAAAGCCTTAGCCAGGTCGATGATTATGGCTGCACAGTAATGTCTCTTATCGATGCGGTTATGATATCATTTAGGACCTTGAGCGTGGCTGAGGTGCACCCATGACCAGCTCGGAAACCAGATTGCATAGTGGATAAGGTACGATGGGATTTGAAATGGTCGGTAATCTGTTTGTTGACTTGGCTTTCGAAGACCTTAGAACGGCAGGGTAGGATAGATATAGGTCTGTAGGAATTTGGGTCTAGAGTGTCTCCCCCTTTGAAGAGGGCGATGACTGCAGCAGCTTTCCAATCTTTGGGAATCTCAGACGATACGAAAGAGAGGTTGAAAAGGCTAGTAATAGGGGTGGCAACAATTTCAGGAGATAATTAAAAAAAGAGAGAGTCCAGATTGTCTAGCCTGTCTGATTTGTAGGGGTCCAGATTTTTCAGCTCTTTCAGAACATCAGCTATCTGGATTTGGATAAAGGAGAAATGGGGAGGCTTGGGCGAGTTGCTGTGGGGAGTGCAGGGCTGTTGACCGGGGTGGGGGTAGCCAAGTGGAAAGCATGGCCAGCCGTAAAAAAATGCTTATTGAATTTCTTAATTATAGTGAATTTATCAGCGGTGACAGTGTTTCCTAGCCTCAGTGCAGTGGGCAGCTGGGAGGAGGTGCTCTTATTCTCCATGGACTTTACAGTGTCCCAGAACTTTTTAGAGTTTGTGTTACAGGAAGCTGCCTAACTGCCTGTGTATATTGGTTCCTGACTTCCCTGAAAAGTTGCATATCACGGGGGCTATTCGATGCTAATGCAGAATGCCACAGGATGTTTTTTGTGCTGGTCAACGGCAGTCAGGTCTGGAGAGAACCAAGGGCTATATCTGTTCCTGGTTCTACATTTTTTGAAAGGGGCATGCTTATTTAAGATGGTGAGGTAGGCACTTTTAAATAATGACCAGGCATCCTCTACTGACGGGATGAGGTCAATATCCTTCCAGCCTACTCGCTGAAGTGTTTTGGGGAGCGTTTGATATTGATGAGGGGTGATCGTTTGACCGCAGACCCGTTATGGATGCAGGCAATGAGGCAGTGATCACTGAGTTCTTGGTTGAAAACCGCTGAGGTGTATTTGGAGGGCAAGTTGGTTGGGGAATATCTATGGGGGTGCCCGTGTTTATGGATTTGGGTTTGTACGTTCATTGATAATTTGTGTGAGATTGAGGGCATCAAACTAAGATAATAGGATGGCTTAGGTCACCCAGTTTAGGTCACCTAGCAGCACTAGCTGAAGATAGATGGGGGGAAATCAGTTCACAAAAGGTTCCCAGGGCACAGCTGGGGGCAGAGGGTGGTTTTTAGCAAGTGGCAACGGTGAGAGACTTGTTTCTGGAAAGGTGGATTTCTAAAAGTAGATGCTCGAATTGCTTGGGTACAGACCTGGATAGTAAGACAAAACTCTGCAGGCTATCTCTGCAGTAGTTTGCAACACCGCCCCCTTTGGCAGTTATATCTTGTCGGAAAATGTTATAGCTAGGGATGGAAATGTCAGGATTTTTCGTGGTCTTCCTGAGCCAGGATTCAGACACGGCTAGGACATCCGGGTTGGCAGAGTGTGCTAGGGCAGTGAATAAAACAAACTTAGGAAGGAGGCTTCTAATGTTAACATGCATGAAACTAAGGCTTTTACGGTTACAGAAGTCAGCAAATGATAGCACCTGGGGAATGGGAGTGGAGCTAGGAACTGCAGGGCCTGGATTAACCTCCACATCACTACAGGAACAGAGGAGAAGTAGGATAAGGGTACGGCTAAAGGCTAAAATAACTGGTTGTCTAGTACATTCAGAACAGAGAGTAAAAGGAGCAGATTTCTGGGCATGGTAGAATAAATTCAAGGCATAATGTACTGACAAAGGTATTGTACGATATGGATACAGTGAGGGTAAACCTGTGCACAGAGTCACGATGAAAGACATATTGTCCCTAGAAATATCATTTAAACCAGGTGATGTCACCACATGTGTGGGAGGTGGAACTAAAGGGTTAAATAAGGCATATTGAGCAGGGCTAGAGGCGGGGCTAGCAAGCTAACAGAAGGGCCTTGGAGGGACGTCGTAATGGAAGAAAGAGCGTTGTGGCCCTCTCGTGCTATTACATTGGCAGATGGATCAGCAGGGCTCCGTGTGGTAAATCAGGCCAGTTGGCAGAAATGGTATAGTGGCCAAAGAATTTGTCCGGTGGGCCTCTTAAGCTAAAAGTCCGATGTGCTCTGGACAGCTAGCAGGCCGTGGCTAGCATGCTAGCTAATGGGATTTTAGGGGACGAAGCGACGGCGGAGCCAGTTGAGAAAAACCCCACCGGGTGAATCACGTCGGTGGTCCAGTCGTGATGAGTCGGGGGGGGGGGGGGTTCCAAGCCAGTTCGCAAAAAGGGGTATTGTAGCCCAAGTAGTGGCTGATGGACCTCTTTGGCTAGCCGGTAGATGGGCCTAGCTAGGCTAGCTCCAGGCTAATTGGTTATTGCTTCGGGACAGTGACGTTAGCCAGGAGTGGCCACTCGAGTAGCAGCTACTTAGCTGCGGTGATCCAGGTGAAGAAAATAAATAAGTTCAGAGCTCGCGGTAGGAATCCGGAGATATGGTGAAAAATAAGTCAGATTTGCTCTGGTTTGAGTAACGCTGTGCAGACTGGCGAGAGTTGGCTAGCTGACTACTAGCTTGTTAGCTGGCTAGCATCTGTTGGGGTTTTGCTTCAGGTGGCGGTTCAGACGACAGATCAGCAGGGCTCCATATGGTGGGTATAGTGGCCAAAGAATTTGTCCGATGGGCCTCTTCATCTAACAGTCCGATGTACTTTAGACAGCTAGTGGGCTGTGGCTAACTAGTAGCCAGTTAGCTGGTAGCCAGTTAGCTGGCTAGCTTTTGATGAGTTGATGAGTTCTTAAGTATAAAGATAGCAGATCAGTACCACATTGGGTGAGGCGGGTTGCAGGAGAGTATATTCAGTCTGTAGATAGAAAGTGATATTAAAATATTAAATATATAGACGAGAAAAAAACAAGGAAAAACAATGTTTACAAGTGACAGGACAAAAACACACGTCCGACTGCTACGCCATCTTGGGAAAGAAAAATAGGATGGTTTGCTTCAACAAAGTGAGCTGCTACTGGATAGTCAATGTTCTTACACCTGATTGAACTGCGGTGTTCAGTTATGTGTTGTTTTAATTGTCTTCTCGTTTGTCCTACTTTCCCACATGAACAGGTGATGAGGTAGATTACTCCCTTTGTGTTGCATGAGATAATACCGCTAACAGGGATTTTTCGACCTGTATGTGAGTGTCTGAAGAAGGATGTTTTTGTGGTGCTATTGCACTGTGCGCATGAGCCACATTTGTAGTTCCCATTTGGAATGGGTGTCAAGAGTGTCTGAGTGGGCTCAGGGTGCAGGTCAGATCTCGCTAAGCTATCTCCAATTCTGCGACCACACAAATCTGATTGCATAATATGCCAGTGCTTTTTCAGGATTTCTTTCATTTTCTCTGAACACTTGGTGTACTTAGTGCAAAATACTGTTGCGGTGTTTTCTTATTTGGTTAAGTTTTTAGCAATTCCTCTCTTGGTTTTTGAGATATTTTCATCCTTGCAGCATCAAGAGTTTTGTCCTTATAGCCTCTCATTCATGAATGTGTCTGTAATTTTCTTAGCATTGCTCTCAATATCTGACAGGTGGCCACAGATTTGTTTAACCCTGCATAACTGGCTGAATGATAAACCCTTCTTGAGGGGAATGTAATACATACTATCCGCACGTAGCAGGGTATTGAGGTCTTTAGGCTTTGTGTATAAGTCTGTGTGTAATACACCATTCTCTTTGATGACATAGTCCAGGTAGTGTATTTTTCTCTCATCAGTCTGCATGGTGAATTTGAATTGAGTTCCTGCTGACTTCCTTCCCAGAGCACAAAGACATACTGTATCTCCACTAGAGGTCGACCGATTATGATTTTTCAACACCAATACCGATTATTGGAGGACCAAAAAAAAGCTGATTAATCGGCCGATTTTTAAAAATGTATTTGTAATAATGACAATTACAACAATACTGAATGAACACTTATTTTAACTTAATATAATACATCAATAAAAATCCAGTTAGCCTCAAATAAATAATGAAACATGTTCAATTTGGTTTAAATAATGCATAAACAAAGTGTTGGAGAAGAAAGTAAAAGTGCAATATGTGCCATGTAAAAAAGCTAATGTTTAAGTTCCTTGCTCAGAACATGAGAAAATATGAAAGCTGGTGGTTCCTTTTAACATGAGACTTCAATATTACAATGTAAGAGGTTTTAGGTTGTAGTTATAGTATTTATAGGACTATTTCTCTCTATAACATGTGCATTTCATATACCTTTGACTATTGGGTGTTCTTATAGGCACTTTAGTATTGCCAGTGTAAGAGTATAGCTTCAATCAAATCAAATCAAATTTTATTTGTCACATACACATGGTTAGCAGATGTTAATGCGAGTGTAGCGAAATGCTTGTGCTTCTAGTTCCGACAATGCAGTAATAACCAACAAGTAATCTAACTAACAATACCAAAACTACTGTCTTATACACAGTGTAAGGGGATAAAGAATATGTACATAAGGATATATGAATGAGTGATGGTACAGAGCAGCATAGGCAGGATACAGTAGATGGTATCGAGTACAGTATATACATGAGGTGAGTATGTAAACAAAGTGGCATAGTTAAAGTGGCTAGTGATACATGTATTACATAAGGATGCAGTCGATGATATAGAGTACAGTATATACATATGCATATGAGATGAATAATGTAGGGTAAGTAACATTATATAAGGTAGCATTGTTTAAAGTGGCTAGTGATATATTTACATCATTTCCCATCAATTCCCATTATTAAAGTGGCTGGAGTTGAGTCAGTGTCAGGGTCAGTATGTTGGCAGCAGCCACTCAATGTTAGTGGTGGCTGTTTAACAGTCTGATGGCCTTGAGATAGAAGCTGTTTTTCAGTCTCTCGGCCCCAGCTTTGATGCACCTGTACTGACCTCGCCTTCTGGATGATAGCGGGGTGAACAGGCAGTGGCTCGGGTGGTTGATGTCCTTGATGATCTTTATGGCCTTCGTGTAACATCGGGTGGTGTAGGTGTCCTGGAGGGCAGGTAGTTTGCCCCTGGTGATGCGTTGTGCAGACCTCACTACCCTCTGGAGAGCCTTACGGTTGACGGCGGAGCAGTTGCCGTACCAGGCGGTGATACAGCCCGCCAGGATGCTCTCGATTGTGCATCTGTAGAAGTTTGTGAGTGCTTTTGGTGACAAACCAAATTTCTTCAGCCTCCTGAGGTTGAAGAGGCGCTGCTGCGCCTTCTTCACGATGCTGTCTGTGTGAGTGGACCCATTCAGTTTGTCTGTGATGTGTATGCCGAGGAACTTAAAACTTGCTACCGTCTCCACTACTGTTCCATCGATGTGGATAGGGGGGTGTTCCCTCTGCTGTTTCCTGAAGTCCACAATCATCTCCTTAGTTTTGTTGACGTTGAGTGTGAGGTTATTTTCCTGACACCACACTCCGAGGGCCCTCACCTCCTCCCTGTAGGCCGTCTCGTTGTTGTTGGTAATCAAGCCTACCACTGTTGTGTCGTCCGCAAACTTGATGATTGCGTTGGAGGCGTGCGTGGCCACGCAGTCGTGGGTGAACAGGGAGTACAGGAGAGGGCTCAGAACGCACCCTTGTGGGGCCCCAGTGTTGAGGATCAGCGGGGTGGAGATGTTGTTGCCTACCCTCACCACCTGGGGGCGGCCCGTCAGGAAGTCCAGTACCCAGTTGCACAGGGCGGGGTCGAGACCCAGGGTCTCGAGCTTGATGACGAGCTTGGAGGGTACTATGGTGTTAAATGCTGAGCTGTAGTCGATGAAGAGCATTCTCACATAGGTATTCCTCTTGTCCAGATGGGTTAGGGCAGTGTGCAGTGTGGTTGAGATTGCATCGTCTGTGGACCTATTTGGGCGGTAAGCAAATTGGAGTGGGTCTAGGGTGTCGGGTAGGGTGGAGGTGATATGGTCCTTGACTAGTCTCTCAAAGCACTTCATGATGACGGAAGTGAGTGCTACGGGGCGGTAGTCGTTTAGCTCAGTTACCTTAGCTTTCTTGGGAACAGGAACAATGGTGGCCTTCTTGAAGCATGTGGGAACAGCAGACTGGTATAGGGATTGATTGAATATGTCCGTAAACATACCGGCCAGCTGGTCTGCGCATGCTCTGAGGGCACGGCTGGGGATGCCGTCTGGGCCTGCAGCCTTGCGAGGGTTAACACGTTTAAATGTCTTACTCACCTCGGCTGCAGTGAAGGAGAGTCTGCATGTTTTCGTTGCAGGCCGTGTCAGTGGCACTGTATTGTCCTCAAAGCGGGCAAAAAAGTTATTTAGTCTGCCTTGTAGCAGGACATCCTGGTCCGTGACTGGGCTGGATTTCTTCTTGTAGTCTGTGATTGACTGTTGACTGTCAAAATTGTTATCTGACGCAATACGAAACATGTCCCAGTCCACGTGATGGAAGCAGTCTTGGAGTGTGGAGTCAGCTTTGTCGGACCAGCTTTGGACAGACCTCAGCGTGGGAGCCTCTTGTTTTAGTTTCTGTCTGTAGGCAGGGATCAACAAAATGGAGTCGTGGTCAGCTTTTCCGAAAGCTTTTCCGAAAGGAGGGCGGGGCAGGGAACCAGGAACATCGACAACAGCCACCCTCGAATCAGCGTTACCAATTGCTACACAAAAGCCGCAGCCCTTGAGGAGCAAGGGGAACAACTACTCCAAGTCTCAGAGCGATTGATGATTAAAACACTATTAGCGCGCACCCTGCTAACTAGCTAGCCATTTCACATTGGTTACTCCAGCCTAATCTCGGGAGTTGATAGGCTTGAAGTCATAAACAGTGCAATGCTTGAAGCACAGAAAAGACCTGCTGGCAAAATGCACAAAAGTGCTGTTTGAATGAAGGCTTACGAGCCTGCTGCTGCCTACCATCGCTCAGTCAGACTTTTCTATCCAATATCAAATCATAGACTTTAATTATAACATAAATTCACACAGAAATACGAGCCTTTGGTCATTAATATGGTCGAATTCGGAAACTATCATTTTGAAAACAAAACGTTTATTATTTCAGTGAAATACAGAACTGTTTGGTATTTTATCTAACGGGTGGCATCCATAAGACTAAATAATGCTGTTACATTGCACAACCTTCAATGGTATGTCATAATTACGTAAAATTCTGGCAAATTATTTAGCAATGAGCCAGGCTGCCCAAACTGTTGCATATACAGTGCCTTGCGAAAGTATTTGGCCCCCTTGAACTTTGCGACCTTTTGCCACATTTCAGGCTTCAAACATAAAGATATAAAACTGTATTTTTTTGTGAGGAATCAACAACAAGTGGGACACAATCATGAAGTGGAACGACATTTATTGGATATTTCAAACTTTTTTAACAAATCAAAAACTGAAAAATTGGGCGTGCAAAATTATTCAGCCCCCTTAAGTTAATACTTTGTAGCGCCACCTTTTGCTGCGATTACAGATGTAAGTCGCTTGGGTATGTCTCTATCAGTTTTGCACATCGAGAGACTGAAATTTTTTCCCATTCCTCCTTGCAAAACAGCTCGAGCTCAGTGAGGTTGGATGGAGAGCATTTTTGAACAGCAGTTTTCAGTTCTTTCCACAGATTCTCGATTGGATTCAGGTCTGGACTTTGACTTGGCCATTCTAACACCTGGATATGTTTATTTTTGAACCATTCCATTGTAGATTTTGCTTTATGTTTTGGATCATTGTCTTGTTGGAAGACAAATCTCCATCCCAGTCTCAGGTCTTTTGCAGACTCAGGTCTTTTGCAGTCTTTTTCAAAAGACTCTCAGGTCTTTTGCAGACATCAGGTTTTCTTCCAGAATGGTCCTGTATTTGGCTCCATCCATCTTCCCATCAATTTTAACCATCTTCCCTGTCCCTGCTGAAGAAAAGCAGGCCCAAACCATGATGCTGCCACCACCATGTTTGACAGTGGAGATGGTGTGTTCAGGGTGATGAGCTGTGTTGCTTTTACGCCAAATATAACGTTTTGCATTGTTGCCAAAAAGTTCAATTTTGGTTTCATCTGACCAGAGCACCTTCTTCCACATGTTTGGTGTGTCTCCCAGGTGGCTTGTGGCAAACTTTAAACTACACTTTTTATGGATATCTTTAAGAAATGGCTATCTTCTTGCCACTCTTCCATAAAGGCCAGATTTGTGCAATATACGACTGATTGTTGTCCTATGGACAGAGTGTCCCACCACAGCTGTAGATCTCTGCAGTTCATCCAGAGTGATCATGGGCCTCTTGGCTGCATCTCTGATCAGTCTTCTCCTTGTATGAGCTGAAAGTTTAGAGGGACGGCCAGGTCTTGGTAGATTTGCAGTGGTCTGATACTCCTTCCATTTCAATATTACCGCTTGCACAGTGCTCCTTGGGATGTTTAAAGCTTGGGAAATCTTTTTGTATCCAAATCCAGCTTTAAACTTCTTCACAACAGTATCTCGGACCTGCCTGGTGTGTTCCTTGTTCTTCATGATGCTCTCTGTGCTTTTAACGGACCTCTGAGACTATCACAGTGCAGGTGCATTTATACGGAGACTTGATTACACACAGGTGGATTGTATTTATCATCATTAGTCATTTAGGGCAACATTGGATCATTCAGAGATCCTCACTGAACTTCTGGAGAGAGTTTGCTGCACTGAAAGTAAAGGGGCTGAATAATTTTGCACGCCCAATTTTTCAGTTTTTGATTTGATAAAAAAGTTTGAAATATCCAATAAATGTCGTTCCACTTCATGATTGTGTCCCACTTGTTGTTGATTCTTCACAAAAAAATACAGTTTTATATCTTTATGTTTGAAGCCTGAAATGTGGCAAAAGGTCGCAAAGTTCAAGGGGGCCGAATACTTTCGCAAGGCACTGTACCCTGACTCTGCGTGCAATGAACGCAAGAGAAGTGACACAATTTCACTTGGTTAATATTGCCTGCTAACCTGGATTTCTTTTAGCTAAATATGCAGGTTTAAAAATATATACTTCTGTGTATTGATTTTAAGAAAGGCATTGGTGTTTATGGTTAGGTACAGTCGTGCAACGATTGTGTTTTTTTCGCAAATGCGCTTTTGTTAAATCATCCCCCTGCGTTGCATTGATTATATGCAACGCAGGACACACTAGATAAACTAGTAATATCATCAACCATGTGTAGTTAACTAGTGATTATGATTGATTGATTGTTTTTTATAAGATAAGATTAATGCTAGCTAGCAACTTACCTTGGCTTCTTACTGCATTCTCGTAACAGGCAGGCTCCCCTGTAACATCAGTTCTGTGGCACTCACAGACAATATCTTTGCAGTTTTGGAAACGTCAGAGTGTTTTCTTTCCAAAGCTGTCAATTATATGCATAGTCGAGCATCTTTTCGTGACAAAATATCTTGTTTAAAACGGGAATGTTTTTCATCCAAAAATGAAATAGCGCCCCCTAACACCAAGAGGTTAAGCTCTCCCTCCGCTCGGTGAAACATAAAATGCCAACCTCTTCATAGAAACAAGGTGGCCCTGTGACGATGACTCTGTTAACTAGAAACCTCAAGTAGAGAGGTTTTGTAACGTTTCATTAGCACAGCATGGAGGAGAATAATAAGGAGTTAATACAAATTATATCAATTGATATGTGAAATAAGGGTGAAATAAAATTTGTTATTTTGTCTCCCGTAGTAATTATTTCTCTCTGTAGCTAGGTTTCTATCAAATTGACTTGATAAAAGGCTGTGAGTGATGACGTAGTGTCCATAAAAATACCTTCTGCAGGTAAATTCCCATGTACCAAATAAATCATAGAAATTAAATGGGTTTCCATCATATTTTCCCAAAAAAATGGCGTTATCCTTTTTGGGATAGGGGGCAGCATTTTCACTTTTGGATGAATTGCATGCCTAGAGTGAACTGCCTCCTACTCTGTCTCAGATGCTAATATTTGCATATTATTAGTAGTATTGGATAGAAAACACTCTGAATTTCTAAAACTGTTTGAATGATGTCTGTGAGTATAACAGAACTCATATGGCAGGTGAAAACCTGAGAAAAATCCAACCAGGAAGTGGGACATCTGAGGTTTGTAGTTTTTCAAAGCTTGGCCTACCAAGTACACATTGAGATATGGATGAGGTTGCACTTCCTAGGGCTTCCACTAGATGTCAAGAGTCTTTAGAAACTGGTTTGAGGATTCTACTATATAGGAGGGGCTCTTGAGAGCTGTTTGAGTCAGTGGTCTGGCTGAGATCCTTGGTCTCATGACCAAGCGCGCTCCCGACAGAGTTACCTCTTGTTCCAGTGCTTTTTCTGAAGAGAAAGGAATTCTCAGGTTAGAAAGTTATTGATGTTTTATGTTAAAAACATCCTAACGATTGATTCCATACATCGTTTGACATGTTTCTAAAGGACTGTAATGGAACTTTACGAGTTTTTGTCTAAACTTCATGTTTGAAAATAAAGCATTTTGGAGAACATTTGTGTGTTTGTTGGTAAATCTTCATGTATTTTTAAGAAGTGTCACTACCGAACAGCTAATATTTCATGAAATATGTAAAGTATAGTTTTTGAATTCAAATATATATGTTTGCTAGGATGTACATTGCCGAATGAAAGCTAGCCAGCTATATGCTAACTATATGGATTCATTCAAGTAAGTCTATAAGTCAAAATTGTTTAAACCGAAACGGTCACAACCGAAACAATTGACACCATATAAATAGAAGGAAGTCTCATCTTTTGTATCTGTGCCATTATGGCATCTCCATTAGTTGCAATTGCCATGCTCTACCAACTGAGCTACAGAGGATCACCACCAACACCATAGTGCCCTCAAAGCTCATCACTAAACTAAGGACCCTGGGACTAAACACCCCCCTCTGCAACTGGATCCTGGACTTTATGACGGGGTCCCCCCAGGTGGTAAAAGTAGGTAACAACACATCCGCCATGCTGATCCTCAACATGGGGGGCCCTCAGGGTTGCAGGCTCAGTCCCCTCCTGTACTCCCTGTTCACTCATGACTGCAAGGCCAGGCATGACTCCAACACAATCATTAAGTTTGGAGATGACACAACAGTGCCTGATCACCGACAACGATGAGACAGGCTATAGGGACGAGGTCAGAGACCTGGCCGTGTGGTGCCAGGACAACAATCTCCCTCTCAACGTGATCAAGACAAAGGAGATGATTGTGGACTACAGGAAAAGGAGTACCGAGCACTCTCATCGACGGGGCTGTAGTGGAGCAGGTTGAGAGCTTCAAGTTCCTTGGTTCACATCACAAACAAACTAACATGGTCCATACACCCCAAGACAGTCGTGAAGAGGGCACACCAAAATGTATTCCCCCTCAGGAGACTGAAAATATTTGGAATGGGTCCTCAGATCCTCAAAAGGTTCAACAGTTGCACCATCGAGAGCATCTGGTTGCAAGGCAGGGTAGTGTGTATGGCCCAGGCAATCACTGGGGCCAAGCTTCCTGCCATCCAGGACCTCTATACCTGGCGGTGTCAGAGGAAGGACCTAAAAATTGTCAGCCACCCTAGTCATAGTCTGTTCTCTCTGCTACTGCACGGCAAGTGGTAATGGAGCGTCAAGTCTAGGTTCAAGGGGCTTCTAAACAGCTTCTACCCCCATCTAATCAAATGG
This sequence comes from Oncorhynchus mykiss, assembly GCF_057628025.1. Classification (NCBI taxonomy): domain Eukaryota; kingdom Metazoa; phylum Chordata; class Actinopteri; order Salmoniformes; family Salmonidae; genus Oncorhynchus; species Oncorhynchus mykiss. The sequence continues at coordinate 35,604,104 of NC_143025.1, forward strand.
CTACCAATATCACATTTCATGTAAGACCCAAATACAGACTGTGTTGAAGTAACAATGTTTATTACAGCAACAGGGGCAGGCAAACGGCAGGTCAAGGCAGGCAGGGGTCAGAAAACCAGAGGTGGGGTAACGGTACCGGACGGCAGGCAGGCTCATGGTCAGGGTAGGCAGAGGTCAAGTAATCCAGAGGTGGGGAAAAGGTACAGGTCGCAGGCAGGCTCAGTGGCAGGCAGAGTGGTCAGACAGGCTGGCTCAGAGTCAGGACAGGCAAGGGTCAAAACCAGGAGGGCAAAAAAAAGAGAGACTGGAAAAAGCAGGAGCTGAGACACAAAACGCTGGTTGACTTGACAAACAAGACAAACTTGCAACAGACAAACAGAGAACACATGTATAAGTACCCAGGAGATAATGGGGAAAATGGGCGACATCTGGAGGGGGTGGAGACAAGCACAAGGACTGGTGAAACAGATCAAGGCGTGACAACCTAGACTACTTGCATTGCCCCCCCCCCCTCCCCCCTCTTTTACGCCACTAACTGGTGCCCTCGCACATTGACTCTGTACCGGTACCCCCTGTATATATCCTCGCTATTGTTGTTTTACTGCTGCTCTTTGTTACTTTTATTTCTTCTTTTTTTGTGGTATTTTTCTTAAAACTGCGTTTTTGGGTAAAGGGTTTGTAAGTAAGAATTTCACCTGTTGTATTCGGCGCATGTGACAAAGTACATTTGATTTGATTTGATTTGATGTGGGTTGTGGACAAATGCACAATTCAGAAGTAAAGTGAAGAGTATTGCGATGCATAGCCAGCACGGGGCTCCAACCGTCCATGAGGCCAAACATTGAAGTCTATAATGTGCATCACTTTACTGTGCTGCACTGATATAACTGTGTTTCCCAACCCCAATTACCCATATAGAGAAGATTTAACCCTTGTGTTGTCTTTAGGGTCAAAAATGACCCGCCACTATGTTTAAGAGCAAAGAAAACCCCTTAAATGTTATTTTTTCAACTTGAAATTTGATGAGTTTTCCTAGAGTGACCCCAACATTAGAAAAAGTGAAACATCGCCTTTGTTCATATTTCCATGAAAGCTGTATACCACCAGAGTACAAAGATTGTCTTAGGGTCATTTTTTGTCCCACCATGTATTGAAATCATTACACACCACAAAAAACACAAAGACACACATAACAATGAGAAATGAAGACGATGTGTGCTACTGATTGAACTCAGACAAAACTAAAACTTTCTTGTGCATGTGCAGCATCTTTCCTCCATGACCCCAGACAGGTGACTCACGATCAGACAAAATAAACACAATTTCAGACAAAATAAACATTTATTGAAGCATTGTTTACTAATAGGGAATGCCTGTCAGAGGGTATAAAGGTGCTGCAGAAGAGTTCTCTTTGCTGAAGCCCTGAGTGCACGATTCGGTGTCCAACAGGTCGTAGATCTGATTTTTTCAGATGGCCAGGAGGAACAAGAGAACTATGATTTAGAAGAGGGAGAGAGGCCTTCTCTCCTCGCAAACAAGGGGGAGAGAGGCCTTCTCACCAGTGTTTGCCTTCACCTCCACTACCACTCTAGTTTCTTACCTTCCAAAGAGGAACAAGAATGTGGTCCTCCTGAGCACACTGCACAAAACGGCTGAGATCAGTGATCGGGAGGAAAGGAAGCCAGCCATCATCCTGGACTACAACCACAACAAAGGAGGCATAGACAACCTGGACAAGATGATTGGAACTTACAACTGCAGGCGGATGACAATATTATTTATTGATGTAGTTTATACACCTTGTGGGGGGGGGGGGGGGGGCAATGGTTAAAAAAATGGGAGAAGGCTTGTATTTTGTAGTTGAATTCCTCATTGTACAGTATATAAGTATACTGCCAAAAAATGTCAAGCTTGTTATTGTTTCCCTTCAATAAAATGCATTCAAAACTTCTTTCTACACATTTCTGCTACTTTCTTAGGCTATAGAAGTGCAATCTTGTATAAATTATGTTTACACCTATGCAATACCTTTAGCAATAGTAGTAATAATAATAAACCTCTACTTTAATAGAGAAAACAATTAAGAAAGGTGTGTTGTTATAAAAAATGAGTGGTGCCCACTGATTAAATGCAGTCTTTCTGCATTGTGAAGAGGGAAAACCCAGATATTCACAAAGTTTGTGATGAATGACAGGTTGTTTCTTCATGCAAAACAGATTTGGGGTTTTAAATGAAATTAAGCTGCTTTCTTTTGATTTATTTTCCCTTTTGTACTTTAACTATTTGCTCATCATTACAACACTGTATATAAACTAGAGGTCGACCGATTATGATTTTTCAACGCCGATACCGATACCGATTATTGGAGGACCATAAAAGCCATAAAAGATTAATCGGCCAATTTTATTTATTTATTTGTTTGTAATAATGACAATTACAACAATACTGAATTAACACTTATTTTCACTTAATATAATACATCAATAAAATAAATTTAGCCTCAAGTGAATAATGAAACATGTTCAATTTGGTTTAAATAATGCAAAAACAAAGTGTTGGAGAAGAAAGTAAAAGTGCAATATGTTCCATGTAAAATATGTGCCATGTAAGAAAGCTAACGTTTCAGTTCCTTACTCAGAACATGAGAACATATGAAAGCTGGTGGTTCCTTTTAACATGAGTCTTCAATATTCCCAGGTAAGACGTTTTAGGTTGTAGTTATTATAGGAATTATAGGACTATTTCCCTCTATACCATTAGAATTTCATTAACCTTTGACTATTGGATGTTCTTATAGGCACTAGTATTGCCAGTGTAACAGTATAGCTTCCGTCCCGCTCCTCGCTTCTTCCTTGGGCTCGAACCAAAAATCACAACGACAATTAACGCGCACTAACTAGCTAGCCATTTCACTTCGGTTACACGAGCCTCATCTCAGGAGTTGATAGGCTTGAAGTCATAAATAGCGCAATGCTTGAAGCACAACGAAGAGCTGCTGGCAAAACGCACGAAAGTGCTGTTCGAATGAATGTTTTACGCGCCTGCATCTGCCTACCACCGCTCAGTCAGATACTTGTACGCTTGTATGCTCAGTCAGATTATATGCAACGCAGGACACGCTAGATAATATCTAGTAATATCATCAACCATGTGTAGTTAACTAGTGATTATGATCGATTGTTTTTTATAAGATAAGTTTAATGCTAGCTGTTCTTAACTGACTTGCCTAGTTAAATAAAGATTAAATAAAGGTGTAAAAAAAAAAATACCGATTTCCGATTGTTATGAAAACTTGAAATCGGCCCTAATTAATCGGCCATTCCGATTAATCGGTCGACCTCTAATATAAACTAATGTTTTTATTATTTTGGAACTTTTGGGAGTGTAATGTTTACTGTTAATTTTTTTAATTGTTTATTTCACTTTTGTTCATTATCTATTTCACTTGCTTTGGCAATGTAAACATATGTTTCCCAGGCCAATAAAGCCCTTTGAATTGAATTGATAGAAGGAGGGGGGAAAGAAGAGAGAGGGGAAGAGAGAGGGGGAAGAGAGCGAGTGAGAGTGAGTGAGAGCGAGAGTGAGATGTCCATGGTGATCTAGCCAGTATAGTCTATGTTCAGACGTTGGTAGTCCAGTATTCATACACTGGGCTGTGAAGGTGAGCTGAATTCTGAAAGAATTTTAAGTTTTCATTTGAAATGGGTTAAAGGGTTAGACTGGAGGGGAAATAGAAAAATACATGTTTATTGATAACTCTGTGTCTCTCTGTGTGAGACAGTCATGACTGACTGTTATGTGAGGTTTGTAATGTTTTTTGTTGGTTTGTGTATATGTGCCTGTTAGTTTATTTAAGCATTTCCATTATAAATTACATATAACATGCTATCTCAGAAAAAGATAGGGAGATTGAGAGTGTAATGTAGAGAAAGGCATTGAGGAAGGGTGCGAGGGTAGAACTAAGAGTGATGAATAAAAATAGAAAGAGATAAATATAATGAGAGAGGAAAGAAAAGGGGAAAAGGAGGGTGAGAGTGATGGATAAAGAACAGAGAGAGAGAGAGAGACCTGACTGTTGTGTCCATTCAGTATTTTCACGTCCGGATGAAATGCATGCCCAAATTCAACTGCCTGCTACTCATCCCCAGAAGATAAGATGTGCATATTATTAGTATATGTGGATAGAAAACACTGAAGTTTCTAAAACGGTTTGAATCATGTCTGTGAGTATAACAGAACTTATGTAGCAGGCAAAACCCTGCTACATAAAGGGATGGGAGGTAAAGGGGATGGGAGGTAAAGCCCTCTACAACGTCCGCATTAAGGTGAGAAATTAAAGTGAAAAACATTAGGAACATAACAGGAGTGAATGTGCCATCAGTGGCAGGGGGTATGTGGGGTAGAGAGCATGGTGGGTTTTAGATGGAGGCAGCTCTACAAACTTTCAGTACCAAAGAGGTCGAGGGACCTCCAGTGGAGGGTTCTACATGGAGCCCTGGCCACTAATAGCTGGTTGGCACAGTTGACCCAGGAGTCGGACAGGGGTGTCCTTTCTGTGTCACGAGTGAAACTGTGCATCATGTGTTTTCTGTGTGTGCCAGGTTAATGCCATTAATGTCTCTTTTGGAATGTCTGTGTTAGAGGTTGGGGGTGGAGTTAACTGTCGGGATGTTTATAATGGTGTACTAGTATTCGAATAAGGAAAAGGCCAAATGTGTGTTGACTTTTCTGTTTGCTCAGGCAAAGTTGGCTATTTGGCTAACAAGGAGGAACAGGGTCAAAGGTGGGGGGGATAATAGACCCTTTACTATTTAAACAGTTCCCTGAATTTCCTCACAAATGAAAACAACATATTTCAAACACACATTCAGACAGATAGAGAGAGAGAGAGAGAGATCGAGAGAGAGCAGGAGTGAGAGAGAGACACACACCTCAGTGCAAGACAAAGTGTATGTGGGAGATAAACAGAACAATATCACTGCTGAGTTCCATCCATGAAAACATCAACAAAATAAACTGTCTAAAGTGGTCATTCGGTCCGATAACCTCTCTCTGTCCTTGAGCTAGCCCACACTATTCTCTCTCCTATCTCCAGACTGTGTGTGTGCATGTGTGGGTGTGTGTGTGTGTTTGTCAGAAGATGAGACTGTGGCGTGCGGCACATTATGGTGTGATGGCCATGCCCTTTGTTCCACCAGCTGTCACACACACACACACACACACACACACCTTTGAGTTCTCCCTCCACAAACGCTCCGTCCCGTCTCTAGCTGACAGAACAAAAACCCAGGATAGCCCTCGGAATTCTGCCCTTCACACTCCTCTGGTTTCCAACTGTCATTTGTTGGTGAACAAGCAATTTCCCAGAATTGATTTGAGAGAAAGGGCTCCGACTGGGAAAAGAGGAAAATCGATGGAGTCTATAGAACCTGCGGCAAGTACACAGGTAGGACACACCTCCCTACAACAAAAGGCCAAAACAGGAGCTACGTCCAAAATGGCACCTAATTCCCTAAGTGGTGCACTAATTTGGACCAGGTCAAAACAGGGAGAGATGCCTCTGAATGAGATGACTCTGAACATCCCACTTCAGTCTGCAGAATGTGACAACACAACACAGCCAACTGAGAGTAAGGACTCTATTCAATATGTATCGCTGACGCGTTACAGATTGTTCAATTGAAATATAAAGTACATTTTCCGATTGAGCAGACATATGCGGCATTTACCGTGAATGCATTCTCCACTATTGACTCCAGCCACTCAAGTCATAGACTGTTCTCTCCGCATGGCAAGTAGAACCGATGCCCCAAGTCTGGAACCAATAGGACCCTGAACAACTTCTGCCACTAAACAGAAAGACTGCTAAAATATGCTGAACAAAAATATAAACGCAACATGTAAAGTTTTGGTTCCATGTTTTATGAGCTGAAATAAAAAGACCCAGAAAAGTTCCATATGTACAAAAAAGCTTATTTCTCTCAAATTGTGTGCATATATTTGTTTGCATCCCTGTTAGTGAGCATTTCTAATTTTTTAAGACAATAGAGAATTTGGCAGTACGTCCAACCGGCCTCATAACCGCAGACCACTTGTAACCACGCCAGCCCAGGACCTCCACATCTGGCTTCTTCACCTGCAGGATCGTCTGAGACCAGCCACCCGGACAGCTGATGAAACTGAGGAGTATTTCTGTCTGTAATAAAGCCCTTTTGTGGGGAAAAACCCATTCTGATTGGCTGGGCCTGGCACCCCAGTGAGTGGGCCTGGCTCCCAAATAGGTGGGCCTATGTCCTCCCAGGCCCACCCATGGCTGCGCCCCTCCCCGGTCATGTGAAATCCATAGATTAGGGCCTTTTATCTATTTCAATTGACTGATTTCCTTTTATGAACTGTAACTCAATAAAATCGTTGAAAATGTCAAAGTTGCATTTATATTTTTGTTCAAAGTATAGTTACTCTGACAATCTCCGTGCTTCTACACCTGCATTGCTTGCTGTTTGGGGTTTTAGGCTGGGTTTCTGTACAGCACTTTGAGATATCAGCTGATGTACGAAGGGCTATATAAATAAATTTGATTTGATTTGATTTGAATCTGCACTGACCCCCTTTTCCAAGAACTCTTTTGACTCATCATATACGCTGCTACTGTTTATTATCTATCCTGTTGCCTAGTCGCTTTACCACCTACGTATATATACACATAAATGATCTACCTAAATTACCTTGTACCCCTGCATATCAACTCGGTACTGGTAACCTATATACACTTCTCAAAAAAATAAAGGGAACACTAAAATAACACATCCTAGATCTGAATGAATGAAATATTCTTATTAAATACTTTTTTCTTTACATAGTTGAATGTGCTGACAACAAAATCACACAAAAATTATGGAAATCAAATTTATCAACCCATGGACGTCTGGATTTGGAGACAACACTCAAAATTAAAGTGGAAAACCACACTACAGACTGATACAACTATGATGTAAAGTCCTTAAAACAAGTCAAAATGAGACTCAGTAGTGTGTGGCCTCCACGTGCCTGTATGACCTCCCTACAACGCCTGGGCATGCTCTTGATGAGGTGGCGGATGGTCTCCTGAGGGATCTCCTCCCAGACCTGGACTAAAGCATCCGCCAACTCCTGGACAGTCTATGGTGCAACGTGGCGTTGGTGGATGGAGTGAGACATGATGTCCCAGATGTGCTCAATTGGATTCAGGTCTGGGGAACGGGCGGGCCAGTCCATAGCATCAATGCCTTCCTCTTGCAGGAACTGCAACTGACACACTCCAGCCACATGAGGTCTAGCATTGTCTTGCATTAGGAGGAACCCAGGGCCAACCGCACCAGCATATGGTCTCACAAGGGGTCTGAGGATCTCATCTCGGTACCTAATGGCAGTCAGGCTACCTCTGGCGAGCACATGGAGGGCTGTGCGGCCCCCCCAAAGAAATGCCACCCCACACCATGACTGACCCACCGCCAAACCGGTCATGCTGGAGGATGTTGCAGGCAGCAGAATGTTCAACCCCCGCCTGTGGATGTCGGGCCCTCATACCACCCTCATGGAGTCTGTTTCAGACCATTTGAGCAGACACATGCACATTGTGGCCTGCTGGAGGTCATTTTGCAGGGCTCTGGCGGTGCTCCTCCTGCTCCTCCTTGCACAAAGGCGGAGGTAGCGGTCCTGCTGCTGGGTTGTTGCCCTCCTACGGCCTCCTCCACGTCTCCTGATGTACTGGCCTGTCTCCTGGTAGTGCCTCCATGCTCTGGACACTACGCTGACAGACACAGCAAACCTTCTTGCCACAGCTCGCATTGATGTGCCATCCTGGATGAGCTGCACTACCTGAGCCACTTGTGTGGGTTGTAGACTCCGTCTCATGCTACCACTAGAGTGAAAGCACCGCCAGCATTCAAAAGTGACCAAAACATCAGCCAGGAAGCATAGGAACTGAGAAGTGGTCTGTGGTTATCACCTGCAGAACCACTCCTTTATTGGGGGTGTCTTGCTAATTGCCTATAATTTCCACCTGTTGTCTATTCCATTTGCACAACAGCATGTGACATTTATTGTCAATCAGTGTTGCTTCCTAAGTGGACAGTTTGATTTCACAGAAGTGTGATTGACTTGGAGTTACATTGTGTTGTTTAAGTGTTCCCTTTATTTTTTGAGCAGTGTATATAAGTTATCGTTAGTATTGTGTATTTATTTGTTATGTTATACTATTTTTCTCTCTGCATTGTTGGGAAGCGCCCATAAGTAAGCATTTCACTTAGTCTACACCTCTTGTTTACGAAGCATGTGACAAATAACCTTTGATTAGATTTTACTCACCACTTCAAGAATGTACTTTAAAAAAATCAAGTCACACACACACACGATTCACCCTGAAGGCACTTCACACAGCCAGCCAGACACACGCATTATAGCAGCTCTCTGCAGACACCTATACAGTCCTACACACCATGAGACCACACACACTTTACATGAAGCATATCGTATTATTGCCTCTGCTTCAACAGGTTGGCTGGATCAGATCTTACTTGAAAATAATCAACGTTAGTCAGAGAATCGCATAGCCAGTATGTGATATCATCATGATCATATTAGTAATATAGGACATCTTTTAGAAGGCCCCACAAACCCATAATTAGACCTCTATTCATCTCATATTCATGCAGCTCCCAGCAATAAGTGGATAAAGACGGTCTATTTAGAGGTTAAAGTATTTAGTAATGACTGCTCTAATGAGTTGGTCTAATGGTGTATATCCTGCGAAGAGAAACTACTTCTCAAGGCTGTTTCTCTAATTTTCTCTGTGTTTTACAGAATTCTGAGAGTAATCTTTCTTCTTTTACTGATAAGGAAAATGTCGTGGCGGCGGCTCATTCTAAAATGTTTGTGCAACCATGAGTGAGAGGGTCATTCCAGTTGAACTAATTTATTGTTTTATGTTATTGTATATTACAGGTGATTGACCAGTGACGGTGTCTTGTGAAAGACTCGTGTATGGTCTTGTGTCAATTGAGAACGGTTGATAAAGTCTGTAGTTCCCAATTCTCTTCTCAGAGACTCCTAGCTGGTCCAGTAGTGATTGGGAAATTAAGCTTCCTGAAGCGTTGAAGCTTTCCAGCCAATTGTGTTGAAAATAGGTTAATTACTTGAGGCTTTGATCTATGCAGTGTACACTAGTGTCATCTGCTGGTCAAAATCATTTAGACCTGCCAAGTCATTATACTGTAGATGACACACACTCTGGAGCAGGTGCACCGCGAGGCATTTTTGTCTTCCACTGAAACCAATACCAAACCAATCAGGGGGTTGTTCGACGAAATGAAGCTTCGGACGTCGTTCATCACGTGACACTATATACTGTAGAAGCTTTTTTAATGGTCCTCTATAGAACCTTAGGAAATGGTTCTTTATAGCACTACACCACCGGTCAAAAGATTTAGAACAACTACTCATTGAAGGGTATTTCTTTATTTTTCTTTTTTTCTACATTGTAGAATAAAGGTGAAGTCATCAAAACTATGAAATAACACATATGGAATCATGTAGTAATCCAAAAAGGGTTAAACAAATCAAAATAAATTGTATATTTGAGATTCTTCAAATAGCCACCCTTTGCCTTGATGACAGATTTGCACACACTTGGCATTCTCTCAACCAGATTCATCTGGAATGCTTTTCCAACAGTCTTGAAGGAGTTCCCACATATGCTGAGCACTTGTCGGCTGCTTTTCCTTCACTCTGTGGTCCAACTCATCCCAAACCATCTCAATTTGGTTGAGATTGGGGGATTGTGGAGGCCAGGTCATCTGATGCAGCACTCCATCACTCTCCTTCTTGGTCAAATAACCCTTACACAGCCTGGAGGTGTGTTGGGTCATTGTCCTATTGAAAAACAAATGATAGTCCCATTAAGCCCAAACCAGATGGGATGGTGTATAGCTGCAGAATGCTGTGGTAGCCATGCTGTTTAAGTGTGCCTTGAATTCTAAATAAATCACAGACAGTGTTACCAGCAAAGCACCACAACACCTCCTCCTCTAATGTCCATTGCTATTTTTTCTTGGCCCAAGCAAGTCTCTTCTTCTTGTTGGTGTGCTTTAGTAGTGGTTTCTTTACAGAAATTCGATCATGAAGGCCTGATTCACACAGTATCTTCTGAACAGTTGATGCTGAGATGTGTCTGTTACTTGAACTCTGTGAAGCATTTATTTGGGCTGCAATGTCTAAGGCTGGTAACTCTAATGAACTTATCTTCTGCAGCAGAGGTAACTCTGGATCTTCCATTCCTGTGGCAGTCCTCATGAAAGCTAGTTTCATCATGTCACTTCATGGTTTTGTGACTGCACTTAAAGAAACTTTCAAACTTCTTGAAATGATCCATATTGACTGACCTTCATGTCCTAAAGCAATGATGGACTGCCATTTCTCTTTGCTTATTTGAGCTGTTCTTGCCATAATATGGACTTGGTCTTTTACCAAATAGTGCTATCTTCTGTATACCAACTGATTGGCTCAAATGCATTAAAAAGGAAAAACATTCCACAAATGAAGAAGGCACACCTGTTAATTCAAATGCATTCCAGGTGACTACCTCATGAAGCTGGTTGAGAGAATGCCAAGAGTGTGCAAATCTGTCATCAAGGCAAAGGGTGGCTATTTGAAGAATCTCAAATATAAACCATATTTTGATTTGTTTAAAACTTTTTGGGTTACTACATGATTCCATGTGTTATTTCATAGTTTTGATGTCTTCACTATTATTCTACAATGTAGAAAATAGAAGAAAAAAATAGAAAAAATAGATGTTCTAAAACCTTTGACTGATAGTATATACTGGTTCCATTTAGTTCCTTATGGGCATGGTTATTTATAGAACCTTCAAAATATGGTTCCGCTATGGCTACAAGCCAAAATACCCTTATTTGGCACTAAATAGAACCGTTTGTTTTTAGAGCGCAAGATATGGTCACTATGCCAGCGTTCTCCCCAAATAAGAGGGGCGCTGTGCTACCTTGTCAGCTTGGCTGAGCCACTATGTAAAGATTTCAGAGCAAAGTAAACTGATATTTAATAATAGAGTAACTATCTCTGACCGCCATTGACATTGTTGTGAATGGCGAAAAAAGTCTGTTCATAAATTCAGAGCGTTGTCATGTTCCTCAATTATTTCAGTGCATTTCAGCAGTAGGCTAGCTCAACACAGAACGTGTTCAGGGCGCACATAGCCTACCCCCAGTATCACAGGAGGTTGCTGGGGGGAGGACGGCTCATAATAATGGCTGGAACAGAGTGAATGGAATGGAATCGAACACATGGAAACCATGTGTTGGATGTATTTGATTCCGTTCCAATTATTCCACTCTTGCCATTATTACAAGCCCCGTCCTCTCCAATTAAGGTGCCAACACGTCCTCTGGAGAGTATAGCGTTGTCGAATCATACCAACTTTGTAACGGCAGTCAAACAAAAGTGAAAAGTCCAAAGTTGCTAAGCTTGCTAAATAACCTCCTGACAGAATAGCTTCTATATTTTGCAAAATCGAGTTGATGATTACACAGACAGCTCATGAATAACGGGGAGATGAAGAGTGGAAATAGTTTAAATATATCAAGGTATGCTTATTGTAATGGGGACCAACTCGGTTTGTTGATCACACATTCTCTACCGAAACGCTCATGTGAATGCCAAGGTAACCTGTCTAAATATTATTGCCCAGTAGCACTAACATCTGTAGCCATGAAATGCTTTGAAAGCCTGGTCATGGTGTGTCACATCAACAGCATCATCCCAGACATCCTGGACCCACTCCAATTTGCATAGCGCCCCAACAGATCCACAGATGATGCAATCTCTATTGCACTCCACACTGCCCTTTCCCACTTGGACAAAAGGAACACCTACATGAGAATGTTGTTCATTGACTACAGCTCAACATTCAACACCAAAGTGCCCTCCAAGCCAAACACTAAGCTGGGAATGAACACCTCCCTCTACAACTGGACCCTGGACTTCCTGGCGGGACGTTGGTGAGGGTAGGCAACAACATATTTGCCACACTGACCCTCAACACGAGTGCCCCTCAGGGGTGTCTGCTTAGTCTCCTCCTGTAATCCCTGTTCACCCACGACTGCGTGACTGCGCACTACTCCAACACCATCATTAAGTTTGCTGATGACACGATGGTGGTAGGCCTGATCACAGACGACGTAGAGACAGCCTATAGTGAGGAGGTCAGAGACCTGGCAGGCAGTGTGGTGCTAATACAACAACCTGTCCCTCAATGGCAGCAGGTAGCCTAGTGGTTAGAGTGTTGGGCCAGTAACCATAAGGTTACTAGATTGAATCCCAGAGCTGACAATGTAAAATTATTTTGTTCTGCCCCTGAACAAGGCAGTTAACCCACTGTTCCTAGGCCATCATTGTAAATAAGAATTTGATCTTAAATTACTTGCCAAGTAAGAAAAAAAATGTAAAAAGTCATCAGCAAGACAAAGAAGCTGATTGTGGACTACAGGAAACAGAGGGCCGAGCGCACCCCCATTCACATCGACTGGGACTGTAATGGAGTGGGTCGAGAACTTCAGGTTTCTCAGTGTCCACATCACTAAGGCTCTATCATGGTCCAAACACACATACACAGTTGTGAAGAGGGCACGACAAGGCCTCTTCCCCCTCAGGAGGCTGAAAATATTTGGCACGGGCCCTCAGATCCTCAAAAAGTTGTTCTACAGCTGCACCATTGAGAGCATCTTGACTGGCTGCACCACCTCTTGCCATGGCAATTGCTTGGCATTCTACCGATAGGCGATTACAGAGGCTACTGGGTACGGGCCAGTACACCACCCGGGCCGAGCTTCCGGCCAACCAGGACCACTATACCAGGCAGTGTCAGAGAAAGGCCCCATAAATTGTCAAAAGACTCCAGCCACCCAAGTCAGACTGTTTGAGTTTATTTTTATATTTACAGGGATAGTGCATATTAATCATCATTTCAGTGCAAGTGCCAGTTTTTGTCAGCAGGCTCATTTTCAACCGCAGTCCCTGGGCAGGTTATTAAAAACAATGACAATAACAATATTGACAATCAATGAGCAAAGAGCACATGCAGAGCAACATAGGACAAGCAACAAGTAGCATGCAGACAGAGAAATAGCACAACAAGCAACAAAACAAAACACATAAAAGCAACAAAGTCTTCCAACACCTCACAAGCTACAGACATGGAAAGGAGCAATACACATTTAGGGGAGTATTTTCACATGTCTGATTGGCCTTTAGCTATGTCTTCATGTTTTTGTGAAGGAGTGATAGGTGGTGCAGTTGTGTGTCTAATGGCAGTGTGTTCCAGACATGGGAAGCTCTGGCAGAGAAAGGAGATTGACTAAAGGTGCTTTTTCTTAAGGGAACTTTACAGTCACCTCTCATGGCAGACCTTATGTATCTGCTGCCATGGGTTTGGGTTTTCTGTTTAACAAAAGTACTGAGTGGAGGAGGAGCCAGGCCATTTAGGATCTTGACTACATTGCAGAAGATTTTTTCCAATTCAGGAGTTCATGCTGTCTGAGGATGTAATAGTCATGACAGCTATTGTGCTTTCTATCAAGCACTGAGAGTCTGTTTGCAGACAGACTGAATGGGTTTTAATGTTGTACGCCAAGCTTGGGCCCAACTAGTAAATCAATATGTTAAGTGGGGGAGTATCATATATTTGAAGTACAGTTTTGCTACCTCTGTAGTGAAAATGAATCAGAAATTAGCTAGGTCGAGTTTGGTTGATTTCATCTATCTCAATGCATCAGGGGAAAAGTTGAGTTTGGACAGTTTTGTGATGAGAAAGTCATGGTTAACAGTATCAAAAGCTTTCATTGGGTCTAGAAATACAGCCCCAACAATGCCCCCTTTGTCCATTTACCAGAAGATAGCAGTTGGCTGTTTATGTGGAGTGTTTTGCTCTGAAGCCAAACTGAATGGAGTGTAATGTGAAGGGGCTGTTGTTGAGGTGGGCAATCAGTTGCTTTGCTGCACACTTTTCAGCAACCTTTGACACCACAGGTAGTGGTCTGTAGTACTAATGGGCCTGTAGTGACTCACGTCAGCAGGGTCACGACTTCCACACCCTTGGAAACACCACCTGACTAATATGTCTGTTGGTGAACACATCTTTTGCTTTATAGTTCTTTAGTGAGCTAATCACCTTGTTCACCTCTCACTCAGAAACCTCCCTTATGATGATGAAGACACGTTGAGTGTTATTCACTAGCGCTGAGCCCAAGAAACCAATGGAGGGGTTCTGTGTCAGTGCCTTGACAGAGTCAACAAAGTAGGAATTGAAGGCTGTTGCTATTTCGACTGCATCCTGTGTTAGACTGTCATTCACTTTGATTTCTAGTCTTTTTGCAGTGTTACTATGGTCTCTCCCAGATCAATTTAGAATTTCCCTTTGCTTCACCAATTATGTTAATAAAAAAAGTTTGCCTTGGCCTGTCTGGTTTCTTTCATCACCTTTTTTCTCAACATGGTAAACTTACATCTGTCATGCTCTAATTTGGACTTTAAGGCTGTTTTTAGAGCATGATCTTGTTATTTCATCAGTTTCCAGAGTTCTCCATTTAGCCAAGGAAGAGTGCTCTTTTGGCCAGGTTTGGATTTGATTTTCTTAAGGAAACCATTTACTGTAGTCTGGATTGTGGATAGAAAAACCTGACTATCAGCTTCCACATCTGTGTAGGACAAGAGATCATTCCAGTTAATTCCCTTAATTGTGTTTTCAAAATAATTGTATTATCTCTTAGGTATTCTGAGCTGATCAGGCTTTCTAACAGTAGAGAGGTTAAACCTGTTCTTGGAAAGCCTTTTGTCTATAAGTGTCAGATTTTGATCAGACAGCCCAGTAACCATATTGAATGATTTAGTCACTCTCTCTGGTTTATTACTGAACAACAGATCAGTTTGTGTTTTAGAACAACAAGTCACCCAAGTTGGCCCTTTAACTAGCTGTGTAAGGTCAAAGGTGTTAAGTGATCCGTTTGAGTGGTTTCCTATAAGACTTGTCTTCATAATTAATGTTGTTAATGTTGTCATAATCAATGTTAATTAAGTATCCCATTAAGATGACCTCTTTCCCAAAATCACATTCCCTAAACATGTTATTAAACTGATAACAAAACACAATTTTGGTGGAAGGTGGTATACACATCCCAATAAGGGTAAAATACATTTAGGGAGAGACTGTATTGGCCTAAATATAACATTCTAGTTCATTATCACATGACCACTCAATTTGTTTACATCGGCTATGTCCTGTAATGTAAATCATCAGACCCCCTCCTCTTCCCTCAATTCTGTCTCTCCTGAAAACATTGTTGCCAGGTACATTTTATTATTATTATATATATTTTTCAATCAAAGCAGCAGATGGATAGTTTTTATGGAGCCGTGTCTCTGAGAGGCAGAGGAAGTCAAGAGAGTCTGTGAGAAAATGTTGAATTGGATCACTTTTTGGAATGACACTGAAAATGTTCAAGTGCCCCCTAGTAGTCCCTTTGGCTTAGCTCGCGGGTCCCAGATGACTCAAGAGTGATTGACACATTCAAAAAAGTTGTATTATATGTGTTTTCTGATGGCTGGGTTTAGATAATTTTGTTTCAATTTGATTAGGGGCAGTTCGGTAGTGCAATTAACTATCCCTTCCGCTCACACTGGATGCGGGGAACTAATTGAAACAGCTTGCGTGCCAGAAGCAGAGTCGCGGATCGCCTATAGAGACTTGGATATGTTTGGAGAGTCAAATTTAATCTTAGAGCCATGTGACTCGAGAGAAATCATGGGACCATAGCACTCACCTACTTCCGCGGCGGTGATGATTAGAGGATGAGGCCATCCACTGCTTTCCAATCTGGTGAGTATCACTGGCTCGGTGATGTTAGGCCCAGGGTTGAGTTGCACATCCCCGGAGAGCGGCAGGGTAGTGAACATGTAATTTAGCAGTTTCTGACAGATTTTGAACTTGCTAGTTCCTTCCAAGCGATCCATTCGAATAGAGAGCAAGGTAGACTTGGCTGTTATTCAGAACATTATGGTATGCTGTGTACTGTCCTCTCCCGTGGAAAGGTGAACCAATGTGTTTGTCTGGGGTGTTGGCATTACCCGACAGTAGATTGATTGTGTCATCCCAGCAAGGACACACTGAGATGAGCGGTAGCGCAGCTACAAAACTGACAATCGTGGCAATGTACTGTAGATAAGGGGTCGGCGTACACCTGATGTTTTAGATAAAATAACAGCATCTGGAGGAGAAGCCACACCACCCTCTCTTCCGTCTGCCATTGATCTGTTCTATGTGCACAATTTCTTTGCTTCCTGTTCCCAAGATCCTCTCTCTCTCTCTGCTACCGCACAGCAAGCGGTTCCAAAGCAGCAAGACCCTGAACAGCTTCTACCCCCAAACCATAAGACTGCTATGTAGTTTGTTAAATAGTTAACCAAATAGCTGCCCAGACTAATTGCATTGACCATTTTTGCCAGTGTTGTGTGAGACCGATTTAAGACCAAGACCAGAGCAAATCGAGTCTAAGTCAAGACCAAGACTGGAGGGGGGGAGAAACTGAGTCAAGACCGAGACCAGGAGGGGGACAAGGGGTCTGAGTCAAGACCAAGACTGGAGGGGAGGAGAAACTGAGTCCAGAAAAATGTGAGTCCAATTCAAGAGCATGATTTGACAAAATTACAATAATGACTTCAAAATGTCCAGTATTTCTGTATTCATATTTCAGAACATATGGATTCTTTAGACATTCAGAATAGTGAGAAAAAAATGCATGCTGAGGGAAAATTATCAAATTATCACTAACCCAAATCCAGTGGGAAATAATGGGCCTTCTACGCCTTCAGAGAAGGGCTAAGGAGTTATGCAATAATAATAATCATCATTTTTATCATTATTTTCAATGATGATCTGATTTTATCTCTTCAGTTTGATGGAAAGGAAAAGACTAACACTGAAGAGAAAAAAAGATTAAATCACGATCTCTCTTTGCTGGTGTATGTAGAGATACATCTAGCTAGCTATGTCAGCCATTGTCTAGTCCATCAGGAGTTTATAAAGGCATTGTACTGAATAAGGGTAACATTTTGGAGCGACAATGGAATCAACCAATCACATTTTGACTTAGTGGGTGGGACTGTTTTTACAAAAACCTATGGAAACTTCTGCCTGCTTGAAGGCCGACAGGTCTTCAAGCGAGCAGTAGTTTTCTCACGGTCTAGCTAGCTATCTTTTGTTGTCGGCTATTTTGTCAGCTGCTGCAGCAGGTGTTATCAAAGAGGATGTTGTTGCTAATTTGTTTGCTTCTCCCTTTTCAAGAATAACTTTAAACAAGAAGTTCATTTTGGTGAGTAGAACTGTGAGCGCTTGCTGTTGTTAGCCATCTCTTTGAAAATAACTTATGAGTGTGAAATGTTGCATTTAAAGTGGAACTGACAGCCTTTTAACAACAATAAATATTGTTAAAATCTGTTCATATACACCCCCAGGAAGAATATGACACTTAAAAAAAAAAATCAGACAAGCGACTACTTAGATATGGTCATTTTCACGTTTTCATAAAATCTTAGAATGTTTGGGATTTATGCATACTCAGGCATTTGTGAAAATTCTATATCAATATAGAGTAGCGTAGCGGCCGTGTGTTTGGACAACTAATAGACACTGCAGTAAATAAAACCGAATAAAAACATCCTGTCTTGTCCAGGACCAGAGTCTCCACAGACCAGTGAGCTACAGTGTAGCCAATCAGAGATACAGTAGGCCTTTATACAAACAAGCCATTTGCCACACGGGCCTGCCATCATTCACTTTGAACTGGACGGTTTGTTTTCAGGCAGTTGCAACAACTCGACTTCATATCATTAGAAGGCATTTGTCAAAAGACACAAAATACACCTGAATGGATTTCTGCAAATATGTAAACACCACGGTAAAAACCATGAAAAGGTAGAATGTCTCATGCTTAATTTTGCACATCAATAACAACAAGATCAACAACTAATGCTAGCCAGAGCAGGATGAGCTAAAATCTAACGAAGGAACATTAGATAAACCCTCTCAAACTTTTTCAGCTAGTTGGCTGTCAAAATTGCACTGATAAACAAATCGGGAATTGTAGCCTCCTCGTCAGTGGCGATTTTAGCATGTAAATCTTGGTGGGGCAAACTCCCCCCAAAATGTTTGATCCATGCCAGCAAAGCCACAACACAACACTAAACAATACATTAATTGCACCATAATGGTGACAAACGGTGCCCACAAACTGTTAGGGCCTACATAAAGCTATCACAACATGTCGTGGAAATTTCCTCTATTTACCAAATCATGAGAGCAAACCACACACAAGTCAGAGTTAGAGCTCTATCACAACCCTGTGACTCTCAGATCAATTCAGTGTCTATCAATGAATTATCTGAGAGTCCCTTACACATTGCAACTGAGATCCTTTAATAGCAAAAGACACACATAGCCAGACAGCATAGGCATAATTTATCGTTCAGCTTTGTCTCCTAAACTATGCTCTCTTCTCAAACTCAGAACCATAAACAAATCCTCCATATCAACAGCCATATATCAAATCCATCCTATCTTGACAAGATCACAGAGACACACTGACTGGCACACAGACATTGTGGAGCCAAGAGATACACGCTTGACCTCTCCCCTCTCTCCGGCCCAAGCAACTTAGTCTTGACATAGAACAGATACTGCAACCCCGCCACAGTATTATACAAAAATAACATTCTGATGAGAAGTAACTTACAAACATATGATGAATATAAAACATCTTACCTATGTTACCAACTAACTCTGATTATTCCCCAAACAGCTTTCTGAGCTTTCTTTTTACCAGCAGGGAGTGAATCCTTCCCACTGCTACACCTGGCTATCAGCGGAGCCTTGTCTGGCAGTGTCCATTCAGCCTCATTTCCTGCCTTTAAAAATACAAGGCTGACTTGCTTAAACACATGTGGTTTCTACTGACAATTGAGGTGTACAAACTATGGCATAAGGAGATGACGAGCAGATAAGAGGCAATCTGTAATTTCAATTAAGACATTAATGAGCGAGCTAGGATGGACATAGTCAATATAACTGTTCAGCACTTTTGATATGTACAGCGACAGAATTCAGAACATGGGCCGTTCTTACAGTATTCTCCCTGGACACTAAGTCAGAACCATAGGATAAATAAAGGGGGCATATAGGCAGACAATGAAAGCTCTTACAATATTTGATGATTACATTTCTCTAAAACAGGCTATTGCTGTTATGCACGTGAGTGAGGACCCAAAAGCGGTTTAACAAAAACAGAGTCCTTTAATGTCAAAACACAGGTAAGACATAGATCCTCTTCAAATGTATATGATGGCAAAATAAACAACCCGCAGAGAGGGCGACAAATGAAACATAAAGTCCTTCTGAATAACACAGAAGAGTTCCCCTTCTAGCAGCAGAGGAGAATAGCTGGGTTGTAGAGGACAGTGGTACCTGATCACACGTAGCCTCAGATGAACAGGCAGATTCCGACAGGACAGGACAAGGTTGAAGCAAACGAGACGATAGTTTGGTTCTGGCATGAGAAACTCAAACAAGAATCTGACAAAGACAGAAGCAGGAACAGAGAGAGAAATAGAGACCTAATCAGAGGGAAAAAAGGGAACAGGTGGGAAAAGGGTGAACGAGGTAGTTAGAGAAGATGAGGAACAGCTGGGGGAAGGAGGGGAAGAGAAGGTAACCTAATACGACCAGCAGAGGGAGACGGAGTGAAGAGAAAGAACAGGAACAAGACATAATATGACAATACATGACAATTGCTACATGTGCACCACCAAGTCAGAACAGTAGGTTGAGGGGGGAAAAGAGCCAAATTATTAGGGTGAGGCACATGGGCTACTAACAGCTTACTACACAACATACACTTAGTAATACTTTCTTAGGTACAGTATACACGTCTTCCTGGCATATTACATAATGTATGCAGGAGCATACAATACATTTTTGGACTCACCTTGTTGTGCTGTGCTCACTTGAACAGGAAGGGGGTGCTTCGTGAGGCAAACTTTGTCATCAAAGTCTGGCATTCTCTGGATTTATGGTAATTTCAAGACAACTGGGAACTCTGAAAAAAACAAGGTCGAATCATGACGTCAGTGACCTTCAGTTCGGAGCTGTAGAAAGAGGCCCGAGTTCCCGACTTGCAATTCCGAGTTGGATGAGCGTTTTAAAATAAAAAAAATTCATAGTTCCCAGCTGTCTTGAACTTACTGAAGTCAGATTTCCAGAGTTTCCAGTTGTTTTGAGCACGGCAGAAGTCATGCTGGAAGTCAATTGTTGAATGTTTATCCTTTTAAGGTTGGAAAATATACCCTTAAACCCATACTTGGATCACACACCCACTCCACTGAATAGCAGACTAGTGATTGCTTTGCAATGCTTGCAGTTAGGCACTGACTTCTAATGCACCCAAGGCACTTCAATATTTTAGCTCTTCCCATAGATTTTGCTGTGAGCTTAAAAGCTTAAAGCATAAATCTTCAACAATGGCCATGCTGCCAATCCAGCATGACTTCTGCCCCATTCGGAATTGGGAAATCTCAGACTTCAGTGAGTAGTGTCCCCATGAGTGACAGAACACTGAGCCAATCATGGAGAAACTAGAGAACATTACCAACCCCTATTTTCCTGCTGGCTGCCCCATCACCACAGAATGCACTGAGCTAGGCTGAATCACCTGCATTTTGGATCTGTCTTGCATACAAACGTTGTCTCTTTTTTGCTTTCTTGAGCATCTTCATTAACTCAATTATTTTCTTCTTTTTTTTTTTACATTGTTTGCAAACTGATATGTGACATGTATTAATGCCAAAATTACATGCAATACAGGCAATAGCAAACAACAAAGTAAACCTCTTATAAAGTTGGTTTTGTAGCATAAATTGGGAATTTGATATTTATTACTGATATTATGATTGTTTGTTTCATATCTGCAAAGTAGTTAAAACACTGTCAGTTCCATTTTAAACTTTAGGTCACCTATTACTTTGTATGCTAAACGTTAAATGTTTTTTTGCAATGGGTAATAGTTTTGACATTTTGATTGGGAAATGCTTAATGGTTGTGTTTTTGTATTCTTATGACTGGAACCTACTGACTTATTATGTCCAAGTTTATGGACAGCTTATCTTTTAACATCATGCTGTGTGTGACTGCTGTCTTTCCATTGGCCCTATACAGTGGAGTAGTGGTGCATTAACATCATGCTCTGTGTGACTGCTGTCTTTCCATTGGCCCTATACAGTGGTGTAGCGGTGCTTTAACATCATGCTGTGTGTGACTGCTGTCTTTCCATTGGCCCTATACAGTGGAGTAGTGGTGCTTTAACATCATGCTGTGTGTGACTGCTGTCTTTCCATTGGCCCTATACAGTGGTGTAGCGGTGCCTACTCTAACTTAGCCAAAAAGTTCCCAAACGGCCCGCCGAGAGGAGGAAAGGCACCACTATGGTTTATGAGTTTTTGTCTGATTTTCATTCTCAAAAATCACACTTTATATATGTAAACATTACAGAAATTTGACGGTCAAAGTCCACAACAATGCTTAAACAACATAAATCTGTTTGGGTGGGCCTGGCAAGGCCTGGCTCCCCAGTGGGTGGGTCTGTGTCTACCCAGGCCAATCCATGTCTACGCCCCTGATGCAAACAGAATATGATGAAAATTGCGCATCACAAATAGCCTACTAACCAACACTTTCGGACTAAATGTTTTCAATATCTTTTTTGCATCTCCCTTATTGCCTTAGTTAGCATTTACTGATAGTCATTTTAAGATGAAACATCTTTCCTACCCTACCTGCTACCAATGTCATTCTTCTGTGAGCTGCTTCATGCCAAAACCAATTGAGAGCTGCACACTCTTGCTGCCTGCAGATGCTATTCTGCTGAAACTAGGCTGTGTGTGCAGGCATGTGAATATATTTCACGTGCTTTGTGATTGTGTAGGCTTCTTAGCGCATGACTTAACCATTGTACTACTTAATTGATAAATCATATACCTCCACTACACTACTTTGATGCTCATCGATAGGGATTAAGAAGTGAGTTTACGCAATGTCCACTGAAAAAAAATGGATATAGGAAATAAGGTTTTTAAATGTGAATACTACACCAATGGCCGTTTGTGTTTTACAAAAAGTGAACTCTCCTACATGAGTGTGCTGGTATTACTGTTGCTGTCCTTTCAGAACGAGTCAAGAGCAATACAAATGTGTCCCACACTAAGACAACACTAAGACACTCAATATGTTGAGACCGGACACGAGACCAGTACTATAACACTGCTTACTACAACATTTGACACATCACATAATCTGTAACTATATTCCTAGTTATATTACTACAAAAAAAAATATGTTTTAAGTGAAATACTTCAGAAAGTATTCCTATCCCTTGACCCTTAAAAAAATATTGCAGTCTGAGTGCATTCTGAAATTACTGCATCCAAAATACCACAGTCGACTGCACTCACTGCAGTTTCAAAACTGCAATTTGTTTTTGTAAGGGGACTTATTCCACATTTTGATGAAGAGGGCCGGGGGTGTGTGTTTAGACTGAGAGCAGCAGCAGGAAACTGAGTCTCATTAGTGAGAAGAGACAGAGCAGCATAAATGACCATTTTGACAACTTCTTACCAGTTGTAGGTAGTCTATTTAGATGGTCATCATTATGAGGACACCTATTTCCAACCCTTTTTCCATTAAACATAGTAACGCGCTAGAACTGATGTGCTAGCACGACAGTTGATCAGGCTGATTGTGGCTTGTGGAATGTTGGCCTCCTCCTCTTCAATGGCTTTTGGAAGATACTGCATTTCTACTTAAGTACTTCACACCACTGTTAATAAGGGGGCTGCAGGCAATTAGTTTATCATCCCTGACCTAAATCTTTTAAACTGGAACAACCATTGCAGTAATGGATGTAATAAATCCAAGCAACATATTGGATTAGTTTAGAAAATGTCTGAAATGTATATTTGCATACCACAAGATTAATTAATCAATGTACATGCAAAGATATTGAAACAAACTTTTTTTTAAAATCAGCCTGCAATAGAGTATGCTGGGAAATATAATGATGGATGTGCTTTTGGTTCAGGCTGCGCTTTGTTAGGGAAAGAGAGGTGCCTAGTAGAGAGTATGTGGCTAAAAACCTACTGATTGAATCCCAGTGGATCACTGCGGATGACGTCTATTCCTACATAGCCCTTCCAAATCGTTGAGAAAATGAAACATGCTTTTTCTCAGCCAACCCCCTACGCCAGTTTCTTGAACGCCACAACACAAATACACATGAGCAAAAATGGAGTGACTGGGAAGTGGAGTCCCCATTTAATGTGGATGAGAAGACCATAATGGTCAAGTCCTGGACAGGAAGAGTTTAAGACTAACAAAGTGTTGGAGGTGCAGTGAGTTTGGCCAACAGTCCAGAGTGTGCATGAGTGAAAGCAAGTGGAAAGGGAGCAGAACCTGAAGCGCAACAACCAACACAGCCAGCTACAGCCAGCCTGAAGAACCCCAGATTCCACAGCACGTCCCCAAACAAGAGGAGCAGTAGAGATGTGAGGAAGAGGAGGAACTGAAGCAGAGAGAGGTGAAGAGGAGAAACACGAACCCGAGAGCAAAAGCCATTCCTACAGGCAGTCTAGCAGTCAATCTGACAGCACACCAGAGAGCAAGAGTGATGAGGAGAATGATGACAGCTTTGAGTCCGCCAGTGAAGAGCCATCCCAAGATACTTCCATCCCTGATGACACAGGTCCTGCAACAGACTGGTCCACTTAAATGGAGGCTCAAGATGACGACCCACCAAACCTTACCAGTACTCTGGTCGCCTCCCACCTTTCTAGTGGCTACACTCCTCTGCCCCCAGACACTCCCAGCTTCATCAAAGCTACCCATCTGTAAAGGCATTCGTCCTCTGACGAGGAGTATGAGAGATCGGACCAATACGCAGCGTGGTAAGTGTTCATGATATTTCATAAAACCAAACACTTAATGACAAAAAGAACAAGAGAACGAAAACTGAAACCGAAACGGTTGTCTGGTGCAGACACAAAACCGAAAACAATCACCCACAACTAAAATGGGGAAAACAGGCTACCTAAGTATGATTCTCAATCAGAGACAACGAACTACACCTGCCTCTGATTGAGAACCATACCAGGCCAAACACATAAACACAACATAGAAAAAATAACATAGACTACCCACCCCTACTCACGCCCTGACCAAACTAACAAAAATACATAATAAAAAGGAACTAAGGTCAGAACGTGACACCGTCCAGCAAAAAGTGGTAAGAAATGTCTGGTCTCTTCCCTTCAGGAAGAGGGCCCCGCAAAAATGACAAAGAAAGATATTATAAAAAACAGCCCTAAATGAGTCTCATTAAATAGAAAGGTAACTAACAACTGTGTACAAACAACATTTTATCAAGGGAAATTATTACAGGTCTTTCTAATTAGTCTTGGCCTGCCATATAATTTTCTAAATGTATTAAATGTTCAAGTGATTATCTCAATTCACCAACAAATGGGAGTATTTATGTTTGGAATGTGTGCCTTCTATTATTAAATATGTATTTCACAAATATTGTCAAGTTATGAACGATTGAAAAATTATATTTAAACTAAATCAAACAACAACAAAAAAGCTATAAGATTTGATGCAAAACAACTTGTCTGTGTCTCAAACAAGATAAACAGAAAGGAATCTAAAAAAGGACAAAATGTTTTATTTTTAAAGGTAAGGGATACATTGCCTTGACGGAGCCAAGTCCCTTTGCAGAGTTCCTTTTTCCAAGGTAATGTACAGAATGGAGGTGTTTATCCCACTTATACCACAGTTGTCAAAGAAGAAAAAATGAAAGCACACATTTACCGGTAGAAATACATTTTTCGTTGACATTTTCAGAAGCAAATTCATACTTTCTCATCTTTTGGTTGCTAGAGATGCGACCTAGTCGTTAGTTTGATTAGTTCAATATTTATGGATGTGACCCAGTCATTCCTTCTTTATCTTCCATTGCCATGCTCACTGGCAATGTCCTTATCCCTCAATAAAATACAATTGTGCTCATTGTCCGTAGTTTATGCCGGCCCATACCATAACCCCACCTCCACCATGGGGCACTCTATTTGCAACGTTGACATCAGCAAACCGCTCGTTCACACAACGCCATACACTTGGTCTGCGGTTGTGAGGCTGGTTGGACGTACTGCCAAATTCTCTAAAACGATGTAGCTTATGGTAGAGAAATTCTGCTATGGTGGACATTCCTGTAGTCAGCATGCCAATTGCACACTCCCTGTGGCATTGTGTTTTGTGACAAACTGTGCATTATAGAGTGGCCTTTTATGGTCCCCAGCACAAGGTTCACCTGTGTAATGACCATGCTGTTCAATCAACTTCTTGATATGCCACACCTGTCTGGTGGATGGATTATCTTGGAAAAGGAGAAATGCTCACAACCAGGGATGTAAACAAATTCATGCACACAATTTGAAAGAAATAAGCTTTTTGTGCATATCAAACATTTCTGGGATCTTTTATTTCTGCTCATGAAACATGAGACCCCCCCCCCCCTTATACATGAAATACGTATGGTATTGTGTTAAACAGTATTTTATTTAATGATAACATATTCACTTAGGATCTCACTTGGTGAGGTCCATAGGACTGTAAATGGATGAATGGCAACAGCCGTATCTCTGTCACTAACAAATATAGTCATGGGTGGTAACTTTATAATTCATAATACAATAAAATGACTCTACACACAGACAAGCATGCGCACACACACACACCTTTATACATACTAGTACTGTATATACAACAACTTCAAGGTGATATTTCTATACAATGACATTATACTGCTGTATTCTGATTTAATATAGAGTAAAACAAACATTGTATTATTTTGTACTGTGATCACACTTGGGACTCAGCCTTAACTGGGATTTGAACTTAAAGCCTCATGTTCGCTAGCAACCTGAAATGTTCTGCTACACCACCACGTCTGTGAGCATGAAAGAGATATGGCTACAGACTTATTGGCAAAAATACATTCTCAGGCTGCCCAGAATCAAGTAAATAATTGTCACCAACAACATTACATCAACGTAAAACTAGCAGTGCTCAAGGACACTTGACCTGGAGTATACATGAATGCTTTGGGGATTTGAACTTGCAACCTATTGGTGCCACCAGGTTCATACTTAATGCTTGGAACATGTATTAACAAACTCTTTAAAAAATAAGGGTATGGTTAGGGTACAGTGTTTTTCCCTGGGGTACAAAAAAGTGTAAGGTACACATATGAACTCATATGGTACAGTTCCGTACCTTGTACAAATGATAGAAAACAAATTCTACCAATATTTTAAATATAATTTACAATCATCATAGGTAGGTGGGTGCAATGTACTGTTGGGGCTCATTAGCATATTTGGGGACAAGATCCCACCTTGTCTAGCGTATTTTGTTTTGTCAACATTTGGAAAGTTTACTGAAACATTTTCTGTTTCCATCAGGCCTGTCATGACATTTTTATCGGACATTTACTCTGCTCGCAGAAAAAGGTTGAATGGAAACCTGGTTATTGAAACTGAATAATACGCCCCACCAACATTAGACAGACAGAAAACCCTCAAATTGCTGAAATAAATTCATAAAATCAATGATGAGAGAATTGTCATATTAATTTAATAATAATTACTGTATAAATAAACATGCACAATGTAAGCACTGTGTATCATAATTACTTTTTTTTCCCTTTCACATGTAGTGTATCAAACTATGTTTTTACATGTGAAATGGCACGTGAAGTGTTCCAAAACCACAAGTTTCCACATGTGACATTTGTTCCAAAGCACATGTTTTCAAATGACATCACATGGGATTTCATGTGATTTTCCACAAGTGAAATTATGTTTTTTTCCCCCTGTAAGGGAGTAACCTATGTAATTGCCTTGTAAAATAATTAATTTCCCCAGTGTAATTAGGGACTGAGGTGTGCTCTACAAATGGCTGCACAACAAATATTATTACACCTAACTAAGCCACTCAGAACCAATCTAAAGGAGAGGGAGGAAAGAGGATGTGTAAATGACTGTGAATGACTATGTAAAAGACTAAAATTACTCTGTCGAACCTGGAAGTTCAGGAATCACTGGTAATGCCTTGTATGGATGGTGGTTATGTACATATCAGAACCACCCCTCCCTGAATGTTTATTTGAGGTGAGCAAATAGCCATGTTATAAACTGCATTACAGCACATCACATCATACAGTGGAGTACAATCGCTACCCACAGCTGCCAGAGGGGGCACACTTGCTGCATGAATGAATGTGAGAGTGTGGGCTCTAATCCAGTGGTTCCCAACCTTTTTCGGTTACTGTACCACCCACCTGAATTTTGTTCTACCTGGAGTACCCCTGAAGTACCCCCTATCATGTGCATTTTACCATTAGGCCTAATGTCTTATGGGTCTTCTCAAGTACCCGCTGTGGATAGGCCAAGTTAACCATGGTTGGGAACCTCTGCTCTAATCTAATGTCCATCACAACCACCAGGGTTGGGGGCAATTCCATTTCATTTCAGTCAATTTCGGAAGTAAACTGACAGGACAAACAATTCAAATTCTTCTCATTGCTTTGGAGTTGGAATTGGCATTTCTGTTTGCTTCCTTTACAGACTCTCTCTCATCCTAGGAATTCACCACTTCCAAAAATACACTACTCCTATCACCATTTGACCAATCCCAATAAGCTTGGTAACATCCATGGGCTAATCATGTTAGAGCACAGATGACTGTTTAGAGTTTATTCACCGGGGGCTCCTCAAAATAAAAAAAGTAACAACTCACAGAAAATCTAGCAAAGATTCTCACATCCATCCACCCACCCACCCACCCCTTACACACAGTAAAAGGAAAGGTCGCCTCATTGAATCAGTTCAGACTATCTTCCGGTCTTTGACCTTTCAGAGTGCTCCACTGACGGAATGAAAGGTGGTGAAATACCTAGAATGCAGCAGCACATCTCTGGATACATTTTTGTAATTAGAGCTTAGCACTGAGAAAGGTTACAGGCCATATCACACAGGAGAGAGAGAGAGAAAGCGAGAGAGTGAGAGAGACGGACACTCTACTTTCATGCTGTGTTCCGTCAGTAGGACAGGCGTCTCTGTCTTTCTCTCTCTCTCTCTGCTGAAACAAGCCCTCTCTGTAGCTATGCCAACCAGTCAGATTGGCCTGACTGAATATGCAAGATAAAGCTGACTTGAAAGAGTGAGAAAATCAGTTTCCTCTCTCAGTTTCTCCTTTCTCTCTCCTCGCTCTCCCCTCCCTTTCCTTCTCTCCCTCTTTTTGCTCTCTCTCTCTCTCTCGCTCGCTCTCCCTCTTTTTCTCTCCTCTCACGCTCCTTTTTCCATCTGCCTCTCTCTTCCCCTTCTTTCCTTCTCTCTCTTTCTTTTTTCTTTCTCCCTGCTTGGAATTATACTGGCATAAGCACACATTGAGATATGAGGCCTTGCATGGTTATGACATTCTCCATCTGTCTTTGAGACACAGAGACTCGGAAAGGGAGAAGAGACTTCAGAAACACTGCCACAAGGAGAATACAGTGCTCTGTTTATTTTTTACTGTGCGTTGGTTTATGTACATGTGTGTGTGTGTATGCAGCGCTTCAAGGCCAAATCTGAACTTCCACTTGAACAGAACAAATGCTCCAATTCTGATTGAATGATTCTCAGCTCTCCTCTCAGCTCTCACACTGCTGTCTCCATGGAAATTCAATTTGGTTTGGGTTTCTTTGCAGGGCTGTTAGACTATTTAACAAGAGTATGGACTGATCAGAGTGAGACAGTGTGTGTGTTACAGAGTGACAAAGAATGTGCGTGTGCTATATAAAGGTTATGAACAATCTTTCAGACAATTGAGAAACAGATGTACTATATTGATTAAAACTAAATCAAGCTACTTTTTAAGCTCTGATTCTGCTGGTGATCCTTCTACATTTTGTAAAAAAGTAAATGCAGTGAAGTATACAAAGTCCTCTTTACTGCCTAAGCAAGTTCTGTCTGACTCTGGTATAATAACTGATAAGAATGAGAAGTGATGCATTAAATCATAATTTTATCTCGTCAGGCTTTTAATTTGAGAGAACCGGTGGTGTATAGTTGAGTCAATCGATTGCTCTTCCCTCTGCCAGCCTCTAGCTGACTCGACAGTTAACCCGTCAACTTCTAGTGAATCTTTGTTTTCAACTTACTATCTGTGATGTGCTAGATGCCTTGCTTAAGATTGATGTAAAAAAAACACGAACTGATATACTTGATCCGTTTTTTTCTGTAGCTCTCTGCCCCCCTGATTGCTGAATCATTAACCCATACTTTTAACCTAGTTATATCTGGTAGAATCCCCAAGGTTTGGATGGCGGACCATGTACTCCCCCTTCACAATGGTGGTGACCCTTGTGAACTAAATCATTGTTTGCCTTCTAAACTTTCTTGCTTAGCTAAATTATTAAAAGTCTTGACAAATTCTCAGCTAAGATCTGTCTTATCTTTGAAATCACTCAGGTTTTAGACCAGGTCCTAGTGCTATCTCTACTGCATCCCTAGTTAGTGTAAATTAGCTTTTAGTTTGTTCCACAAATAAGTTGGAAGAAATCTTCAAAATGTTCTTAAATTTGAGGTTCTGGTTCCTCTTATTCAATTCAAAAAGCTCATTGAGGACCTTATTACTGATTAATGTGTTTATTTTTTTATGACCCTGTTTTTGTTTCTGCTTGCATTTTGTATTTATATTGATCTGTATATTTGCTGTAATTTATGTAATTCAGGGCTCAACTGTAAGAGACCTTGGTCTCAGTATGACTCTCTGCTCATATAAAGGTTAAATAAATAAATGAAATACACATATTGAATTCTGTGTTATGTGGCAACTTAGATCATCATATCACCCAACGCTCTTAACCACTAGGCTACCTGCCTAATGCTAGACAACAAGGCTAACACTAACGTATGTAAGTTAGCAGCTAGTATAGCTAATAGTCTAAAGCCATCCATTACGAAATTTTGGATTATTCATAGCTAGCTAATTTCCTTACCTCTAGAATGTTTCCTCGAGTTTTGTTGGCTGCCACCTCCACCATCCTGGATAAGCAAAGCTTGCATTTCATCACCTCTCCTGACATCCCCATCCGCGTCCTGAGAGCATGCGCAGACCAGCTGGCTGGTGTGTTTATGGACATAATCAATCCTTATTCCAGTCTGCTGTCCCCACATGCTTCAAGAGGGCCACCATTGTTCCTGTTCCCAAGAAAGCTTAAGGTAACTCCAATTTGCAGACGACGCAATCACAACCACACTGCCCTAACCCATCTGGACAAGAGGAATACCTACAGTATGTGAGGTATTCAGCTCAGCATTTAACACCATAGTACCCTCCAAAGTCGTCATCAAGCTCAAGACGCTGGGTCTTGACCCTGCCCTGTGCAACTGGGTACTGGACTTCTTGACGGGCCGCCCCCAGGTGGTAAGGTTAGGTAAACATCTCCACTCCGCTGATCCTCAACACTGGGGCCCCACAAGGGTGCGTTCTGAGCCCTCTCCTGTACTCCCCGTTCACCCATGACTGCGTGGCCATGCACGCCTCCAACGCAATCATCAAGTTTGCAGATGACACTACAGTGGTAGGCTTGATTACCAACAACGACGAGACGGCCTACATTTTAAATCGGGTTGAGGTCAGGAATCTGACTGGGCCACTCCAGAAGGTGTATTTTCTGTTGAAGCCATTGTTGATTTACATCTGTGTTTTGTGTTGTTGTCCTGTTGCGTCACCCAACTCCTGCTGAGCTTCAATTGGCAGACAGATTGTAAGGCTATCTCCTGCAAAATCCATTGATTTTTCCATTGATGATAGGAAGCTGTCCATGCCCTGAGGCAGCAAATCAGCTCCAAACCATGATGCTCCCACCATACTTTACAGTTGGGATGAGGTTGATGGTGTGCTGTGCCTTTTTTTCTTCAGTGTTGTGTTCCTTCCAAACAAGTCAAATTTTGTTTAATTAATCTGTCCACAATATTTTGCCAGAAACATTGTGGAACATCCAGGTGCTCTTTCGTGAACTTCATACAGCAGTGGCTTCTTCCGTGGTGTCCTCCCATGAACACCATTCTTGTTTAGTGTTTTACATGTCGTAGGCTGTCAGAGATATTAGCATGTTCCAGAGATTTGTGTCTTTAGCTGACAGTCTAGGATTCTTCTTAACATCATTGAGCATTCTACAGTGTGCTCTTGCAAACATCTTTGCAGGATGGCCACTCCTATGGAGCTGCAACAGTGCTGAAATTTCTCCAAGACAACTTGTCTTAACGTGGACTGATGAACATCAAAGCTTTTAAAGGTACTTTTGTAACCTGTTCCAGCTTTATGCAAGTCAACAATTCTTCATCGTAGGTCTTTTGTTTGAGGCATGGTTGACATCAGGTGATGCTTCTTGTGAATAGCAAACTCAAATATTGTGAGTTTAAAAAAATATATATATACACACGTTTTAAATAGGGCAGGGCAGCGTTAACCAGCATCTCATTGATTGGACTCCAGGTTAGCTGACACCTGACTGCATTTTTTTATATTACATATAGCCATTATTGAAGTAGGCAAGTCAGTTCTTATTTACAATGACAACCCACTGCTCCCTAGTAGACTGACTGCCCCTGAACAAGGCAGAACAGGGATTTGATCCAACAACCTTTTGGTTACTGGTTCAACATTCTAGGCTACCTGCCGCCCCCAATTAGCTTTTGGAAAAGTCATTAGCCTAGGGGATCACACACTTTTTTAACCTACACTGTGAATGTTAAATGACGTCTTCAAAACAAGAAAAGTAGAATGTGTTTGTCATTAGTTTAAGCACACCGTCACGAACAGGCTTGAAGTTCGGAACAAAAAGGGAGACAACGTGGAGATAATAAATATATTTTGTTATTCCTTAACTGAAGTAAACTAATTACAATTAACAATGGTATGTGTAGTCAGTAATCAGTAGTTTGAGTGTTTGCGTGCATAAATGTGATAATGAGTGGTGTTGAAAGGTGCCAAAGTACACAAACAAAACAGCCACAAAAATGCCATAAACAAAATCTCAGTTTCTGCATGGAGAGAATCTCAATGAATGGGGAAGTGTATTTATCCCGGAACCAGGTACGTATCCCATGTCGCTGACAACCCTACCGGCTCCGCCCACCAGCATCCTATTAAGGAAAGCTAGAACAAAGAAAGAATATGGCAGAGTGGGAGGGTCGTCACCCCCCATAAAACCGGGAACCAACAAGGACCCCGAAACACCATACCAGTCACACAAACAAAATACTGCCCTGGATCCTAGCAAATTGACTCAGCCTGCATCCAAAATTAATAAGGGGGTACGTGTTCACACTTCCACTTGCCCCAATCTCATCTTCCCCAGACCTCAGCAACCTTTGTGCACAGGAAGCAACCTTTAAGAGGAAAGAAAACGAGACCTGAAGAGAACAGCTGGAGCGACAGAACAATACCGTCCTCTGTCGACTCCCACTGTTCAACCTCAGAGGAACATGCACAATAGCGTTAACAGATTTACATGGCACAGTTGGTGTGCTTTTCTCCATTCTGGAGTGGCAACTTGATCGTTGGTCAGTGTACTGGCGCGCAACCATATATGGACCTTGAATCTTGGCTTGAAAAGGAGAACCAACAAGTGGCAGCAGAGCAAGAAACTGGTCACCTGGACTAAAGTGACGAAGCTCAGTTCGCCGATAAAATATGCCCTTCATCATCTCCTGTGAAGACGATAGCTTCTCTTTAGCCATTTCACCAGCAGCGTACAGGCGTCGCCGGAAATCACACATAAGATAACAGGAACTGAGGGGGCTCGGGAGACTTCCAGTCATCCTGGAGAACAGATAGAAGTCCACGCACACTATGTACAAACACAAGGTCATTTGGACTGAAACCAATGCTCTCCTATGAAACCTCCCTAGCGGCTAACATTAACCAGGGCAACTCCTCCTCCCAATCCATCTCAGTACAATAAGCTCTCAACAAAGACTTTGATGGAAACGTTCCAGCGCTCCTCGACTGCGTGTGATTGGGGCTAGACAAATTGTGTTTAATATGGTGTTGTTGGAGAACCTGACCAAACAGATTAGAGGTGAAATTAGATCCTTGATCACTCGGAATGACCTTAGGGATTCCAAACAGTGAGAAACTGAGTCAAAGCTTTTAGCACAAACTTAGTGGTGATAGACCGGAGAGGGTAGGCAGCAGGAAACCTAGTGGTCTGACGTCAGTGAACAGGTAACTACTACCCTTTTAGAACAAGGCAGAGGACCAACAGTCAATAATCAGATACTCAAAAGGCTGGTTGAGTGCATGAATAGAAAACAGTGGTTCCGGCTTAATAGCTTGATTAGGTTTACCAGTTAATGGACAGGTGTGACAAGTTGTGATGAACTCAGACACATCCCTCTTTAACCTAGACCAAACAAAAAAGTCTTAGTATGCGATTGTAGGTTTTCCTCACACCCATATGTCCAGCAAAGTCGGTGTGAGAAGTTGTCAACACCAGCTCACGAAGCTTAACTGGTACAACAACCTGACTAATTGCCTCTCCAACAACTACCATGTTACACCCACTTTCTCATCAGGACATCCTCTTGGAGAAAATAGCCATGGGCGACATCTCCCAAATGTTCCACAGGCACAATTTGGTCACGCAACTCTTCTAATGTGGAGTCAGCCCGTTGCTCCTTGATTAGATCAGAGCGGGGTGCAGATAACAGGGAAAGTTGACATTTCTTTCTGCCATTCTTGTTAACCGGCACAGTGACAAAGACGCCATGGCTCATAGAACGCGTTACTGCACACGCAGAGAACCTCTGGGAAACTCTGCGCACCCTCATCAGGAAACCATACAAATGACGGCTTAGCGAAAACCACTAGAGAAGGAAACACGGCAGGCCATACACACTCACCAGCCAAGATATTCCCAAGGACAACATGTATACCCTCAATAGGCAATGGAGGACACACACCCACAACAACCTCACCTTTCACCAGTCCACAATCCAAAATCAGTTTATGCAATGGGACTGACAGTGTTCAAACCTATTCCTCTAATCAGTCTCAGCAGAGAAGGGTAACAGACTCCAACACAAACGACTCAGAGGCACCTGCTGTGTCTCTCAGGATCTTCACTGGCACTAGGTTGTCATTTACTAACATAGACACAAAATCCCTCCTAGTGAAAGATAAATAGTCTGGGTCAATATGGACTTTCACATGCCCCTGGGCATGAGACAGTGTCAGGAGTGAACCGAGGTGGGACAGGCGCTGCGAACGCCATAGGCTTAGATTTACCATAAGCGCAAGTACTGAATTTACCCTTAGTGTTATTCGTCTTTCCAATGACCTGTTCCTTGAAAGTAGTGACACTTGACCAAAGTCAGCTTTACCAGAGGAGTCAGTCTCAACCCTTAGTTGTATGAAACTCTGCCTGTGTACCAGATTATATCGTTGAGCGAGGCCCAAATCTCTCCGAACACCCCCACTCACTCCGAATACGGGGCTCTGCAGAGACTTGAGTCAAAACATACTCGTCCGCCAGAACTGCAGCTTCAGCGACAGTCTTTACTTTTCGTTCATGTATGTGGCTATACAATCGTGGATTGTGTCCTTAAATTGCTTTAGCATAAATCAGATCACACAGCCATTGGAAAGTCATAACTGCAGAGGTGGAACACCAGCGATTAAACTGAAGATAACTCTCGCCCAAACTCAACATGAGTCTGTTATCTTTTTCTTTTTAAAGTTCTAAATTGTCAGTAAGCCTCAGGAACCATTTCATAAATCTGTAAGCCATTTTAACCTTATCATAACTGACACTGTCAGCAACACTGAGGTGAATATGCTTCCTGCACTTTACCAGTCAACACACACTGCAACATTAAAGTGCGCTCAGAATCTGGCCAACTTCTAGTGTCAGCAACACACTCAAACGAAAAGAATGTCTCAGGGTCCTTCTAATTAAATTTTGGCACAACCGTAAGTTGCCAACAATATCAAATGTGTCCAGGGCACTATTTTAGCATGCTCCAAATCCTGTTTAAATTCCAATTATTTTTTGTACTTTACACAATCATGCTCTAGCTTCTCACAAACACGCTCTAGCTATAACAGAAGCAGTTATTTCTGCTGTTCAAAAGACAGACCACTAGATCTAACAGATAGGGCGGCCATTGTAATGTTATGGGGAGACAGCTGGGGAGGTGGCGAATCCTCAGCAGAGGCTACCCCAGTGGTAACTTCAAGAATACCTCGCCATCAGATTAGCCTTCAATATCAACCTAACAGAATTCTTTAGACATTCATTACTAATTTCAACCTTTTAATGTTCAGCGATCTTCAACAGCTGTTCTTTGGTACACAATGCTAACAGTTCCTCTGATGGAAAGCAAATTAACTCTACATAAGATGCCATAGTCACAAGTAAATACAAACAAAAAAATCTTATACTTCCCCTCTGCTGAGCACACCAGACTGAACCATGAGAGAAATGCCAATCACACTGGGCACCACAGAAGAGACATGAGATGTATATGGAGCTTCCCCAGAACCTACAATAACTCAACCCTAGTCTTCGTGTGGATTTGTAGTGGGTAATTACGCACTGTAGCCCACTGGCAAGAGAAAAATACAATTTAAATAAATCCAGCACGCTGGCAGTTTCCCCAAGTCACAGATGTTCCCAAGACAACTGCTCAGTCCACAGACACCACACAAATAAACAAAATAACAATACCCAACGTATTTCAAAGTGAAACGTTGTCGCTAAGCCTAACAGGGGAAAAAGGCTATAGCTCTGGGTAGCAAGTGTCACTACCCGACCCAAATCTCCCACTGAGGTACACAGCCGATTGGTCTGAGGGGAATACAGTGTCCCAACAGCAAGTAAAGCAAGAGTTCCCAGCCTGGGCAGGGGGCTGGAAACTAACCAATGTACTCTCTCCAAAACAGCACACAAACTATCCACCGAAGTGGCAAGTTCACCAAACAAAGGCAACCAACACTGTGCCTACCAAACATAATGCAAAAGCTGTAACAAAAGTTACAAACAAAGCACCTACAGAGTTCTCAAACATTGACTCCACATTTTCTCCCAAACACAACACACATACTAGTAAGCCCAACAACACTAGTATTAGTCCTTCATAATGCAACAAAGTGCAAGACGCCAAAATATCTAGGAACCAACCTTATGATACAGACGAGCCTCCACTTGTCACGAACCGGCTCGAAGTTCATAAAAAAAAAAGGGAGACAACGTGGAGATAAGGAATG
Source organism: Oncorhynchus mykiss (assembly GCF_057628025.1). Classification (NCBI taxonomy): domain Eukaryota; kingdom Metazoa; phylum Chordata; class Actinopteri; order Salmoniformes; family Salmonidae; genus Oncorhynchus; species Oncorhynchus mykiss. The sequence continues at coordinate 35,640,627 of NC_143025.1, forward strand.
ACAAAATATATTTATCAACTGAAGTAAACTAAATACAATTTAACAATGGTGTGTGTAATAAGTAGTGTAAGTGAGTGTTTGCACTTAAACAAACAACCAAAACGGCCACAACCAAACCATATCAGTGACTGCACAGAGAGAGTCTGCTCAACGAATGGGGAAGAGGTGTATTTATCCCGGAACCCACCGGGCCCAGGTGTGTCCCATGTCGCTGACGACCCTCCCGGCTCCGCCCACCGGAAAACAAGAACAAAGAGAAATAATACGTCAGACAGAGTGGGATGGTTGTCACACTGTGTTTGTCTATTGTTGTGACTAAGATGAAGATCAGATACATTTTTTTAACTAATTTATGCAGATATCCAGGTAATTTCAATGGGTTCACATACTTTTTCTTGCCACTGTATATATACAGGCAGACTTGTTCAACTACAAATCGTTGTGTATTTCCCGAGGCTACCAGACAGCCTTTTTAATTATTTTGTCTATAACACATTTTTATTATGTAATTTGATTAATTTGAACAACAAATTCCACATTTCAAGCAATTTTGACATACTAAAAGACTAGTACAAAGTGACTCCCGACCCCTCCTGTCTCAGCCTCCAGTATTTATGCTGCAGTAGTTTGTGTCGGGGGACTAGGGTCAGTCTGTTATATCTGGAGCATTTCTCCTGTCTTATCTGTTGTCCTGTGTGAATTTAAGTATGCTATCTCTTATTCTCTTTCTCTTTCTTTCTCTCCTTCTTTCTCTCTCTCAGAGGACCTGAGCCCTAGGACCATGCCTCAGGACTACCTGGCCTGATGACTCCTTGCTGTCCCCAGCCCACCTGGCTATGCTGCTGCTGCAGTTTCAACTGTGCTGCCTGCGGCTATGGAACCCTGACCTGTTCACCGGAAGTGCTACCTGTCCCAGACCTGCTGTTTTCAACTCTCTAGAGACCGCAGGAGCAGTAGAGATACTCTGAATGATAGGCTAAGAAAAGCCAACTGACATATACTCCTGAGGTGCTGACCTGTTTCACCCTCGACAACTACTGTGATTCTTATTATTTGACCCTGCTGGTCATCTATGAACATTTGAACATCTTGGCCATGTTCTGTTATAATCTCCACCTGGCACAGCCAAAAGAGGACTGGCCACCCTTCGTAGCCTGGTTCCTCTAGGTTTCTTTCTAGGTTCTGGCCTTTCTAGGGAGTTTTTCCTAGCCACAGTGCTTCTACACCTGCATTGCTTGCTGTTTGGGGTTTTGGGCTGGGTATCTGTACAACACTTTGTGACATCAGCTGATGTAAGAAGGGCTTTATAAATACATTTGATTGATTGAAAGTAGACCTGTGCTAGTAATTATTGCTTGATGCCCCATTGCTGTTGAGCTTGCAAAGTAAACAATTAATATTATTTCACTACTATTTCACATTTGAGGCTCCAAGTCCTAGTCAAGTCTTAAGTTATTTAATTTGTGACTCGATCCAAGTCATGTGACTCGTCCACACCTCTGCATCTGGGATATAGCGCACATCTCTGTTACTCACTCACACAGACATTCACTCACGCATACAGACACACACGCAGCCTCCTAAAGGAGCCTGTTAACATGAGCAATCCCTGTAAGATTAATTCTACATGTGGCACATCTGCTCCCGCTCCCCCTCTCTGGCGCTTGAGGCCACCAGGTTGCTCATCATTACACACACCCTTCACCATCATTATGCGCAACAGCGCTTCATCGGACTCACCTGGACTTTATCAAATCATTGATTGCCTCCCCTTGATTGCCTCTGTCACTTCCTCAGTTTCATCCCCGTGTCTGAATTTATGTTGTTTTGTTTCTCTTGTCCAGACACTGTTTACGCTTTGTTTCATGTCTATTTACTTATTAAATCATCACCCTGTACTTCCTTCCCATCTCCCAGCATCTGTTGTCTCAAGACCGTTACATAATGCAGACACCACAATTGGACGCATCAGGGAGCTATTATTATATTTTTGGGGGGGTGGGTCAATGTGCCCCTGCTGAAGCAACCGGAGATGCCTCAGCTGGCTCTCATGCCTCACCTGGCTAGAGAGGCTCACAAGCCTTGGAGCCCGGCTGGCTCGTCGGGCTCCCGTGCCTCGGCCGGCCCGTCAGGCTCACCCAGGTTTGACACCAGGTAGCGCCCCTAGATGGGGGGTACGGTCACATCTGCTTCTGCTCCCCCTCTCTGGTGCTTGAGGCCGCCAGGCTGCTTGTCATTACGCACATCTGCCACCATCGTTACGCGTAGCATGATGTTTCCACCCCCATGCTTCACAGTAGGTATGGTTTTCTTTGGGGGCAACTCAGCATTCTTTGTCCTCCAAACACGACGAGTTGAGTTTTTACCAAAAAGTTATATTTTGGTTTCATCTGACCACATGACATTCTCCCAATCTTCTTCTGGATCATCCAAATGCTCTCTAGCAAACTTCAGACGAGCCTGGACATGTACTGGCTTAAGCAGGGGGACACGTCTGGCACTGCAGGATTTGAGTCCCTGGCGGCGTAGTGTGTTACTGATGGTAGGCTTTGTTACTTTGGTCCCAGCTCTCTGCAGGTCATTCACTAGGTTCCCCCGTGTGGTTCTGGGATTTTTGCTCACCGTTCTTGTGATCATTTTGACCCCACGGGGTGAGATCTTGCGTGGAGCCCCAGATCGAGGGAGATTATCAGTGGTCTTGTATGTCTTCCATTTCCTAATAATTGCTCCCACAGTTGATTTCTTCAAACCAAGCTGTTTACCTATTGCAGATTCAGTCTTCCCAGCCTGGTGCAGGTCTACAATTTTGTTTCTGGTGTCCTTTGACAGCTCTTTGGTCTTGGCCATAGTGGAGTTTGGAGTGTGACTGTTTGAGGTTGTGGACATGTGTCTTTTATACTGATAACAAGTTCAAACAGGTGCCATTAATACAGGTAACGAGTGGAGGACAGAGGATCCTCTTAAAGAAGAAGTTACAGGTCTGTGAGAGCCAGAAATATTGCTTGTTTGTAGGTGAACAAATACTTATTTTCCACCATAATTTGCAAATAAATTCATAAAAAATCCTACAATGTGATTTTCTGGATTTTTTTTCTCATTTTGTCTGTCATAGTTGAAGTGTACCTATGATGAAAATTACAGGCCTCTCATCTTTTTAAGTTGGAGAACTTGCACAATTGGTGGCTGACTAAATACTTTTTTTTCTTTTTTTACTTTTTTTTCTGTATAAGTGCAGTTTCTTTTTAAGTGGAAACGTTTAGGAGCAACAATGAGCTCAGCAACAAAGTGGCTACACAAGCTCACAGAACAGGAACCTCGAGTGCTGAAGTGCGTAGGGCATAACAATCATTGGTTCTCGGTTACAAAACTCTCTACTGAGTTCCAAAATGCCTCTGGAAGCAACGTCACCACAATAACTGTTTGTCTGGAGCTTCATGAATGGGTTTCATGGCCGAGCAGCTGCACACAAGCCTAAGATCATAATGTGCAATGCCAAGTGTCGGCTGGAGTGGTTTTAACCTTTTTGCAAATGGACTCTGGAACAGTGGAAATGCGTCCTCTGGAGTGCTGAATCAGGCTTCACCATCTGGCTGTCCAACGGACAAATCTGGATTTGGCGGATGCCAGGAGAACGCTACCTGCCCCAATACATAGTGCCAACTGTAAAGGCTTGATGGAGGAAGAATAATGGTCTGGAGCTGTATTTCATGGTTCGGGCTAGGCACCTTAGTTCCAGTGAAGGGAAATCTTAACACTATAGCATACAATGACATTCTAGACAATTTACAACTTTGTGGAAGCACTAAATCCATTCCTGTTTCAGCATGATAATGCCCACATGCATAAAGCGAGGTCCATACAGAAATGTTTTTTCGAAATCAGTGTGGAAGAACTTGACTGGCCTGCACACAGCCCTGACTTCAACCCCATTGAACACCTTTTGGATATATTGGAATGCTGACTGCAAGCCAGCCGTAATCGCCCAACATCAGTAATGACCTCACTAATGCTCGTGTGGCTGAATGGAGGCAAGTCCCAGCAGCAGTGTTCCAGCATCTAGTGGAAAGCCTTCCCAGAAGAGTGGAGGCTGTTATAGCAGCAAAGGGGGGACCAACTCCATATTAATGCCCTTGATTTTGGTATGATATGTTCGATGAGCAGGTGTCCACTCCACATACTTTAGGTCATATAGTGTATATTTCAATGAGCTGCTTTGGCATGGCGATAGCTTCACCACGTTTTCACATGTGAAATGTCAAGACAAGTGTTTAAAAAAATGAAATGTCATATGTAAAGTGTTCCAAAAACACATTTTAAAAATAAATAATGTGATTTGCTACATGTGAAATCATATTGTTTTTCCATAATGGTACTTCTGATATAATAAACTATTATTTAAGGTAGCACATCTGCTCCTGTTGTTTGAGCGCAAACCCCACTTATCCTTAATAACATACTGTCTATGAAACAAGTTTGTGAGAAGAACATCTCTCTCCTTACTCATTTTGCTATCTGGAGAGTTGGCGGTGGGTGGAAAGAGAGTGGTAGAAATAGGGATGTGGTCAGAGAGAAGGGAGTTTGAGAGAGTTGGAGAGGAGAGAAAGGGAGAAAGACAGGGAGTTTGCATGGTCTAAATGCAAATGGAAAAACCCACAATATATTTTGAGTGTTATAAGAGAGGTCTAGGATGGTGTAGTAAGTCTCCATAGGGTCATGTTATTCACAGCGTCACAGCTTTACTCCACCATGGATACAGAGTCCTTACAGGCCAGTGTGACTATAGTCGTGTGTTTACTATCATTAAATGTGAAGACTGTTATTTTATCAAATCAATTCTCTATGTGTAATTATTATTACGTGATTAAACTAATCATGTAAACTTAATTAACTAGGAAGTCGGGGCACCACGGAAGCAATAGTTTATATAGAGCGGCTGTCTCCTGAATCCACTCTTAACGATCTGAAAATATTTTATATCAATAGCAGTCAATCATTAATTATTCTTTACCTTCTATCAGTCTCATCTGAACGTCGTAAAATTCTTGTTTATCTGCACGAACCCTAGCATAAATTATGAATCAGCGATATACAAATTGGCTTAATTATTTATTTACTAACTAAATCATCACAGAAATACATAACAAACAAACAAGAGATATTGATTACTAAAAATGATATAAACTTTCCAGTGGGATAAGCCGATATGACAGCTTGGTAGACAACGTGAAAGGGGTGGGACTGAGAAAGAGCGGGAAAGACACATGGATTCATGACACACAGTCTATATTTATATTAATTGAAATGGTAATCTTTTGAACATGAACGGCCGCTCATTCGACAATAATTGCAATGTATATATATAATTGTATATACGTATGTTTAGCCCGTATCTCATTGTCTTCTCTGTTGGAATCCTCGATCGTTCTGTAGGGTTCATCAGTCTCTGGTTAACTTTCATTGAAGTCACAAAGTCTTTCGTGGTTGGAGGTGATTAGAATGTATACTTCAGAGTATCATTCAGAAATGTTCTCTTAGAATAGATGCTTTGGTAGTTGTTGGTATTTTTGTTCTAGGTTTACGTCATTTCTAGCTGCAGACTAGTATTTCTACGTCTAAGATTTGCTCTTATTCTGTAGGGATCGATATTCTCAGAGTTTAACAATTTCCAGCCGTGTAGCCAATGCTCCATGTGGTATAGTCTTGTCCTTTGGTAGAGTTGCAGTTTAAAGCACTTCACACACCAGCATCACCCGGCATGTTTTGGTCTTAGAAATTCAACCATTTGCAACCTTAGCTTACGCCAGAGTTTGCGTGGTCTGGTGTGAATTTCATCAGGGTTTTATACGTTTCAGTAGAAAAGGTTGATTCCTTTACGCCAACATAATGTCTATGTCCACGTGGGCATGGCCACTGACTAGTTCATCTTTATATGAAAATCCATACTCTCATTTAGAAGGTTAACATGACATTACATCTTTTCACAAATAGTACCATGTTTAATCACATATGTTTCACAATATTTAGATGTAAACCTGAGAGCTTGGAAACGTGCACTTTAAGAAATACCGTTATGTGTGTTTCCTTTCCTTCATGAGCTCACCAAATGAAACACACTCAACATAAGTGTCCCTTAAGTGTCCACGGATCATTCCCACATTCTCAAAAGTAGAAATATTGTTTCATTCTCCCATTTTGGGGATTAGGAGTTTAGCCAAGTTTCTCTCTGTCACACATTCCAATCTTAATATAACAGACCCAGAAGCAGTATTTACGACTGTCATAAACTGTGGAGAGAGAGAGAGAGAGTAGGAGGAGGAGGAGGGGGGGGGGGGGGGTGTATGACGTCACTGGGCACATCATGACACAAGGCACAACTCAAAATATGTTAATGAGCTATAGATTCTTTCGTCAGCCAAAAATATTTTCTCACAATGCACCACAATTGTAAAATGTTACAGCAGTGTAGCGCAATGCCATTGAGCCCCCATAATGCATTTCTCTTTACAATACTATACTGTAATATACAGTAATATACTGTAATGTTTTGCTGTAAATATACAGCAATTTGTTACAGTGAGTTTGTGTCTACTATACATGCTTGTGTATTTGTATGTGAGTATAGGCGTGACTTTGTGTGTGGAGGTGTGAGAAAATGTGTATTCATATGTATGCTTGTATGCACAATGTGTCTATCCACAATTGTGTATTAGCTGGTGAAGCATGATGAATGACTTAAATGTTAAGTAATGTCAGAACCAAACCAGACCCTGAAACGCTGCATTTTTCAATTATCCCACAACAATACAGAATGTGTCATTGACCCGGAGAATCATGGAGCCTTTTCAACACATCTGAAACCATCATAGATTGTTAACCTAATGTTTGGGAGTCACTGGGCTTTATTGTGTCTGTGTAGACCTACTCGGCTCATTGGTCTGTATTGGGTTGTGTGTCTTACGTGATTGAATGCCTTTGTGTATATTCCCGCAACTGTGTGTTAGTGTGTGTGAGAACGCATATTGTGCGTGTCCATTGACAGTGTCTAAAGTGGGGAGATCACTGGGATCGAATTTTGGAAGGGTCATGAGCTATCCAGCACCCCCCCCCCCCCCTTCTTCCTAGCACCCCTTCTCCCTGCTGAGTACAGTACCTTCCCCTGTCCCCCTGCCAATACTGACCCGGAGAGAGAGAGAGATTCTGAGAATGAGAGAAAGAACACACTTCATCTGACATAGCACTAAACCCATGAGAAGAAACGCTGAGCACATGAAGAGAAAACCAAAAAAAGAGAAAAAAGAGAGGGTGTGAAACAGATGGCAAGTAGGAGGAGAGGGAGAAATGTAGCAGCAACCTTTACGACAGTTCTAAGCTGTGGATGGGGAGGGAGTTGGTTAATTACTGGCCTTTAACACAGCTGAGACAGAAGCATGCTATAATGAGCAACCTTTTACAGAACTAAGTGTTATGCGATGGTTATGTCCCAATTTGGCACCCTATTTCCATGTAGTGTACTACTTTTGACCGGAGCACAAAGGGTAGTGCGCTATGAAGGGTAAAGGGTGACATTTTGGAAACAGACATAGTGTTGTGAAGACCGTGGAGTGAGAGTGGACAGGAAATGACAGTTCACCAGTTTAGCCTACTCTGTACCAGAAGACAGACTGACTCATAAGGTCATCTTAGAAGTTTTTGACATAAGTAAAACTTTTAGGGCAGGCAACAGAAAAGTGCAGGTGAGTTATGAGAAAGCTCCGACTTTGCAGATAGCTACTTTATTGAGGAAAAGTACTTACTATGCCTGTGATATGTGGTTGTCCCACCAGCTATCTTAAGATGAATGCACACTCTTACTGTAATAAGGATAAGAGCATCTACTAAAAGACTAAAATGTAAAATGTAAAGTGAAGGTGAATTAGCTAGTGAATTATTTAATAACACTAATGCTAAACCCTTTATTAAAGCCCAAGATGCAGTGAGAATCTATTTATCTTAATTAGACATACAGATGATCTTGTTAAGATATATTAATGAGATGCAAAGCCGCTCAGTAGAAAGTTCTGTCTTTTAGCGAGTGGCGTGTGTGCAGTGTGACTGTGTGTGTGTGTGTGTGTGTGTGTGTTTGTGTGTGTGTGTGTGTGTGTGTGTGTGTGTGTGTATGTGATTAGTAATTGTAGCAGATCGCACCAGCAGTAGAAAATTAAGCTCTGCATCACACAACATCGTGGAGGTCAGCAGATTTCTGTGTTTGATCCTGTTGTTTTCACACCACTGACTCTTCTTCTTTCGGATTAGGTTGGCAGATCGCATCCAACTTTTAAGGTGCATACACCACCATATACTGTACTGGAGTGTGAGGCCAGACACGACCTACCTACATCAAATTCTCTTAATTATTCCTGTTCCTCTAAGAAAGTAAAATAGAGACCTAGACTCCCCTTCCTGCCCATTTTCCTTACCCCACTACACCACCCAAACCCCAACCCTGTCCAGCCTCTCTCCCTATCTAAGTCATACAGTTCACAAAATATCAACACATGTTCCACCGTTTCCTCCGCTAAGCACTCATCACACAGACCTATTTCATATCTCCCTGTCATCCACAACCTGCCATTCAAACCTGTGTGCCCAAACCATAGTCTGCTCCACACAACTTCCTCTCTCTTACATCCCGTACTCCCCACCTCTTCATTTACTGACCAGTGCACGCGATAAAATTGTCTACACTTAAAATTGCCTCCCATCCTCTCCAATCCCATTAGCAGCTGCCCATCTGCACACTACTGAACACTGCAGCCGAACCAAAGCAGATCACCACTCTGAGTTGTTTTATCTCCTCCATCCATCTCAAACCTATAATCATGGCAATCAACTCAGCCGCATACACTGAAGCATAATCAGTTAAGCGCTTACATACTCTAACATTGAAATGTGGGATATACACCCCTGCAACCACCCTACCACTGACTGGATAATTTGAACCATCTGTATATATCCTTAAGAACAAATAAAACTGATTATCTATATATGTCTCCACACAACGTCTCACGTCCTCACTCCATTCTCTCCTGCCTTCAAACATGTCCACATCTACACTTGGTTTCGGAAACAGCTATGGAAGAACGTTCCCCAATGCAATTGCTGGCCCTATCTCTCTCTCTCCCCCAGTCCATATTCTACTACATTCTGCCTGATTGTCCACCCGCACGCTCTCTGCTTACCCACTCTTAACTCCCAGCATTCCCCAGTTGCCGTGACCGCAGGATGTCCTTCAGAACTCCCTTTCAACCTTGCTCAGTACTCTAATGCAAGTTTGTCCAACCTTATCCTCTGTGGCAGTTCCCCACTATCCACCTGCAACGCTTCAAAAGGTGTCGTCCTGAAAGAACCCACACACACAATCTCAGGGCCCTTGACGGTATCCTGTCCAGGCACTATTGTACCGTTTTGGCTGCCGATCCATATACAAAGCACCCATAATCCAAATATGACCTGATCAATGCCTGATACATATACAGTGTTTGTTGATCTGACCTTCAATCATATCCTGCCACTGCCACTGCCACTGCCACTGCCACTGCCACTGCCACTGCCCATGAGGTTCAGCACCTTCCTACACTTAATTTCAATATACTCAACATGTCTCTTCCAGGTATGCCTGTCATCAAACCACATACCTAAATACTTAAACTGACTCCCTACCTATATGTATTTGCAGCATAACATCTTTAACCTTCCTCCTTGAATACACCGTAAAGCAGGACTTGGCCACAGACATCCTAAACCCCCATGTTAGAGACCAATCTTCCACAACTCCCACAGCTCCTTGCATCTTCCTCATCACATATTTCCCACTTCTCTTCCATACAGCCCCATCATCAGCACACAAGACCACACCCCCTGCCTGTCCCACCTCCTTAAATACGGTATGTAATCTATCATCAGGGTGAACAACACTGGACTGACCACACCCCCTGAGGAGTACCATTGTCCATTTCAAAACCCACTGACAATTCTGACCCCACCCACACCTGTATGACTCATATAGTCCATGATTCGGATATACAGATGTCCCACAATGCTAAATGCACTCAACTTGATCATCCACCCTTCTTTCCACATGTTATTGTAAGCTTTCTCAATGTCAAAATGCACAACACTCATCACCTCTTTTATTGTCTGGGCCTTGGCTATCTCTGTACTAACTGTCACCATGGCGTCCATGGCAAACCTCCTTCTCCTGAACCCACTCTGTGCTACACTCATCAAACCCCAATCTTCCAAGAGATACAGGTACATCATCCTTCTCACTATCATCTTTTCAATCAATTTACACATGTTGGATGCCAGCCCGATAGGCCTATAACTGCCCGCCCTAGTGGGATCTTTACCTGGTTTTACAAACGGCAGCACCTCTGCACGTTTCCACACAGCAGGTATCACCCCAGTCATCCATAACTTATTATACAACCCTAAGACTGCTTCCAACACACTCTCCGGTGCATGCTGAAAACATCACATAACACACACTATCTTCTCCTGGAGCAGTCCACCCACAGCCTCCAATGCCCTTGTCATCTCAAACATAGAGAACTCTGCATCCATAGCTTCTTCTGACTCCCCTTTTTTCTTTAAAACATCTCCATGCTCCTTTAACTTTCCCTGTCTCCTCTTCGCTCTCATCACACAGGTACTCATATCTATGAACCGCTTGAAATGAAATTCCTTTCTGTCAAGCAATTCTTAAGTACCCGTTGAGCTATATCCCTTTCCCGCACCACCTGAGCAGTCATCTGACCACCACGACACCACCTGCCGTCTTCCTCCCCCCCAAACACACTGGAACAGTCACATCTGCAGCTGATATAATTACAGACGTTACTGCCTCAGCGCACTCATCCACGGACCCCTCCATTGATAACTTTTGTCCCGCCCGCTCACACAGGTACAGGAACATCTTCCAGTTAGCTTTTAGGTGCCCTTACACATATGGATGCTACACACACACACACACACAAACACACACGCATACATACACGCACGCACGCACGCACGCACACACACACACACACACAGTGCTGCTGTCTAGGGGCCATCCACAGGCTAGCTCAGAAGTAGGGAATAGAGTTATTATACGTTTACTATACCACTTTACACGAATCTCCCAAATGGCAACCTATTCCCTACTTTTGGCCACGGTCCATAGGGTGCCATTTGGGAAACAGCATTGGGCCTAGATTCAATTAGATCGAGCATTGACCAGTGTAAGCTGACACCCGCATAGCTGATGTTTTGGCGGTGTCGGATGTGTAACTACGTTGGACCTGTCAAATCATTGTCACAAAGCCAGACCCGTCACACTTGCGTTAGAAGATCTAACAAACAAAAAAATATTTTGAGCAATTGCCTCTTCCATTCTTGTGGCAAAGCTGCGATGAGTTCGTTATACTTTTGTATCGAGCATACATCTCCATACACCTTTGATAGTTGCTTGTTTGACATCATTTTACTGTCATTATTTACAATGTCATTCACAAACATGATACCTTCCCTATAAAAATGTTCCACAAAATGGTGTATTTCCTCTAGCAGTACATTGGAGTTTAGCCATATTATTTGCTGTAATATTTGTTCTGCCTCTCCTGGAGGATGAAATTGGAATTGTAACCAACTCTGTGTGGCTTCATTTAAGAAGGACTGGGATCCATAGTCAATCTACCGGAAATCGTTGGTTTAATCTGAATAACAGCAAAAATACCCATTTTGAACATTGGATATTCCTGCTGGAAAACCAGTTTTAGATATCATTTCGGTGTAATGGAGGATTTAAGAGAGAGGTTTAATGCCTTAATATTGAATAGATTTAGCCCTCCAAATATATGGTTATTAAATAAATATGCCCATTTGACTTTATCTGGTTTGCCATTTAAAAACATTTTTAATAATTGATTCTTCCATGATTTGAAAAAGGTTTATCCTGGAGTCGGTAGAGCAAATGCAATATCACTGGAGAATTAATCAGGGTAATTTTCCCATAGATGGACAAGTGTTTCTTTCTCCACGGTTTCAAGACCCTATCTATTTGATCTATTCTATTAAGTTTTCAATCAAAGTTAATTGTTGTAAGATCGCTCAACCTTTCCAGAATATGAACACCGAACACATCCACTCATTTAATCGGGAGACCACATGGCAATTTCAAGTTTATCTTTTAGACTACAGTACACTTATTACAGTTGGATTTTGTCCAGAGAAACTGGAGTAATCATTCAGGTCCTCAATAAGGCTCTTGAAGGTTGAATATTAAGGGCTCTGATGATGAATCATCAGCGTTCCTTGATACTTTTGTCTCTAATCCATTCATTTTTAGGCCATTAATCTAGAAATGTTCACATTTTATCATTAGATATGATTTTTATAGCTAACAGTTCAATGGCCATATTACATAAGTATGGTGACAGAGGGCAACCATGTTTTATGCCTCTGAACAATTCAAAGTTCTCAGAGATGTAACGGTTATTTCTTATTTTACATATATTATTGTTGTACATTACTTTTACCCATCTTGTGACAGATTCTACAATGCAAAAATTAACAGGCACTTGCTCAGAAAAATAGATTTTGATTAACAACTTTTTTTTTTCTCAAAAAGAAAGTTTTCAATGACACTGAGCCTTTTTCAAAAAGGTTTTATGAGATTGGAGAACATATTGTGACTGATCTTAGACCATTCCTCCATACAAAATCTTGTCAGATCCTTGATATCCTCCGTCTGCACTTATCGACTGCCCTCTTCAAATCCAGAGACTGAAATCGCCATTGACATTTTTTGATTTTGTTGTCAATTACCCATTTCTTTACGGATTTTGATGTGTGCTTGGGGTTATTGTCTTGCTGGAAGATCCACTTGCGGCCAAGTTTCAGAGGCAACCAGGTTTTGGGATAAAATGTCCCGGTACTGGGTAAAGTGACCATGCACTGAAACTTTGGTGACTAGTAAGTATTTTTTAAGCCTTCTGTTTTGGGCTGGATGTGTAGTTCATACGTGCATAATCTATGAGCATAATTACTGTTTTACCACAATCAGCCACAAAATCCTTAGTTGAAAACAACTGTTATCTGGAAACTGTAGAAGCGCAATTTTCCCTACATTTTCCCCCAGCAATTTGAGTTTCAGTCAATGAGATTCAGCCCATCACCATTTGAGTGACAGCTAGCATGATGCACAAATAGCAGAGCAAGAGAGAGAGCACTGACGTGTTGCACATATCTGCACATATGTGACATGGTCCCAAAAAATGGCAGACTACATTTGTCTCGTGAGTGTTACTTTCAGAACTACTGGCTAAAAAGTCAACAAAAGCACAGAAGAATCCCTTTAACAAGGGCCCCAGGAGCAGTGGAAGCAAAATAGCCCTATAACATCAACGATCCACCACCATAACTTTCTGCATTTTTGTTTCTACACAAAACCCAGCAGTGGTGTGTGTGGCCAAAGAGCAGTATTTTCATGTCATCTGACCATACTGTAGCACTGGTTCCAATCCAAGTGCCAATGCCATAAAAGTTGGATGACATGAAAATAGAACTCTTTGGCCATGCATGCCAGTGGTGGGTTTTGTGTCGAAAGAAAGACGTATAAGCAGAAAAATGTAATATTCTGGTGGAGCTTTGATGTTATGGGGATATTTTGCTTCCACTTGTCCTGGGGCCATTGTTAAGGTCAACAGCATCATGAACTTTACCCAGTACCAGGACATTTTTTGCCAAAAACCTAGTTGCCTCTGCCAGGAGGCTGAAAGTTGGCCACAAGTGTATCTTCCAGCAAGACAATAACCCCAAGCACACATCAAAATCAACAAATAAATTGTTAATTGACCACAAAATCAACATTTTGCAATGGTCATATCAGTCTCCAGATTATGTATGGAAGACTGGTCTATGATCCCCCCCCAATGTGTTCTCCCATCTCACAAAAAGTTTTTGAAAAAGGCTCAGTGCCATTATTCTCACAAATTGAGGTATTGAAAACAGGGGTGCCAATAATTTTGACCCCTATCTTTTTGAGAGAAAAAAATATTACAGGTGAAACAAAATCTATTCTCTGAGCAATTGTATTGGTATAAAATAATATAATTTCCCAATTATTTTTGAGCATACAATAAGGCTCAGTATTTATATTATTTATTTTATACAGTCTTTTTGCCAATTTTTATCAAGCGTGCCAATCATTTTGGACCTGACTGTACATGCTTGTGTGTGTGTGTGTGGGAAAGGGGGATACCTAGTCAGATGTACAAATCAGTTAAGTACAAATTCTTATTTACAATGGTAGCCTACCAAAAGGCAAATGGCCTCCTGCAGGGGCAGGGTATTAAAAATAAAAAATAAATTAAATAAAAATATAGGACAAAACACACATCACGACAAGAGAGACAACACAACACTACATAAAGAGAGACCTAAGACAACACAAGCACGGTAGCAACACAACACAACATGACAACAACATGATAGCAACACAACATGGTAGCGGCACAAAACAGTGTACAAATATTATTGGGCACAGACAACAATACATCATGCAAAGCAACCACAACTGTCAATAATTGAGTATTTGAATGAAGAGATTGAGATAAAACTGTCTAGTTTGAGTGTTTGTTGCAGCTCGTTCCAGTCGCTAGCTGCAGCGAACTGAAAAGATGAGCGACCCAAGGATGTGTGGGGACCTTTAACAGAATGTGACTGGCAGAACGGGTGTTGTATGTGAAAGATGATGGCTGCAGTAGATATCTCAGATAGGGGGGGTAAGGCCTAAGAGGGTTGAATCAGAGAGGTGCGGAGGGCTGCTTTAATCGACATCAACGTTTTCGGCGACCGGGGAACAGTGGTTTAACTGCCTTGCTCAGGGGCAGAACGACAGATTTTTACCTTTTCAGCTCAAGGATTCGATCCAGCAACCTTTCGGTTACTGGCCCAACGCTCCTACCTGCCAGCATACCTGCTGCGTGTGTTTGTGTGTGTGCCTTCCAGCAATATACACGTACGCTGTGAGGGAGAAAGGGATGTGGCATGGGTCAAATATTCATCCTAGGGACATGCACGCTTACACACAAACACTCGCACACAAGTAGGCACACACAACCACACTCACACATACAGTAGGCCTTCCGTCCCTGAGGGCTGCTTGAGTACACTTAATGCATATACATGTACTAAGTGTCGTATTCACACCCTTTGGCTGAATTTAAAATGTTTTAAACTGTGATTTTTGGTCACTGACCTACACACACAATTCCCCATAATGTAAAAGTGGAATTGTGTTTTTCAAAATTTGTACAAATTACAGTTTTTCTCAATTGCTAAAACACTAAAACCCATTGGCTGAACAAAGTTCTCAGTTGCCTGGACTCATTTAGCTAATTATGCAGTCTGTTGTCAATACCTTAAACCATTTCACATGGTAAAACACAATTTGCAGATCTCACTTAGACCTTTCAGCAAAACTCTAAACACATTCTCATTCTCAAAACACATTCTGCACTCTTAATGCACATGTCATCCATACTGGTAAACACAAGTGGCAACAATCAAATACAAATAGAGAACATATGTCATTGATTGAACACAACCACTCAAAATTGATTTACAGTTTTTTCCAATTGCTAACACACTAAAATGACATGCACAGCACAATTATTTAAACTGACACACAGAGAGCAAAACCTCTTCTCAAGTCTCCAAATGTCTAAACACATTTTCTGCTTTACCCACATTTTGCAATTCAAAATGGCACTTTTTAAATGCACTGCACACGGTTCTCTGCATAAGACACAACAATCTGACATAAAGTCACATATTTGCCATTTCAAAACACTGCCATTCAAAATTACACTACATGAGCTAATTGGCCAATACATGTGCCACCTGGCCAAACACCTCAATGGTTAATTGTTACCACTTCAATCAGGAAGTAAGCACTAAGAAAAGACCACAGGTGAGCACCTTTTGTTTTACAACAACAATGGAAGCCGTTGCAGAGAGAGGAAAAGGAAGAGGGAGAGTGAGAATGAGAGGGGGAGGAAGAGTGAGAGGTATGGGTAGAGCTGGTAGAGGAGTTCATGGCCAAAGAAGACAACATATTTCAAATCAGAATCAGAACAACCTTAGTTGATCATGTCATCAACCATGGGCTGACAATGCGAGAGGCTGGACAGAGAGTGCAGTCCAACTTGAGCCGTTTTACTGTCGCCTGTGTCATCCGGACATTTAGACTGGAGTACAGGTATGTAAGCAACATTTCTTTCACACTATGTAGTACACCCCATGTCATAGTGTATCAGTTGGGTGACACCTGTTTACTTCATAAATGGCTGATGTCATACACTAACTGCACAAATTTCCTGTAGATTTTACACTACTGTGGGGGAAATATCTTTAGGCTGCATTGTCCAAGCCCTATATTTTTGTTTTTTTGTTTTTCTAAAGGACAGAGAGACGCAACCATGGTAGAGGAAGGGGCCAAATGTTCACCGGGATACAGGAAGCTAACATTGTAAACTTGGTTTTGGAAAATAATGAAATCAGATTACGAGAAATTCAAAGCCACATCATCCAAGACAATACCATATTCAACAACATTCAACGAGTCAGTCTGTCCACATTGGCTCGCATTCTCACGCGAAACCAAATCAGAATGAAACAACCTTATAAGGTGCCGTTTGAGAGAAACTCTCAAAGAAAGAGGTTAGATGATCATATGTGGATGTAAGTACAATATTGACTGCAGTACACTACACGCAACATTGTTTCCCATTGTACTGGATAACACCATATTGACTGCTTTTGTTCTTTGTTTTCAGGGAGTACTGGAAATGGATGCTCATGCAATCCCACATGAGTTCATCTTTATAGATGAGGCTGGATTCAACCTAGCAAAGACCAGAAGAAGGGGGAGAAACATCATTGGCCACAGAGCCGTTATAGATGTTCCTGGCCAACGTGGTGGGAACATCACAATGTGCGCTGCCATCTCCAATATGCATGGTGTCCTCCACCATCATGCCAACCTTGGACCATACAACACAGCCCATATTCTCACATTTCTGGACAGACTCCACAACATTCTCATACCACCAGAGCGTATGAATGATGCAGATCATCAAAGAACCCTGTACGTTGTAGTATGGGACAACATAAGCTTTCATCGTGAAGCCCCAGTCCAAAACTGGTTTGCTGACCACCCACCATTTCTTGTGCAATACCTCCCACCATACTCACCGTTTCTGAACCCCATAGAAGAGTTGTTATCGGCATGGCGGTGGAAGGTATACGACCGGCAGCCCTTTGTGCGCAGGCCTCTTGTGCAGGCTATGGAAGAGGCATGTGATGAGATTGATGTGGGTGCGATTCAGGGATGGATAAGGCACGCAAGGCACTTCTTCCCCCGATGTCTGGCAAGGGAAGATATTGCCTGTGATGTGGACAAGGCGTTGTGGCCAGACCCAGCTGTGCGGCAAGATGCTGCCTACTTATTTTTCTTGCCTCTTTTTTTCTAAATATTTTTTTCTGCACATTTTTTCTACAATTTTCTTTTTCAGTTTACTGTTTTTTTGTGAGCATATTTTTGTTCAGTCCAATGTTGTGCATATGTTGCACTGACTTGTTTGGTGAAAAAAATATAAAAAAAAAATAAACTGTTTCAAAAGCATGAGTGTATCTGCAAATATTTCTGTGCATCTGAAGATTTTCTACAATTTGAACTATTTTAGTATTATGGCTAAGCATACTAACGATGAGAGTGCTTTTCATTATGCCCAACAGTGTGTAGTTGGTTAGACAAAAATCTGGTAATATGAATGAAGTGTGTGCCATTTCGTGCAAGCGTTTGATTTTGATAATGTTATATGTAGTTTTGGTTGCAGTGCTTCATATATATGATATATGAGATATTTTGCAGTTTGGGTGTGTGGTTTTGTGAATTGTGTTAAGTATTTTGATAAAACCAGCCTAGTTTGCAAAATTGTGTTTTAGCAATTGGGAAAAACTGTAATAAAAAATGAAAGGTCTTGAGTCAATAAGTATTCAACCCTCTTTATTATGGCAAGCCTAATTATGTTCAGGAGTAAACATTTGCGTAACAAGTCACAGAATGAGTTGCATGGACTTACTTAGTGTGCAAAAATAGTGTTTAACATGATTTTTAATTACTACCTCATCTCTGTAGCCCGCACTTACAATTATCCTCAGTTGAGCAGTGAATTTCATACACAGATTCAACCACAAAGACCATGGAGGTTTTCCAATGCCTCGCAAAGAAGGGCACCTATTGGTAAATGGGTAAAAACAGAAATGCAGACAGTGGCTGCGTTTCAAACACATAAAAGACACACCCTCCTCAATTCCCTCATCTTATGCCATTGGGGGAATCCCTGCAGCCATCTTTGTCGTCGGTCCAAATGATAAGCCAAGCAAGGGAAGTTGGCAAAGTAAGTCCCTCAGCCCTCGTTTTTGATCGAGTTTGCGAGTGTACAATTATGTTCATGCCGGTGCCTGAAATGCCCCATAATTCAATTCGCGATGATTGTACACACGCTAACAAAAGTCCGCCAAAACTTAAAACCAACATTAATATGGAGAAGTCAACATACAAGTGTAAGTAAAAACAAATGTAATTAAGTTTGAAATTGACTACTAATGGGCTCAAACATGTATCATCAAAGTAATTATGTTTTTGTTTGGTTAGCCTTTGAAAACGTTAGCTTGCGAATACAACTTTCCCTGGCATCACACTTATACATTGTCATTATTTATTTTTCCTGATATAATCGGATGGCTAACATTCGATGTCTGCGGATGCGTTGTCTTCTAGCCAAGATATGAAATGCAATCATAATTGACTGTAGCGCATATAATGCACACACAACAGCTACCAGTGGTTCCATGATGAGCGGTCCATTTAAAATGAATGAATTCTTCCCTTGCCCCTTGCAAATCTACTTCCGGCGCCGACAGAGATGGCCGCCTCGCTTCGCGTTCCTAGGAAACTATGCAGTTTTTTGTTTTTTTACGTGTTATTTCTTACATTAGTACCCCAGGTCATCTTAGGTTTCATTACATACAGTCGAGAAGAACTACTGAATATAAGATCAGCGTCAACTCGCCATCAGTACGACCAAGAATATGTTTTTCGCGACGCGGATCCTGTGTTCTGCCTTACAAACAGGACAACGGAGCGGATCCCATGCAGCGACCCAAAAAAACGACTCCGAAAAAGAGGGAAACGAGGCGGTCTTCTGGTCAGACTCCGGAGACGGGCACACCGTGCACCACTCCCTAGCATTCTTCTTGCCAATGTCCAGTCTCTTGACAACAAGGTTGATGAAATCCGAGCAAGGATAGCATTCCAGAGGGACATCAGAGACTGTAACGTTCTTTGCTTCACGGAAACGTGGCTCACTGGAGAGACGCTATCCGAGGCGGTGCAGCCAACGGGTTTCTCCACGAATCGCGCAGACAGAAACAAACATCTTTCTGGTAAGAAGAGGGGCGGGGGCGTATGCCTTATGGCTAACGTGACATGGTGTGATGAAAGAAACATACAGGAACTCAAATCCTTCTGTTCACCTGATTTAGAATTCCTCACAATCAAATGTAGACCGCATTATCTACCAAGAGAATTCTCCAGCAGACACATCGATGGCTCTGAATGAACTTTATTTGACCCTTTGCAAACTGGAAACCATTTATCCGGAGGCTGCATTCATTGTAGCTGGGGATTTTAACAAGGCTAATCTGAAAACAAGACTCCCTAAATTTTATCAGCATATCGATTGCGCAACCAGGGGTGGAAAGACCTTGGATCATTGTTACTCTAACTTCCGTGACGCATATAAGGCCCTGCCCCGCCCCCCTTTCGGAAAAGCTGACCACGACTCCATTTTGTTGATCCCTGCCTACAGACAGAAACTAAAACAAGAGGCTCCCACGCTGAGGTCTGTCCAACGCTGGTCCGACCAAGCTGACTCCACACTCCAAGACTGCTTCCATCACGTGGACTGGGACATGTTTCGTATTGCGTCAGACAACAACATTGACGAATACGCTGATTCGGTGTGCGAGTTCATTAGAACGTGCGTTGAAGATGTCGTTCCCATAGCAACGATTAAAACATTCCCTAACCAGAAACCGTGGATTGATGGCAGCATTCGCGTGAAACTGAAAGCGCAAACCACTGCTTTTAATCAGGGCAAGGTGTCTGGTAACATGACCGAATACAAACAGTGCAGCTATTCCCTCCGCAAGGCTATCAAACAAGCTAAGCGTCAGTACAGAGACAAAGTAGAATCTCAATTCAACGGCTCAGACACAAGAGGCATGTGGCAGGGTCTACAGCCAATCACGGACTACAGGAAGAAATCCAGCCCAGTCACGGACCAGGATGTCCTGCTCCCAGGCAGACTTAATAACTTTTTTTCCCGCTTTGAGGACAATACAGTGCCACTGACACGGCCTGCAACGAAAACATGCGGTCTCTCCTTCACTGCAGCCGAGGTGAGTAAGACATTTAAACGTGTTAACCCTCGCAAGGCTGCAGGCCCAGACGGCATCTCCAGCCGCGCCCTTAGAGCATGCGCAGACCAGCTGGCCGGTGTGTTTACGGACATATTCAATCAATCCCTATACCAGTCTGCTGTTCCCACATGCTTCAAGAGGGCCACCATTGTTCCTGTTCCCAAGAAAGCTAAGGTAACTGAGCTAAACGACTACCGCCCCGTAGCACTCACTTCCGTCATCATGAAGTGCTTTGAGAGACTAGTCAAGGACCATATCACCTCCACCCTACCTGACACCCTAGACCCACTCCAATTTGCTTACCGCCCAAATAGGTCCACAGACGATGCAATCTCAACCACACTGCACACTGCCCTAACCCATCTGGACAAGAGGAATACCTATGTGAGAATGCTGTTCATCGACTACAGCTCGGCATTCAACACCATAGTACCCTCCAAGCTCGTCATCAAGCTCGAGACCCTGGGTCTCGACCCCGCCCTGTGCAACTGGGTACTGGACTTCCTGACCGGCCGCCCCCAGGTGGTGAGGGTAGGCAACAACATTTCCTCCCCGCTGATCCTCAACACTGGGGCCCCACAAGGGTGCGTTCTGAGCCCTCTCCTGTACTCCCTGTTCACCCACGACTGCGTGGCCACGCACGCCTCCAACTCAATCATCAAGTTTGCGGACGACACAACAGTGGTAGGCTTGATTACCAACAACGACGAGACGGCCTACAGGGAGGAGGTGAGGGCCCTCGGAGTGTGGTGTCAGGAAAATAACCTCACACTCAACGTCAACAAAACTAAGGAGATGATTGTGGACTTCAGGAAACAGCAGAGGGAACACCCCCCTATCCACATCGATGGAACAGTAGTGGAGAGGGTAGCAAGTTTGAAGTTCCTCGGCATACACATCACAGACAAACTGAATTGGTCCACTCACACAGACAGCATTGTGAAGAAGGCGCAGCAGCGCCTCTTCAACCTCAGGAGGCTGAAGAAATTCGGGCTTGTCACCAGAAGCACTCACAAACTTCTACAGATGCACAATCGAGAGCATCCTGGCGGGCTGTATCACCGCCTGGTACGGCAACTGCTCCGCCCTCAACCGTAAGGCTCTCCAGAGGGTAGTGAGGTCTGCACAACGCATCACCGGGGGCAAACTACCTGCCCTCCAGGACACCTACACCACCCGATGTCACAGGAAGGCCATAAAGATCATCAAGGACATCAACCACCCGAGCCACTGCCTCTTCACCCCGCTATCATCCAGAAGGTGAGGTCAGTACAGGTGCATCAAAGCTGGGACCGAGAGACTGAAAAACAGCTTCTATCTCAAGGCCATCAGACTGTTAAACAGCCACCACTAACATTGAGTGGCTGCTGCCAACACACTGACCCTGACACTGACTCAACTCCAGCCACTTTAATAATGGGAATTGATGGGAAATGATGTAAATATATCACTAGCCACTTTAAACAATGCTACCTTATATAATGTTACTTACCCTACATTATTCATCTCATATGCATACGTATATACTGTACTCTATATCATCGACTGTATCCTTATGTAATACATGTATCACTAGCCACTTTAACTATGCCACTTTGTTTACATACTCATCTCATATGTATATACTGTACTCGATACCATCTACTGTATCTTGCCTATGCTGCTCTGTACCATCACTCATTCATATATCCTTATGTACATATTCTTTATCCCCTTACACTGTGTACAAGACAGTAGTTTTGGAATTGTTAGTTAGATTACTTGTTATTACTGCATTGGCGGAACTAGAAGCACAAGCATTTCGCTACACTCGCATTAACATCTGCTAACCATGTGTATGTGACAAATAACATTTGATTTGATTTGATTTGATTTAAAGTGTCAACTCATCAGATATCATGATACGTCAACAGAAGTGTTCACTTAATTTGAGGGCTGAGGGGAGAGGGTGTGTCTTTTAAGTGTTTGGAATGCAGCCAGTGAATATCCCTTTGAGCATGGTGGTTATTAATTACACTTTGGATGGTGTATCAAACCACCCAGTCATAACAAAGATACAAACGTCCTTCCTAACTCAGTTGCCGGAAAGGAAGGGAATTTCACAATGAGGCCAATGGTGACTTTAAAACAGTTACAACGTTTAATGGCTGTGATAGGCGAAAACTGAGGATGTATCAACAACATTGTAGTTACTCCACAATACTAACCTAAATGACAGAGGAAAAAGAAGGAAGCCTGTACATAAACATATTCCAAAACATGCATCTTGTTCGCAACAAGGCACTAAAAAATAAAAAAAATATGGCAAAGCAATTAACTTTTTCTACCAAATACAAAATGTTATGTTTGGGGATGACTCGGATCCCTCCGGAACTTTCATTATGCACACCTGTCCCCTATTCCCACTGATTAGTACTTGTATAAGTCTGCCGTTTGGTTTCCATTGGGCTGTCGATTATTGTTACAATGTTCGTTGGTACGTGTGAGTACCTGTACTGTGTGTTTTGGCTTTCGTGCCATTGTGGATTGCACAGATGATTACGGGTCTGATAATCATTGTGCATGTGTGTTATTTAATCAAGGTACTCCTCGCTCTTTGTTTTGGGTTTTTACCCTGTGTTTTGTTACGTGTTTGTTTGGTCTTCGTCTCTGTGCCTTTACAAACCGTAATTTGGGTAAAATAAAAAAACATATTACGCATTCCTGCGCCTGTCTCCCGACTCATTCATATCCGCGTGAAAGAATAATCGACTATTAAGGGAGACAGCGGGAATGGCCCGTCCGACATCGCTGTGACTGTTCCGTCCGGCGCAGCCACAACTTCGGCAGCTGCAACTGAGTCGTCCGATGTCTCCACAACTGGTCCGTCCGACGACACATCTTCAGCAGCTACAACTGGCCCGTCCGACAACACCGCAACTTTGGCAGCGGAAACTGGCCCGCCCGATGACGACCCAACTTTGACAGCTGCATCGGGTCCTGATCGTCCTCGAGGCCGGTGTCGTTGCCCTGCTGGTGCAGCGCTTCAGGGGGGAACTGTCACAGATCCCTCCAGAACTTTCATTACGCACACCTGTTCCCCTATTCCCACTGATTAGTACTTGTATAAGTGTGCCCTTTGGTTTCCATTGGGCTGTCGATTATTGTTACAATATCCGTTGGTGCGTGTACCTGTGCTCTGTGTTTTGGCTTTCGTGTCATTGTGGATTGCGCAAATGATCACGGGTCTTGTCCCGTGTGTTAATCATTGTGCGCTTGTACCTGTACTCTGTATTTTGTTACGTGTTTGTTTGGTCTTCATCCCCATTCCTTTACATGGTACACCGTAATTTGGGCTTAATAAAAAACCCTATTATGCATTCCTACCCCTGTTTCCCGAATCATTCATACCAGCGTGACAGGGGAAATCCAATACAACACATTACTGAGTACCTCTCTCCATATGTTCAAGCATAGTGGTGGCTGCATCATGTTATGGGTATGCTTGTAATTGTCAAGGGCTGGGGAGTTTTTCAGGATAAAAAAGAAATGGAATGGTGCTAAGCAAAGTCAAAATCATAGAGGAAAACCTGGTTCAGTCTGCTTTCCACCAGACACTGGAAGATGAATTCACCTTTCAGCAGGACAATAACCTTAAACACAAGGCCAAATCTACACTGGAGTGGTTTATCAAGAAGACAGTGAAATATCACTGCACAGTTGAAAAATATGTGACAAATAGAAATGAATGCTGTTCAGAGATAGATGGGAGGGGTTGAGTGGAGTTGAAGGATGGGAATAAAAACAAACAAAATATGGTTATTGTAAAATATACTATGTCTGTAAAATATATACAGTATAGTTTGTATAAGATGGAGGTAAAGGCCTAAGAGTTGTTTTCCATTAGTTTACTCCAATTAGGGAAGGGATGGTAGGGTTAGGGGAAAATAATACATTTACAGTATATATTTGATGTATATATATTTATAAAAAATATATATGGGGGATGGGAAATGATTCAGACAATTACATTGATGGAAGCCACAATATATCTGCAATATTAAAGTTGATGTACCCCTAAAATAAAAATAAATAAAGAAGACAGTGAATGTTCCTGAGTGGCCGAGTTACAGTTTTGACTTAAATCTACTTGAAAATGTATGGTTGAAGAATTTTAAAAAGAATAATTGGCAAATATTGCAAAATCCAGGACTGGAAAGCTCTTAGAGACTTACCCAGAAAGACTCACCGCTGTAATCACTGCCAAAGGTGCTTCTACAAAGTATTGACTCAGGGTTGTGAATACCTGTGTAAATTACATATTTTTGTGTTACATTTTTTTACAAATGCACAAACATATATAAAAACATGTTTCCACTTTGTCTTTATGGAGTATCATGTGTAGATGGGTGAGAGAAAAATATAGATTTCATGTACTTTTAATTCAGGCTGTAACCCAACAAACTGTGGAATAAGTCAAGGGATATGCATACTTTCTGAATGCACTGTATATGGACTTATTGTTAAGAAACTGTCACCTAAGAACATACTAATGAAGGGGAAAGAAAGCAAGGTGCATCTTGTCTGTGACACTTGGCCATAGTAGAACCCATGATCACATTTGAGGGACAGAGGGAGGGGTATTACTTGTCATTTCTGTTATACTTTGTAACTGCCAATAGTCTGCTACGAACCAAAGGGGAATGATGATTAGCTCCTCCTACCAATTAAGTCATAAAACGCTCTGTCTTTGTCATTTCTTTCTGTATTCAGGTAGTGAGTGCATCGAGGTAATAAAGTGGTGTTGGTTGAACATATTGCCCTCCTCGTTTCAGTTGGAAATAATTCTTTCAACTCTGTTTTATTCAAACAGCATCCTTTCATTTTTTTCTCTGTCTCCCCCTCTTTCTTCTCCCCTCTTTCTTCTCTGTCTCCGGCAGGCTGTAGAGTAAAGATATACAGTAGCTGACATGCCCTTGAGGGAGTTAATGGATGCCACACTGGAGAGTGAAACCAGTGTGAAACCACAATGTGTTTCATGTTGGATTTAAAACAAAGGAAGAAGAGAAAGAAAGGAGAAGATTTAAACCTTCCACAGTACGCTACAGCTCAGGCATCCCCACTGGGAGAATTAGAGGACAAACACACACAGAATAACAAACTGGGAATTACAGTGTGCGTGTGTGTGTGTCTGAGAGAGAAAGAGTGTGTCTGTGTGTGTGTACAGTAGGCCAGCATGTGGTGTTTATATAAGACTATTATATACACACCCCCACCATTCAGTTAATTGGGAAATCAATGTTTAGATAATAAACTAGGTGCAATTAAAAAATAAAACATATTCCTCCCGAGTGGCACAGCAGTCTAAGACACTGCATCGCAGTGCTAGAGGCGTCCCTACAGACCCAGTTTCGATCCCAGTCTGTGTCACAAACGGCCGTGACATTGGGCGGCGCACAATTGGCCCAGCGTCATTTGGGTAGGGTTTGGCCGGTGGGGGCTTTACTTGGCTCATCGCGCTCTAGCGACTCCTTGTGGCTGGCCGGGTGCCTGCAGGCTGACCTAGCTGTCAGTTGAACGGTGTTTCCTCTGACACATTGGTGCGGCTGGCTTCCGGGTAAAGTGAGCGGGTGTTAAGAAACGCGGTTTGTCGGGCCATGTTTCGGAGGACGCATGACTTAACTTTGCCTCGCCCGTTGGGGAGTTGCAATCAACACCAGTTACTGGTGTTGATTGATTAAAGGCCTTGTGTGTATTTGTAGATAAAGGCCCTTGGAAGAGTGAAATAATGTAAAGATAGATGTCTGTGTGTGTGGTGGTGGGGGGGGGGGGGGGGTGTTAATATAGGAATGAGAAAAGCAGAATAGGAAAAGAGAATAGGGATGGGAAAGAGGGATGAGAGAGATATATTGTGTAGTTTAAAAATAGGACTTGCCAGTAGCTGGTTGAAGATGACATTGATTGATCAACAGATACCGGACTGAAGAACTGCCCACAGAGGACTCCGTACATACGCACGCACGCAGTGAGGTGGAGGAGTAGGATGGAGGTAGCGTGGTGGTTTGTATGCTGCCTAAGGCATTAGCAACCTAAACTCCAAACCACAGATACATATTAACAGCCCACGCCCCTTCCACTATCCTCACCACACTAATGTCTATAATAGAGATGGAAGAACGGAGAGGAGAGAGGGAGAAAATATAACCCTGAAAAGGAGCTGGAATCCCTGAGTTGGGAATAAAGGGTGTGTGTGTGTGTGTGTGTGTGTGCGTAAAAATTTGGAAAATACCTTTTTGTATAATGAAAAGATAAAAACATGCAAAACATTTTTAATCTGTAATCCAAATTATACATATACAACGTTCTGGATAGTAGCATTACTTTCAGAGACCACGCTCAAAAAAGAACAACAACCAAAAATAAAATACAATCTGTACATATTTGTGTTTACAGTGAGTAGCCAATCAGAGAAGAGTACCAGATGAACACTAAGGCAGATGAACGGACAGAATGAACACCTTCATCATCATTGTCATCTTGGTTTAGTCAGAGTTGGAGTAAATTCCTTTTGAATTTAATCAATTCAGGAAGTAAACTGAAATTACAATTACAGTTAAAAATTTGGAATTGGAATTGCAGTTTACTTCCTGAATTGACTGAATTGAAATGGAATTGACCCCACTCTGGTTTTGGTCGTCTCCACCGACCAAACCTCAGAGTAACTAAACAATATGTCTACTACAAAATGTAGGACTGGTGACTTTACTTAGCAAAAACTTACAATGTGAAAAAAGCTTAAAACAAAACAAAGAAAAACAGGGAAACTATCTAGTATTTTAGCATTTACTGTACATGTCATCTCTCAATGCTCTCGATCCAGCAATGGGGAGTGTTCATCCTGTGTGTCTCCATGGCAACGAAGATGACTTACACACTCTGGCAGTGAGGTGTAACCTGAACAACACTTTATTTCACACATCAAACACACGTGGTGAAGCATGCGTTCCTCATTTTAAACATCCGCTCTCTTACAGACGAAAATCCCTGCTAGAGTCAGGACCTTGAAAGTCATGAAGAACAAAAAACTAAAACAGAATCAAAATAATGTACAACAAGGCACGTTTTCACCCCAGCGCTTCTGTACTGTGAGATTCAAGTGTAACTAAGCGTCTTTAACATCGTTAACTGCTGAGCGACCACCCAGACTCTCTCATTCGCCATTAACTACCCGTCAAAGTACCAACGGTCGGTTTACTTCCAATGTTCTCCTCTGAGCGTGTGGGCTAACACTCCGCTAGCCTCAGTTAACCTGTATGCTAACTGGCTAGGCTAGCAGTTGCCACAGAAATGTACTCGAGCTGTTAGCGACCCTTAGCATGTAGGCTAAAACTCCAATCTAACCTCAGTTAGCCTGCATGCTAGCAGGCTAGGCAAGCAGTCACCATATTCTCCTCTGAGTTTTAGCTATCCTAAGCATATGGGGGACAATCCACTAGGCTCAGTTATCCTGTATGCTAGCAGGTTAGGCTAGCATTTGCCACACCAACATACTCCACTTTGTTTCTGTCCTCTGTTCAAGTCAGCCAAAATAGAAGTCTCTTTACAACCAGCACTCCTTCCCTGTCCCATGATAAAAAAGTGCCACTCATGTTCCCTCCCCCATCCCACCCACCCCTTGCCAATTCCCCCCAGCACGGGGCTAGTCCTAGTTGTCCCCTCCACCATAGAGGTCTGCCAGCTTGCGGAAGCGCGGGCCCCAGTCGCTGAGGTAGTCGTAGTCCTGGTCTCCGCCGGAAGAGGAGGAGTGAAGGGAGCTGAGGGAGCCAGCGGTGGAGCCACTGCCCTCATAGTCAAACACCAGAAGACTGTCGTAGGGAGGCGCTGTCGGGTCATTATCAGCTGCCTTCAGACCCTGTGGAGGGAGATAAATAAATAATGAGAGAGAAAGGGGAGAGAGATAAAAGGTAAAAGGAGGGAGTAAAGGAGATAAAGAAGAGGAGACAAAAAGGGAAAAGGCGAAAGAGGTAGGGGAAAGAGAGAGAAAAAGGGAAAAAAATTGTCAGGAGAGAGAAAAAGAGGGGGAATGAGATATATAGAATGAGAGAGATAGAGGGAGCAAGAGAGTAAGGGTAGAGGAGAAAAAAGAGGGATTATGGAGGGTGGAGGAGAGAAGAGGAGGATTTAGGTCAGGCTAGACAGATGCTGGGTCTGTCTCTCTGAGGAGATTCAGCAGATTACTGAGCACAGCACTATATTTAAAGCCAACCCATACTTCACACACACACGTGCACACACACACCACAGCTGACAGACTTTGTTATAATATAATAATAACTTTGTCATTGACTGACGACTTGTCACAGTGCTAAAATCAATCAAATAAATCTGATAAGATGAGGCTCTAGACATGTTTTTTGGAACATGTCAGTCTCAGTCACAGAAAATTTGTGATCAGAATTTTAACAACCACAGTGTTAAATGTAACACTTCCATAGAAAATATATTGGACCATCTCAAATAGTGTTAACCTTAGTTTATCAACACTTCGAAAAGTTAACACCTCAAGAGTGTTGAGTCCTTAAACACCATGGGTGTTGCAAAACCCCCCATAAATTAACACTTGCTGATGCTGTTACACTTTCTCAGTGTTAGGGAAATAACACCTGTGGTGTTACAGTAACTCATTTTGGGGTGTTGTTCTAAAACTGTAAGGCAGGTATGCCCAATCTACTTTTTAATTTGCCAGCCTGATGAGGTCTACAGTCTCTAAATCGAAACCAACCCACAAAATGTATGAAACGCAACACACCACTGAGTATGGACCTGCTGCTATGATACCTATTTGATACCCAAATATAATGTGGACAAATAACATGTTTTCCGCAAATAAGTGCAACTTACTTAATTTTCTACCATTGTGTGACTTTTGGCATTGGGTGGATGTCACGACTTCCGCCGAAGTCGGCTCCTTTCCTTGTTCGGGCGGCGTTCGGCGTCACTGGCTTTCTAGCCATCGCAGCTCCATTTTTCATGTATCAATTTGTTCGGAATTCCGGAAACCGGAATAAATTGCGCCTGTTCACTACCCTCTGCTCTCCTGCACCTGACTTCGCCTCTGATACACACTCCTAACAGAATTCTACACCAACCATTGAGTCAGCAGGAGCAGGTACACCGGTCAGAGGGGTCGAGGAACGCGTCTAGGAACACACGGCTATGCTACATCATCTCGGCGCAATGATGGATCGCGTTGTCCAGACCATGGACCGCTGGGAGAGACAGGAAGTCCCTCGACTAGCTCAACCGGGGTTATCTCTACCCGTTCCGTCCGGATCCAGCTCCAGTGGAATACGTCTCTCCCTTCCCAGGGAGTATGATGGGATGGGCCGCACCGTGTGGGGTAGGAAGACGCGGTGTTGGACCACTTCCGGGCTGTCTTTGACCATCCGCCTGAAGGTAGAGTGGCGGGTGAACTACTTTTCCATTTGAGGCAGGGGACGAGGAGCGAGGAGTTCCGGACCTTGGCCGCCGGAGCAGGATGGAACGACAGGGCCCTCATCGACCACTATCGATGCAGCTTACGTGAGGACGTCTGACGGGAGTTTGCTTGCAGGGATGCCACCACCACCTTTGACCAACTGGTGGATATGTCTATCTGGTTGGATAACCTGCTGGTCATCTGTGGACGGCCTGAGTGGGCTCTGTCAGTTCCATCGCCCTTCGCTCCCACACCCATGGAGTTGGGAGGGGATGCGCGTAGGGAGGCTGGAGGAGGAGCCTTCACGTGCACCATCTGTGGCCACAGAGGGCACACTGCTGGTCGGTGCCGGGTTGGTCCCTCTGGGAGTCGAGGAAGCAGGCAGGGCACTCTGGTGTCGCCTCAGGTGAATATGCACCACTCTCATCCAGAGTCCTCTGCTGTTCACCTGTTTGTACCTGTTTGTTTCCCTGAGTTCTCCCCGCATTTTATTGACAGAGCGTTAGCACTTAGTTTAGGTATCCCCATTATTCCCGTGGATAGACCTTTTCCGGTTCACGCTCTGGATAGTCGACCATTAGGGTCCTGGCTAACCAGGGAGGCCACCATCTCCCTTGCCACGGAGACATGATTAGAAAATCAGTCTCTTTCTCATTGACTCTCCTGCGTTTCCTGTGGTACTAGGTCTTCTCTGGTTGGCTCGTCATAACCCCACCATTTCCTGGCAACAGAGGGCTCTCATAGGGTGGTCGCGAGAGTGCTCGGGGAGGTGTGTAGGGGTTTCCGTTGGTGCTACCACGGTGGAAAGTCCAGACCAGGTCTCCGCTGTGCGCATTCCCCCAGAATATGCCAATTTGGCTCTCGCCTTCTGTAAGAAGAAAGTGACCCAATTACCACCCCATCGACGGGGGGATTGTGCGATAAATCTCCTGGTAGACGCTGCACTTCCCAGGAGTCACGTGTACCCCTGTCACAAGTGGAGACGGTGGCTATGGAGACATTTGTCTCCGAATCCCTGCGTCAGGGGTACATTCGGCCCTCCACTTCACCCGCCTCCTCGAGTTTCTTTTTTTGTGAAGAAGAAGGATGTAGGTCTGCGCCCGTGCATTGATTATAGAGGTCTCAATCAAATCTAAAATGATCCGCCAAAATTGTTGCAACCCTTACTAGCCTGTTCAACCTCTCTTTCGTATCATCTGAGATTCCCAAAGATTGGAAAGCTGCAGCGGTCATCCCCCTTTTCAAAGGGGGTGACACTCTAGACCCGAACTGCTACAGACCTATATCTATCCTACCCTGTCTTTCTAAGGTCTTCGAAAGCCAAGTTAACAAACAGATTACCGACCATTTCGAATCCCACCTTACCTTCTCCGCTATGCAATCTGGTTTCAGAGCTGGTCATCGGTGCCCCTCAGCCACGCTCAAGTTCCAAAACAACACCATAACCGCCATCGATAAGAGATATTACTGTGCAGCCATATTCATCAACCTGGCCAAGTCTTTCGACTCTGTCAATCACCATTTTCCTATTGGCAGACTCGACAGCCTTGGTTTCTCAAATGATTGCCTCGCCAACTACTTCTCTGATAGAGTTCAGTGTGTCAAGTCGGAGGGCCTGTTATCCAGACCTCAGGCAGTCTCTATGGGGGTGCAACAGGGTTCAAGCCTCGGGCCGACTCTCTTCTCTGTATACATCAATGATGTTGCTCTTGCTGCTGGTGACTCTCTGGTACATCTCTACACAGACGACACCATTCTGTATACTTCTGGCCCATCTTTGGACACTGTGTTAACAAACCTCCAGACGAGCTTCAATGTCATACAACTCTCCTTCCGTGGCCTCCAACTGCTCTTAAACGCAAGTAAAACTAAATGCATGCTATTCAACCGATCACTGCCCGCACCTGCTCGCTAATCCAGCATCACTACTCTGGACGGCTCTGACTTAGAATACGTGGACAACTACAAATACTTAGGTGTCTGGTTAGACTGTAAACTCTCCTTCCAGAATCACATTAAGCATCTCATGTCCAAAATTAAATCTAGAATTGGCTTCCTATATTGCACCAAAACATCCTTCACTCATGTTACTAAACATACCCTCGTAAAACTGACCATCCTACCGATCCTCGACTTCGGTGATGTCATCTATAAAATATTCTCCAACACTCTACTCAACAAACTGGATAAAGTCTATCACAGTGCCATCCGTTTTGTCACCAAAGCCCCATACACAACCCACCATTACGACCTGTACGCTCTCGTTGGTTGGCCCTCGCTTCATACTCGTCGCCAAACCCATTGGTTACAGGTTATCTACAAGTCTCTGCTAGGTAAAGACCCGCCTTATCTCAGCTCACTGGTCACCATAGCAGCACCCACTCGTAGCACACGATCCAGCAGGTATATATCACCGGTCACCCCCAAAGCCAATTCCTGCTTTGGTCGTCTTTCCTTCCAGTTCTCTGCTCCCAATGACTGAAACGAACTGCAAAAATATCTGAAGCTGGAGACTCATATCTCCCTCACTAGCTTTAAGCACCAGTTGTCTTAGTAGCTCACATATCACTGCACCTGTACATAGCCCATCTGTAAACAGCCCATCTATCTACCCACCTCATCCCCATACAGTATTTATTTATTTGTCTTGCTCCTTGGCACCCCAATGTCTCTACTTGCACATTCATCTTCTGCAAATCTACCATTCCAGTGTTTAATTGCTATATTGTAATTACTTTGCCACCATGGCCTATTTATTGCCTTAACAAGTGCCCTTATCTTACCTCATTTGCACTCACTGTACATAGACTTTAACATGTTTTTTGTTCTACTGTATTATTGACTATGTTTTGTTTATTCAATGTGTAACTCTGTGTTGTTGTATGTGTCGAAATGCTATGCTTTATCTTGGCCAGGTCGCAGTTATAATGAGAACTTGTTCTCAACTAGCCTACCTGGTTAAATAAAGGTGAAATAAAAATATAAAAAATGTAAAAATGTAAAAAATCACGGTGAGGTACAGTTACCCGCCACGGCAATGTAGGCAATGCACGGGGCGCGCTTCTTCACTAAACTGGATCTCGGGAGTGGAAGACGGCGTTTAGTACCACCTCAGGGTGCCACCTCAGGGCGTTATGAGTACCTCGTCATGCCGTACGGGTTGATGAATGCTCCCTCAGTCTTCCAATCCTTTGTAGATGATATTTTCAGGGACCTGCATGGGCAGGGTGTAGTGGTGTATATCGATGACATTCTAATATACTCCGCTACACGCGCCGAGCATGTGTCCTTGGTGCACAAGGTACTTGGACGACTGTTGGAGCATGACCTGTACGCCAAGGCTGAGAAATGCCTGTTCTTTCAACAGTCCGTTTCCTTCCTAGGGTATAGCATTTCCACATCAGAGGTGGAGACGGAGAGTGACCGCATAGCAGCCGTGCAACTCCCAACATGGTAAAGGAGGTGCAGTGATTTTTAGGGTTTGCCAACTACTACCGGAGATTTATCCGGGGTTTTGGCCAGGTGGCTGCTCCCATTACCTCACTGCTGAAGGGGTCCTGTACGTCTGCAGTGGTCTGTTGAGGCGGACAGGGCTTTTGGGCAGTTGAGGGCTCTGTTTACCTCGGCTCCCGTGCTGGCCCATCCGGATCCCTCTTTGGCATTCATAGTGGAGGTGGACACGTCAGAGGCTCGAAGAAGCTCAGCCCGGCGGAGCGGAACTATGATGTGGGGTACCAGGAGCTGTTGGCTGTGGTTAAGGCTTTGAAGACATGGAGACATTGGCTTGAGGGGGCTAAACACCCTTTCCTCATCTAGACTGACCACCGCAACCTGGAGTACATCCGGGCAGCTAGGAGACTGAATCATAGTCAGGCAAGGTGGGCCATGTTCTTTACCCGTTTTGTGTTTACCCAGTCCTACAGACCAGGTTCCCAGAATGTGAAGGCAAATGCACTGTCCCAGCTGTATGACACAGAGGAGCGGCCCATGGATGAGACTCCCATTCTCCCGGCCTCCTTCCCTGTAGCTCCGGTCGTGTGGGAGCTGGACGCGGACATTGAGCAGGCATAGCATACTGAACCCGCTCCCCTCCAGTGTCCCGTCGGACTTCAGTACGTTCAGTCTGCTGTCCATGACCAGTTGATCTATTGGGCCCACACATCACCCTCCTCTGATTATCCGGGGATCGGATTGGCCTTGGCGCGGGACGTGAGGGTTTATGTTTCCTGCTGCTCGGTTTGCGCCCAGTGTAAGGATCCTTGACACCTGCCCAGAGGTAAGCTACATCCGTTACCAGTTCCCCAATGGCCTTGGTCACACCTGTCGGTTGATTTTCTAATGGATCTACCTCCCTCACAGGGGAACACCACGATCTTGGTCGTTGTGGATCGTTTCTCTAAGTCCTGTCGTCTCCTCCCTCTGCCCGGTCTCCCTACGGCACTACAAACTGCGGAGGCCATGTTTACACACGTCTTCCGGCACTACGGGGTGCCTGAGAATATAGTGTCTGATCGGGGTCCCAGTTCAGTTCGAGAGTCTGGAGGGCATTCATGGAACGTTTGGGGGTCTCGATCAGCCTTCACTCGAGTTTCCACCCCGAAAGTAATGGGCAGGTGGAGAGAGGGAACCAGGATGTG
This sequence comes from Oncorhynchus mykiss, assembly GCF_057628025.1. Classification (NCBI taxonomy): domain Eukaryota; kingdom Metazoa; phylum Chordata; class Actinopteri; order Salmoniformes; family Salmonidae; genus Oncorhynchus; species Oncorhynchus mykiss. The sequence goes on from NC_143025.1 coordinate 35,675,292, forward strand.
GGCAGGTATTTTGCGGTCCTGGCCGGGGGAGAGGGCGGCGTTCGTGCCCTGGGCAGAGATGGCGCAGAACTCGCTCTGCCACTCCTCCACTAACCTCTCCCCCTTTCAGTGTGTATTGGGGTATCAGCCAGTTCTGGCACCGTGGCATTGTAGTCAGACTGAGGCTCCTGCGGTGGACAAGTGGTTCAGACGCGCGGAGGAGACATGAGAAGCCGCTCATGGTCACCTCCAGCAGGCCGCGCTGCGCCAAAAGACCAGCGCGGTCCGTCACCGCAGTGAGGCCCCGGTGTTCGCACCAGGGGACAGGGTCTGGCTCTTGACCCCTCTGCCTGCCCTGCCAGAAGCTGCGACCGCGGTTTGTGGGGCCATTCAAAGTCCTGGGGAGAGTGAACGAGGTATGTTACAGGTTACAGCTCCCCCTGATTACCATATTAACCCCTCATTCCATGTGTCTCTCCTCAGGCCGGTGGTGGCTGGTCCACTCCAGGAGTCTGAGGTGTGGGAGGTTCCTCCGCCCCCTTTAGACATCGAGGGGCCCCCGGCGTTCTCCATCCGTTCTCTCATCGATTCAAGGCGTCGGGCGGGGGGCCTTCAGTACCTTGTGTAGTGGGAGGGGTACGGTCCGGAGGAGAGGTGCTGGGTTCGGGTGGCTGATGCATTAGACCCTGAAATACTGCGTGAGTTCTACCGTCGCTGGCTGGATCGCCCTGCGCATCGCCCTCTGGTCGTCCCAGAGGCACCGCTGGAGCCACGCGTCGAAGTCGGCTCCTCTCCTTGTTCTGCGGCATTCGGCGGTCGACATCACTGGCTTTCTAGCCATCGCCGCTCCATTTTTCATGTATCCATTTGTTTTGTCTTGTTCCCTGTACACCTGGTTTTCATTCCCCAATCAATTCATATGTATTTATTCCTCTGTTCCCTATTATGTCTTGGTGTAGGATTGTTTCGTGTTACGTGTATTTGGATATTGTGGATTTTGTTACACACATTTATTTTATTTTGTGCTGTTTTCTAAACCGGAATAAATTGCGCCTGTTCACTACCCTCTGCTCTCCTGCACCTGACTTCGCCTCCAATACACACAATGGAGGCAAGTAGGTTTTCATATTCAGGGCTGTAGCAGCTCGTTGCAAGTCTCATGCAGGCCACAAGGTGGTCATCAGTCATAGTAGATCTGTTCTTGGACTTTATTATCTTCATGTGAGAAAACGCAGACTCACAGAGGTAGTTCGATCCAAAAAGGGCTGATAAGTTGAGAGCACATTTTCTTATTTTGGGATACAGGCTCCTCTAGCAGGAGCTCCCAGAATTCTTCCTTCATTTCAGTGGTTGCCCTGCATTTTAACAGAATGTCATTTTGAAGGGTGAGCATTTCAGTTTCTGCTATAGTTGTGTCCAACTGAAAATGTGATCCCATTCTGGAGGCAATGACTTCCACATTTACAGTAGGTCTGTGCCAAACGGAAAGCACATATAAGTGGCAATAAGCTCAAGTGATGCAAAGTCTGTAAAACGACTGTCAAACTCAGATAAGATGCTCTGGACTTGCTCTACGTAACGTGCACTGTCAAGCTGTGCTGTATCCTTGCCCTGACGTTCAAGTTTTCAATGTATGTGTTGAAAGAAGTGCAGGTCCTTACGTTGCAGCTTTCTTGTGAGCAGTTGTAGTTTGCATTTAAGTGTTTACACAGCTGATGATGTCGATTACATGTTTACCTTTTCCTTGCAGCTCTATATTCAATTCATTAAGCATGTAAGTTAGGTCAGTGAGAAAAGCTAAATCCAGGAGCCACTGTGTGTCCTCTAGCTGTGCATATTCTGCATGTTTGGAGACCTTGAGAAACTCCTTGATTTCAGGCAACAACTCACAGAATATCCCTAAAAAGTTCCCTCAGGCTCAGCCACCGCACATCCGTGTGTAGTAGCAGGTCTGTGTGCTCCGCTTCAGTCTCTTCTAAGTGAGCGTGAAATAGCCTCCGCTGTAGGCTTCTTGCTCAAATAGAACACACAATCTTCATCGCAACATCCATCATCTCTTTCATGTTTAACATCTTCCGGCGCAAAGCTTGCTGATGAATTACGCAGTGACAACTAAGAAAGTCGGGGAAAGAATCATATCATTCGCACAATGCAACGAACCCACTAATGCGGCCTACCATAGCGGGTGCCCCATCGGTAGTAATGGAGACAAGCTTACAAAAAGGCAGTTGGAAATGCTTCCTTGATCATCTTTCCATCTTTGAACAACATTTTATGCTTAGTAATCAAGCGACTCACACGATAAGAGGCCACGGTTGCCGCCTTCCCTTTGGTCCCAGGCCTTGTGAAAATCGACTGCTGCGCTGCCAGTTGATTTTTTAGTTCTTGTACCTTTCTTCTTCATAATTCAGTCTTTCCTGGACAATCTCTTTCCTGGGTTTTGTGTGTGTAAGTTGTTCTTAAACCATACTTTCTGCAATGATGTTCAAATAATTTGTTTTATTTAGTATAGTATAAGCTTCTGTCTTAAATGAAGCAGCATAAGTAATGCCATAGATTCCATTTAAAAAAAAAATGTTTTTGAAAAATAGTAAACAACTGATTATAGGCTACTAAAGCTAAATTTTTACTGCTGTGCAATGGAGATGTGATGAAAACAGTGGAGAGTACAACAAAAAAATGCAGCTATTTATTGCTGACCAGCAGATGGCACCAATGGGCATTGTGATCAGATAAAGAATCTCAGAGTAAAAAGTGAGGAAGCATTCAGAACACCTCGGTTTCCCACCTCTACTGGTTTGCAAAGCGTTATATAATTCCTATTGGAATCCAGCCAATAGCCAACAATAGGAACTTTTAATAACACGCAGCTGCAGAAAAGGTAGAGAAGATGGTTAAGGCAGTCTCATTTAACAATCTAAACTGGAACAACCATCCCAATAACACATTAAATAAATCCAACCTCTTACACAGATTGGATTAGTTTAGAAAAATGTATGTTATCTTCGTGTAGTGCAAGATAAATTAATCAATCAATGTGCATGCAGAAACATAATATTAAAACAAATTATGCATGAGAGCACCAGCTGTTCTGGACGACTGCGTGATCTCGCTCTCTGTAGCCTATGTAAGACCTATAAAACAAGTTAACATTCACAAGGATGCGTGGCCAGACGAATTACCAGGACGCATACTCAGAGCATCAATTGACTAGCTGGCAAGTATCTTCACTGCCATTTTCAACCTCTGTAATACCTATATTTCAAGCAGACCACCATAGTCCCTGTGCCCAAGAATGCCAAGGTTACCTGTCTAAATAAATACCGCCCCATAGCACTCACATCTGTGGCCATGAAATGCTTTGAAGGACATTGCTCACATCAATACCATCATCCCAGACACCCTGGACCCACTCCAATTCGCACACCGCCCCAACAAATCCACAAATGACACAATCTCTATCACACTGCCCTCTCCCACCTGGACAAGAGGAAAACTTAAGTGAAAATGATGTTCATTGACTACAGTTCAGCATTCAACACCATAGTGCCCTCCAAGCTCATCACTAAGCTCAGGTTTACTGACAACTGCGTTGTCGTGAATGACTCAAACGCCACCATTAAGTTTGCTGACGAAACAACGGTGGTTGGCCTTATCACTGATGACGATAAGACATCCAAAAGGGAGGAAATCAGTCACCTGGCAGTGTGGTGCCAGGACAACAACCTCTCCCTCAAAGTCAGCAAGACAAAGGCGCTTGGGTGGCAGGTTACTGTATATTTACAGGACCTTCACTAACACAAATTTACAGGATATTACTGGAACACCTGACTACAGTAACATGCTGTATTTCTAGAATTTACAGTGCATTACTTTAAGCATAGTGGTTAGTAAAACTATGGCAAATTTACAGTGCAAGTAGTTAGTGCCAAAGCTGGGCAGTATTTATGTTGTATTTGATAAGGGATTTCAATACTTATTTTGTCATTTGTATTTCACTGGCCTGAACTACAATTCATATAGCCTATTTTTCAACAGTTTAATTACCACACATGTATTCCATATTTTCTATAACAAATACATACTTGCATGTAGCCTGCTTAACTACAACATTCTTGGTAACGGTAACAATCTTTTTACTTGCTATGACTGTGGTATATTTTTGTTTACCTTAGTTTAATACACTCACTAAGTCGCTCTGGATAAGAGTGTTTCCTACTGTATATGACCAAAATGTAAATGTAAAAAATAACACTTGCAAAGCACACTGCTAGGTATTATTCTAAGGACCACCGCCCACAAACAAGAGCAAATTTGATCAATATACAAATAGTTTGAGGGCGGAGCTTATTAGAATAACACCCCGCAATGTGCTTTGCAAATGCATTTTTTTTTACATTTACATATTGGTAATTTAGCAGACGTGCTTGTCCAGAGTGATTTACAGTCAGTGCATTCACGTAAGGTTGATCAAAAACATCATAGTCTTAACAAGTAAGATTTCTGGAACCATTACTGGGAATGCTGTTGTAGTTAAGGATACATTGGTCTTCAAAATATCCTATATTTGTAATAAGATACCTTTAGGATGAATCTTTGCCAGTCTCTGGCTAGTTCAGAGTAAATTACTGTTATATTCACAGTAATTTGCCACCAGTGTCCAGTAAATTACTGCAACATACAGAGCAATGACATGGTACAATACTGTAAGAATGTAAATGCTACTGTAATCATGTTGGTATTTTAGTATTTTACTCTAATTACTTTGCATTAGTGCTAACTGGTTGTCTGCTAGGTACTTGTATATTACAGTATATTTATGATTATTTGGTGTTTCACGTTTATGCTAGTGATGGGTCGTTCACAAATGAGTCGGCTCTAAGAGAGAACTTTTTGATCCGCCTCGCATATCAGAATAGTCAAATCTATTTATAAAAATAAATAAAAAATTAAGATATGAATAATCAAAAGATCTAAATAAATAGAATGAACCAATTCAAAGAACAACAAAAAAAATGCTCAAGCGCACACACATTTGTTCTGACTGTCTGCTCAGGCTAACAGCCTCACCTGTAGTTCCTGTCAATCAGACACACAGTGTCAACCAATGAACCAAAGATCCATGAGGGCCGAGACAACTCACTCACAGTCACACACTTAGCAGCCGAGGAGAGAGAGGAAGGACAGCTGTGAAAACAACAGCTGGAAAATGAGTCGGAAGCACAGTAGCATTTGGATGCATTTTAATAATGTAGACAATGTTAGAGCACAGTGTAGAATTTGCCAAAACAAAATCTCATATGAAGCCGGTTCTATGCACAACCTACACCATCATATGGGAACTGTGCACCCAACTGTGAAGCTAGCGGTTGCGGAGCTTTGAGAAACTTGCGGGCCTGCTAGTGATAGTGGTGGAGCCAGCACCTATCCACTCAGTCAAGTAGGCCTACTCCGCGACCCACAGCAACGCAGTCTTCTATGGACCAGTTTATGCCAAAGTCTATGTCTGTAGCAAAACAAGGCCAAATTGTTATTGCATTGGTTAAAATGATTGCCACCAATTTAAAGTAACTTTACATCATGGAGGACAGAGGTTTTTAGAAATTATAGCAATAGTCTAAATCCAATGTACACAATTCCAAGCAGGAAAACTCTTTCAAAGTCACTTTTCCACAACTGTACGAGGGCACATGGGCTTCAGTGCGGGAAAGAGTCCAAAAAGCTCCTGCAGTTTGCCTTACTACTGACTGCTGGACATCAAGGGTAACCTCTACTTACATGTCAGTTACATGTTATTTCATTGAAGATTTTTGATGTCTAGCTGACTTCTGGACTGCTTTGAGTTCAGCCACAGACACACCTCAGATAACTTGGCAGAGGAACTGTTGAGAGTGGCCAGAGAATGGAAAGTCGATGGAAAAGTGCTGTTGTGTTAGCATCAATGCAGCTAACATAACCCATCATCCATGTCTTGCCCACACAATCAACCTGATTGTAAGAGATGCTCTGAAGGTGATGAAGCCCACTGTGGACAAAGTGAAAGCAGCTGTGGAATACTTCCACAGGAGCACAGTAGGTGCTGAAAAACTAAAGTCTACACAACGCCAGATAGGGATGCCTGAGCTGAGGCCTAAACAAGACTGGTGGAAGGTGGAATTCAACATTTTATATGTTGAAGCGGTTTCTTGAGTCAAGGATGCCATCACCTCTGCCATTGTCAATGCACCTGTTGATGCTCTGACCCAAGCGGAATGGGAGGTGGTGGAGGAGGTGTGCAGAGTCCTGGAACCCTTTGAGCAGGTCACTGTGGAGATCAGTGGAGAGAGGTACAGTAAGCAGTTATTACTACATCATTATTTAATCCAATATTATATATGCATATGAGCAGTAGATGATAATGTAGTCCCAGTAGTCAAAACCTGAACTAATAAACATACTGTTCTCTCTTTTCAGCTATGTGCCAGTCTCAAAAATGATACTTCTGTATAAGGGTCTGCAGCGAATCACAGCCAGCCGCCAGAGAGAAGCAAATGTAACCACAGGACATGTGACAGAGTTGATGGACACCCTATATACATCAATGAACAGAAAGTTCCACAGAGTGGAATATAATCACGTGCTATCAGAAACTGCTGCACTTGACCCCAGGTTTATGAAGTCAGACTTCAATGAGGCCAGAGCGATTGATGATGCTCTTCAAAGAATAACCTGAGCAGCAGGGATGGACATCCCCAGCAGTCAGCTGGCTCATGCACCAGAGCAACAGGAAGAAGAAGGATCAGATGGAGCAGAAGCACCAGCAGTAGTACCACAAACGTCTGCTGTTTGGATGCTGTTTGACGAGAGAGCAACTGGGGATGCAGCACGAAGGAATCCCTCAGCAGATGCCATAATGGAAGTCCGATACTATGTGGAGGAGCCCCTCCTCCAAAGATCTGCAGATCCTCTGAGCTGGTGGAAGAACAAACCCTCTGGCTACCCACGGTTTACTAAAGTCATGACAGGGAGACTCTGCATAGTGGCCACATCCTTTCCCTTTGAGAGGGTCTTCTCGAAAACAGGACAATAATTACTGAGAGAAGAAACCGCATCAGCCCCTCGAAAGTGAGGCAGCTTGCATTTCTGAATGCTCAAAGTTCAACAGTCACATCTCAACATCAACTGTTCAGAGGAGACTGTGTGAATCAAGCCTTCATGGTTGAATTGCTGCAAAGAAACCACTACTAAAGGACACCAATAGAAGATACTTGCTTGGGACAAGAAACACGAGAAATGGACATTAAACCGGTGGAAATCGGTCCTTTGGTCTGATGAGTCCAAATTTGAGATTTTTGGTTCCAACCCCTGTGTCTTTGTGAGACACAGAGTAGGTGAACAGATGATCCCCACATGTGTGGTTCCCACCGTGACGCATGGAGGAGGAGGTGTGATGGTGTGGGGTGCTTTGCTAGTGACACTGTCAGTGATATATTTAGAATTCAAGGCACACTTAACCAGCATGGCTACCACAGCATTCTGCAGCGATACACCATCCCTGCTGTTTGCGCTTAGTGGGACTATCATTTGTTTTTCGACAGTACAACGACCTAACACACACCTCCAGGCTGTGTAAGGGCTATTTGACCAAGGAGAGTGATGGAGTGCTGCATCAGATGACCTGGCCTCCACAATCACCCAACCATAACCAAATTGAGATGGTTTGGGATGAGTTAGACCGCAGAGTGAAGGAAAAGCAGTCAACAAGTGCTCAGCATATGTGGGAACTCCTTCAAAACGGTTGGAAAAGCATTGCAGGTGAAGCTGGTTGAGAGAATGCCAAGAGTGTGCAAAGACGTCTTCAAGGCAAAGGGTGGCTACTTTGAAAAATCAACAAATATATATTTTGATTTGTTTAACACTTTTTTGGTTATTATATCATTCCATATGTGTTTTTTCATAGTTCTGATGTTTTTCACTATTATTCTACCATGTAGAAAATAGTAAAAATAAAGAAAAACCCTTGAATGCGTAGGTGTGTCCAAACTTTTGACTGGTACTGTACATATAAATTGTATGGTACTGTACTCTGTGGGGTACAGCATTCTCACTAATAGGTGCAATTAATACTGTATAACCTCTTTCAAGGCACACCTCAAAATATGTTAATGATCCAGAGATTATTTCGCACTCCCACAGCATTTTCCCACAATGTAATAAAATTACAGTATGCTGCTGTAAATATACAGTTAATACAGTACTTTACTGTAAAATTGTACTGTCAAATTATTTTAAAGCAGTGTAGCGGAACGCCGATGATCCCGATAATGCATTGCTCTTTACAGTATTGTAATATAGAATTACAGAGGCTAACTGAAAGTTTTTCAGTAAACTTTCAGCAATTTGTTACAGTGCACCTGTTGTTTACGAAGCATGGGACAAATAACATTTGATTTGATTTGACACACAATACCTAGGAAACACAGCGAAATGGATGGGGATACCTGGTCAGTTGCACTCCTGAATGCATTCAACCTAAATGTGTCTTCTGCATTTAACCCAAACCTTCTGAATCAGAGAGGTGCGGGGGGCTGCCTTACGTGACATCCACATCATTGGTGCCTGGGGAATAGTTATTGTGGGGGTTTTCTGCCTTGCTCAAGGGCAGAGCAGCAGATTTTTCCACCTTGCCGGCTCAGGGATTTGAACAAGCAACCATTCGGTTACTGTCCCACTGCTCAATAGAAAAACATACTGTATTAACCCTTGGCCAAGAGTTGTCCTCATCGCCTAGATACAGTATAGACATCAACTCACTAGATTCAACACACATATTAAATCTACCTAATTGAGATTGAGCTATGACTATTTTGTTGTAGAGCCAACTGGAGCTGTCTAGAGGTGGAGCCCAAAGCCAGTCTCTCTCTGGGGATTAATGAAACTCAATGGATTTATCTTAAAATAGCCAGCCGGGCCAGCCCATGTTGTTATCACGCTAATCCTCACTGTTAGCAAAGCTAATTAAGAATTACTCATAGAGGCTCTCTCTCTCTGTGTCACACACAGTGAGTCACATACACACACACACAGTCATGCACACACAAGCTCATACGCATAGTTTCACACAATGACACACATGTAAGCGAGCATGCTCCCAATCAGACTCACACACACTCTGTAGCTACCTCGTGGATGAAGTCTCCTATATCTCCGGGGTGGGGTGCAGCAGAACGGAGGGGGTATATATGGTCCTGGTGTAGGGGCCTCTCATCCATACGTCGGATCCCCACCTTCACCATTTCCGTCTCCAAGGCGTCGGGCTGCTGCAGCTGGCTCAGGTCATAGTCCTGGAGGGGGAAGGGAAGGAGGGAGGGAGGGAATGAAGGCGGGAGGGAGGGAGAGAGAGATGAATACACTGAATCAAACAATGTAACACAGGCTGCACTACCATGTCGATCCTTACGTATTATTCCCATGTTGGTGACACTGTGGTGCGGTAACCATGACTGAAACGGTCATAAGCAGTTTATTCTACATAAACAATGCATGATCAGAGATCACATAAGGTTATGAGATGAGCTTGTGACACTGGTTGGAAATGCAGTGATGTGGTGGTGAAAACAATATGTGGGTAAATGCTGATTGCCATTTGCTGTGAATAAAGTCATGCTCACTATCCTTTCAAAGCATTTTCTGCAAAAGGTGGGTAAACACTCACGCAAAATAAAAAAGGTGCATAAACGGCGTTACGTGCGTTCACCTTTCACTACACCACTGCGTATACACTGTAAAAAGCAACATGATGCTGTTGTACACCTGAAGTGCGTTTACTGATTGGAATGATTGAAAATTACACTTTTGTTCGTTCAACCTATTCTTTTCAATTCGTCTGAAATCAAATAACAAATTTGACGGTTCAATGTTTTTTATGGAATGAAAGCTTCTAAATTGCTTTCAACACCTCATGCTCATTGGATAGCGGTAGTGGTGGGAAAATGACGCTTCCTGAAGCATTGAGGCTCTCCAGACAATTCACATTGTTATTTTTGCTCACCCTTGAGAGGGAATGTCATTCCAGTTAATGTGGCCTATTCTATTCATTACTCAAACATGTACACTGCCAGCATCTGTGATGATACAGTATGTGCATAGGTGCGTGTGATTCAAAAGAAACGGATAATGTTTCTATGTTATGGTAGCCAATGCTTGGTTAGGATCTTGTGGCTACTACATGTGAAAGTTGAATATGTTTGGAAACATAATTTAAAGTTATTGACCCCCCCCCCCCCTTGAAAATGGGTTGTATTTACATTAAATATTAGTTTTGGATTTGTTATTTATTAAGTTTAATCAAAGGGGAAACTTAAGTTGAGTGTTGAATGAAATAAATTGCAAGTTGAAATATACAGTAGGTTTGGTAATAATCCAAGGAAGCAGTTGGCATTGAAACATACATTTGAATTCAACACATGCCGTATTTTTGCATTTAAAAAACATAACTCATTTACTTGTGAGCAGGTGAAGATTTTTGTTTTAGGTTCATCCAAAGAGTCATTTTTAACAGTGTATGTAACTGCTGTCATGATCCTTCTCTCTCATTCCAACATGACCTTACACTGACTCATTGAATGAGAGAGTGTTGATTTTTTAATTGTTTATTTCACTTTTGTTCATCTATTCTACTTACTTCGGCAATGTAAACAGGTTTCCCATGCCAATAAAGCCATTACATTGAATTGAGAGAGAGCGTGAGAGAGATAGAAGGCTAAGAGAGATAGTCTCTGATCTCCTTTTGAATTGCCAGTGTCTGGTTCATTGAGAAATCATCCAGAAAAACATGATGAAACATTCATCTCCAAGGGGGATCGACTTAAAGATCATTTTCAGGGACAATAAAGCCTGGCCAAGTAATGACCTTGGGCTTTGTTCACCGTAATAGCGAACCAATGAAACACTTTCAGGGGAGAGCTGTGAATGCCACCATAACATGATGGACAGAGAGAGAGGTCGAGGAAATGGATGGATAAATACAGATGGCTTTGTCACTATGCTAGGCTTTATTGTTATTTCCTAGACAGAGGAGAACACATGCAGGCTTATTTCCCTTTGGCACCTTATTCTCTTTAAAGTGCACTACTTTTGACCAGGGCCCAAAAGAAGTGCACTATATACGGAATAGGGTGCCATCTGGAATGCGACCACAGACATCTCTACAGACAGCCAGCTAGTCAGTCAGGTCTGAAAGGGACTCAGCCATTGTTACCGGAGGAAAATAGCTGGGTTTTGTCATTGCTCACCATGCTCAGTCTTTGACACCAGGATGATAGGCTAAGTACACAAAAAGCTGATGAAATTGTTTTATCCATTTAAAACGCTTAATGTAACATGTGCAATGTGTGTGTGTGTTTGTCATTTGAGAGGCTGTATTATAACTGTATGTCTGGAAGTCTTTGTGTTTGGGTCTTCTGAAAGAGGTTTGTGCTTTTCTTAGCAGTGGCTGGTTGCAGAGGATATGGCCGTTAGTACCACAGAAGAGAGCCACAATGTGCGATTAATGTATAGAGAGACTGTACACCTTACTTTTTGGATTGTCTGGATTTGTTACAGGTCAGGCCTGTACTGTTGTTAGCATTGGCTATGACCATCAACACACAATGGTGTTAGCCTCAGTCTAGTAACCATTTACGACCAGAGGGCCAGACTTTGTCTACATCCCAAATGTCGCCCTGACCAGGGCCCTATGGGTTGCACCCTCTGCGGCTCTGCCATTGGCATCAGTGTAGCATAGTATCCGTTTAGAACCAGAGAGCCAGACTATGTGACTGTTCCTGTAGCTGTCCCTGGCCTGACCACTCCCCATAGTCCCTCACCACTGGGAGTCCCAGACAGACAATACTAATCCATCTCACAGCTGGGGGGGCTGATCAGGGGGAACTAGCCGCTACGCTCACCAACAGTTAATTTTCCCGTCACTGCCGATTCCTCGACATGACAATTTCCCCGAACAATGGGTGGGAAGTAGCATCCATCGCAGTGAAAGATGGTCTCTCGCCTCCCATGCCATTGCCATGGCAATAAATGTTCATCACCCCCTCTCAGAGTGCCATTATTAATATCCAATGATTGGTCAGCTAGGTCCTACAACCCCCATGGGCAAGTCCACTGGAACAGAATGACGCTGAGACTCATTCATTGATTGCTAATATTAACAAACCATACACCTCTATGAACAAGCACTACTTGTAAAAATGCACAAATAATATTTTACAAAAACAAGTGCAAAGTTTGCATCTGCACTGTTCTTCAAGTAAATGTGTTTTTGTATATATTTTTTTCTGTGATTGTAAATTTGACATACATTTTAAAGTGAAACATCTCAGAATAGTTCAGTTTTCGTGGAATTGCCCCCATGTGACAGTCCCTCAGTGTGTGTGTGTGTGTGTGTGTGTGTGTGTGTCAACAACTGTAAATCCTCCTTGCCTCCCCCCTTTACCCAAGCACTGACCTTGTCTCCCACTAGCAGTTAGCGGACGGCTAACCCTCCATCTGATTCAAAAGCTGATTGGCTATGCTATCATTATGCCAATGTTAGTGTGTGTTTTCTCTACCTGGTCCTCCTCTCCTCCTCCTTCTTCGTCGTACTTCAGTATGTTGTCTCTGACATCGTCCTCTGGGTCGATGAGCAGCTGCTTGGCCTGACGTTCCTTATCCCTCCTCTTCATCCACATCACAAAGAACAACACCATCACTACGGAGAGGGGGAGGGAAAAATAGGGAGGAGGAGGGTAGGGAGAGAGGGAGGATGAGGGGAGAGAGGAAGGGACAGAGGAAGGAGTGGGAGAGAAAGAGAGGAATAATTAGAACTTCACAACCATTTCATTTGAGCAGTGCACATTGCATCCAAGGGCACATTTACACTACATTCCCTTATCACTCAAAAACAGATAGAGAGAGAGAGAGAGAGAGAGAGAGAGAGAGAGAGAACAATAAAGAGGATGGTGGTGGAGAGAAGATAGAAAGTAGGTAAGGATGAAGGGAACAACAGTTTTTATTCATCCATATTTCTCTGCCATGTTAAAGAGAGGAGGTTTTAAGCTTGAAAGGAGCCTGATCAGCAATTCCCTGCTTTGATCCACATTTTCAGTGCAGATTTCAGAAGATGGCTGGGTGTGAGGCTGGGGTTGTGACAGGTGCATTAAGGGTGAGGCAAAGGGCTAGACTGGGGAGGTTGGGGTAGACTGGGCGAGGGGGGTAGAGGGGTGTCAAAGGGCTGTAAAAGGGGGAAAGGGGGTTAGGAAGTACCGGTGATGTGCTCAATACGGAAGAGGTCCATTGAAGCGGATGCTAAGCTAAGGAGACTGTTTCGCTATGTTCTGGCATTTTTCCGATAACGTTTAGGAGTTTACCACATCAGTCAATGGCTTCTCTAATAAATGCATCGACGACATCGTGACCATACGTACAAACCACAACCAGAAGCCATGGATTACAGGCAACATCCGCACTGAGCTAAAGGCTAGAGCTGCCGCATTCAAGGAGCAGGACAGTAATCTGGACACTTCAAAGAAATCCCGCCACAACCTCCAACGAGCCATCAAACAGGCAAAGCGTCAATATAAGACTAAGATCAAATCCTACTACGCCGGGTCTGATGCACAAAGGATGTGGCAGGGCTTGCAAATTATCAAAGATTAAAGGGCCAGCCTGGAGGCAAGCAACACTGAACCATGCATGAGCTGTATGCAGGGATTTCTCCTATAAAGCAAATTTTTATGGAATGGTCTGCCTATCCATGTGAGAGAGACATAGACTTGGTCTCGACTAGTGATGCACCGATATGATATTTTTGGCTGATACCGATATCCAATATTTCCCTTGCCAAACAAAAACGATACCGATACCAATAACCAATATTTACAATTTTAGCAGCTTTTAAAGCATTCTAGTACAGTTAAATAGTTAACACACACACATGGACGCAGTGGTCCAAGGCACTGCATCTCAGTGCAAGAGGCATCCCTACAGTCCCTGGTTCAAATTCAGGCTGTATCACATCCATCTGTGATTGTGAGTCCCATAGTGCGGACCACAATTTGCCCAGCGTCGTCCGGACCATCATTGTAAATAAGAATTTGTTCTTAACTGACTTGCCTAGTTAAATAAAGGTTACACACGCAAACCAAAAAGTTATTTTGTTGGCATTTACAGATGTCCCCATTACCAGTAAAACATAATGAAAACCTATTTCTTTCACTTATTTACTGTGCTGTTTCGTTGTTCATTTGTTCAGTCGTTTCTTTCTCAAACAGGATTTCTGTGGAACGCTGTTTGGGTCTTTGCGTGTCAAAAAATAACACTATTTGACGTGTCAAATAACACAACATCTGTTTCAGTAGCTACAGTTAGCTAGCTAACTATACAGCTAGGTGTCATCTAAAATAACTCTAATTTATAAGACAGTTCTTATTTGATTAATGGTGGTCGGACCCATCTATGTGAAGCTAGCCACAATAAGGATTAGTCACAATAGTGAACTATGCAGTTAGCATTATAGTTAGCAAAATAAAAGTATGGCATAATTCTACTATTTGTATTCATTTGCATTACTGTCAATTACATACTTTTATTTTGAAAGCAAACCGCAACTTCCACTATTGTGCCTAATCCTTATTGTGGCTAGCTTCACAACACATAGCCCGATGCAGTCGAGCCTCACTAGTCAGATGAGGCTATCTGGCTGCTTATAACGTTAGCTTTGGGCAACAGGGTTAAGTTGCTGACTAGCTATTTATTTTCATGAACTGAAGTTACATTTCAATAGGCGAACAACAAGTGGCAACCTAGCTAATACTTACTCACAAGGATTTCTAAATCATTGGTAAGAATAATAAAAATGACTGCAGGTTCTACTGGTCAGTTTTCAGGCTGGTTGTATTGGTGCTAGCTAGGTACCCCAGAAGTTGCGGTCGAACAAATGATGCTTTATTACCAATGCGGTATTGTAAACACATCGTTCGTGGCCGGTGTTTCCTTGTTTGCAGACTTTTTTCTATAGCTTTGACAGTGCTACTGTATCTTTTTTGACACGCAAAGACCCAAACGGCGTTCCAGTTAAGTTAAGTTAATAGCAGTGACGCAATTACTGTGCAACTCCGGTAGGGGGAAAATAGCGCACTTGGTAGTGTGTCCCAGTGCTCGACCAGTCGGCGAAAGCCAACATCTCCGACGACAGAGAACGGTTGATTGTCAAGGGCAATGAATTCCATTATCTTGGCTTTAATGTATTTTGCCTTTGAGTTGTGGAGCTGAAATTTTGGTACTCTTTCAAACGACTGCTAGATCCACACAGCAGTCATTGTGGGCTAGTTTAGGAATGCTGTGTTGCACGTACAGCGCAACATTTTACGTGGCGTCATTACATCATGTACCTACGTTACATAGATGCACGTCAGCTTTGACATCGGTTTTGCACATCGGGAGTTAAACTAGACATCGTTCGTTAAACTAAATATCGGACAATACCGATGTTAGCATTTTTAGACAATATCGTCCGATTTCGACATGTTCACCGATACATCATCATCCCTAGTCTCGACCTTTAAGTCTTTACTGAAGACTCATCTCTTCAGTAGGTCCTATATTTGAATGTAGTCTGGCCCAGGGGTGCGAAGGTGAACGGCAAGGCACTGGAGTGATGAACCACCCTTGCCGTCTCTGCATGGCTGGCTCCCCTCTCTCCACTGGGATTCTCTGCCTCTGACCCAATTACAGGGGTTGAGTCACTGGCTTACCATGCCGTCACTGGGAGGGGTGCGTCACTTGAGTGGGTTGAGTCACAGACGTGATCTTCCTGTCTGGTTTTGCGCCCTCTCGGGCTTGTGCGGTGGAGGAGATCTTTGTAGGCTATACTCAGCCTTGTCTCAGGGTAGTAAATTGGTGGTCTATTGATATCCCTCTAGTGGTGTGGGGGCTGTGCTTTGGCAAAGTGGATGGACCTGTCCGGGGGTATCGACGGACTGGGCCACAGCGTCCCCGACCCATCCGTCTCAGCCTCCACAGGTGTATAAAATCGAGCACACAGCCTGGCAATCTCCATAGACAAACATTGGCAGGAGAATGGCCTAACTGAAGAGCTCAGTGACTTTCAACATAGCACCGTCATAGGATGCCACCTTGTGTCGGCTTGAGTTGTGTAAAACCTGTCGCCATTGAAAGCCGAAGCAGTGGAAACGATGGACGAATCTGGGTTTGGCTGATGCAAGGACAATGCTACCTGCCCGAATGCATAGTGCCAACTGTAAATCTTGGTGGAGGAGGAAAAATGATCTGGGGCTGTTTTTCATGGTTTGGGCTAGACCCCTTAGTTCCAGTGAAGGGGAATCTTAATGCTACAGCATTCAATGACATTCATTCTGTGCTTCCAACTTTGTGGCAACAGTTTGGGGAAGGCCTTTTCCTGTTCCAGCATGACAATGCCCCTGTGCACAAAGCGAGGTCCATACAGAAATGGTTTGTCGAGATCGGTGTGGAAGAACTTGACTGGACAGAGCCCTGACCTCAACCCCATCGAAAACCATTGGGATGAATTGGAACACCGACTACGAGCCAGGCCTAATGGCCCAACCACACTAATGCTCTTGTGGCTGAATGGAAGCAAGTCCCTGCAGCAATGTTCCAACATCTAGTGGAAAGCCTTCCCATAAGAGTTGAGCTGTGATAGCAGCAAATGGGGGACCAACTCCATATTAATGCCCATGATTTTGGAATGAGATGTTCGACAAGCAGGTGTCTACATACTTTTGGTCATGTAGCAAATCTGTTCTTTGGCATTGGATGTATCCCAATGCACCGCATCCACTTATATAACACTTCTGCACCTGTGGTGAAAGGTGACAGAGCTAGAGAGTGTTTGTCAGACCATGAGACATCCTGAAAATTGGTGTTCTCACACAATCGTCTGTAGCATCCGAATGGTTTGGCCTACAAACTGTTATGATCTCTCTATGGAAAGATGACACTTGGTACAGTTGGTACAGCCGATTTGCAAATTTCTGTTTGTAGCATCCACACAGTTTGGGCTACACAATATGACCCCTCTGTGTAAAGGCGAGACTGTCACAAACACATACATGTCAGGCCTCGCCTGAAGGTTCCCCAGTACCAGTCCAAAAAGGTAATGGGAGTACTGTATATATGGAGACTGTTTAGTGACCAAAATATGGGGTTAAATACATGTAAAAAATAGACACCTCAGAACAAATTTCCTTTAGATTTGTTTGGGGGGGGACTATCTGTTGTTCAATGTAGTGAATATGTTATTCAATGTGTTTTGTATGGGCTTATAGCAGTAAGGCCAAATACAGTTTTTCATCAAATAAGTTATTTATATATTTTTTTGATACTTCAATCGGTCTTAAAATTCACAATCAAATAGCAAAATGATCCTTGATATGAACTTCTTTTAATCTGTAATTTAGTAGTAACCCCCCTCCACCAGTTTAGACAGGATTAAACAGGTTAACATTCGCAAGGCCGCAGGGCCAGATGGAATACCAGGATGCGTACTCAGAGCATGTGCTCAACAGCTGGCAAGTGTCTTCACTAACATTTTCAACCTATCCCTTAACTGGTCTGTAATACCGACTTGTTTCAAGCAGACCACCATAGTTCCCATGCCAAAGAACACCAAGGTAACCAGCCTAAATTAATATTGTCCTGTAGCACTCACATTTATAACCATGAAATGCTTTGAAAGAGTGGTCATGGCTCACAGTACCATCATTCAAGACACCCTGGACCCACTCCAATTCGCATACCACCCCAACACATCCACAGATGATGGAATCCCTATTGAACGCCATACTGCCCTCAAACACCCACACAAAGGGAATACCTATGTAAGAATGCTGTTCATTTACTACAGCTCTGATTCAACACCATAGTCCACTCAAAGCTCATCACCAACCTCAAGACCCTGGGTCTGAATACCTCCCTCTGCAACTAAATCCTGCTCTTCCTGACGGGCCACCCTCAGGCGGTGAGGATAGTTAACAACACATCCACCGCTCTAACCATCAACACGGGGGCCCCCCAGGGGTGTGTGCTTAGTCCTTTCTGTACTAACTGTTCAGCTAGAACTGCGTGGCCGTGCACAACTCCAACACCATCATCAAGTTTGCTGACAACATGACGGTGGTAGGACTGATCACAGACGACGATGAGGCAGCCTACAGAGAGGAGGTCAGAGACCTGGCAGGCAGTGTGGTGCCAGGACAACAACCTCTCCCTCAACGTCACTAAGACAAAGGAGCTGATAGTGGACTACAAGAATGATGGGGTGAGCACACCCCATCTACATCGTTGGGGCTGTAGAGGTGTGGGTCAAAGATTTGGCATGGGCCCTCAATTCCTTAAAAAGTTCTACAGCTGCACCATTGAGAGCATCTTGCCTGGCTGCATCATCGCTAGGTACGGCAACTGCAAGGCACTTGACCGTAAGGCGCTACAGAGGGTGGTGAGTATGGCGCAGTACATCACTGGGGCTTAGCTCCTTGCCATGGGCTCCTGAGTGGCGCAGCGGTCTAAGGCACTGCATCACAGTGCAAGGGGCATCACTACAGTCCCTGTTTTGAACCCAGGCAGTATCACATCCAGCCGTGATTGGTCCCATAGGGTGAGTCCCATAGGGTGGCGCACAATTGGCACAGGTTTGGCTGGGGTAGGCTGTCATTGTAAATAAGAATTTGTTCTTATTGTCTATTTAAATAAAGTTTAAATTAAAACAAATCCAGGACCTATATACCAGGTGTTGTCAGAGGGCCCAAAAAAATGTCAAAGACTCCAGCCACCCAAGCCATAGATTGTTCTCTCTGCTAAATGTGTATCTGTTTTTGTATGTACATTGATTGATTTAATTTTATGCTACACAAACATTTTTCGAAACTAATCCAATCAGATTCTTTGCACCCATTACAGAAACAATTATGTTTAAATGGCTACCTTAGACTCCTCATAGTGTTCCAAACCCTGACATTAATTATGAATGCAGGTTGCGGGTGAATAACTATTCCAACTGTTCAGCTCGTGCTATATGGGGTGGGTCGAAGGCATATCCCACCGCAGGGCTTCACCAAGCTCTGGCTCACCCCCCTTCCCTTACAGATGCACTGTTGGTAGGAAAACAAGTAGAGACCATCCACCAGGTAGTGGCTTTGGTAGACACTGAAGCCTTGGGGTGGTACGAATGAAATGGGGTATCGACCCCAGAAGAAGGGTCCCCCACCACACCTAAGGTCCCGGCGGTAATGGCCTGTCAGCGCTGTGGCACCTAGGGCGATGCGCCTAGGGGAGGAGTCTCCTCCGGGCCCCGATGGATGGGTACGGAGTTGATTCGGAAGAGCAGGAGGAAGCTTTTTTGATAAGGACACCCCGTTCCCGTACAAAGAACCGAAGACAGCTTTTTTAACAAAGTAAATTTTTAACATGTTTTCCATGTCTTAAAAATGTTTACTTTTGTTTTAAATCATGTGTGCACATTTAAAGGCTTTACAGATTGGATATTTTTTAAGTACTTTTGTCTTAGGTTGTTTTTTATTGTTTCAATCAAGAACACATTAAACTAGTCGATGTAATATTCAATGCCGTTTTGAATGCATATTTATACCGCTTTAAAGTGTACATACGATGATGTAAATATATGAGCTGTGCAAGTGAAATTGTGTTAATACAACCATTCCAACTGTATCCTAACTGTGGCTGGATTCCAATAGGATTTACAAATTCCAGTTACATTCCTGTTTAATCAGCTTCTTGACATGCCACACCTATTTTTATTCAGGTTAGTTCATAGGAAGAGAGTGTAGATGCAGCCTTTTTTTTCTCCATTGTCGAAAGTTATGTGTAAGGTCCAATGCTAACGCAGACAAGGCCTGCATTAAAGCTGGGTATTCTATCTGGAGGAATGCTATTGATGGTACCAAATGATTTGCTAGGCACCCATCAAGCAAAGAGCATTTTAAATACACTGCACTGTGTAAAGAAAAACTAGTTTGATGTGCTATGGGAACATCGCTGTCAACACTAATTAATGATAGGTAGCTGGCAAGAAATCGCATGTATTTGACTATGATTATGGACATTATTGAGTTCCTTGTTTCAAACCAGCAACCACTGAGGGGGACATTGGATGCAATAGAGCCAAGAGGAGAGGGGGGGCAGTGAATTTTTTGGAATATAGTCTCCGAAAAGACAAGGAACTTGTCAAGGTGTTTAGCACCATACCCCACAATGCCACAACACTGCAACTCTTCTGAAAAGGTAAGAAACAATCTAGCTGGTTGGTTTTTATCAAAGTCTTGGTGGAATATCCGGTGGTGTCATTTCAGGAAAAACCTAGGTCATGCAATGGCAAAATGACTTCCTTAGCTAGCCTAGGTTTACAACAGCCTTGTTTAGTGTGTAAGGCACTATCCATGAGACTGTTAAAGCACAGCGGAGATTTCGTTGTTCATTGTGGTATAGCATGATATAAGCAAAATTCAACATAATTCCAATCCAAGAAACCAAAATGACACCCCTGGGTATAGCTACATATCAATATGTTTCATCATAGAAATAGATACATTATATTATGGTTTTCTTGCTAGCCTGTGCTCTTAGAATTTTTTTCCCCGGAGGGGTTGTTTGGCTGTCCCCTTAGGATAACCTTTTTTTGGTTGAAGGGAAAACCCTTTTGGGTTCTATATCGGTTCTTCAAAGGGTTCTCCTATGGGGACAGCTGAAGAACTCTTTTAGGCTCCAGATAGCAAAAAAAATATCAGAGTGTATTGGTTTTCGTGGTTGTAAATGGAACTGTATGTATTGGAAATGTGTTTATGGTAGGCTGGCATTGCTTAATTGATTGAGTGGGTTGAATTTTATCCACAGAAGCATATTGTGCCATTTCACAAGGTGTTGGTGAACTCATGAATGGCTTGATTTTCCATGTTTGAAGACAGCTGTGTGTCCTTGTCTAAAAGACAAGGCACATTGGCAAATTATATTGGTGATATGGCTTAGGCGGGGTGTGGCTTTCCGATTATTATTTTTTGGCCAACCGCGAGTGGAAGTGTTGTACCAGTTTAACTGTGCTATGTTAGAGGAACATTTTGACGTCTACAAGGAACAAATGGCTTTGTAACTGTGGTGGTACTATATGTGACTTGGCAGATGTCGCACGTCACTACTTCAACGGAGAGCCATTTTAACGTAAACCTTTCTTTTAGCAAAATGTTTTTTGGGGGGGCAGAAATACCTTCTGGAACATGTGAACTTTCATGTGCCTTAATAACAAACTTGTATGCCATTTGAAAATATGAATACAATTGTTCAATTATGAGCCTAGTTGGTTTAGCCATGAAAAAAAGCGAGCAACCTTCCCCCTAACCATGATTGGATTCCGTCTATAATATGAGCTGGTCAGTATGTGTAGGTAATCCTTTCTAATGCTGCTTTTTTGAAAGATATCACGTAGTAGAGCTGCATAAATCTACCTACATGTACATATTCCCTCAATTACCTCGACTAATCTGTGCCCCCGCACATTGACTCTGTAGTGGTAGCCCTTGTATATAGCCTCGTTACTGTTATTTTATTGTTGCTCTTTAATTATTATAATAATTTTTGAAAACTTCCATTTATGTTAGTAAATACTTTCATGACACTTATTTTTCTTAACTGCATTGTTGGTTAATTAAAACCTTTTGAGGGCATGGCAGATTTACGCCCCCTTTGGAGAAATTGGGTACCCCTAGTAAACTGAAAAAAAAATTATCAAAAATTGCTAATATATGCATATAATAATTATTATTGGATAGAAAACACTCTAAAGCTTCTAAAACCGTTGGAATTATGTCTGTAAGTATAGCAGAACTCACAGGGCATTCTTCCAAACTAGTTTTTGTGGCCATGAAAGTTGGAGCAACTTTGACGTCATGGCCCCCACCCTTCCAGACCACTTATGGATCTGGGGAAACTTTCCATCTCTTCCACTAGATGTCCTCTTTCTTTAGAGCGTTCAATCGTTCAAATCGCGCGAGAATTGGCCCTATAGGAGTGATTGGAGTAAGTGTTGCGAGAAAAAAACCTGTGCGTTAGGGCGCGAATTGGTCACAGCCATTCCTTTGTTCCAGCACTCCTGGGAAGAGCAAACGATGCCCGGTTGAATTGAAGTTTGTTTTGCACGTCTAAAACATCATAAAGCTTGCTTCTGCACTTAGTTTGACCTGTTTAGTCGACATATAATATGTAATTTTGAAGTTTTGATGCGCAACGTTTCCGGACCGGAGGACGTTTTGGGTGCATTTCAGCTGATGTTATTAGCAGTAGCTAATACAAAGACGCAAGACTTGAAACCAAACGATGTATTGGGTAAGTATGAACCCTTCCAGAACATTCTGAACGAAGACCATCGAAGGTGAGGGAATATTTATGCTTAAATCTGTGTTTCTGTTGACTCCAACATTACGTGGAAATGTAGCTTGGAACTGAGCGCTGTCTCAGCATATGGAATAGTGTGCGATTTCTGTAACGTTAAAAATAAATCTAACACAGCGGTTGCATAAAGAAGCAGTGTATCTTTCTAAGGGCTTGTAAGTAAGCATTTCACTGTAAGGTCTACACCTGTTGTATTCTGCACATTTGACAAATAAAATTAGATTTTGATTTGATTTGTTGCTCTCCACTTTCTGGAGGACCGAGTTTTTAAATAAATGGAATTAGAGTATGATAGCAAAGAAGATGGAGCAAATTCTGGCATTTGATTACATACATGCAGACGGAGTTGAAAAGAAAACACTCAGCTGTTGAAAACACCTGTCTCTGGATTACATCTTCAAACTAAGGACAACCATGGCATCCTTGACAAAGAGGGAGAAGCGTCCATCCTTGTATATGGGTAAGAGAGTCTAGCTAGCTACATTTTCAGATATTACACATTTTTAATTTTGTCAGAATGTTGTTTTCATTTCAAGTTAAAGTGTACTATTAGCTAGCTAGCTAACGTTACTTGTATGATCTGTGTAGTAATATTATTTGTATTTCAGAGCCATTGGCATAGCTAGCTAACATTAGGCTATAACTAGCAAACATAGAACCTGGTTGGTTAGCTACCTGCATATTCATGCAGTGTAGTAACGTTATGAGTTGGGATTATGGTTCATTGTTTAGCTAGCTAGCTACATATCTAAACAAAAGACTCCGCTATGCAAGTAACTATTTCAATACCATGTTTATGATGTCACTGCGATAACTGTCGTTAGACGTAGCTGGGAAATTCACTCTGGCTATCGACTCCGATTTCAGAGCACTCCTGTTTGAGTGTGCCAGAGTGCACTGACGAATAACTGACAAATTTACGAACGCTCAACACCCGATGAAAATGGCCGGTGTCAGTAAACGTTGCAAAAAAAACGTATTTAAATTGATGCCAGCAGCACAGTTGCAGTCACCAATGCTCTGGATAACATAAAAACTGCCTAACCAGCTCTGCTAAGGTGAGTAAAATGGTCAGAGTGAGCTCTTCTCTCATTTGTGTCTGGAAATAGCTAGCAAGCTAGCCAACGTTAGCTAGTTAGCTTGAGTGCTTGACTGCTGTTGTTAGGCCAGAGCGTCCAGTGTGCGCTCTGAACCCTCAGAGAGCGAAACGCTCTGAATTTACAAATGGACAATCTGACAATGCTCTGAGATAACGAACGCCCAGAGCACACTCTGGCACAAATTTAAGAACATACCCGTAGTATAAGTATAATAACACTGAATCCTTAAAGAGATAGGTGGGGCTAAAGATTAAAAGGATATGAGTGAGGCTGAATGGGTGTAGATAAAGAAGAGCTCTCTAGTAGGTACCAAAACATTCAAGGGCGATTTTCTCAAAAGTGAGGTTACCTGCTTATCAACTTTCAAAGTAGAAATACTTTCCCATTGTTCCTCAACTGTAGTGTATGATATAACGTTTTCTAACTCTACTTTTATCCAATGTAAAAAACACCATATAAAATGTTGTTACATAAGTCCGAATCGAGCCAGTTGGTCACATATGGAGGCAAAAAGCATGCTTTTTTACCTGTCGAGAAAGGTAGTGATGTTACGTTGATGCTGGAGTTTCCGAGGCATGCGTCAACATTGCTAAGCAGTGTACTTTGAAGCAGTGTGCCGATGCCTGTATCCTTTTATCAGAAGCACATGATCAATGGCGTCTGAAGCTTCGTTTGGTCGAACAACCAACTAATTGGTTTGGTATTGGTTTGGTATTAAAAAAAGGCCACGCTGCGCACACGCTATGGGGTATGGGATGTCATCTATAATGATTTGGCTGCTCTAAATGATTTTGATCAGGAGGTGCCACTAGTGTACACTATGTTGATCAAAGCCTCGTAATAAACATGTTTCGACACAATTGGTTGGAAAATCTCGATGCTTCAGGAAACTTCATGTCTCCATCACTAGAGAAAGGTATTATCTGACGTATGTACTGGGGTACAATTATGTACCTACAGTATAACTAAAAGTACAAAGGAGGTCAGGGTACCACCCCAGTGACAAGCGGAGACACACTTTTAGGAACAAATCCAAACATTTATTTCTGAGATTGTACTGGAGCTATAAAAATACCCAGATAGGAGAATGTGGGAGATAAGGCAGGGGATATGGCTGTGTGCTGTTAGTGTTGGTGTGTGCAAGTCTGCTTGAGTGTGTGGGTAAGCCTGTCCTAGCCTGTATAACCAGACTCACCTAGCAGTATGATGATACAGATGAGGATTGCGATGATGGCTCCAGTGCCCAGTCCTGCTGCGATGATGCGTTCCATGTCCACGCAGTCTCCATGGTGATCACACTGACACACCTTGACCTGTAGGTAGGATGTATTGGACATGGGCAGGTTGCCTGAGTCTGTGATGATGATAGGAACCTCGTAGATACCACTCTCCAGAAAACCTATCCGCAGCCTGATCTGAGCATATTCACCTGGGATAGGGACACACAGAGAGAGAGGGGGAGGAGAAGAGAGAACGAGAGAGAGGGGGGAAGGGAGAGAGAGGTGGTGAGGAAAAGAGAGTTTGTGGGGAGTTACAGATGGAGGTTGAGAGTTTTAGAGACAAAGACAGGAAATAAGAGTGTGAGAGAGAGAGAGCAAGGGAGAGTAATAGAGGGAAGGATAAAGAAAGAAAGAGAGCGAGATGGGGGAGAATGTTCAACAAGTTATTTAGTCATGCC
Organism: Oncorhynchus mykiss; assembly: GCF_057628025.1. Taxonomy (NCBI): domain Eukaryota; kingdom Metazoa; phylum Chordata; class Actinopteri; order Salmoniformes; family Salmonidae; genus Oncorhynchus; species Oncorhynchus mykiss. The sequence continues at coordinate 35,700,498 of NC_143025.1, forward strand.
AATAAAACATTTTTGAATTCAATTCAGTTGAGAAAGAGAAATGGAGCAAAAGAGGGGAAAAAGCAGACAGACTAACCATTGAGGCGTGTGAGGGTCCAGTTCCTGCGTGCATCTGCCGGCCGCTTGGCCAGTTCGAAGGCGAAGGGGCCGGCGTTAGGGGTCAGATCGGGGTCACTGGCGGTGATGTTGATGGTGTTGGGCTCAGGCTTCTCACACATCTCCACCTCCGGAGGGAAGACACGAGGAGCATTGTCATTTATGTCCAACAGGTACATCTGTAATGTACCTGTACCACTGGCTGGGGGGATGCCTGAGAGAGGGAGGATAAAGGGATGGAGGAAAGAGAGATGGAGAGACAAGTGAGATAAGCAAAGTGAAGAAAATGGCACCTTACATAGACAGGAATAAAAAAAATAAAAACAATGTTTGGTGCAACATAGATACTGTACTGAACTATATGTTGAAAGGAACACATTACAGGCACATTACAGCACTCATACCAAACAGGATTCATGCTGTCATACATAATATTATGTCACACCCCAAACCATATTGCAACACTCAAATTTCTTAAAACAACACTCCGTCATCAGCTACATATGACTTCAGTGAAACTAACCTCCTAAATAAGAGATGAGAGAAATGTATGATCAAACACACCAGGAGGGTGAGGGAATGAGGGAGAGGGAAATCAGTATGTTAGGGAGGCTTCCTGAGGCACACAGCTGACCTGTGTGTGTGTGTGTGTGTGTGTGTGTGTGTGTGTGTGTGTGTGTGTGTGTGTGTGTGTGTGTGTGTGTGTGTGTGTGTGTGTGTGTGTATTTGCCAAAAGCACAATGAAGAGCTCAGTCAGGATTGTGCTGAGACGCAGCAGGGGCTCTCTGTGCGTGAGTGGTGTTTTTAGAGTCTGTGTATGTGAACACTAGCTTGTGTGCTCATGTGTATACATATAATTTTCTGTAGTAGTACTACCATTGTCATCTGATATTTTCCTTTCTTTTTTGGGGGGGGGGGGGGGACAAGATATTTATCTTATCGCGCCAAGAAAGTGAGTCAAACTAAATGGATTGTAATTGAATTGAATTGATGTGAATAGTGAGATTTAGCTCTAAGTGCTTCTCTGCATGAGTACCCCACACAGCTATACACTGTAAGTTCCAAAAACAGTAAAGGTCCACCCGCACTCTCACCATTGTCAGTGGCCATGAAGGTGATGTTGTAGAGGTTATTCTTCACATATGGAGACTCTCTGTCCAGCACAGCGATGGTGGAGATCCGCCCGTTTACAGGGTCTATCTTCAGCCAATTAGCAGGGTCGAACACCTTGGCGTACCTTAAAATCAACCAATGAGATGACAGTACAGAATTTACCCTTTGCTAAGCCCCGCCCCCCTTGGTTACTGTTGCAACCTCAGACTACATTTTCCCAGGAAGCCCAATACACCACTGGTGAAATCCCCTCACAATGATCTCAAACTGTGTTTTTATACAGGGAAATTACTCAGGAGTTTGACATTTCAGCCTGTTTTGGTGGGATGGAGATTTGGCCTTCCATGGCGACATCCCCATGCAGTAAATTAGTTAATAGACCAATAAGAGAGTTTCAAACCACTCTGCCAAAACCAGCTAATTTTCAATTTCCTCTTTCCACTCATACCACTCTCAGACAGTCCAAACAACATTTTTGCTTGAGAAATATTTGAATTTATTTTTGACCTTTTTAATTGAAAACAATCACAGTAAGGTACTCAATTTCTGCCCAGAAATGATTTGATATTACAATAAAAACGGGTGCATTGGACCTTTAAGTGGCTAGCTAGCAATGTAAGGTGGTTAATGAGACTGAGAACTAGCAAACAAAATAACAAAAGTATAATTTGGATAAAAATAAATAATCAACAGGCTCTGCATTTCAGGAATCACAGTAGCAGGTTCCTCTGGTGCACTGTTTGGTTATTTAGCCATTTAAACAATTGCTTTTTTCAAGAAATGCTCTCCGTTTTTGCCATTGCCCTCACCAGCTTACATGAGTTTGAAACGTGAGCTTATTCGAGGTGTCAGACTTGACGACAGTTCCTATCCATTGGAGCATTGCGAATGGATAGGAACTTTGGACCGGGTCAATTACAACAGGAAGTAACGCGAAACTATGTAATGCATTTGAAACATACACATTCAACACATAAAAAAACACATTGATGCGGCAGGTAGACTAGTGGTTAGAGCGTTGGGCTGGTGACCGGAAGGTTGCTAGATCAAATCTCTGAGCTGACAAGGTCAAATCTTTTGTTTTTCCCCTGAACAAGGCTGTTAACCCACTGCTCCTAGGCTGTCGTTGTAAATAAGAATTTGTTCTTAACTGACTTGCCTAGTTAAAAATATATATATATTAGCGAACATGCCCAATGCTGATCCCTCTCTCATCTACTTACCGTATGTTCTGTTGCATGTATCTGTCAGGGTCCTGTGCTGTAAAGGTGGTGAGTAGCGAGCCGCCCGGTAGCCCCTCCTCTAGTTTGATGACTTTGGGGTTGGGGGAGAACTCTGGGCTCTCGTTGACGTCTGTGATGCGTACAGACACGGTGGCGGTGGACTGACGGGGCAGGTGGATACCACGGGCCAGGGAAACCTCGTTCTCAGCCAGTACCGTCAGCACGAAGGAACGACTCACCTCATAGTCTATAGGCTGGAGAGATACACACATACCAGTTAGCCACGCAGTTTACACTTCAATTTGTTTGTAAATCTTACATACCAAAGCTCTCAATTTGAAAACAGCCGTAATGTACAGTGGCTTCAGAAAGTATTCAAACCCCTTGACTTTTTCCACATTTTGTTGTGTTATAGCCTGAATTTAAAATGTATTAAATTGAGATTTCTTGACACAATACTCCATAATGTCAAAGTGGAATTTTGTTTTTAGAAATGTTTACAAATGAATTAAAAATGAAAATCTGAAATGTCTTGAGTCATCTATTCAACCCCTTTGTTATGGAAAGCCGAAATAAGTTCAGGAGTAAAAATGCTCTTAATGAGTCACATACCGGTAAGTTGCATGGACTCACTTTAGCATGGTGAAGTTATTCACTACACTTTGGATGGTGTATCAATCCACCCACTCACTACAAAGACACAGGCATCCTTCCTAACTCAGTTGCGGAGTGGAAGGAAACCACTAAGGTATTTCACCATGAAGAAAACCACTAAGCGATTTCACCATGAAGGAAACCACTAAGCGATTTCACCAAAAAAACGTTGCAAAGAAAGGAACTTTCAAAGTTTTATGTTTGGGGCAAATCTAATGCAACACATTACTGAGTACCACTCTTCATATTTTTAAGCATGGTGGTGGCTGCATGATGTTATGGATATGCTTGCCTAGGTCTGGGGAGTTTTTTTATGATTAAAAAGACATGGAATAGAGCTAAGCACAGGAAAAAATCCTAAAGGAAAACCTGCTTCAGTCTGCTTGCCAACAGACACTGGGAGACAAATTCCAGCAGGTCAATAACCTAAAATACAAGGCAAAATATACAGTACACTGGAGTTGCTCACCAAGATGACATTAAATGTTCTTGAGTGGCCTAGTTACAGTTTTGACTTAAATCAGCTTTAAAATCTATGGCTGTCTAGCAATGATCAACAACCAACTTGACAGAGCTTGAAGAATTTTTCAAAGATTAATGTGCAAACATTGTATAATCCAGGTTTGCAAAGCTCTTAGAGATTTACCCATAAAGACTCACAGCTGTAATCACTGCCAAATGTGATTCTAACACATATTTACTCAGGGATGTGAATACTTATGTAAATGAGATATTTCTGTATTTCATTTTCAATACACTTGCAAAAATGTCTAAAAACATGTTTTCACTTCGTGTGTAGATGGGTAAGAAAAACATCTATTTAATCAATTTTGCATTCAGGCTATAACACAACAAAATGTAGAATAAGTCTGTGCTGTATCTCTGTCTCTTTGTCTGCATGTATATACAGGTATATGCTGTAAAAGTTCATTTTCCATTCATAAAAAAATACATTGGAAATATTTCTCATCAGAGCTGTGTAAATCCATACCTTAACCACAGTGACCAGTCCCTCATTGGTGGTGAGGTCAGTGGGGATGGAGAAGCGTCCAGTGGGGTCTCCAGCTGTGATCCTGTACACAGTACTCCAGGCTGCACTGTGGGGCTGGTCCTTATCTGTTACTGTCAGATTAGCTACGATCACATTCACACGGTTCTCCTGCACCTCTCCATAGAACTACAGAGCGAGGGGAAGTGAAAGAGAGAGGCGGGAGTGAAAGATGAAAATATTGCTCAATAATAGGAGAAAGATAGCCTCTTTTGATAAAACATTTGGTTTATTTGAAAAAAAATATAATTCTGTGTTTTTTTTCTTCTGTGTTTGAGAGAGAAAGTGTGTGTGTCTGTTTGTACGTGTTCGTGTATTGTATGTCTGTATGCATCTGTGTGTGCACATTCGTGTGTGTGTATGTCTGTCTATCTGTCAGTATGTCTGTTTGTCTGTCTGTGACTTACTTTGTCAGCGGTGAACTCTGGGGGGTTATCATTGACGTCAGTGATCCTGATGATAGCCGTAGCTGTGTTAGACAGGCCATAGGTTGGGTTCCCCTCCATGTCAGTAGCCTGGATGATTAACGTGTACTGAGGAACTTTCTGGAAGAAGGAAGACAACAGGGTACAGGCCCATGTTACAGCGTATAATATAGACAGTCTATATTGTGAACACACAATCATAAAAACATTGATACACATTGACAGACAGCACACACACACACCTCTCTGTCTAGCCCTGCAGCCACAGTGATGATTCCTCCTGTCTTGTTGTTGATGGTGAACATGTTGGAGGAGGGGTTTTCAGGATTCTGAGATATAATCTTGTATCGGAGCATCCCATTGGCTGTTTTAGGGTCATCCTTGTCCAGTGACGTAACTGTCATCACAAAGGACCCTGGGAACATGAACCAAACAAGTCAATTAAAACCTCTCACACAATGGAATATACGTGCATGCGTGCGTGTGCGCTGTTACCTGGTTTGGATCCCTCTGGTACTGATCCGTTGTAGATGGTGTGTGTAAACTCTGGTCTGTTGTCATTCATGTCTATGACGTTGATGACGATGTCTATGGGGTTCTCTATCTGGTTCCCATTCAGGTCCACAGCATGGGCTCGCAGCTACACGGATGCATACAGTAGTACAGGTTAAACGCATGGTAAGGGCGTGGGCTGTCAACTATAGACACACAAATACAGGTTCATGGTTAGACACACTTATGGGAATGGTATGGGCTCGCAGTTCCAGAGACTAATACAGGGTTAGGGCATGGTTGTCTTAACCTGGTTAAACCAGACTGTTAGCATAGCGTTCAGTCTGAATTCACCAGGCCATGGCTGTTCTCTTTCTATCACATTTGTTTCCAACTCGATAACTCATGACTTTCCCTCTTCTCTTGTTTTCGCTCTCACATGGATCAGAAAGGATTCCATATGTGTAAGCAATGTGGTAATAGCTCCTCATAGACCTTGGATAGGATTGGTGTAGTTTTCAGTGTTTTGCTTACACTTCATAGGGCAATCCACCAAGGGCAGAGAGAGGGGAAGGGTGTAAGTTATTGGGATTGGAACAGGGCTATTGACTCTGAGGTTTGTATATACTTGGCCTCTCAAGGTTGGATCTAAGGATTCTTAAGTGTTTCTCTCCTAGGGCCTCTCCCCTACTGCTCTCTAACAGAGAGCACTACAGGGATGAAAGCTGAGTACGCTCCCCTGTACGCTGTACCCTGTCTCCAAAACAGCCATGGCAGAGAGGTAGAGGCCTACCGCTAGGCGGGGAGTAGTAGCTGCCATAACATACAGCTGTTACAGTACCTACTCCTATACCCTGTCTCATAGCTGCAATCCTGGCTGTGCAGCTCCCTATACCATGTCTCCAGTACTGCCACGGCAACACCTAATTAGTATTCACGACAGAGCTTCAGTGACTCTGACAGCTACATCACTCTATGAATATTCACGAGGTGGCCCCATCCTTCATGCAAATGCTCTGCTGCAGATCATAGTTGCTTGTGTGTCTGCATTGAGTGTGTTCTCAAGATCAAAGTTTCCTGTCCAACTTACTCTGTATGGCGTTTTACTACATTTCACATAGACCGATAAAGAATGTTGGCCACCAAGCCACCCATTATGGAGTAATTGACAGGAATGTGGATGCTAAATCTACTCATTCTAATTCTATGAGCTGAACACTTACATGGAAGTTGGAGATGTGTTCCCGGTCGAGGGGTTTGGTCACAGAGAGCTGGCCAGAGATGGGGTTGATGATAAAGATCCCGGTCGGAGACTGGTCAGCACCGGGTCCAGTCACACTGTAACGCAGGAGACTGTTCTTATCACGGTCCGACCGGATCTAGCAGGAGGGAGAGAGACAGAGGGAGGTAGAGTGAGAGATATTCCCAGTTTAGATACAGTACATTTACAACCACACTTTTATTCAAAACATCTTTAGCTCCCCTCAACACCATACATGGGCTGTATAGTACAGACAGGAAACAGCAGATGCACCATAAACCTTAATAAACATGTATAAATCACCATCCCACTCCCATTAACCCCCTGACTCAGCCTTATGCCGCTGATTACAATATAAATATATCAGCAGATGGTGTTAGGAGGAAATAGTGCGCTTTTCATACACTGGAACCACACACATACAGTACATACTGTACATATACACAAAAACTGTACACACAAACACACACTATAAAACCCTGTGAGCTAGTGGGGAAATGTGTAAAATGTGTCTTTTGAACTGTGTGTGTTGTGTGTGTGTGTCTCTGTGTTCCAAATCAAACTGTATTTGTCACATGCGCCGAATACAACATGTGTAGACTTTACCGTGAAATGCTTACTTACAACCCGTTTGTGTGTGTCTCCGTGTATGTGTCTCCCCTACCCTGACTAGCTCCTCGGGGAACTGTCCTCGTGAGTTCTCAGGGACGTTGATGGGGGGAATGACCCAGTCCCTCTTCACCCGCCTCAGAGATCCATCGTCCCCAACGACCAAGCTGTGCCATGGAAACACGATCTCTCGCACCTGCTGAGTCACAGCTGCAGAGCTGGAGTTCACCTGCAGAGATGAGACAACAACAAAAGTTACACACACACACACACACGCACACGCACACACACGCACACGCACACACACACACACACACGCACACGCACACGCACACACACACACACACACACACACACACACACACACACACACACACACACACACAGAGAGACACGCAGATTACTCAGACCCACACACCAACACACACAAAAACACTATGACAAACACTATGATTTAGTGTATTCATGGCCTCGTTTCACAGAGCTGGATTACTGACATCATTTCTGAGGACCTGACCAATGATCAGACTGGCTGGCTGGCTGTGTATGTAACCTGTGTGTGTGTCCTCATATATATTTGCAGCCTAGGAATGCAGTTTTGTTTCCTCCACACTCTAATCTGAATTTGAATACAACCCTTCAGCCATCTCATCCTCTCGCTGCATCCCTCCACCTAATCTCTATCCCTATATTTTCATCCTTTCTCTCTTTCACTTCATTCTCTCCATCTTTCCCCTATATACACTCATCCAACAGCCTTCTTCTGCGTCACAACTCTCCCACTTGCCTCTCCAAACCCTCCCTCTCCTTCCTTCTTCCCTTTTCTCAGAGTATTCTGATCCATCCGTCTGTTGAGCGAGCTAGCTGACTAATAGCTGCCTAACACTCCACTTGTTCAATTTCACAGCTTTTATTCACAAGTTTGGTATCGGTGGTATTTTAACAACTTTTTCTTTCCTCACACTGTTTTCCCTTATAATGGACACACTAAGCATATGGCACTGCACTATTTCTGGGAAAATGTTTACTGGGGAATGTCTCCTCATATATAGAGGACCTCCTTATTGCTCTAATTAACACACAGCAGGCAGTAGCACCACAAAGCAAATTGTTGAGGTTTAAAGAACCAACAAAGTAACACGGAAAGTTTTAAATCATTACTGAACGTGTTGAATCTGTGGACCCATATAGATGCCAAAACTGTGTTAAACACTGCTTAGTGTAAAACCTTATTCAAATATTTCCCAGAGTGTCTTGGCTTTCAAGTAAATTGTAGAATTACCACCTATGACTCTATTTGTTAGTGACAGAGTGGGGTCCTGTGGCCTTCACCAAGTGAGATCCTAAGTGAAAATGTTACCATTAAAAATAATACATATTTAACACAATATGTATTTCATAAGGCTTTATTTTGAGGGCTTAGTTTTACACTAACACGGGGTCCTGAAACGTGAATTATTGCACCCATTACTGAAACGTTTGATCCAGTTTAGAAGCTTTAGGTCGTCTTATAGCTTAGTCTTTCCAACCCTGGTAAATTGTCTGAATACAGGTTGTGGGTGATAAAAAGGTGGACATCCCAACACTGTCTGGTTTCCAATAAGAATTACACATCACCTTGAAAGCAGAAAATGGAACAACCATGACCCTGCCACTAACAACTTGAGTCATGGGTGTAAACTCAATTAGAATAAGGCTTTACACTAAGCAGTGTGTTAATTTAACACTTTTGGGGTGTCTAAATGGGCCCACAGACTCACAACCCTTTCAGTGTTGATTAAACACTCAGTGTTAAATTAGTTTGTTTTTTAAAACTGAAGAATTTGCTGTGCAGATGCTCTCTGCATTCCAAATGCTACCCTGTTCCCTACATAGTGCACTACTATTGACCAGGGACCTGGTGAAAAATAGCACACTATAAAGGAAATAGGGTGACATCTGGGATGCACACTGTACTGTAGTGAGCCTCGTCTTCTTTCTGTGGTTATCAGCACTTTACTGGCCATCAACGACTAACAGAGTAGGTATATACCCCCGATAACATTATACTTCATCATCATGTTTAGGGCCAGGAGTTTTTACAGAATGCATGGGTTGTGTTTTAATTTCCCGCATGGGCCACATATGCGTAGTGTAAAAGTGTATTGCTTTGGATAAGTCGTCTGTTAAATGAAATAGAAAATCGGTATTACATCCCAGACCTGTTTGATGAGTTTGTGTTCTGTCGTGTCTGGCTTTCCGTCGTTCCGGAGGAGGAGGTAAACATGCGTCTTCCAATCCTCCTTGGTCTCCAGATCCCTCGCTCGCACCACCAAGGCGCTCTTCCTGTCGGCAAGACGGAAGGCATGCCGGGCGTACACCGTGCCATCCTCATCCAGCCTGAAGTCCTCCATGTCAACCACCTCCAACAGAACCCTGTCGCCCAGGCCACAGTCGGCGAACCTCACTGCAGGGAGAGAGAGCGAGAGAGATGTCAGCAAGATTTGAAAACAGAGGAAGACAACATACAGTACCAGTCAAAAGTTTGGACACACCTACTCATTCAAGGGTTTTTGTTCATTTTTACTATTTTCTACAGTGTAGAATAATAGTGGAGTCATCAAAACCATGAAATAACACATATGGAATCATGTAGTAAGCAAAAAAGCGTTAAACAAATCAAATATATTTGATATTTGAGATTCTTCAATCTATGCCTTAATGACAGCTTTGCACACTCTTGGCCTTCTCTCAACCAGCTTCACCTGGAATGCTTTTCTGACAGTTCCCACATATGCTGAGCACTTGTTGGCTGCTTTTCCTTCATTCTACTGTCCAACACATCCCAAACCATCTCAATTGGGTTGAGGTCAGGTGATTGTGGAGGCCAGGTCATCTGAAGCAGCACTCAATCGCTCTCCTTCTTGGTCAAATTGCCCTTACACAGCCTGGAGGTGTGTTTTGGATCATTGTAATGTTGAAAAACAAATGATAGTCCCAATAAGCGCAAACCAGGTGGCATGGCGTATTGTTGCAGAATGCTGTGGTAGCCATGCTGGTTAAGTGTGCCTTGAATTCTAAATATATCACAGACAGTGTCACCAGCAAAGCACCCCCACACCATCACACCTCCTCCTCTATGCTTCACGGTGGGAACCACTTATGCGGAGGTCATCCATTCACCTAGTCTGCGTCTCACAACGACATGATGGTTGGAGCCAAAAATCACAAATTTGGACCAATTTGACCAAAGGACAGATTTCTACCGGTCTAAGCAAGTCTCTTCTTGTTATTGGTGTCCTTTAGTAGTGGTTTCTTTGCAGCAATTCAACCATGAAGGCCTGATTCACGCAATATCCTCTGAAAAGTTGATGTTGAGATGTGACTGTTGAACTCTGTGAAGCATTTATTTGGGCTGCAATCTGAGGTGCAGTTAAATCTAATGAACTTATCCTCTGCAGTAGAGGTATCTCTGGATCTTATTTTCCTGTGGTGGTCCTCGTGAGAGACAGCTTCATTATAAAGTTTGAAGGTTTTTGTGACTGCATTTGTATAAACTTTCAAAGTTCTTGAAATTTCCCGGATTTGACTAACCTTCCTGTCTTAAAATAATGATGGACTGTAATTTCTCTTTGCTTATTTGAGCTGTTCTTGCCATAATATGGACTTGATCTTTTACCAAATTGGGCTATCTTCTGTATATCACCCCTACCTTGTAACAACATAACTGATTGGCTCAAATGAACTTTTAACAAGGAACACGTTATTTGAAATGCATTCCAGGTGACTACCTCATGAAGCTGGTTGAGAAAATGCCAAGCGTGTGCAAAGCTGTCATCAAGGCAAAGGGTGACTACTTTGAAAAATCTCAAATCTCAAATATATTTTGAAATATATAACACTTTTTTGGTTACTACATGATTCCATGTTTGTTATTTCATAGTTTTGATGCCCTCACTATTATTTTACAATGTTGAAAATAGTAACAATAAAGAAAAACCCTTGAATGAGTAGGTGTATCCAAACCTTTGACTTGTACTGTATATACATATACAGTGGGGCAAAAAAGTATTTAGTCAGCCACCAATTGTGCAAGTTCTCCCACTTAAAAAGATGAGAGGCCTGTAAATTTCATCATTGGTACACTTCAACTATGACAGACAAAATGTGAAAAAAAATCCAGAAAATCACAAATACATTTTATATGAATTGATTTGCAAATTACGGTGGAAAAAAAGCATTTGGTCACCTACAAACAAGCAATATTTCTGGCTCTCACAGACCTGTAACTTCTTCTTTAAGAGGCTCCTCTGTCCTGCACTCGTTACCTGTATTAATGGCACCTGTTTGAACTTGTTATCAGTATAAAAGACACCTGTCCACAACCTCAAACAGTCACACTCCAAACTCCACTATGGCCAAGACCAAAGAGCTGTCAAAGGACACCAGAAACAAAATTGTAGACCTGCACCAGGCTGGGAAGCCTGAATCTGCAATAGGTTAGCAGCTTGGTTTGAAGAAATCAACTGTGGGAGCAATTATTAGGAAATGGAAGACATACAAGATCACTGATCATCTCCCTCGATCTGAAGCTCCACGCAAGATCTCACCCCGTGGGGTCAAAATGATCACAAGAACGGTGAGCAAAAATCCCAGAACCACACGGGGGGACCTAGTGAATGACCTGCAGAGAGCTGGGACCAAAGTAACAAAGCCTACCATCAGTAACACACTACGCCGCCAGGGACTCAAATCCTGCAGTGCCAGACGTGTCCCCCTGCTTAAGCCAGTACATGTCCAGGCCCGTCTGAAGTTTGCTAGAGAGCATTTGGATGATCCAGAAGAAGATTGGGAGAATGTCATATGGTCAGATGAAACCAAAATATAACTTTTTGGTAAAAACTCAACTCGTCGTGTTTGGAGGACAAAGAATGCTGAGTTGCACCCAAAGAACACCATACCTACTGTGAAGCATAGGGGTGGAAACATCATGCTTTGGGGCTGTTTTTCTGCAGAGGGACCAGGACGACTGATCCGTGTAAAGGAAAGAATGAATGGGGCCATGTATTGTGAGATTTTGAGTGAAAACCTCCTTCCATCAGCAAGGGCATTGAAGATGAAACGTGGCTGGGTCTTTCAGCATGACAATGATCCCAAACACACCGCCCGGGCAACGAAGGAGTAGCTTCGTAAGAAGCATTTCAAGGTCCTGGAGTGGTCTAGCCAGTCTCCAGATCTCAACCCCAAAGAAAATCTTTGGAGGGAGTTGAAAGTCTGTGTTGCCCAGCAACAGCCCCAAAACATCACTGCTCTAGAGGAGATCTGCATGGAGGAATGGGCCAAAATACCAGCAAGTGTGTGAAAACCTTGTGAATACTTACAGAAAACGTTTGACCTCTGTCATTGCCAATACTTATTTTCCACCATAATTTGCAAATAAATTCATAAAAAATCCTACAATGTGATTTTCTGGATTTTTATTTCTTATTTTGTCTGTCATAGTTGAAGTGTACCTATGATGAAAACTACAGGCCTCTCTCATCTTTTTAAGTGGGAGAACATGCACAATTGGTTGTTGACTAAATACTTTTTTGCCCCACTGTACATATATTACTGTGCGACTAAAATAATCTTGGCGACCAACAACCTAAAGACCAAACAATCGACCTGTCAACTAATTGGGGTCAGCCCTAAAATGTAGTAATGACCAATTTGGCTACATTTAATTAAATAGACAAATCTGTGAACTGTCTTGCAAGTTTTCAATTGACACAATACTTGTTAGCCAAGGTGTCAGCTAGAGATTACGTGCAGGAGCTTGCAGGGAGTTGTAGTTTTATATGATATCTACTAGAGACTAATATATTGATAAAACTCACCTTCTCCGAGAGAGATTTACATGGTTATCAAAACATCAAGCCAGGGTAAGCCTACACGAAACACAGCCTTTATTTGAAGTGTTTCCCTATTGGAAAAATGAATGGTGGAAATACGATTGGAACCATTTGCCTGTTTGACCACTAGGTTTTATGGGTATTATGACACCTCGACTGTGGGGCTCTATTGATAACTAAAATAGCAGTGCAGATGGAACTCTTTTGCTAAGTACAGAGATGTATTCTAGGTAATGCGTGTTTATGGAACTGTTATAGACTTTGTGGTGCAGCAGAACGATTTGTGTACTTCAAAACCCAGGTGGGGTAATACTTTAGCTGCACAACGTACCACTAACTTTAAAACCTCCATACCATTTCATGACTTTATTTATAATTGTTTGGGATGGTTTGAGACCATCTGGGACCATCACGTGAAATCCTAATGACTGGTAAAACAAATGTCTTGAGAAACTCTTACAAACATCCCAACATGGGAAAAAAAACATGAATTTCACGTAATCACATTTTCACATATGAAATGTCACAAGTGAAGTGTTCCAAAAACACATTTTAACATGTGAAATGTTTAATGTCACATGAAGTGTTCCATGTGATTTTCCACATCAAATCGACGATAGATTTATTGGCAAGAATACATTTTTTGCATGGCTTATTTGTTACCATAATTATACAGTATATCCCCACACTTTAAAAAAGAATAGAATGGTCACGGTACAATGTTTTTCTTTGGTTCACAAAATAAACGGTACCTTTTAGGGTACATGTCCAGATAATCTTAGTATAATGGTACGTTTTTTCTACACAATATATTCAATACAAGGTACAATTATTACTGCACTTTGAAATGTAGGCGGTGGCAATGTGCTCGTTCGGGCTCATTAGCATATTTGGGGGCATAGTTTAAAATATGTTGTATTTGTGCCAACCGTCTGAAAATGTTGTATGAGTTTAAGTGGTTTATCGTTATGTTGTCGACAGTTGAGCATATCTTTTGACACTGTCAATTCTGCAAAGGTTGTGTGATCTTGTGACAATCAAGCGATGCATTGTTAAGAGCTTGCTGGGCATTTTACAGTAGCTGGATGGAAGCTGGTTCACAGGAAGATAATGTCACATTTTCCACAACTTATTGTCATCTAGCTACAAGTTATTGTATGCGTCACAGTAAATTACTTTAGCTCATGTCACACTCACTGAACTGATGGTGTGGCAGGGAAGTGAGTACTACATTATCATGACAAGCTATATATGAAATATTCTATGGCTCTTTGGTATGCCATGCAATTATGTCAGCCTTTAACAGGGCTGGAGAACTGACAATCTTAATAAACAGAATACAACAGAGCACATTAACTGGGATGACAGAGCTAGCTGAAAGCCACACCTCCAATATTTGGTTAGACTGTCACTGCTAGCTTACAATTAAAAGTAATGTCAGCCAGAAACATATTGAATAATGTTTCCGGTTCAGAAAATACAAATTGCAGTTAACTTACTGGAAAATACACAATTACATTTTTACAGTGGAGCTCATTAGGGACACATATGCTTACAAAGTTTGCAGAACAGACAGTGTCAAAGGAGGCAAATACGCATTTGGCCATGTCCCCAAATATGCTAATGAGCCCCACCAGTACATTACCGCCACCTATCAATGATGACCGTGCCTTTTACCTACAAGGTACCGAACTGTACCATGTGAGTACCCCAGGGAACAACGCTGTACCCTAACCATACCCTTATTTATTTTTTGAGTATTTTAATACATGTTCCAAGCAAAAAGTATGAACCTAATGGCACTGCAGTAACACTGATGCACTCAACCAAGCAGTTGCAAGTTCAAATCCCTGAAGCGTTCATATATAATCTGTCAAAGTGTCTTTGGGCACTGGTAGATTCAAATTAATGTAAAGTTGGTGGTGATTTTACATAATTCTGGGCAGCATTTAGCGAAGTGCAGGAAGGTCATTTTGCCAACATGTCTGTAGCCTTATCTCCTTTATGCTCACAGAACTTGTGGTGTTGCAGAACATGTCGCAGGACATTTCAGGTTGGTAGTGACCAAAAGGTTTCATGTTCAAATCCCAGTTAAGGCTGAGTCCCAAGTGTACTAGATAATAGTAAAAAAAAATGTTTTACACTAAATGAAAGCAGCATACTGTCTTTTTACAGAAATTACACCTTGTTGTATATATTTTAGGCAAAGTGCAAAAATATATTCTTGGCAATATACAGACAGGTATGTACAGCCAATCTCCATTATGTCCACAGTCCTGGTGGTGCAGCAACCGAAAGGTTGTGAGTTCAAATCCAAAGTGAGTTTGAGTCCCAAATAATCCAGAGGACCATGACAAAATGCTCTAAAGACATTATTGTGGACATTCCTGAAACAATATGGGAACCAGACAAAACCTGCAAGGGACAATGAATTTATTCATCAATAATGTGCCACAAAGTAAAATATTCTCAATGACAACTGGGTTTTAAAATGTTTTCACAAATATAGTTTCATGGTATCACATTTTGAATTTCTGCAACCCCATGTTGTCACATTTACTTCAAACCAGCAGTATACTCTAACACCATGTATCCCACTGCTGGTTTGCTGCTAAAGCTAAGCATGGTTAGTCCTGGTCAGTCCCTGGATGGGAGACCAGATGGTGTTGTAGGGCCAGTAGGAGGCACTCTTTCCTTTGGTTTAAGAAAATACCCCAGGGGTAGTGACTGGGGACATTGCCCTGTGTAGGTTGCTGTTTTTTCGGATGGGATGTTAAACAGGTGTCCTGGCTCTCTGTGGTCACCAAAAGATCCCATGGCACTTATCGTAAGAGTAGGTGTGTTAACCCCGGTGTCCTGGCTAAACAATCTGACCCTCATACAATCATGGCCAACTAATCATCACCAGCTTCCAATTGACTCATTCCTCTCCTCTGTAACTATTGCCCAGGTCACTGCTGTAAATGATAATTTCTTCTCAGTCAATTTAACTGGTAAAATAAAAAAGATTACATAAAATAATGTGGTTTTTCCATAAGCTGTGCCAGGCTTGACCAGACAAAAATAATTATATTTAAAATACACGCACGCACGCGCACACACGCGCACCAGATCCCTGCTTTGGGGGCAGCAGAAGGTGGGGTCTTAGCTAGGATTAAACTGAAGCTCAGGACGGATTGTTTTTCTTTGTTTCATCCAGTCAACAGACAGATAAGTCAGGGCTGGAGCTGCACATCTTCTCTGTTCGTTCTGCAGCAACTGACTCACCGTTACGGATCAGCTCCTATGTTCTTGCCTTATCTCTGGCTTCACCAATGAGCCACAGCAGAGCCAGTCTGACAGATTCAGAATGTGTGAATGTGAGGGAATATCTGCATAGAGATGGAACGTTGTAACTGCCATTCCACATGGTTCTCCATAGATCTGTTATGGTACAATGGTTACGTACAATATGGCTGGCTGGACCACAGTCAATAAGCTGCATTAATTCTACCCAGTAAGTTTCTACAGGTAGTTGTTATGTTGGTGCATGAGTCCATGTGTGTTTGTGAGAGTGTATGTGTGCACTTATTTTCCTACATTACTAGAACCCCGATATCCTAATATTTCACCTTAATGTCCTGAAAAGGTAGGAGAACAATAACTTTTTTTTAAAGTCAGGAAGTTTTTCAGCTCCTGAATTTGTTCAAATGCTATTATAAGCTTAAGGGTTAGGTTTAGGTTTAGGGTGTGTGTGTGTGTGTCTGTGTGTGTCTGTGTGTTGGTGCATGCGTGCATGCATCAGAAACCAGATCCCAATTCTAAATGTTCCTATTTGAAAAGCATTGAAGATGTCATGACTCTCCTGTGAAGATTTGAAGGATCAGGTTACAGTGGGTCCGCTCTATAGCGCACTATCTCTACCGCAGAAGGGGAGAGATGGCGTAGGCCGCTTTATGGCGGTCGTAAAATACTCTGCTTCTGGGCTCTGTAGTATTGAGATTGGAATGTGACTGTGGAACACAGAGAGACACTTGGCCAAACTTTGACATCAAAATGTTGAAAAATTGAACATTATTTCTGTATTCCAAACAGATGGACTGGTCCGTGGACACTTAAGGAACTGTCATGTTGAATTTGTTTCATTTGGTGACCTCATGAAGAACATGAGAGACACATTGCTGTGTATTTGTTTGTATACACTTCTCAATTATGGGGTTTGCTTTTGAATGTTGTATAAAATAAATTATTAAGTATAAGAAAGATAACATTGTGATGTTAGCCTTCTAAATGAGAGAATGGATTTTTATATAAAGCAAGAACAATGGTACTCTGAAAGATCCATTCTCAAGAACATGTCCCTATGCAACAAACATTAGTTTGCCTGATCTATCCATTATAACAGAGCTAAAAAGGACACGGCGACCAGAGTTAAACAACTAGAGACTCTTTGATGAACTATTCTCCACAGACTGATCCAGTGTTTTCAACGGAGAGACAGCCACGGCATACAAACGTAAATATGTACATTGCATTTCTAAAATCCAACTGAACGGTCGTTAGGGTGCTAAATATCCATATTCACGCTAAACGTATTCAACCCTATGTATGTAGTGGGTCCATTCTGTTCTCCCTCTGTTTCTTATCTGTCCCCACCCCCTTTCCTTTGTCTACCAAGCCGTCATATCGGTTTCGTCCACTAGGGCCTTTTTCTTTGTGTCATGTTAGTAACCAATGTATGACCTATTGTGTATGTGTTTATGCAATTCTGTGATTATTTAGTTAGTTAGTTAATAAATAATTAAGCCAATTTGTATATCACTGATTCATGATTTATGCTAGGGTTCGTGCAGATATACAAATGTTTGCAACATTCAGAATATGACTCTTGAGGTAATAATGCATTAATAAGTGACTGTAATCAATAAGATATGAACATTTCTGAAGAGTTAAATTCGGGAAATAGAGACTCTTTAACCTCTAGTGACTCCCCATCCCGCATGAGGGAGCGTAATCATCGACTGACACTAATTAGCATAATGCAACGGACATAAATATTCCTAGAAAATATTACTATTCATGAAAATCACAAGTGAAATATATTGAGACACAGCTTAGCCTTTTGTTAGTCACCCTGTCATCTCAGATTTTCAAAATATGCTTTACAGCCAAAGCTAGACAAGCATTTGTGTAAGTTTATCGATAGCCTAGCATAGCATTTTGTCCAGCTAGCAGCAGGTAACTTGGTCACGGAAATCAGAAAAGCAATCAAGTTAAATCGTTTACCTTTGATGAGCTTCGGATGTTTTCACTCAAGAGACTCCCAGTTAGATAGCCAATGTTCCTTTTTTCCAAAAATATTATTTTTGTAGGCGAAATAGCTTCGTTTGTTCTTCACGTGTGGCTGAGAAATCGCCCGGAAATTGCAGTCACGAAAACGCCGAAAAATATTCAAAATTAGCTCCATAATATCGAGATAACCTTCTGTAAGGATTCTGTGAAGATATGAAAATATGATGAATTGTATGTGTGTATAATCAATTACTAGAGATTTGATAAAGTAATACTGGGAATATAATGAGATGCAACCTAAACAACCCATACGTAGACATACGTAGGTTCAGAGTTGGTCCCTCTGATGGATTTGATAAAGATGAGGTTACACAATGTCTATAAAGTCTGTGAGTAAAGCCTTAATAAAATTCTCCACGACATTCGGGTTACCTAAGGTGGTACAAAGCGATCAAGGTACCAATTTCCTATCCAAGCTCTTCAAGCAGGTGTTAAAATCCTTGTCAATTACGCACTGTGTGTCAAGCGCCTATCACCCAGAGTCTCAGGGTGCGCTTGAAAGATGGCATCAGACACTGAAGTCTATGCTACGTAAATATTGTTTGGAATCTGAGAAAGATTGGGATGAGGGAGTTCCTCTAGTTTTGTTTGCTGCTTGTGAAACTGTGCAGGAGACCCTAGGTTTCAGCCCGGCTGAACTACTGTTTGGTCACACAGTGAGAGGACCAATGAAAGTCCTTAAAGAACAGTTCTTGTCTCAAGAGTTGTGTACAGGAGACGAGAATGTGTTGGACTACGTTAGTCGCTTTCGTGAGTGCCTACACCAAGCTTGTGCTCTCGCAAAGGAAGCTCTGTCTTCCTCACAGAGGAGCATGAAAAGACACTATGATAAAGAGGCTGTTTCTCGTCCACTACAGCCAGGTGACCAAGTACCTGTTCCAGGATCTTCACTGTCAGCTCGTTTCTCTGGTCCTTATTGAATTGAAAAGAAAATAAGTGAAACTGACAATATGCTTCAAACTCCTGATAGACAACGCCAATCTCGTGTGTGTCACATTAACATGTTGAAAGCATACCACACCCGACCCATCACACAGTTAGATAGTTCAAAAACAGAGGAAGGTACTGCTGTCTCCTCTGCTACTTCTGCTATGATAGTGGACTGTCATATTGATGATGTTGTTGGAGATGGATTGGAGTTGCGCAATACTCAGCAGCAGTGTGTTACAGTGCCTTGCGAAAGTATTCGGCCCCCTTGAACTTTGCGACCTTTTGCCACATTTCAGGCTTCAAACATAAAGATATAAAACTGTATTTTTTTGTGAAGAATCAACAACAAGTGGGACACAATCATGAAGTGGAGCGACATTTATTGGATATTTCAAACTTTTTTAACAAATCAAAAACTGAAAAATTGGGCGTGCAAAATTATTCAGCCCCCTTAAGTTAATACTTTGTAGCGCCACCTTTTGCTGTGATTACAGCTGTAAGTCGCTTGGGGTATGTCTCTATCAGTTTTGCACATCGAGAGACTGAATTTTTTTTCCATTCCTCCTTGCAAAACAGCTTGAGCTCAGTGAGGTTGGATGGAGAGCATTTGTGAACAGCAGTTTTCAGTTCTTTCCACAGATTATCGATTGGATTCAGGTCTGGACTTTGACTTGGCCATTCTAACACCTGGATATGTTTATTTTTGAAGCATTCCATTGTAGATTTTGCTTTATGTTTTGGATCATTGTCTTGTTGGAAGACAAATCTCCGTCCCAGTCTCAGGTCTTTTGCAGACTCCATCAGGTTTTCTTCCAGAATGGTCCTGTATTTGGCTCCATCCATCTTCCCATCAATTTTAACCATCTTCCCTGTCCCTGCTGAAGAAAAGCAGGCCCAAACCATGATGCTGCCACCGCCATGTTTGACAGTGGGGATGGTGTGTTCAGCTGTGTTGCTTTTACGCCAAACATAACGTTTTGCATTGTTGCCAAAAAGTTCAATTTTGGTTTCATCTGACCAGAGCACCTTCTTCCACATGTTTGGTGTGTCTCCCAGGTGGCTTGTGGCAAACTTTAAACAACACTTTTTATGGATATCTTTAAGAAATTGCTTTCTTCTTGCCACTCTTCCATAAAGGCCAGATTTGTGCAATATGCGACTGATTGGTGTCCTATGGACAGAGTCTCCCACCTCAGCTGTAGATCTCTGCAGTTCATCCAGAGTGATCATGGGCCTCTTGGCTGCATCTCTGATCAGTCTTCTCCTTGTATGAGCTGAAAGTTTAGAGGGACGGCCAGGTCTTGGTAGATTTGCAGTGGTCTGATACTCCTTCCATTTCAATATTATCGCTTGCACAGTGCTCCTTGGGATGTTTAAAGCTTGGGAAATCTTTTTGTATCCAAATCCGGCTTTAAACTTCTTCACAACAGTATCTCGGACCTGCCTGGTGTGTTCCTTGTTCTTCATGATGCTCTCTGCGCTTTTAACGGACCTCTGAGACTATCACAGTGCAGGTGCATTTATACGGAGACTTGATTACACACAGGTGGATTGTATTTATCATCATTAGTCATTTAGGTCAACATTGGATCATTCAGAGATCCTCACTGAACTTCTGGAGAGAGTTTGCTGCACTGAAAGTAAAGGGGCTGAATAATTTTGCACGCCCAATTTTTCAGTTTTTGATTTGTTAAAAAAGTTTGAAATATCCAATAAATGTCGTTCCACTTCATGATTGTGTCCCACTTGTTGTTGATTCTTCACAAAAAAATACAGTTTTATATCTTTATGTTTGAAGCCTGAAATGTGGCAAAAGGTCGCAAAGTTCAAGGGGGCCGAATACTTTCGCAAGGCACTGTAGATTGCCCAACTCAGAAATGCTGCTGTCTATCCAGTCAGGTCTGGTTCATTTAACGGATGTACAGGCCAATGATATTGTGAGGCTACTACACAGTTTTCCATGTCTCTTTAATGGCATTCCTACTCGCACAAACGTGTTGGAACATTACATTAATGTTGGAAATGCTACATCTATCAAGCAACACCCATATTGTATCAACGTTTCCAAGAGGAAGATAATGAGGGATGAGGTAAAATATTTGTTGGAGAATGACCTGGCTACGCCAAGTTCAAGCCCTTGGAGTTCTCCTTGCATTCTGGTTCCTAAACCTGATGGTACGTCCAGGTTATGTACGGATTATCGAACGGTAAATTCTGTCACAATGCCAGATTCGTTCCCGTTACCCAGACTGGACAACTGTATCGACACTATTGGTGCTGCTAAGTATGTAACTAAGTTGGACCTCTTAAAAGGTTACTGACAGGTTCCGTTAACTTCACGTGCTTCTGAAGATTTCTGCCTTTGTGACCCCAGACAGCTTCCTACAGTACTCAGTCATGGCTTTTGGGATGCGAAATGCACCAGCCACTTTCCAACGACTGGTTAACTCCGTATTAGCTGGTGTTCCTAATTGTAGTGCATACCTTGATGACCTAGTGATTTATTCGTCTGAGTGGTCAGATCATGTTGACTCTCTAAGGGTAGTATGTGAACGGTTGGCAGCTGCTTCTCTAACCTTGAACTTGGCAAAGTGCGAGTTTGGGAAGGCTACTGTTACCTATCTCGGTAAAGAGGTTGGCCATGGACAGGTGCGCCCTGTTGATGCCAAGGTCTTGGCTATAACTGCATTCCCTGCACCTACCACCAGACGAGAGCTACGCCGCTTTTTAGGGATGGTTGGCTACTACCGTAGCTTCTGTAAAAATGTATCTGCGGTAGTTGCTCCATTGACCGATTTGCTCAGCCCGGCTAGATCATTTGTGTGGTCCCCTGATTGTAAGAGAGCTTTTGAATCTGCGAAAGCACTCTTATGTAGTACCCCTGTACTTGATGCTCCGGATTTTGAACAACCATTCAAACTTGAGGTAGATGCTAGTGCCAGAGGTGCTGGTGCTGTTCTGCTGCAGCAGGACAAGAGTGGAGTGGATCATCCCGTTTGTTATTTTTCACGTAAATGTAATAAATGTCAAGCAAACTATGCGACAATAGAACAAGAAGTTATTGCTTTGTTGTTGGCTCTGCAATACTTTGAAGTATATATTGGTTCCAGTGCCCTACCAGTGATTGTATATACTGACCATAACCCCTTAGTTTTTCTCCACCGGATGTACAACCAGAACCAGCGCCTTATGCGTTGGGCGCTGATTGTACAAAATTATAATTTGGAGATCGGCCACAAAAAGGGTTCTGATAATGTGTTGGCAGATGCTTTGTCTCGTGTGTAAAAATGATTTTTGTATGTTTTGTAAGGTTGACTTTGTTGTTGTTCTTGTGGGTTATTCATTGAAATACTGTGGTCGCAATCCCTAGGGTTGCTCTTTTAAGGGTGGGAGTGTTATGGATACCAGTATTCTGTGTGTGTATCCTGTGTGTGTGTGTGTGTATCCTGTGTTCTTTTCTCTCCTTCTCCCTTCACAGGTGAAAATCATCACTCCCCAATCAGTCACCAATCAATCATCAATCAGAAGACACACCTCCTCCTGTTTCCTACCCAATCACAGTTCCTTTCCCTTGGTTTAAAAACCCTGTCAGTTGTTTGCTCTAGATCTCAATCTCTCTGTAAATGCCATGTCTGTAGATCTCTCTGGTTCACTCTCTTTATGTATTGAGCTATCTTTTGTTTGAGCACCTCCATAGCACTTTGTCATCACCTGTGAGTATTGTTTTTGGCTATGTTTGTTTGTTTGCTGGTGGGAAAAGGGGAAACCAAGACAAGTCGCCCATGGGCATACACTACCCGTAGGTAAACTTTGTTAAATACACTAGTTAGAACTGGGCGGACCACCCACTGTATTTTTGGTTAGTTAGTTAGCTGTTGTTAAAATAGGCTAGTCTAGCTTAGGGGTGTTTTGGATGCTTATGGTTTCTTTCCTTGGGTCCAGCTCAGCCCCTTCCTGCTCCCCCCATTACCGTGTGTTTACAAATCAATCCTGAGTTTGACGGTAGATTTCAGTTGTCGTAATTATTTCGTTCTCACTTTTACTTTGTCACTATTAGAATTTGCATGAGTTGTTACGGGTCTCAATACCCCCCCCCCTCCCCCCCACGTAACACATGGTCTCAACAGTGCACTTCAGGTACAGTGTAGGCATCAAGTAGATTTATAGGATAGTGCATATATATATCACATAGAGTTAGGCTTCAGAACCAAGTGCACGATTAGTTTGTGTGTATATATATTTTGTTCAGTGTAGGCCTCTACTTGAATGCATATTCTCCAAGCTACCTCTATCCTAAATGTTACTTTTATGTTCAGTGGGAATGAATCACACGACTGCTATACAGTTGTTAGTGAATGTTGCACTGAAATGTCACAATGACAATGTTACGATGAATATTGCACTAAAGTACAAGTTCAAATGTTACAAAATTATTGTTTCAATACATGTTGCACTAAAATAACAATGTTGAAATACGTTGATGGTTGTTTTTTTTGTCTTTGCTCTGTGTTCATATCGGTGTTGTGTAAGGGTTTTAGAAATGTGACATAGTCACACTAGAACGTGACGGGTCATTCTAGAGGCAATGCTGGGGACTGCCAGTGACAGAGTTTTAAATGTGTTAATAACTGGGCTGGGATATATCAGAAGTTTGACGACTGCATAGGAGAAATGCGTTAATTCAGTATACATCACATTATCCCACCGGTCACAATTGTGAGCGACAATAAAACACACTTCACCTACTTTCCCATAAATGTCAAATGATTGATTATTTCAAAGGGTTACTAATGACATATGATTTGGATATTTTCATGTGTGGGAGGAAATGGGGATTAAATGGGTTAAGTCTATGGTGTCAATCATTTTGTCTTTTGCCATTTCTGTTAATTTTCTGATTTTAAATGGATACATTAAGTTCTTAACCAAAAACAAAGGTTCTGTAATATTAACAGTGACGTAAATTGTGGAGACCAAATACATTGTTCAATTTCAACTTATTAATAGGGAACATTTTAGTTACTTGGTGCAAGGGTGACAATATTTTTGGCAACGGCTGTAGCTTGATGGGTATAACAGCTGTTAAACGTGTGGTGACAGTTGGGGGTCAGTGGATGATAGAACTTCTCTCCTTCCCTCCATCCAAGCCTCTCTACATCCCTCCCTCCATCCAAGCCTCCATCTCCTCTCCTGTCACAATCACTAACCCTGCACCAGATACTATTCCCTGCCTCAAACTCCACATTAACAAAACATGTCCATTTCAACTCCCACATACTATACCATACATGCTCCAATAACTACCCCTCAGACGACAGCAACCAGTTACAGTTGTAAAGCCATTTTCAACCCCCTTCATTATATTGTTATTAAACATGACCCTCAGCTCTGTCCCCAGTGTCTGCTAACACAGCCTGCATCCCAAATGGCACTTTATTCCCCAGGTAGTGCACTATTTTGGGCTCTGGTCAAAAGTAGTGCACTAAATAGGGAGTTGGGTGTCATTTGGGATACAGATATATAGAGAACAGGGTGTCATTTGCAGAGAGGAGCTGGTTGCTTAGCGCTGCTCTGGTCACCCCGACAACCCCCAGAAGGTGATGCCTTTCTCTCGCCCGGGTGGCGGGGCTGGGTATTAAGGGGGAGGGGCCGTGGTGCCATTGTTCACTACCAGCTCCTCTGACACCACCACGGAAATCATATCAAATCAATTGGCCACGCCCTGAAAAGCCAATATGGTGCCCATAAACAGGCCCTAAGGGAACAGTGACCCATCACATGCACAAACACTATAACGACACACACAAGCGGACCCACGTGCACATGCGCACGCACACACACACACACACACACAGACCCCACAACAATGTTATGAGCTACTGTAGATAGCTGTGTTGAGTTGTGTTGCATTGTGAATACAGTAAGTAAGCACTGATGTGCTAGGCTACACTGTCGATCCTTTCCACCTGCATGTATCCACCATGCAACATTAAGACCGAAGAGAAGTCCTGATGAATATATCCACCCAGTCACACACAGCAGATTCATTACAGTCAGAGTAGAATAGCAGAGGAGAAGAGATCCACTCAAAAGCCAACCTCCTTCAGCCCCTTATCCACCAGTAATGGTAGGGCCATTTTCACTGTTTGAAGCCATTTACACATATACTGTAACATAACATCCATCCTTGTGTGTGTGTGAGGGGGCAGACGGACGGGCCCTGGACAAATGTGCACTTCGGGATACAGACATACAGCAACACATCAGCATAGATTAGTGGGTTTATGGAAGATTAGCCAGACAAGAGGTGGATCACCGCATACAATTACTGTATATATAGAAACACTATGAATTATAGGATCTCTGTAGCTCATCGGGCATGATTTTATAACTGAACAAATGAAGGATGTTTTTCGACATAGATCACTACTGTACTTAACTATATTTTGACACTCAAGGGAGGAGGCGGAGTGTGCATATACAACTACGTACAGTACATATACACTATCACATACAAAACATATAGAACCTTGAATGGTGTTACTCTTTTGCAACATTGTGCAACACGTGACATGAGAACCTGAGAGACCGGCTAGACTACACACAGGGGATGGCATGCTGTCATTGATAAATATGAATTTGTCCTGGTAAATAAAGGTTAAATAAATCTGGGACGTTGTCTGTGGAGAGGGATGGAGAGGAAAAGACATTGACGATTCTCAGTGGTGGAAAAAGTAACCAATTGCCATACTTGAGTAAAAGTAAAGATACCTTAATAGAAAATTACTCAAGTAAAAGTGAAAGTCACCCAGTAAAATACTACTGAGTATTTGATTTGAAATATACTTAAGTATCAAAAGTAAAAGTAAAAGTATAAAACATTTCAAATTCCTTATATTAAGCAAACCAGACGGCACCATTTTCTTGTTTTTATTTTATTTACGGATAGCCAGGGGCACAATCTAACATTCCAACATAATTTACAAACGAAACATTTGTGTTTAGTGAGTCCGCCAGATCAGAGGCAACAGACCAGGGATGTTCTCTAGATAAGTGCATGAATTTGACCATTTTCCTGTCCTGCTAAGCATTCGAGTACTTTTAGGTTTGAGAGAAAATGTATTGAGTAAAAATAACATTTTCTTTAGGAAAGTAGTAAAGTCAAAGTCAAAAATATAAATAGTAAAGTACAGATTCCCCAAAAAACTACTTAAGCAGTACTTTCAATTATTTTGACTTAAGTACTTCACACCACTGACGATTCCACGCCTCATAATCTGTTGTTTTCCTGTATCCTGTGTTAAACCTGTGATTTCTTCCAATTATCACCTTCTGCACTCTGAAAACACCCTACAAAGCACCACACACTCCTATGCTTCACACACACACACGGAGCTGTGGTGTTAAAAAAGTACTTGTTTTTTTCGGATGCAGAGCTAGGTCTTTATCCTATTAACAGCCCAGGCCAAGGCATTCAGCTATGTAACTCCGTTAGACACCACATGCTAACTAAGGCATGGTAGGTTTCACGCAGAGTTACCACACAAAGGCAATCTCAATGCATGTGTGTGTGTGTGTGTGTGTGTGTGTGTGTGTGTGGTGGACAATCTCCAGCAGCAGGCAGTATATGGTAGCCTGTCTCTCTGTGTCTCATTATAATAAATGGTTGTGTGATAATGCTGCTGCAGTATACATTACTACATCTAAGGTGGCCTTGTGTATGGATGGTGTAAGGTTGTTTTATGCTTCATAGTTAGGCCTATGTTTCATACAATGTTTGAGGTTGTTTTATGGTGAGGTAAAGGTACTATATGACCGTGACAAGTGGCTAGTTCTAAACAGAGAAGGTCGGGGAAGGGGGTAGGCGGTTGCGGAGGGGGTAGGGGTTAGGAGTTTGATAGGGGTAAGTGGTTTTGACAGACAGGAGACTGTAAATACAAACAGAGCTAATCATTATAGGTCAGCTGTCATGTTACAGACCTGACTTTGATTCCAGGCCGGACACACACAAACACACACACTCCTGACCCCGATAACAATAAATGGTTATGCCAGACGGGTGGTATAATATAGCCTACACACACAGAGATGCAAAGGCAGACACACATGGAGAAAGGTTGTTTGTCAGGCTGATACCACATGGGTTGGATTAACAATGACATGGATACAGGTTGTCTGAAACGTGTCCCCTAGAAATCCTCTCAGAAGAAACCAGTCCACCCCTCTGAACCGCAAGAGCAAAACATATGTGGTAGTTAGGAATGTTGCTGCCACACACACACACACCCGCACGCAGAGACACACCGACGCCCAAAACAGCATGACGGACATCGACTGCTAACGGTCACTGACGGTGGACAGAGAATGGGGAGCTGGGAGGGTGAGAAAGTGAGGCGTAAAATGTCATTACAGATGAATGTGCTGTACTCGCTTTTCCCCCCACCCTTGAACACAACCCAGAGTGTGTCACTGACTCTGTGTGTGTGAGAGCCTATAGAGACACTGTCAACACAGATTAAAACAGAAACTCTCTGTGCCTCTAACACTGTAATGAACTCTCCTTATCTCCCGCCGCTTCCCTCTCTGAGGTCGAGAAATGGTTGTGCCTGTTGTCCGTGTGTGTATGTCTTCATGATGTGGATGGAGATCTAACAGTCTGTGACAGGCCTAAACGCCACTGACAAGCCCGACTGATTACATTTCCTCTCCATTAACTATTCGGTTCACTAC
The DNA here is from genome assembly GCF_057628025.1 of Oncorhynchus mykiss. Taxonomy (NCBI): domain Eukaryota; kingdom Metazoa; phylum Chordata; class Actinopteri; order Salmoniformes; family Salmonidae; genus Oncorhynchus; species Oncorhynchus mykiss. The sequence goes on from NC_143025.1 coordinate 35,728,283, forward strand.
TTTAGACCAAGACCTGTAGAGCTCTGGTCAAAGGTAGCACTATATAGGGAGCCATTTGGGATGCAAACAGACTGGTCTGTCTGTCAGTCAGTCAGTCAGTCAGTGAGAGAGAGAGAGAGAGAGAGAGAGAGACCAGCCAGGGAGGAGAACACACATGCCTGATCATACTGGGTTTTATCTGTCAGTCATAGTACGACTACATTTCTGTGTGACCGACTGCATCAATTCTGTCTTATGTAGCAACATTTTAAACGTTGATTTATGAATTGGATAAAAGTAGAGACTCAAAGCTGGAAAATTGTATATTATACACTGCAGTTGAGGAACAATGGGAAAGTATTTCTGCTTTGAAAGTTGATCAACTTTGTAACCCACTTTTGAGAAAATGTCCCTTGAATATTTTGGTACACCTACTGGAGAGCTCTTCTTTGTCTACACCCATTCAGCATCGTCCACACTCTCTTAAGCCTTCGCCCCACCCATCTCTTTAAGGATTCATATGTGAGGCTATGTACTAAACAAACAGAGAGATTAGTTAAGTGAACAACCAAAGATTTCCAGACTAAATGCGGTACAAGTAATAGCCTACAATAAGGAAAAACTCCAGGTAAAAATACACTTATCTAGTCCTTGGCCTATATCCTAATCTGACTTTGGTGCAGGTCATGTTGTTCTTCACATTACCGTCTCTGGTAAACACACACTGTCAAAGAAAATCTAAGTTTATTTGTCACATGCACAGGATACAGAAGGTATCAACGGTACAGTGAAATGGTTATTTGCTTAGTAGCAAAATCAAAAACAGAAAGTGTCCAGATAAAAATATTTAATCTTTATTAGATGACACTTACACAACACACTAAATTGATGGGTCATGTGAAGGAAATGCTATAATCACCCCCAGCCACATCTAACTAAGTGGATGGGTCACTATTGTCTAGACATGTACACATGTTGATGAAATACAATAGATGGCCGTAATCACCCCCAGACACACCTGGCTAACTTGATGGGTAATGTAATCATCTGGTAAAATTGAGTATTTTGTAGCCCGCTAGCTAAACAATGAACCGGTATAATGCCAACTCATACCACTACCAATACGAACAATCTGCAGGTAGCTAAAGAGCTAACCAACTAGGTTCTATGTTAGCTAGCTAACATTAGGCTATAACTGGCTTCTGATTCAAATAATATTTCTATACAGATCATACGGAGTGGCAGCGTTTCCTAGTGGTTAGAGCGTTGGACTAGTAACCAAAAGGTTACAAGGTCGAATCCCTGAGCTGACAAGGTACAAATCTATCATTCTGCCACTGAACAAGGCAGTTAACCCACTGTTCCTAGGCAGTCATTGAAATTAAGAATTTGTTCTTAACTGACTTGCTTAGCTAGCGAGCCAGCAAGCTAAAGTTTGCTAACTAACAGTACGCTTAACTTGCAATGAAAATGACTTTCTGACATGAGAAACGTATAATATCTGAAAATGTAGCTAGACTAAATACAGGGCATCAATGTTGTTGAGAAAAGTAGCAAAACTTTTGTAGTTCTCGATGGCTAACGTTATATCGCTCAAAAACGGCGCTGTAGAAAATACTATCAACACATACTGAACAACTCACGCTATTGACAGAAGCATGCTACATTGCAGATCAATCCAAACTCATCTCCCGGCATTTCCTGCCCATCCCTTATCTCAGCCAATCATGGCTAGCAGGAAGGTTCCTGCCTTTTTCCGTGGCTAAACCAACTATGCTCGTAATGTAACAATTTTGATGTATTTATGGATGGAATACAAGTTTGTTATTAAAGCACAAGAAAGTTCACATGTTTCAGAAGTCATTTCTGGCAACATTTTGATAGAAAATAAATGATTACGTTCAAATGTCTTTCCTGTGAAGTAGTGACGTGCGACATACACCTAGTTTCCTGAAACAAATCACATATCTGCATTTTAGTATATATGGTAGGAGCTGAGAAGCAGTGGAGAGGAAAGGAGATGGTTTTTACAAACATCTAAAATATTCACAGGAGCTGGACAAAAATGTAATCAAATACATTGAGGAAAGAGCAATGTCCGCTCACTGTTTTCCTGCACTTTTGGAAAACAGTGAGAGGAAATTCCCTTATATTCTTTCTCTCTCTCGCCATTAAACACACAACCTTCAGAGGGTCAGTAAGTCACATTAGGAGTTTAAATAAGGATAAGGACAGATACTCAGAGTAGACAGACAGACAGAGACAGACAGACAGACAGACAGACAATAGCTGCACTGCACACACCATTGCTCGCGAAGGCACACACACTCAACACACAAACAGACGCACATACACACGTACGCATGCACACACACACATATGCATGCAGCCACACAAACATTCATGATCCTCTAAGACACAGGATCTATCCAAAAAAGGAGGTAATGAAAAAACAGGAACAGAGATAGACAGAGGACTATGGACATGAAAATGAAGTCGAAGAAACACACACACACACACACACACACACACACACACACACACACACACACACACACACACACACACACACACACACACACACACACACACAGGGTCATCATAGTGCACCAACGAGCCAAACTCCTGATCCTCACTCCCCCTGACTGGCATTCCTTAGATACTTGTAGAGGTCTGCGTGGCACGGCTGGTGTTTCTCAGTAAGTCGGACACACACACACACAGACATATAATAAGAACCAGACCCAGTCCAAAGACAAAACCCCTCTTACATGCACACACACACACACTCTCTGCCTGGTTGTTGTGCATGGTACTTTGAGTAGAGTTCATGGTGAACGCTGAACTGTAACTGGCTCTGCTCTGTGGTAGCTCTGCGGTCACTAACCGTCTCCTGCACTCCCATCAACTCTCACTGACCGTGAAAAGACCACTGGGACCTCCCTATCACTCTAGTGCGGTTCAACCACTGACAAACCAACCGCTGTGATTATACCTCAAAACAGAAACCGCCCAGGGCAGGGAGAGAGCACGGAGCAAGTCTCAGAGGAAAACAAAGAAAGAGGAGAAAGTATATGATGGGATGGAGAAGGAAATAGAACAGGATTTTAAGTTGACGGCTGTTGATCTACTAGGAAACGGTCTCAAAGGAGAGAGGGGAAAATATGGAGGGATAGAGGGGAGAAAAGAGGGATGTGTTTTCATTGATCGCAGATGGTCGAGTCCTCTAATCAGACATGTGGAGTGATTGTGTTTGACAGGAGCCCCTCCCTCCTCTGTTAGCTAGTTCCCCTGAAGACCTGCGCCAGCACTTCCTACTACCCACGCTAACACGTGTCACACACTATGCCTCACATACATACTACTCCATTCTCTCAGAGAGAGAGAGAGAGAGAGAGATCTTTGTCTCCAGTCTCAAAATATGTGTAGCATTCACCCCAGCTGCCCAGGCAAGGCGAGTGAACCCCCCCAAGCTTTGGGTTCCCCCTGGAGGTCGGGCCCCCCAGATAGCATATGAACATGTCATAAGCCATAACAAAAAAATATGAATTTGCTTTAAACTACAAAATGTATGGACCTTGTGGGGGGGGGGGGGTGCACGAAACTGCGCTACGCCACTGAGACAGAGACAGTGGCAAATGGGGTTGAGCGTAACTGGGACAATCTCGCACACAGAGAAGAGAGGGACAGCAGAGAGAGAGAGAGAGAGAGAGAGAGAGAGAGAGAGAGAGGAAATAGAGAAAAGAAAGAAGGGAGATAGTGAGGTCAAGCATGAATCAAATCAGTGTCTTCTGATTCCCAAGAGGCAGTGCAGTTGTGTGTGGAATTTACACATGTGTGTATTTGTGTGAATGAATTGAGAGGATGCCACTGCACAACACACTGACTAGCTGACCGTAATACAATCGCTCTATCTCGCTCAGTCTGTCACTCTTTCGCTCTCTCCATAGGGGCGGCAGGGTAGCCTAGTGGTTAGAGCATTGGACTAGTAACCGAAAGGTTGCAAGTTCGAATCCCCAAACTGACAAAGTACAAATCTGTTGTTCTGCTCCTGAATAGGCAGTTAACCCACTGTTCCTAGGCCGTGATTGAAAATAAGAATTTGTTCTTAACTGACTTGCCTAGTTAAATAAAAAATAAAAAAATCTCTGTCTTTCTCTCTCACATGCACACTTCTCCATTACTGGGAAGGATGAGCATGGTTCGAGTCAGCCTACCCCTAGTCTCTGTCACCAGGGTAATCAGGTGAATCACAATGACAGTCATGGTCACATCAAGCATTAATCTCCACAACAACTCCAAAAACAGCCCCAAAATTCCCACATGCCTATTTCTAAAGAGTGTTGTGGTCAAATGATTGTCACGACTTCTGCCGAGGTCGATGCCTCTCCTTCTTCGGGTGGTGCTCGGCGATCTATGTTTAATTTTCCATTGGTTTTGTCTGGTCTTCTTACACACCTTACACATCCCATTCATTATATTATGTGTATTTAACCCTCTGTTTCCCCTCATGTCCTTGTCAGAGATTGTTTATTGTTATGTTCATGTTTTATGGATTGGTGTGCGACGGGTTCTTGTACCCATATTTATTTTATTATGGACTTTGATTTTGGAGTTTGTGTTTTAAGTTAATAAAATACTCCATTTATACCAAGTTTGATTCTCCTGTGATTGACTTTCCTGCCACCTACATACACGACGTGACAATGATTCTGCTTCCCCATACAGGGAAGGGTTCAGAGAAAGTCAGCATTGACCAGAGAGTCAACACTGGCTGACCACCATGCCAAAACAAACACGCTGAACCTACAGGAGAGCCAAACCTCCAATTCAGGCCCCATAACTAATACAGACCGCTCAATTAGCTAATGCTGAGGCCAGGCTGAGAATGATAGTCCAGCCTATGAGGCAGCAGTGATCATCATGGGTCAGCAAAACAGAGATATAACCTATTCACCAGCCAGGAACGCCAGATCACCACTAGAAGCAGCAACCACAGAGAATCACAGGAAGACGTGGAAACAAAGACCGTAGGATGTGGCCCATACATGGAGCATCTATGAACTTTCCTCATCCCTCTCTTTCTATTCTTTCACTCTTATCTCTCCATATCTTAATCCTCTCTTTGTCCCTTACCTAACCTCTACTACAGCCTAGCTCCTCTCTCCACCCCTAACACCTTTTTAACCATATATCGCACCCTCCATCCCCCTCCTTCTGATTTGAATTATTGCTTCTCTCCATCCCTTCATTAATAATTGACTCTCTTCCTCCTGCTCCAATTAAATAATTAACTAAGCCTCCAGCCGCCTGTACCCCTCTATTTGTCTGTCTGTCTCTGTCACTCTCTCTCTGTGTGTGTGTGTGTGTGTGTGTGTGTGTGTGTCACTCACTCTGTCTGTTCCTCATTCTATGTTAGTATCTCTCTGTCCCTGTCACTCTCTGTCTGTCCGTATGAAGGCCTGCCTGTATGTGACTGTCTGTCCTGCTATCTGTTTGTCTCTGTCTCACACTGTAAACCCCAAGACATTAACTCAAATACTTCTAGTAAGTTGAACTCAAAGTTAATTAAGTTAAAAATGTTTATGTGGTACTGAATCAACATGAAATGAGAAGTCATATCAACTACATTTTTTAAAGTTATGATAACAAATATATGCTTCTTCCCAACATGCTCTACTGCAGGTTGATCTTTTGGGGAATTGTTTTTCATATCTGTGTTTTTTTCATGTACATTGAGTGAGTGATTATTGCTACACAAAGATTAATAACATACATTTTTCTAAACTACTGAAATGGTTGTTTTAGTTTAAATGGCTTAGGTAGTCTCCTTGCAGTCTGTCTAGCTCTTACAATCACTATGAATGCAGGTTGCAGTTAGCCAACAGTTGGAATGTTTATTTATCTTAACTCTGGCTGGAATCCAACAGCAATCACACTTCACACATCAAGCCAACATAATGTGAGTTGCAGGTAGGGTTGCATTTCCCAAGTAAATTTCCCAAGTTTCCTAAAAACCCCAGTTGGAAGATTCATTGAAATCCTTCAACCAGGATTTTTATGAAAATCTTGGAGTTTTGTCGAAGTTACAGGAATTTTGCAATCTACTTGCAGGCCTGATGTGGCATGTAAACTGTTTCAGGCCTCAAAATAAGGCCATATTAGATAAGTATTGTCGTAAAGACTTTACCCACAATGATAACATTCACCTAGGAACTCCCTTGGTGAAGGCCACAGGAATTAAAATAAACTAATTTAACAACCATGTCTCTGTCACAAATAAATACAGTCATGGCTGGTAACCCTACAATTCACTCGATAAGGCAAGGCACACTCAGAAATTATATTGGAGGCTTGGCATATTGGGGGTGTCACAGTGACTCATTGACTATCAGTTTGAGTAATGACTACAAAACCACTTTAAGTAACTCAAATCAAATCAAATGTATTTATATAGCCCTTCGTACATCAGCTGATATCTCAAAGTGCTGTACAGAAACCCAGCCTAAAACCCCAAACAGCAAGCAATGCAGGTGTAGAAGCACGGTGGCTAGGAAAAACTCCCTAGAAAGGCCAAAACCTAGGAAGAAACCTAGAGAGGAACCAGGCTATGTGGGGTGGCCAGTCCTGTATTAAGTGCAATGGGTTTCCTCAAACGTTTTGAGTAATGACAGCACATTGGGGTTTACAGCGCACTGTGTGTTGTTCCTTCCGTCACCTTCTCCTGTTTTTAAGCATGCTACAATATAGTGTAGGTAACACACACATGCACTAACACCCACACTCACACTCAATACACACTCAGTCAGAGGCATGGTCAAACACTCTACTGCCATGTTATCCTGTCTCTCAGTCTGTTGCACTGTGAGTGTTGCAGTGTTGTCCTGTTTTGGTACACTGGGTGCATGCAGAACTACACACACACACACACACACACACACACACACACACCACTCCGTGACTTAACTGTTGAAAGCCTTTCCCCCACTTGAAACAGATAAAGGATGCCTCCACCCCCTCCTCTCATTGTAAGTTCCCTGTGATTGGTTGACACAGTTTCTCCAACACTAAACCAAGTGTTGGGCTGCATCACTTAGGACACCCTTTTGACCAGACCCCTCTTTTTTAGGTAATATTCACACATAATAATATCAAAGGGATTCCAAGACTTCCTGGATGAGAAAATAACGAGGCAGGAAACAGGAAGAATTTATCTCCAGGCTGTGCCATCTGTATCATGGTTATGTCCCAAATGGCACCTGATTCCTTGCATAGGGCACTACTTTTGACCAGAGCCCTATGGGCCCCATGTACAGAGTAGGGTGCCATTTGGGATACAGGAAGCCCTCTGAGACAAAGAGAACCATGGTCGTACTGGATTGATTCTGTTAACAATGGTGGTTTCAACCAAAACACAAATTTGAACGTTGGCCTTTCAAACTACAACCAAACCAATAAGGTGTCCTCCTGGTGTGTGTGTGTGTGTTTGTGTGTATATACAACCTAATGGCTAATCTCCAACAAAATGATTCAGCAGGACAATCAAAAGCTTATTTAGCACAGGTGACGTTGTAAAACACACACACACGTCTCTCTCGCTTTCCTTCTCCTCTCTCCCTCTCTGTGTTTTACCATGGCACCCTGCCAGAACACTAGCATAAAAAGTCAGAACACAAGTCAGTTTCACAGGAGCCAATGGAAAAGTAAATAAAATAAATAGCCAACAGACTAGAGACGACAACAGGACAGGTAGCACAATACACTCTGAATTAACCATCCTGAACAGACAGACTCACAGCTAGGTCTGCCTCTGTATGCCTCTGGCACTAGTATTAACAACACACACACACACACACACACACACAAAATAGTGAGACCCCGGGTGGGTCATCCTGTCTGTACACACACAAAGGTCATTGATCAGAGGATAGATACAGGCTGACAAGATGAATATAATTTATCACACAGTGTTTCATTTGTATGTGGAGTGTGCGTGTGTGAATGAGTGTGTGGGAAAACACCCACTGTGTGTGTGACGAGGCAGATGGTTTCAGCCCCTTCCACCCCACTGCCCCCAACCCTCACGTCCTCCCCTAATACTCACCTAATCCTCCACCTCCTGATTGTAATGAAACACTCCTCCATATTGTTGCATAGTGCAGAGTGTATACTCCACCCACTGACTGCAAGACTTACCAACGGGCCATTAAAAACTGTAAAATCTTATGTTACCAACGGGCCATTAAAAACTGTAATATCTTATGTTACCAACGGGCCATTAAAAACTGTAATATCTTATGTTTCACCGACTCGTGGCTGAACGACGACATGGATAACATACAGTTGGCTGTTCCAGTAAAAAAAGAATATGTGCATCGGCAAGACAGAACAGCTGCCTCCGGTAAGACAAAGGGTGGCGATCTGTGTCTATTTGTCAATAACAGCTGGTGCATGAAATGTAATATTAGGAAGTCTCGAGGTTTTGCTCGGCAAGAAAGTTTTAATTTATATTTTTTGTAGCTGTCTATTTACCATCACAAAACGATGCTGGCACGAAGCAAACAAGAAAAGGCAAATCCAGAGGTGGCCGGTGACTTTAATGCAGGGAAAATTAAATCCGTTTTACCTCATTTCTACCAGCATGTTACTTGAGCAAACAGATGGAAGAAAAACTCTAGACCACAATTACTCCACACACAGAGACGCGTACAAAGCTCTCCCTCGCCCTCCATTTGGCAAATCTGACCATAATTCTGTCCTTCCAAGCAAAAACAAAAGCAGGAAGTACCAGTGACTCGCTCAATAAGGAAGTGGTCAGATGATGCAGATGCTAAGAATCCCAGCCGCGAGCTGCACAGTGACACGAGGCTACCAGACGAGCTAAATTACTTATATGCGCGCTTCCAGGTAAGCAACACTGAATCATGGATGAGAGCACCAGATGTTCGGGACGATAGTGTGATCATGCACTCCGTAGCCGATGTGAGTAAGACCTTCAAACAGGTCAACATTCACAAGGGCGGATGGCCAGACAAATTACCAGGACGTGTACTCTGAGCATGCACTGACCAACTGGGAAGTGTCTTCACTGACATTTTCAACCTCTCCCTGAGAGATTCTGTAATACCTACATGCTTCAAGCAGACCACCATAGTCCCTGTGCCCAACAACACCAAGGTAACCTGCCTAAAAACCTTCTGACCCATAGCACTCACGTCTGTAGCCATGAAATGCTTTGAAAGGCTGGTCATGGCTCACATCAACACCATCATCCCAGAAACCCTAGACTCACTCCAATTTGCATACCGCACCAACAGAACCACAGATGACGCAATCGTTATTGCACTACACACTGCCCTTTCCCACCTGGACAAAAGCAACACCTACATGAGAATGCTGTTCATTGAATAGAGCTCAGCGTTCAACACCACAGTGCCCTCAAAGATCATCACTAAGCAAAAGACCCTGAAACTAAACACCTCCCTGTGCAACTGGATCCTGGACTTCCTGACGAGATGCCCCCAGGTGGTAAAGGTAGGCAACAAAACATCTGCCACTCTGATCCGCAACACGGGGGCCCCTCAGGAGTGCATGCTTAGTCCCTACCAGTACTCCCTAATCACCCATGACTGCGTGGCAAAGCACGACTCCAACACCATCATTAAGTTTGCCGACGACACAACGGTGGTAGGCCTGATCACAGTCAACGATGAGACAGCCTATAGGGAGGAGGTCAGAGACTTCGTGGACTACAGGAAAAAGGGGGCCGAGCACACCCCCATTCCCATTGACAGGACTTTAGTGGAGTAGGTTGAAAGCTTCAAGTTCCTTGGTGTCCACATCACCAACAAACTAAAATGGTCCAAACACACCAAGACAGTCGTGAAGAGGGCACAACAACGCCTAATCCCCCTCAGGAGACTGAAAAGATTTGGCATGGGTCCTCGGATCCTCAAAAACTTCTACAGATGCACCATCGGGAGCATCCTGACGGGTTGCATCACCGCCTGGTATGGCAAATGCTCGGCCTCTAACCGCAAGGAGCTACAGAGGGTAGTACGTACGGCCCAGTACTTCACTGGGGCCAAGCTTCCTGCCATCCAGGACCTCTATACCAGGTGGTGTCACTGGAAGGCCCTAAACATTGCCAAAGACTCCAGCCACCCTAGTCATAGAATATTCTCACTACTACCGCACGGCAAGCAGTACCAGAGTGCCAAGTTTAGATCCAAAATGCTTCTTAACAGCTTCTACCCATAAGCCATAAGAATGCTGAACAGCTAATCAAATGGCTACCCGGGCTATTTACAATGCCACCCCCCTTTTTTTCACTGCCGCTACTCACTGTTTATTATCTATGCATAGTCACTTTACCCCTACCTACATGTACAAATTACCTCAATTGCCTCAACTAACCTGTACCCCCGCACATTGACTCGGTACCCTGACTCAGAATTGTTATTTTATAGTTTCTCTTTTATTTGTTTTATTTTAGTTTATTTAATAAATATTTTCTTAACTCTTAAGTTTCTTAAGTAAGCATTTCATGGTGAAGTCTACACCTGTTGTATTCAGTGCATGTGACAAATACTGTTTGATTTGATTTGATTACCCAACCCTCAGTCCTGGCCGCAGCTAAAAACATTACGACTCAAATATCACCCAAACATAATATGAAGCTACTCCCAAAACATATCATGTTAGGTTACTCTCCAATAATATCCCCACCCAGAGTTTTAGGTTGTTGTTTGAATCGCCAGCCCTTGTGGTAAAGTAAGGCGTGTATGTGTGTATGTGTATGTGTGTGTGTGTGTGTGTGTGTGTGTGTGTGTGTGTGTGTGTGTGTGTGTGTGTGTGTGTGTGTGTGTGTGTGTGTGTGTGTGTGTGTGTGTGTGTGTGTGTGTGTGTGTGTGTGTGTGTGTACCGGTGAGGAGTGCTTGTCCCTCTCTTAGCTCCTCGTCCACGGCAACACTGTACTCCTCCTGGGAGAAGCCTCGTGAGCATGGCAACGATCCCTGCCTCCATGGCAATGACCCCACGGCCCCTCCGCCCTGCACAGCAATCTGGAGAACAGAGAGGAAGAACAGAAGGGTGTGAGAAAAAATATCAATATAGTCCTGGATAGGTTACACATACTTAAATATGTATGCACTCACTGCACTGTAAAATGCTTTGAAAAAAAGTGTCTACAGAGTAGCTTATATTAAAAGAGTTCACAACGATGTAATAACCACTAATAACTATCATAATAGGCAAGAGAAGTGACATAATAACCACCATCAAATGCAATATATTATATATTATAGGCTGCATAAAAGAGACATAACAGCAACAGTATTTGCACATTAGGAGGGGCCTAGCCCAGCGGCAGACAGACAACTAATATCTAGTTACCTCTCTATGCCCTCCGCCCTACCCCCCTCACAGAACGGCACAATTACATATGTTGTTGTTAAGAGTCCACTCAGGCTGGTGATTGAAGTAATGAGTGTAAGGGTAAGCAGGTAGTATGATTAGACTGAGAAAGACCTCCTGTCGGCGTCCCAAATGGCACCCTATTAGTGCACTACCAATGGGCTCTGGTCAAAAGTGGTGCACTACATAGGGAATAGGGTGCCGTTTGGGATGCAGTCCCTATACAGCACTTCAGAAACGCACCCTCCCTCTTCTCCACCATCATGGTGATCACAGATCTGATATGGCTACACAACTGAAAGCTATGTCTTGGAACCCCTTGCTTGCTTTCACCTACCAGATTGTTTTCAGATCAGTGATTCATTCAGGGAAGATATGGAGGAATAGGGTATTTCAGAAGTATTGAAACATCGGTGTGAAGGCAGAGCACTATCATGGGGAAACCATGAGCCGAGAACAAACCAGACCAGCTCACATCATAGATGTGTGTGTCAAAAAGCTGTAACCCTTGACCTTTCCATGATGTGACCTAACTCATTCATCTCATGCCTATTCTATTCAATTCTAATCAAAACCTCAAATCTGCCAACTCTCTGCAAATCATTCATCTGTCTCTATTTATTTGTATATCTGTTGCTTATCGTAGCCTAATTTCTAACATAAAACATCTCCAAACATGGTTCAAACACTCTCATACTCTTCTAAATTAATACATTAATGCAATGAAGATGCAAAACCAAATAGGTTGGGTAGTAGGGCTGACCCCATTTAGTCGACAGGTCGATTGTTTGGTCGATAGGCTGTTGGTCGACTGAGATTTCTTTAGGATGTTAAAGTTTCTAGATAGAACCCTTTGCCCCACAAAGGACCCTTGTCATCCAAAAAGGGTTATTCTGATCAAAACAGTTCTTGGTAGAACCCTATCCCTCTGCAAAGAACCCCTTTGGAACCCTTTTTTTCTAAGAGTGTATAAAGAACCATTTCAAAATCAAAATCATGTTTTTAATCAAATGTGATGATATTTGGATGAAACCAGATCAAAGTATGATGACCAAAGTACGAAAAAATGACTGTTGCTTATACATTCATTGACTTCATATGTATACAGGGTGGGTCACCATTGAGAACATGGTCTCATTTGCAAGGGAGCCCTGTGAACATGAACATACAATAAATAATATCAATATAATAAATACAACAAGATTATTCAAAACAAACACAACTCTCACATATGACCTTCCTTAAACTCGATCTAAACTGTCCAATGGGGGCCAGCGAGTCTAATTTCAAGGTTGCCTGAAGACTATTCCATGAGCTGGGGGCATAAAAACTAAAAGGATTTGTTCCCGTGGGACCTCCAGAACCAGCCAGTGTAGAGAGTGGGTATTACAAGTGCTGGATCTCCAGTTAATATCTGAGCTGAGGTAGTGGGGGAGTCTCTGGAGAACCGTTTTTATATACAAAAAGTAACCAATTTTAAGCCCTTCTGGTAGTCAGAACTATACGAAATGCAGTGATATCAACAAAAATGGTCCCCAGTGAAAAGAAGGCAGTGCTGAATAATGGACTGAATCTAAAGGTTTTAAAACAGAGGCTGCCGCATGCATGTGGATTATATCCCCATAATCAAGTACTGGGAGAAGCGTTGCTTGAACAATCCAAAATGAGGCTGGATGTATTTCTAGAAAATAAACTAATCTTAAATCTCCACTTTTTTTCAATATAGCACATCATCTAAGAAAATAGTTTTATGGTCTAAACAATACAGCACATAATCTAAGAAAATAGTTTTATGGTCTAAACAATACAGCACATAATCTAAGACAAGTGCAGCTGCTGAGACAGTACTATGTCCAGGTCTAAAACCAGATTGGTGCTCATTAAGAATAGAATGAGAAGTTTAAAGTTCTCAGCTGAGAGTTGGCCAGGGACTCTAAAACGTTGGCGTGGCAAAATAGCTTGGAAATTGGACAGTAGTTATCCAATTCAGAAGGATCTCTGCCTTTGTGTACGGGGAGGACTTCCAGATTTTAGGGATAACCCCAGAAACAATTGTCAAGTTAAAAACATAGGTTAATGATTCTAAGGTTAATGATAAGTGGGTCAGAAAGCTATAGCAAAAAGGATCAAGGGAGTCAGCCTCCGCCGATTTTTTTTTTTACATACATTTTCAATAAGGCACTTAGCATATCATAGACATCCAATGGTTGAAATTAAAATGAGGAATGTGTATCTGGGAATGTATCGTTCTCTGCGACTTGGCTCGAAGTGCATTAAGAACTCCCTCAGCTGGAATCAGAGTTTTCAGAAGCTAATTTATCAAATCGGTGGCCCTCAAATCAAATCAAAATGTTATTGGTCACATACACATGTTTAGCAGATGTTATTGTGGGTGTAGCGAAACGCTTGTGTTTCTAGCTCCAACAGTACAATAATATCTAACTGTAATGCTCGTTGTCGGTGGAAGGAAGAGTGGTCCAAAGCGCAGCGCGGAAAGTGATATTTATTTACAAGAAACACTCAAACAAAAATAACAAATCCAAAAACGAAAGCGAACAGTTCCGTCAGGCACAGACACTAAACAGAAAATAACACCCCACAAAACCCAAAGGGAAAATCCCAACTTATATATGATCCCCAATCAGAGACAACGATAGACAGCTGCCTTTGATTGGGAACCACACTGGCAAAAAAACAAAGAAATAGGAAACATAGATTTTCCGACCCGAGTCACAACCTGACCTAACCAAACATAGAGAATAAATAAGGATTTCTAAGGTCAGGGCATGACACTAACAAGTAATATTGAACAAATTCACAACAATACACACAATACACACAAATCTAAAATAGAGGAATGGAATTAAGAATATATAAATATTAGGACAAGCAATGTCGGAGCGGCATAGACTAAAATACAGTAGAATAGAATACAGTATGTACAGTGCCTTGCGAAAGTATTCGGCCCCCTTGAACCTTGCGACCTTTTGCCACTTTTCAGGCTTCAAACATAAAGATATAAAACTGTATTTTTTTGTGAAGAATCAACAACAAGTGGGACACAATCATGAAGTGGAACGACATTTATTGGATATTTCAAACTTTTTTAACAAATCAAAAACTGAAAAATTGGGCGTGCAAAATTATTCAGCCCCTTTACTTTCAGTGCAGCAAACTCTCTCCAGAAGTTCAGTGAGGATCTCTGAATGATCCAATGTTGACCTAAATGACTAATGATGATAAATACAATCCACCTGTGTGTAATCAAGTCTCCGTATAAATGCACCTGCACTGTGATAGTCTCAGAGGTCCGTTAAAAGCGCAGAGAGCATCATGAAGAACAAGGAACACACCAGGCAGGTCCGAGATACTGTTGTGAAGAAGTTTAAAGCCGGATTTGGATACAAAAAGATTTCCCAAGCTTTAAACATCCCAAGGAGCACTGTGCAAGCAATAATATTGAAATGGAAGGAGTATCAGACCACTGCAAATCTACCAAGACCTGGCCGTCCCTCTAAACTTTCAGCTCATACAAGGAGAAGACTGATCAGAGATGCAGCCAAGAGGCCCATGATCACTCTGGATGAACTGCAGAGATCTACAGCTGAGGTGGGAGACTCTGTCCATAGGACAACAATCAGTCGTATATTGCACAAATCTGGCCTTTATGGAAGAGTGGCAAGAAGAAAGCCATTTCTTAAAGATATCCATAAAAAGTGTTGTTTAAAGTTTGCCACAAGCCACCTGGGAGACACACCAAACATGTGGAAGAAGGTGCTCTGGTCAGATGAAACCAAAATTGAACATTTTGGCAAGAATGCAAAACGTTCTGTTTGGCGTAAAAGCAACACAGCTGAACACACCATCCCCACTGTCAAACATGGTGGTGGCAGCATCATGGTTTGGGCCTGCTTTTCTTCAGCAGGGACAGGGAAGATGGTTAAAATTGATGGGAAGATGGATGGAGCCAAATACAGGACCATTCTGGAAGAAAACCTGATGGAGTCTGCAAAAGACCAGAGACTGGGACGGAGATTAGTCTTCCAACAAAACAATGATCCAAAACATAAAGCAAAATCTACAATGGAATGGTTCAAAAATAAACATATCCAGGTGTTAGAATGGCCAAGTCAAAGTCCAGACCTGAATCCAATCGAGAATCTGTGGAAAGAACTGAAAACTGCTGTTCACAAATGCTCTTCATCCAACCTCACTGAGCTCGGGCTGTTTTGCAAGTAGGAATGGGAAAAAATGTCAGTCTCTTGATGTGCAAAACTGATAGAGACATACCCCAAGCGACTTACAGCTGTAATCGCAGCAAAAGGTGGCACTACATAGTATTAACTTAAGGGGGCTGAATAATTTTGCACGCCCAATTTTTCAGTTTTTGATTTGTTAAAAAAGTTTGAAATATCCAATAAATGTCGTTCCACTTCATGATTGTGTCCCACTTGTTGTTGATTCTTCATAAAAAAATACAGTTTTATATCTTTATGTTTGAAGCCTGAAATGTGGCAAAAGGTCGCAAAGTTCAAGGGGGCCGAATACTTTCGCAAGGCACTGTATACATATGAGATGAGTAATGCAAAATATGCAAACATTATTAAAGTGACTAGTGTTCCATCATTAAAGTGGCCAGTGATTTAAAGTCTATGTATATAGGGCAGCTGCCTCTAAGGTGCTAGTGATGGCAATTTAACAGACTGATGGCCTTGAGATAGAAGCTGTGTTTCAGTCTCTCGGTCCTAGCTATGATGCACCTGTACTGACCTCGCCTTCTGGATGATAGCAGGGAGAACAGGCAGTGGCTCGGGTGGTTGTTGTCCATGAGGATCTTTTTGGCCTTCCTGTGACATTGGGTGCTGTAGGTGTTTTCCCCCGGTGAAGCTTTGGGCAGACCGCAACACCCTCTGGAGAGCCCTGCGGTTGTGGGCGGTGCAGTTGCCGTACCAGGCGGTGATACAGCCCGACAGGATGCTCTCAATTGTGCATCTGTAAAAGTTTGTGAGGGTTTTAGGTGTCAAGCCAAATTTCTTCAGCCTCCTGAGGTTGAAGAGGCACTGTTGCGCCTTGTTCACCACACTATCTGTGTGGGTGGACCATTTCAGTTTGTCAGTGATGTGTACACTGAGGAACTTGAAGCTTTCCACCTTCTCTACTGCAGTCCCGTCGATGTGGATAGAGGGGTGCTCCCTCTGCTGTTTCCGGTTGTATTTAATAACACCACAAAAAATGTTGGGATAATAATGTAATAAATAACACAGAAAATAAATACTGCAAAGTTGCTTAGGAGCTAGAAGCACAGCTGCCCTATCTGTCAGCGCCATCTTTACCTACTGAGGCAAAGTGGTTATTAAAAGCACACCAAATGTCCATCTTATCTGTTATGTGAGCAGAGGCTGTCATAACCTGCTTTGGTCATGAGGGGATGGTGTTCTGTTTTAGAGATCTGACTACCTTCCAGAATGAAGCTGGATTCCCACGATTCTCAGATATACATTTCAAGAAGTACTGTATGAGGAATGTGCTTTTCTAACCTGGGATAGGCATCTATTTTTTAAGCTTTTACATAGAATCAGTCAGCCTAGTCTTAGCCCAAGCTAAATTTCTCACCTGATGTTTCTTTGATAGTTCAGGGATTAGCTCTATCCCTTACACTTAGTTTATTGAATGGAGCATGCTTATCTGCAATAAAATAATGTAGGGACTGATCTGAGTCAGAGATATCTGTCACAACCCCCATTCACACAATCCTAGAACAGACAAGAATGGTTGTCATTGAAATTCATATCATTTGTCATGTAACAATGTGAGTGCGAGATTTAGGTAGTTTTATGCAGGCAATGGGACAATGGTCACTGAACTCATTAGCAAATATTCCATTGGTTGTATACTTGTGAGGGGCATTTGTCAAAATAATATCTAAAAGAGTAGATTTTTCAGGGTGTTTAAAGGGCGGGTTCAACTGAGTTAGATTTAGCTCAATCAGAAGCTGGCATCAACTAATTCTGATTAAGATCAACCAAAATGAATAAATCAGATTTGGCATAGTCAGATAACAAGTCAGACAATTGGCTAAGAGCACTTGTTGGTTGTAAATATGGTTTGAGAGGCCAGAGCTATAATAAAATACATTTTTGAGATCAAACTGCTGGCATTTACATGAATCAGTTCAATGTCACAGCTGCAGGATTTCAGATCAGATGGAATCTCTAATACAAACATTCTATGCTCAATTGATAACCCCTTACTTGAAAATACCATAGGGCTAGTTTGAAATGGTATAGATAAAAGATTGTCTAGAACTGTACCATTGTGCCTATGCTTTGAGCGAGGAAGTAGACTAAAACAAGAGTCAATGAGGGTTACCTGTTGCGAACATGCAGTATGAAGATAATGCTGGTAATTTATGGTTGGGATTACCTAAGCGAAACATGGGGTGTTGGTAAGTCAATGTCTCAGCGCAGCCTTGAAATGCAAGACCAGGGTCCAGGCACCAAGATGATTTGGATGGACCCCATCCTCTCTGTAGAGTATCTCTTGTTTCCAAACGATATCAAAGTTATCCACAAAAGTAACTCCAACAGAGTTAGAGTAGATTCGTAGCGAATCATGTAGTGCCAGCAAACTACTGAATCTTTCGCTGACACGACTCAGTGGTGGCACTGGGGGCCTGAAATACTTGGATGCTTGTTGGATTCTTTCAGAGTTCCAATCAGTTCTTTAAAATCCTGTTTCAGCCACTCCGAGCTAGCAATCCTAATGTAATTAGATCCCACATGGATTACTATAGCGACAGCTCCCATGTTCTGGTGTAAAATGGTAGGAAGCAGCCTAGTATTATCTTGTAACCAAGCCCCAGGATAGCACAATGTTTTTGAGTCTGGGGCAGAGTCCCTCTCGGGAACTTGGAGAATAATAGACCGAGGCAGAATCTCCCTGGGAAGGAGGGTGGATAGGGACGAAGGCGCGAGAATCTCCATAACCAAGACGGCGAAGCTATTGAACAATTGGATTTGGGTTGAGCTTCCGAACACCAAAGAAGCCCAACTAGCCACAAGCGACTTCTCTCCATTTGGCCTACGGCGGGTGACATGCTTCCATGGTTGGGCAGCAGGATTGGAGACAGTATAATCCGCTAAATCCACCAGAAGTAACGGTCCTGCTCCATGTCCCAGGGGAGTGGGAGACTTCTTCGGGAAGGGGTCCCTGGAAAGCATTGGCTATTAAGTCAAGGAGTGTTGACATGGTGGTGATACTCTCAACATCTCGGAATGGCGTCCAGGCTGTGGTGTAGAGAAGGAGAAGGTAGGCGGGGGTACATTCCCAAGTAGATTAGGCAAATTTTGAATTTGTTTTCTAATAGTAGCCACTTCTTCCCTATGGTCCTCTGCGAGTAAACAATTGTTCCATCGGAATTCTGGTCGGTCCACATTGTTCCAGAAGAGAGCATAGTATAAGTACAGCTCCTGCAGTGCATGAGATGCTTGCTTTTTACCCTGAATGGGGAAGCCTCCGTGGGAAGAGACATAGGAAATACATCCGTGGCGCAGAGACAGCAATTTCAGGCAAAGCAAAAATATAATAATAAAAATAGACAATAACTGATGTATTTTTCTGGACCTATACAGACCGTTGGTAAATACAGCCAATACAACAACAAAAAAGATTAAAGGGAATAGACTGTAGCCTGTTAAACATAACTTCCTGTGAAAAACAATTCACTGTCAAACAAATATGTGTACTCGCTCTCCTTCCAGTCAAAAGGTGTGTGTGATGAGTGTAAAAGTGTGCTTGACCTAAAGTTTGATCATGAAGTTACTGGTCCCCTCCCCGTGTCAAACACTTGGATTCAGGAGGCGGGATTATTAAGGGGATAGAGTGACGTCACCATAACTCTCTCGTTTTAATACACCAATGGTAGCGTGACATTCTCTTACTTAATTTAAATAAGTACCGCCTAACTAACATCGGAAAAGGCATGTATGCATAGGGGCGTGGTTTAAGTAGATGGATAGTTACTCTACTGGTGCCATAATTTGACTGTATGGTGTCAGCAAGTATAATTCAAAGTTTACAATATTAACCTATGGCAAAGACACGTATATGTTTCTCCTTTCATGTGTGTCTGGTGTTAGCTAGTTACTGGCTAGCTAGATCTTCAGTCAGCATGGAACAAAAGTGTGGGGGGGAGATTCAAAACTCTGACGCAGTTGTCATGTCAACACATCCGTCAGTGCCACATCACAAAAGACACACCAAATGGGAGATGTATAAAAACAAAATCTAAATAAATGTGTATCACAACATTTTCTTGAGATACTTCTACTGCAACACTGCGCCCAAGTTTCTTGACATAGGCCTTACAAAGAGCAGTCAGTCAAAGTGAATAAATTAATATACGCTTCCCGCCCACTCAGCCTGTCTTTTAAAATGTCTTGGTAGTTAGCCATGAGAAGAAAAGTAATTTTTCTTACATTTTGAGCATTTCTATCCCCCCAAAATATTATGGGTGATATTTTAGTCACTCAAAAGGCTATTTTACATGGGAATCAGATTGACTGTTCAGGACCTTTAAAATTCCATGAGTGTTATGATTGTGTTAATTGACAAGTTGAATCAGGTGTGATAGCACTGGAACCACTGGATGTTGCTGAGAAGAGAATTGACCACTGACTTTGTCTATTGACACAAGGCTATAGGTGAGTCTTTCACAAAACAATGCTACCGGCCATAGTCATCTATAACATGTTGTACTGGCATAACACAACAGATTAGATCAACTGGAATGGCACTCTCACTCACCATTGCACAAAAAAGAGCCGTACGCTACGCCCCAAAAATGTAAATGAGCCGTCACCTTTTGGGAACTGCAAAGAGTTCTTTGAGTAATTATGGTTCCACATAGAACCATCACCATTCCCAAAGAACTCTTGATGAACCCTCTTTTCTTAGTGTCTAGGTTAGGGCTGAATCAAATTAGGATATAGTGTATCTCTAAATACACATCCGATTTAGTGCACGGGCGCAACTTCAGCCTTGTGACCTGTCTGCAGTACACAATATTAACGGTATCGTCTCAAATAGCCATAATGGCATCGCATAGGCTAGAAAAGTCAACCTTTCTACACCCGTCCCATAACCCTGCATAGCCTAGGTTACAGATCAAGCCTACAGTTAACGACCGCTATGAATCATGGGTGAATACAGAGCAGAGCGTAAACTAAACGGTCCCTAAGAGGCTATTGGGAATATTTCCAAAACGACAACAATTCCCTTCACCGAGTAAGCTATTGCCCGTCAAATGTGCAGCGTGATTAGGCAAATCAATGGGCAATTCAGTAAAGAAATAACATAGGAGAGCTGCAGTTTAAACAAAGTGCAGGCTACTGTAGCGGCTATGACTGCAAAATTGTGTGCCAGACCGAAACTCAGATAAGCATGTTGAAAAAACAGTTAATATTAACAAAATGGAATGCACAATTAGCCTACATTTGAGCAAGATCCTAACGCATACACCCTTAGAAAAAAGGGTTGTAAAAGGGTTCTTTGCGGAGGGATAGGGATCTACCTAGAACCTTGAACATCCTAAGATCCCGTTTTGGAAGAAAGGGTTCTTTGATGATTCTTTGGAAGGCAAGAAGGGTTCTACATGGAACCGTGTATAATATTTCACAGCATGCTCTATTGCTGGGAGATTTTCAGAATTGTTCGGTTTACTGTAATATCTGTGTTTTTTTTTTTACGTAAGTTGATTAGTTAATACATTTTATGCTACACAAAGATAAATAACATAGTTTTCTAAACAATCTGTTGGATTTATTGCACACGTTACTGAAATGGTTGTTACAGTTTACATGATTGAGGTAGTCTCAATATTGTACCTTCCCTACCCCGGCAGTCATTCTGTTGGATATCTTAACTCTGGCTGGGTTCAAGGTAGATCCCTTCATAGATGCTTCTAGGAAGAACCTTTAGATGATAAAATGGTTCTTGGTAGAACCCTACATAGAGGGTTCGAGGCAGAACCATATACAGGGGGTTCTTTGCAGATCCCTGCAAAGAGGGTTCTACCCAGCACCAAAAAAGGGACAAACTGAAAAACACTGTTCGGTTCTACTTAGCACCTTTAATTCTAAGAGTGTAGTTTAAAATCAATATAAACCAACAACCTAATATGTAGGCAATGTAGAGGGAAATGAATGCAGCCATATCCTGCAGACTTACGCCGAGTTGGTTGTCTCAATGGTTGGTTGTCACAGCGTTAATTACTCCCAATCTAAATGGCACTGTGTAATATTTGTAAGGTTCAAAAGTGTGAAATTCTTTGAAATAACTCCTCCACCTGGTCAATTCATGTCAACATGACAAAACATTGAGGTGAGGAGAATTTGTGTTTTTCATAGGTGAAAGTACAAAGGAAATTATTGGTATTTTACTTGTAAATGTTTGAATTATGGGAGTATCCTTGAATAGTTATGTGCACACACAAATGTACAAAAAAATGTAATGTTATTCTAACGGAGTAAATGCTTAATTTTGTTAGGAATATTGTTCCATCAAACAAAGGCTTGGCTATTTATAAGACTGTATGCAATATTGCTTAATTTCATGTTACAAAAGGAATAAGCTACTAGCAAATATTGTGACAACCAACCCCATACTGTGTGTCATCCAACCCCACAATGGGGCTGTTGGTGTGTGACATCCAACCCTGCAATAGGGCTGGTAACTGGTTGTCACAAGTGGACTGAATGTTTGGTGGCTTTATAACTCTTCTTTGGAATATAAAAAGGGTCCTCATTTCAACCCAATACCTTGGTCTTTCTCTTAATATTGAAAATAATACTGTAAAGAATACTGGTGCTGAAAAATACAAATGAGAGTAATACTTGTGACAACCAACCCCGGTCTCCCCTAGTGAGTTGACCATCATCATCATAGAGCAAAAAACAAGCCGTCACTCAGACCCCTGTCCCATAGCCAACAAACCAACCCCACCACTACACCAAACCGAAGAAACGGTTTCGTAGCCTACCTGCACAGCTGCCAGTCGCATCAGCAGCGCGACTAAGGTTCGAAACATGATTAAATCCCTCCTTCGAATGTGTTGGGAAAAGCCCCAATCTCTCTTCGCGGATCAATGCGAGAATGTTCACTAGTAAACGAGCAGCTGCAGCATGTAGCAGCCTCGTCTCTCTCCTCGCCGTCCCAGTTCTGTGCTGTGCTGCTGAGCGGAGTGCACTCTGTCTGGTACTGAGGCTGAATGACTTAACTGGCTACCAGTCGGACCGACCGACAACACGGGCCTCAGTGTCTCTACCTACCGGATAACATCAGATATGGCAGGAATCACACAAAGATCCTCTTCGCCCTGTCTCTCTCCTCTTCTCTCCCGGCAGAGAATGACAGACCACACCCCTCTTGTACAACCAAATTAGTCCTACCCTACACAACTCTCGAAGGGGTAAACATGCTTGGATGAGGGAGTTGGGTACAGGAATTGACTTTTGATGTGAAACAATGAAGGCCTATGATTGAGCTGTAAAAAATGAGGCTAATGAATGACCATGTGAAGTGGCGCTCTTGGTGGTAGTTTCAACAAGCTCTCACAGTCCCATGTCAGAATTAGACATTCATCCATGTTTCTCAAACGTCCAATTTTAAAGTTGTTCCAAACATCACATTTAGAAGTGTTTAAGGTTAAGTTTAGGCATTAACTCCGAAATTGTAAGATTAGGCATTAACTCTTAATGGTTAAAATAAGGGTTAAAGGAAAGGGTTAGTCTAGCAATACTGAAACCTACTTAAAGGTAACAGCACTCACTGTTGCCCCTAGTGGCCGGTATCCACATCATCTCCCGATGTCCTCAGACATCGATGGACATCAATACTGACTTGTATCACGGGTGACCTGGCTCTTCAGTGAGGAGGCAAGACAAGATGTTTGCAACGGACATGCAGAGTGAGGGATTATATTAGTTAGAAGGAAAGGCGCCTAACCCAACTAACTAGACAGTAAATCAACTCTGGTAACGCCATAGAGAACTATTCTTTGTATCTGTCCCACTATGGCATTTTATCTGAGCGCACAGGCAGCACCATTGAGGCCATTTGCATGTTTAACTGGGCAAGTCAGTTAAGAACAAATTCTTATTTACAATGACAGTCTACCGAGGAACAATGGGTTAACTGCCTTGTTCAGGGGTAGAAAGACAGATTTTTACCTTGTCATCTCAGGGATTCGATCCAGCAACCTTTCGGTTACTGGCTCAACACTAACCACTAGGCTACCCGTCGCCCCCCATTTTTCGGTCACACTTTATTTGGATAGTCTGGATTTTCCATCTGTAGATGCTCATGCTAGTAACAAACTATCTGTTGATAAGCAACTACTTGCAAAGGTTATGGTTAGGTTTAGAATAAGGGTTAGGGTAAGGGTTAAGGCTAGTCTTAGGATAAGTGCTGAGAGCGAATTACTGGAGCTTTTTAGTGCAGTAGGATTGTACTGCAGGCTGAGAGATGGGCCAGGATGAAGTGAGCAGATGTCGGAAACAGGAGCTGGACTCAACAATGGTGAGACATTGCATGCCATCCTGGCCAGTTGGCCACTAACAGGATTGGTGATGCAGCCAGTACATACACACACGCTCATTGCTTCATACTTGCGCTTTCTCTCTCTCTCACACACACACTCACACACACACTGATTGTCCTGGGATTGCAAGGACATTGCAGGTGTATGTTTGTTATTTGTAGGCTAATTGTTTGTGTGTGTGTGTTTTCATGCAGTGTCTCAGTGAAGCGAAAAGCTTTCAGCAGTTCCACTAAGTGGAGTCAAAGCCCAACGCTGATCACTACACTCCTCCCGCACACCTCTAGACTCTCTCTCTCTCTCTCTCTCTCTCTCTCTCTCTCTTCCTTCTCTCTCTGAACCTTCCTCTATCTTTCTCCCTCTGGCTTTTGCTTTCTCTATATGCCTTTACTCTCTCTCCACCTGTGCCTTTCTCTCTCTCCATCTCACTCTCTTCTCTATGCCTCCCCCCCCCCCCCCCCCCCACACCCCCAATAACCCTCATCATGACCCTGACAACACACTCAGAACAGAAGGACTTTCTTCAGACAACTGTTCATGGTTGCCTCCCCATGATGGAATCCATCCATAGATGGAATCCTGCCCCCACGGAGGCACTCACACTGAACACACCTACCAACTGTTTGTGAGTACTCCGTGGCCAGGTGGGTCTGGGACAGTTTTGTTACTCCTTTCTGCATTAGAATTGTCACTGCTGCTCAAGCTAGCCTCTGTTCTCTTCATATGTCCACACAGCTGTGCCCTTGAAAGATCTGAAAATAACAGGATGGACCAAAAACGGGTCACTCTCAGACATCCCTTTGTCTTTGGCAACGTGACTAAGTTACTCAGAAACAAGAGAGGAAAAACACTGGCTTCTTCTGACTTACATCAGAGAAACAGACAGTGGAAATGTACAGGTTTAAGGCTCATACAGTGCATGTGTATAACAAAGTTTGTCATTTGTTCCATCAATAAACATATGCGTTTCTTTGCCATAGATGAACAGGGTAAACTTTAAATGATATTTGCTGACACCCTACGGTCAAATTTTGACACCAGCTATCTAGATTTATAAACCGTGCCCCACCTCATGGCCTCAACTGCACCATTTGTTTTCTCTCCGTTGCCTACACGCACTTTAAATATTTGGATAATAAAGCATTTAAAGCATATTGAAGATAGAACTGAACTCCTAATGAGTTCCGAGAGATGATCTGTTGTCCAATGATTATTATTCATATTATTAACCCTGCATTATAATGATATAAAAGCCCCTTAGATATTCTCACAGACCAGATACAAATCCTATTCATAATGAATAACCAGATGCGTGGCAAGCTTGATTTTTACTTACTATATTACGTATTGGATCACTAAAAAATATAACTTTGACATTACCATGTGGTGTACCAATAAAATGGACTGAAGGGGACGTAGACATACTCTGCATACGAATCCCGAAAGAAAGTAATGATCTCACTCCAATACATTTTTATAGAAAGTTAACAAAAATAGTTAAGATCTTGCTACTATGGAAAGGTCTATTTGTGGAAGAATTACCCTGAGTAAATCTTTAGTCATATCACAGGTTACCTATTTGCTTATGGTTTTGCCTACACCTAGCGACCTGTTTAAATTATTTGCGATTTTTTTTTTTTTTGAAATTACTTTATCAATTGGAACCTTTATCAAGTGGAAGGGGGGGGGGGGGGTAAGGAACTTGTCTGTCGGCCCTGCATTAAAGACCAAAATTGGTAAAAGAAAATTGTTATAATAAAAAATATATACCAGTTTCATTTAAGGACCAAAAAACTGACATCTGTGCCTGTCATGCCCTGACCTTAGTTATCTTTGTTTTCTTCATTATTTTGGTTAGGTCAGGGTGTTACTAGGGTGGGTATGTTAGTTTTTGGATTGTCTAGGTTTTTTTGTATATCTAGAGTTTTTTGTATAGCTAGAGCTTTTTGTAAGTCTAGGTATTTGTATGTCTATGGTGGCTTGAATTGGTTCCCAATCAGAGGCAGCTGTTTATCGTTGTCTCTGATTGGGGACCATATTTAGGTAGCCATATTCCCTGGGGTATTTTGTGGGTTCTTGTCTATGTGTAGTTGCCTGTTCGCACTCATGTTTATAGCGTCACGGTTCACTCTGTTGTTTTTTTATTTTGTTAGTTTGTTTCAGTGTTCATTCGTTTAATAAATTAAGAATGTACACTTGCGCCTTGGTCTCCTCCTTACAACAGACGTGACAGTGCCATATACATCAGATTACAAAATAGTTAGGGAGAGATTTTTTATGTACCGATTCCATGGCAACATCATTTATAAATTGACACTTAATTTTACGTTCCTCCTGAAAGCCCTAATATTAAAAACAGTCAAATGCAGTCTCTCCGTCACCCACACACACGTTTAACATTTGGATATTAAAGCATTTAAAAGCTGACATTGTGTCACGCCCTGACCTTAGAGAGCCTTTTTATTTCTCTATTTGGTTAGGTCAGGGTGTGATTTGGGTGGGCATTCAAGTTTGCATATTTCTTTGTTGGCCGGGTATGGTTCCCAATCAGAGGCAGCTGTCTATCGTTGTCTCTGATTGGGGATCATACTTAGGCAGCCCTTTATCCCACCTTCAGTTGTGGGATCTTGTCTTGGTTTGTTGCATGTTTTTGCACTACGAAGCTTTACGTTCGTTGTGTTGTTTTTTTTTGGTGGAACATTAATAAAGAAAATGTACGCCTACCACGCTGCACCTTGGTCCGGTCATTCTACAAACGAGGAGCATAACACATTGGTTGATTTTTAATACTTTTGACAGCCAGAATTCTGACTCCACCCATAACTTTTGGACTTTTAAAAATTCCCAGAAGGCATGGATTATTATAACCTACTGCAGCCTAAAACCTATTGGCGCAAACAAAGTTTACATGATAGGCAATTAGCAGGACAACAGACTCTTCAACCTTTACAAAAGAATAGCTTGGCTAGGTGTAAAAAAAAATAAAAAAAATTGCAATGTTTTAAGTACTTTAAAGTTTTACCTTTCTAACTACAAACATCATGCAACCGCAAAATGTCGGGTAAAGCGTACACTGTACAGTATTTCTTCAAAAAGAGGAGTGGGATACACAACTGAGCAAGAGGACAAGTACATCAGAGTGTCTGGTTTGAGAAAAAGACTCCTCACAAGTCCTCAACTGGCAGCTTCATTAAATAGTACCCTCAAAACACCATTCTCAATGTCAACAGTTGTCACGTCCTGACCATAGGAAGCCTTTATTTTCTATGGTAGAGTAGGTCAGGGTGTGACTAGGGATTTAGGCTAGTTTATATTTTTTATGTTGGGTTCTAGTTTGTTTTTTCTATGTTGGTGTGTTGGTATGATTCCCAATTAGAGGCAGCTGGCTATCGTTGTCTCTAACTGGGAATCATACTTAAGTAGCATTTTTCCACCTGTGTGTTATGGGATATTGTTTTGAGTAAGTGTATGTAGCACCTCTGTTGTCACGGTTTGTTGTTTCATTTGTTAGTTTTGCAAAGTTTCACTATTAAATATTATGTGGAACTCAACATCTTGGATTTAGTTTTTTCTTGGAATAAAAACACCATAATATTAATAAAATTAATTAAGCTAAATTTCTTAAAATCAATCCCATATACTATGTTCTTCCAAAAAAGGTTTTAAATTCTCTAGTACAGACAATATTAAAAACATTCAAATGCTTCTCAAAGATCCCCTCTGGTGGTCAAACTAGCACTAACTAGCATTAATGGCAACAATGGCTGACCACGTAAATAACGTGCCATAGAATTCTTGCGGCAGCCCGCAAGCTGTGCTGCAGTACGACACAACTTTTAAAGGAAGAACCACTGTAGTAGATGAATGGCATCTATTGCTAGTGACAGCAAGTTGCCTGTAGTTTATTGGTATCATTTTTCCAGTAAGTTAATGTGAATTCTACAATAACTTACTGACAAAGGGTTTTCAGTTAAGAAATCACAAATTGACTGTACATTCTGGCAACAAGTTGTCATGAAGTTACTGGAAATGCACTCCCACCTCTTTACAGTGCAGCCAATTACTGAGTAATTACAATGTTCTTACAGAGTTTGCAGAAGAGACCGTGTCAAATGAGGTGCTTAACCTGCATTAAACCATGACTGTTTACATGTAATTCATGTAAATTATGCTTTTTAAAGTCAAATATTCTCAATAACATTTGACACCCGGGTTTTTCACATGCTCACATTTTGGCACGTGTAGTTTCACGGTATCACATTCAAATGTTGCATCCCCATGATCCCCATGAGATACTGATAATATGTCACTGTGAAGAGAATTGTATTGGATTCACCATTTGTGTACCACGTCTCCTAGAGGTCTGAACCAAGAGTTTGACTATCAGACCATTTCTTACATGAATATGTCACTTTGATTTGTCTTGCCTTCCATGTCACCTACTTGGTCATTTTTATAAATATATATTATTTTCTGTAACTACTACATGTGCCCATCTCATTGTTGTCAAATTATAGAGATAGAGATTATAGAGATAATTATTAGAGATACACAAATTGTTTTTGACCCACCATGCGTCATGTCCGCAATGGTCCGCAATGGTCATGTGAGGTGAAATGTGTATATTTTGAGATGTGAGCACTCAGTTTGTTTGTTTGTTTGACCTGACAAAGCTCCGTTTCGGATCGAAAAGTTGTCAGTAAAGCGGTGAATTGGGAGCTTTAACAGTGTGCGGGCCTTCTTGTTCTTTACTAGCATCCCCATGTTTTCCCATTTGGTTCACAAGATCATGCTTTCACATGTGCTCAAATGTTGTTACGTGTAATTTCATGGTAGCACATGTAAAAAATGTTACATCCCTTGTGTAACATTTATTTCACAGATCATGTTTTCACGTGTAGTTTCGTGTTATCACATGTTCATTTTCTATTATGTTATTGACTGTTTATCCCATGTGTAACTCTGTGTTGTTGTTTGTGTCGCACTGCTTTGCTTTATCTTGGCCAGGTCGCAGTTGTAAATGAGAACTTGCTCTAAACTGGCCTACCTGGTTAAATAAAGGTGAAACATATATATATATACTGTATATATATATATAATTTTTTTTTAAATCACATATTGTCACATTGATCACTTGAGATCACACAAGATCATATGTTTTCACGTCTTCACGTGTGAAATTCAGGTGTTTTTCCTGTAAGGGTTCCTTGCTTCTCTTTCTATATTGCATCCTCCCCTCGCTCTCTTTCTCTTTCTCTCTCTCTCTGCATTTACCACGTCTCTTTTTTTATTTTCCACTTACTCTCATGCCCACTCTCTTCCTCTATCCCTAATCTGTCTCTGATTAGCCATGTGTCTCATCTTGATTACTATCTGTCTCCTCAAATCATTCCAGAGATCTTGCTAGGGTACTGTGGCATGTTAGTATAGTGTGTGTCTGTGTTTATGTATGTAGGCTAGGCATTAGGCAATGTGTGTGTGTGTGTACCTTTTAGCACTGTGGTGTGAGTGTGTGTGTGTGTGTGTGTAGGCTAGGCATTAGGCAATGTGTGTGTGTGTACCTTTTAGCATTGTGGTGTGGTGTGTGTACCTTTTAGCACTGTGGTGTGTGTGTGTGTGTGTGTGTGTGTGTGTGTGTGTGTGTGTGTGTGTGTGTGTGTGTGTAGGCTAGGCATTAGGCAATGTGTGTGTGTGTGTGTGTGTGTACCTTTTAGCACTGCGGTGTGTGTGTGTGTGTGTGTGTGTGTGTGTGTAGGCTAGGCATTAGGCAATGTGTGTGGGTGTGTACCTTTTAGCACTGCGGTGTGTGTGTGTGTGTGTAGGCTAGGCATTAGGCAATGTGTGTGTGTGTGTGTACCTTTTAGCACTGCGGTGTGTGTGTGTGTGTGTGTGTAGGCTAGGCATTAGGCAATGTGTGTGTGTGTGTGTGTGTGTGTGTGTCTAATAAAAATGTTTTGATTTGTTTTACTGCTTGTGTAAGATTTTGACTCTGGTCTCAGTCATTAGAACAAAAAAATTATATGCAAAACTATATTACTTTCACCTTGAGCCCCAGTCTCAGGATGTCTGATGATTGGAGCTCCTGTTTATATATGAGATATCGCATATTCAGTCTATAGGGCCGGAGGGGTTAGTGCTCGAAATGGCGAACCGCTCTGATGAGAGGGATCTAATAGATATCCCTGGGCCCGGGCACTTATCTGGGCTGGGCAATGAGCAGCATTCAGTCCTGTCTGTGGAGTTCAGCACTGATACCTTCTCCCTTAGCACTTTTTGCTTTAGTTAGCTGCTAGCTGTGTGTTCATAGTAACTAGCCTAGCATAGTCTAGCATAACATTAGCCCCAGAGATATAGGCTAGGTACAGTAATATGCTCACTGTACTCTAATTATCTTTAGCACTTTAGCTTGGTCTGACACAGAATGCTTTCTAATGGGTCCTGGCCAGGCCTGCACTGTTAAACACTTATCCATAACCTCCCTGCTCTCAGCACTCAGCCTTTAAGTGCTGTGCTGCACATCAACATTTGTCCAAGTTAACATTAGTGAGCAGAGCTCAGAGCTCCCCTCCACTGCTGTATACTGGAATAAAGTGAGTTAGGTCAGCCTGTGACATTGTTACAGTGTAGTTGCGTCCCAAATGGCACCCTATTATTCCTTATATAGTGCACTACTTTTGTGCAAGCGGCCGCCTTACCCACACAACATTGGGGCCCTCTTTACATATTTCCACTAATGGATGCACCTCATCATCCATTGCTGCTGTGTTTTCACACTGTGGTAAATCACCCAAAAGATATGTGAGTTTATCAAAATTGAATTTGTTTTCGAATACTTTGTAATCTGAGGGAAATATGTGTCTCTAATATGGTCAAACATTTGGCAGGAAGTTAGGAAGTGCAGCTCAGTTTCCATCTCATTTTGTAGGCAGTATGCAAATAGACTGTATTCTCTTGAGAGCCATGGCTGCCTTCAGCAGCTTTTCTCAATAGTCTGGACATAGTCAAAGATGTCCTTAATTTTGGGGCAGTCACCGTAGTCAGCTATTCTGCCACTGTGTACTCTCTGTTTGGGCCAAATAGCATTGTAGTTTGCTCTTTTTTTGTAAATTCTTTCCAATGTATCAAGTAATTATCTTTTTGTTTTCTCCTGATTTGGTTGGGTCTAATTGTGTTGCTGTCCTGGGGATCTGTGGGGTCTGTTTGTTTGTATTTTAGAGCAGAGCTTAGGGGGCTCTTCTCCAGGATAATTTCTCTGTAGGTGGTGGCTTTGTTATGGATCGCTTCCTTTTAGGCGGTTGTAGAATTCAACGTCTCTTTTCTGGATTTTGATAATTAGCGGGTATCGGCATAATTCTGCTCTGCATGCATTATTTTGTGTTTTACATAGTACACAGACAATATTTTAGCAGAATTCTGCATGCAGAGTCTCAATTTGGTGTTTTTCCCATTTTGTGATTTCTTGGTTGGTGAGCGGACACCAGACCTCACAACCACAAAGGGCAATTGTTTCTATAACTGATTCAATACTTTTTTAGCCAGATCCTAATTGGTATGTCAAATTTTATGTTCCTTTTGATGTCATAGAATGCCCTTCTTGCCTTGTCTCTCAGATCGTTCACAGCTTTATGAAAGTTACCTGTGGCACTGATGTTTAGGCCAAGGTACTGTATGTATTGTTTTTTGTTTGTGTGCTTTAGGGCAGGTATTTCTCGCAATGCCGTAATTGGTACGCCAAATAAAAATGTGATTCACATTGGAAAAAAATAGTGTTCAGCGAAATAACAACACAATGTCAAATACAGGTAGCCTACTCAAATAATTAACATCCAATCACAATAACCGTTACTCTCACTGGAATTCCACTAATGCTCCATATGTAGCCAAACGTAGTTGCCACTCATGTTGGTATCTGTACTGATGGCGCAAAATAAATGACAGGGAGATATAGTGGAGTGGTACAAGCGTGCAAGCAATTGCTCCCAGTGCCACTTGGGTTAACTGCAGCATCCAGCGAGAGGCTCTTGCTGCCAAGGGAATGCCTGACAGCTTGAAAGATGTTTTGGACACTACAGCGAAAATGGTTAACTTTGGTAATAAAGGAAGACCCCTGCTGATGAAAAACATCCCCAAAGAATGATGCTGCCACCCCCATGCTTCACTGTGGGGATTGTATTCTTGGGGTGATGAGAGGTGTTGAGTTTGCGCCAGACATAGCGTTTTCCTTGATGGCCAAAAAGCTCAATTTTAGTCTCATCTGTCCAGAGTATCTTCTTCCATATCTTTGGGGAGTCTCCCACATGCCTTTTGACAAACACAAAATGTATTTGCTTATTTTTTTCTTTAGTCAATGGCTTTTTCTGGCCACTCTTCCGTAAAGCCCAGCTCTGTGGAATGTATGGCTTAAAGTGGTCCTATGGACAGATACTCCAATCTCCGCTGTGGAGCTTTGCAGCTCCTTCAGGGAATACGTGGTCTGTCGCACGGTAATTTGGTAAAAAGCCAATTTGACATTTGCTCACTACATTGTTTTCATAGAGGACATGTACGAGTCAGGAAATTGTCTAGAAGGGATTGAATTTGTTGTCGCCTAAATGTTTTTGGGTAAATTTCCACACTACCATCCCTCCATCTGTAGAATTTCTAAATATTATTCAGTTCCTTTGGCTTTGATGCCTCATGATTGAGCATAGCACTGTTTAAGTTGAGTGTGATTTTGCTGTGATCTGATAGGGTGTCAGTGGACTGACTGAACACTCTAAGAGACTCTGGGTTGAAGTCAGTGATAAAGTAGTCTACAGTAGTACTGCAAAAGATGAGCTATAGGTGTACCTACCGTAGGGGTCCCCTCTAAGCCTACCATTGACTATGTACATACCCAGCGTCCGACAGAGCTGCAGGAGTTGTGGCCCATTTTTGTTGCTGATGTTGTCATAGTTGTGTCCAGCGGGGCATATGGGGGAGGGAATGCTGTCACCTCCAGGTAGGTGTTTGTCCCCCTGTGAGGGTGTCAGGTTCTTGTCCAATTCTGGCATTTAGGTCACCACAGACTAGTACATGTCCATGGGCCTGGAAATTGTTCATCTACCCCTTAT
Organism: Oncorhynchus mykiss; assembly: GCF_057628025.1. NCBI lineage: Eukaryota > Metazoa > Chordata > Actinopteri > Salmoniformes > Salmonidae > Oncorhynchus > Oncorhynchus mykiss. The sequence goes on from NC_143025.1 coordinate 35,761,364, forward strand.
TCATTTCTAGCAAGATGTAAAATGTTCCTGTTTTGACAAATTTAACAGAGTGGGTTAGGTCTGCAATATACCAAATTAGTATACTCAGGGGGAGTCTCTTCCCTGTTTCACACCTGGTAGTATGGTGGATGGGACTACCAGCTCTCTGTAACCTAGCGGGCAACCAGTGGGTACGTCTCCTTTATACCATGTTTCTTGTAGGAGGACAATGTGTGTGTTTCCAATTTATTTGATGAAGTCTGGGTTCCTGCTCTTTAGGCCAAAGGAAGATGACCCCAGACATTGTATATTCCAGTGTGAGATAGTAAAAGCTTTGTGTACCATAGTATATTTTTCTATATCTTTATGTACAGTATCTTAGTCTTTCTTCATCTCTCTGTTTATCTCGTCATCCTCTGCCTTTTAGGGATCTTAACACTTCAGATTTCTCCAGTGTAATAGACCTGAACCTTTATACATGCACGCCACTCAAACACACACACACACACACACACACACACACTGTTTTATCTCTCTATTTCTCTCCTTCCCACTTTCTGTCTCTCTGGAACACAGACACTTAAATGATGCTCTGTCATGTTATTTACACATCATCAGACGTGTGGGCAGCTGCCCAAAATCCCTGTGGGAATGTAAGGTATATAATCACTCACTGCTGGGCCTCCTTCTGCTGACCATCAGCTTTTACCACTCTAGACTTTAACTCAATAAAGAGAGATCACATGCAATAAAGCTTACATTTAACTCCCAGAGAGGTCTTCTCTTTGTCAGTAAAAAAGTTTGGAGCTGGTATATAGCAAACCTCTTGTAGAGTGGACTTTCACGCTCTGTGATGAGTCTGCAACTTTGAAAGTCTAACATTGTATCAGCCATGCACCTGTGTCTGTTAACCCCCTCTCTCTCTCCCTCTATCTCTCCCTCTCTCTCTCACACACACACACACACACACACACACACACACACACACACACACACACACACACACACACACACACACACACACACACACACACACACACTCTGATGAAACTCAAACTCTCCTAGCTTCCTAGTCTATTTTAACAAAGAGTCTCCTCTGGTGGAAAACAGTCAACCTGTTCTCTGTGGCCCTTCATTTACTTTTCATTAACTTAGAATTTGTCCCAAATTGCCCCTTTTTCCCAGATAGTGCACTTCATGATGCTCTCTGCACTTTTAAATGACCTCTGAGACTATCACAGTGCAGGTGCATTTATACGGAGACTTGATTACACACAGGTGGATTGTATTTATCATCATTAGTAATTTAGGTCAACATTGGATCATTCAGAGATCCTCACTGAACTTCTGGAGAGAGTTTGCTGCACTGAAAGTAAAGGGGCTGAATAATTTTGCACGCCCAATTTTTCAGTTTTTGATTTGTTAAAAAAGTTTGAAATATCCAATAGATGTCGTTCCACTTCATGATTGTGTCCCAGTTGTTGTTGATTCTTCACAAAAAAATACAGTTTTATATCTTTATGTTTGAAGCCTGAAATGTGGCAAAAGGTCGCAAAGTTCAAGGGGGCCGAATACTTTCGCAAGGCACTGTATATATATCTATATAGTATATATATATATATATATATATATATATATATATATATATATATATATATATATTTATATTGTTGCATGCGTGGGCACGCGCACACACACACCACACACCACACACCACACACCACACACACACACACACACACACACACACACACACACACACACACACACACACACACACACACACACACCTCAGGGCACACACACTAATGGCTCATTAGCCTTGTTACCCAATGACACCAGTTAACCAAATACCCACACAGCCATCCGTTGGCTTAGAAAGCACATACAACGTATTAGAACAAAGTAGTACGACAAAGTATGTTTTTATTTGTGTGTGCGTGCATGCGTGTGTAAGAGTGAGGGTTTTAGTCTCCACTGATTGAGACACTTTTGGAAAACTGATGCACAGGCTGCATTAAGACAATCAGATCAGTTCTGATGAAGAGCTGATGTGAAAAGCTGATGTGATTGGTTAAAATACCAATTAGTGGGAAAAATATCTGAATTGGGCCGCCTGTCTAAATGCAGGCATTCAGAAATTTTATTTGGTTAGTGAAAAATATATATGTCTGAATTGGTTGTTTTTATTGTCTGTCTGCAATAAAGAAAGCCATTTCCTGAGACAATGCACAAGCCCACAGTAATATGAGGAGAAATGCAGGACTGTATAGCAGCAGTTAATGAGAAATACCTCAGCAAAAGCCTTGGACTGCCACTGTATTGAGCTGGAATGAATTGTAAGAGAAAGATAACATTTTGAAGTATTTTTATGGTATGAGAGTTGTGCTATGTCACTTTCCAATAATGCTAGATATAGGCCCACACGCACATCCCCCACGGACATGCTCTCTCTCTCTCTATCTATCTCACACACCTTTAAGATCCATTGAACTGGTCAAGGGAGGAAGTGAGATACTGTCCTATTTGGTTGATGGGTTAATAATCAGCTCTGAAGACAATCAATGCCTTTCAGTCCACTTAAAAACACTGTAGTATACAATGGTAGTAATACTATAGTATTCACTGTATTGTTTTTGTGGACTAAAGTCAGCAGAAACACTACAGTGAATACTGTAGTATTTACTGTAGTAAACGGTACTATACTGTAGTATTTACAGTTAACTATATTTTTTTGATTGATATGATTTATTTAAGTGTTATATAGCTACCGGTGCCTTACAAGACACTACTGAACATAGTATAGTTTTCCATGTACTAAAAACAAAATAACATTTTACAAATTAAACGCATAGAATAATTATGGCAAGCACAGACTACACTACACAAACAATACATTTCTCCTTCGCCTCCAGGCATTGTGAACACACTGAGCAATCTCAAATTTAAATCAAATCAAATTCTATTGGTCACATATACATGGTTAGCAGATGTTATTGAGAGTGTAGGGAAATGCTTATGCTTCTAGATCTGACAGTGCAGCAGTATCTAACAGATAATATCTAACAATTCCACATCAAACCTAATATCTAACAAATTCCACAACAAAACCTAATACACACAATATAGTAAAGGAATGGGATAAGAATATATAAGTATACAATATATTGATGAGCAGTGACAGAGCAGCTGAGATGCAATAGATAGTAAAGAATAGATAGTGAAGGATAAAGTATACGGTATATACATATCAGATGAGCAATGTGAGATATGTAAACATTATTAAAGCGGCATTATTAAAGTGACTAGTGTTCCATTTCTTAAATGTGCTGAGAATTTTCCAAATCCAAGCAACTATCCTGCAGTATTCCCATGAAATTGTGGGAAGGTTGTGTGCAAAATAACCATAGGACAACCACTGTCTCACTCAGTTCTAAGAAACATATGGTCCTCAGAACATTATGTGCTAGCTGGGGATATAGTAGGAACCTAGATCAATGAAATGCATTCTGTACTGAAGAAGTTTCTATTTTGTGTTTGTGTCGATAATACAGTATGTGACTAGGAAGAGAGGTGGAGGAAGAACGGAGGAAGGAAAGGATAGGAGAAAGAAGTAGATTTGAATGGAATGGACTCGATGGATGTATGAATATTGTACCGTATACTACTGTACTCTGCTGTATTGCAGTCTACTGTGTACTGAGTGAGACATAATAAAAGACACGACAGAGGTAGTTAACAGGGAACAGAACTATACTGAACCCTCAACTCAACCCTATTCTCCCAGTTTACCTTTACACACTGCCCCTCCCCGGTTCCCACTAAGAGCTTTTTTCACCTTGATGAGATAAAACCCATCAATAGGAATCTCATTGTCTCGCTGACGCCACGTCACTGACTGGTAGCAGGGCAATGATTTATCATTTAAGTGCATGAAGGCATCTTTACACACAGTGATTCAGTTTGATGTGTTTGCCCTTTGTGGCGCAGCTAACATCTTTAATTTTCTTTAATTTTCTTCTTATAGCATTGCAATGGAATTGTTAGAGAATTTCCAGTCATCTGGTGATTTTCAGTACCTATACTGTTCTCTTTGAAGTAGAAAGAAAAATCGATATAAGTTTAAATATTAAACATGTAAAAAACAGAACGTAAGCAGAATCCGTGTGGATGAGGCAAGGTAGACCAAAAAGATGTGACTGGTCTGGGCCATATCGGATCTTGTGAAGGCTACTGGACATGCACATGGTTTAATCATACATAGACAACATCGGCCTGAACTTGTGAAGAATTTTGGACAGGAACATTAGTTAATCAGTTAGAGGCACCATTAGACCTGCAATAGGAGTGTGCATGTCATGCCACCAATATAATCGATGCCCCAATGCCTGAGCCAATAAGAGAATGGAAACTAAGAAAGACAACAAGATTCATAAAGTGGAGTGACGATGTTATGTAAGGGTAAGACTGTATAAAAGTGTCACGATTGTTGGAAGCATACTCGGACCAACGTGCAGCGTGATCTGGGTTCCACATCTTTTATTTGAAATAAGTGAACCACACAACAAAACGATAAAGACTAAACGAAATGTGACGACAATGGAGTGCTAACATGCAACTACACATAAACAATATCCCACAAAACATAGGTGGAAAAAAGCTACCTAAATATTATCCCCAATTAGAGACAACGATTACCAGCTGTCTCTAATTGGGAATCTAATTATTAGAAATAATAAACTAGACTAACCCCCAGTCACGCCCTGAACTACTCTACCATAGAAAATAAGGTCTCTCTATGGTCAGGACGTGACAAAAAGCCAAGTACTAAGAATGGAGAGTCAGTTCTTCCATGGAATTGCTCGGCTTTGTTACTGTTTGCAATAAAGTTAATTTGATTTCACAAGCTCCGGTCAAAGGGCTCTGGTCAAAACAAGTTCACTGTACAGGGAATAGTGTGCCATTTGTAACGTAACAGTGCTATTGTTGGACTTGCCGCCACATGCACTGTGCACGCCTCATGAGAAGGGAGAGAAGAGAGAGACATGTTTAACACAGAAATGATCTCAGAATAGAAGCACTGGGATATATTGTTTTTAGGGTCTAACGGAGCAAAATGTCAGAAGTGTGAGTGCCTGTGACGCTCTCTCACATCCTCCAACAAAAACCTGGGTTCTGTTCATTAGTTGATGCAACGGAAAATGTTTTAAAGTGCTTGGCAATAGAAACAAAGAATGAGTGTGTGACGGTGTGCCTATGAGCCATCACCATGTCGGGACACTTTCCCCCATTTCTCCTCACACAACTGGACTGACTGTTTGGTACAACCACCCCCTCCTCGCTCTATAGCTATCTCTGACAGTGTGAACATGTTAAAGACACTGATCTTTCTCTCTACTTCTTTTGGATACTCAACTCCTTCTATATATTTCTCTCCGCTGTTGTCCCTTCTACCTCCCACCCATTCCCATCCACCCTCTCACTCCCCACCCTCTCTCTCGTTGTCTCTCCCTCCCCACACTTTATCTGTTTCTCTCCCTGTTTCCCTCCACTTTATTGTCCTCTCTCTCTCCCTCTCCCTTTCTCTCTTTCCTTCTCTCTCTTCCTCCTGTTCCCTCAAATGTCTTTCCCTCTTATTCCCTATATCTCTCTCCCCTATATCTCTATCCTCTTCTCTGTCATAGAGCCTTAGTGTCTGTCTGTTATCTCTAGTTTCTGCAGGCTGTCTGGGTTGCTATGGTTCAGCAGGCTGTACACAGTACAGGGAGGCCTAGCTGAGCCTAGTCACACATGAGAGAGTGAGTGATTTGTCCTCCATAGCCCTTGTTCATTAAAACAGATCAAGAGATAGCATTAGCATACAGCACTAACATTGACTGTCATTACCGTAAGTGTGCTAATCACAGCAAAGGCCATTGTTTGTTTTGACTTGGTTAAGTAGGCTTTGTATGTGTGTTTGGCCTATCACGGCAGTGACAATGAATGTAAATAAAGTGGGTCTCAGGCTCACATTGACTGTGTCCCAAATGGCACCCTATTCCCTATGTAGTGCACTACTTTTAACCAGGGCGTATATGGCTCTGGTCAAAAGTAGTGCACTATGTAGCGAATAGGGTGCCATTTAGGATGCAATATTGTATTCCCATGCGATCTCAATGTCACCTGGCCTCTGTCACTTTGTCACACAGACAGAATGAGAGTATATTTAAGCAATCAGGAGAGTATCCTGCTACTACAGAGACTGGGTAAAGACAGAATAAAACAAAGGATGTGCCCGCTTTTAGGCCGGGATACATTTGTCCCAAATGGCACCCTATTCCCTATTTAGTGTGCTATACGTTTAACCAGGGCCCATAGGGCTATGGTAAAAAGTAGTGCACTATATAGGGAATAGGTTGCTATAGTATTTGGGACGTTACCCAGACCTCTGCTTGGCTAGCTGTAATATAATGATGTCTAAAGGAAACTAGTTTGATGCAGATGCTTTCCTTCCACACAATGTCTCCTACCGCAAAACTCTGAACAAAACACAATGTACCTACTCTAAACTGCGTGATGATTCTTTCAACCACGCACCCAGACAAGTTTAGCTATCTTTTGAAGTTTAGCTTTCTTTCATTGCACCTAAACAAGTTGAGCTCTCTTAAAAAGTCAACCATATCTCTACTCCACCTCAGGGCCAATTGCACCAACTGTTCCTACATATTTATGAGGTGTAAAACAAGAGAAGCAGGCCCGGATCTCACCTCGAGCCATGGAGAGAAGTTATAAAACAAACCACAAACTAGCACTGTTTCCTCAACAGCTTTTGATGCAGATACCCTGCCAAAGGGTTGGATATGGGGAAATGCGTGTGTGCGAGAGAGTGTGTGAGTTTTTTTGGGGGCGCTTGTGTATTTCTGTGAACAGGGAATCAATTTATATACTGTATGTAGAGATAAGTGTGCATGTGTGTGTTTCTGTTTGTGTGTATCCCTGTGTGTCTGCATTTGTGTGTAGGCTGGCGGGAGGGCAGCAGAAACCATGCAACAGAAAACTTTTAAAGTGCTTTGCAATGGAAAACAAATAAGTTGTGTTTCTTATTGCACAAGTTCAGGTATTTCCTCCCTGTTTCAGGACATTTTCATCCATTTATTGCCTGCTCAAAAGCACCCAGGTTGAGAGGTTGAAGACATAGTGATACGTGAGAGGAGGATAAGAGGATGAAAGAACAGAGCAGAAAAAGAGAAAAGAAAACACTCAGGTAAATTATGCATAAGCTGCCTCACTTTAACAAGGAAGACTGTAGGAGATGTAGTCTGTAACAAGTTTCCAAGCAACGGGGGAAAAAGAGGAATAATATTTGTCTAGATAAAAGTTGGGCTGGCGACGTTATAATTTATGACACTAGAGGCCGTGACATCGCTCTGCCTAATGATCAAAGACAAGCTAACAAGCAACCCAATCAGTCAGTGTGGGATGCAGTAGTCACACAATGTAGCTTTGCTAGTTTACAGTAATACAGGGTTAATATGGGGTTTGCTAACACAGTGCAAGATCCATTAAAAGTGTGGGACTAATGTAGAGGATGGCTAAGTCTTGCCCGAGACCCAGAAATGCCTTGCCGTTGAATATCATTGAAATCCACTCAACCAAGGCCCGTCAATAGAGCTATTTTTACTGTATATTCTCTCCTTTACTCTATATTCTCTGAGTCCTCCTCAACTTACACTAAAATAAAGTTGTGGAAGATTGTCGAAGAGAGTGTGTGGATTGAGTTGGAAATTGAGAGAGATCGATATCATAAAGAGAGCGAGAATTTGGAAAATATGACTTATGCATTGAACATGTGTTTTTATTAGGTCTGTGCAAATGTCATTTATTCACTGTGTATTCTCATGACTTATGATTAACAAGTAGAAAAGCTCACAAATCAGAAGAACCCACTGACTATGTTCCAAATGGCACCTGACGCTTCTCTATATGTGTGGCGGCCCAGAAGAACTTGTCGGATGTCCAGCCACCCATTGTTGGCAAAATGGAAATAAAATGCCAGGAGTGAAAATGACTGGCAAGTGTAATTGAAATGTGTAATGAATAATATACTTCGAACCCTTTACTCTCTTGAGGTGTATAAATAGTATTGGTTAATTTAATTGTTTTGACATTGTTAGCAAAAGTGAAACTGTTCAAGTTCGGTGCCTGGCTAGCCAACTGACAGCTGCCGTCTTGGCTTAGCCCTCCTAGGCTACATCGTGAAATAAAGCTGATTGTGATATTAATGGGATAATTGGCCCTTTCTAGCAATATATAACTTATGGCACAAGAGAAAATATTATAGGCTACTATGAACTATGTAGGCTATTGACAGATCAGAGAGAATAATTTTTCCATCTCAATACGATAGCTTATTTGTACAGTCGCAGAGCATACTGCCAGCTCAGCTGCCGGTCCCTGCAGCCCGAACTGCAGAATATCTTTTTCACACACATGAAAGGATGATGTAAAGATATTACAGAAACAATTGCCAGTTCCTTGCAACTAGGCTATGTATCAACAGATCAGAGCGCAGAATTTTTCAAATGTTCCATCTCATTATGAAGTTGATAGGGATAAGGGGAGTTTATCCGCAATTGCTTTGCTAGCCTAACTGAAAGCTAAATCCATGAGGCTGGCCCAAATTAAATCATAGCCTATGGAGATGACAGACAGGCATCAAAAGGCAAACAATGATGTGTATTGTGTACCCTACTTCATGTTAAATCATAGCCTACCCTACTATTTAGAAATGAGAGACATTTCAGTCACCCTGTTCTAATTCACATTCGATTTTCCTGCATTTGTCAGCCTCCTCCCAATGATCAAAGCATAGGCGGTGGATTATATGCTGTCCTTTATCTCAGTTAAAGTATAATCTATAAATCTTTTAAATGAAAAGTAATTACGGAGAAACTGCCGGCATCCGCTTCTTGTGAATATGGTTAAAGTATTCCCTCGAGCTTCCCGCCATGTCTGAAATGAAGACATCAACTTCCAAATTGACAGCTGTCAATCATTAGAATGGTAGCCTTTTCAGAGTTGCTCATTGTTTAAACAAATTACATCTAATTCATGTGAAAACATTGCCGGTGAACAAGGTAAACAAATGAATCAGTCTTGAACAGTTATGAACAGATCTGGGAGATGATGAGTGGTAAGTGATTGTGCTAACATATGACTAGACAGCAGTCCTCAGCAGTTTCTTCAGGAACGTGATGGGGATAAAAAAAATAACCACCATTTTCATTTCACACAGGGGTCAGGGTCTGTGAAGATCCCGGAGTTTGCAGACAGTGAAGTCACACAGCAAAGTCTGCATAAAGATGAAGAGCCACCTGTGAGACAAATGCTTTCAGTAATCATTCCAAAAGGATTGGATGCAAAAACGACCATGGTATCTCTATGAGAGATAAGGCCTTCACAGCTGAAGAGTGTAGGGACATCACCACCCCTTCCCCATCAGTCCCTAAGCCTGGGAGGAGGGCTTACTTTGAGGACTCTGACTGACTCTGAAAATAATTCAGCAACTTCACACACCCCAACACGTACATATGCGCACACACACACACACAACTTAAACAACAACTTAAGCAGTTACATAATTTAAATACAAATCTGAACTGTCGTTATAAATTGTAAATATGTAAAGTGTCAGTGTGCAGCGGTGAGGACGGAGTCAGGCGCAGGACACAGAACTGAGTAATATAACGTACTTTAATCGAAAAGAAACAACCATAAATTCCGCACACTGAAAACACACCATAACACAGCATTCTAATACTCAACAAGGAACAAACAAGCACAAAACATAATGGGAACCAGAGGGTTAAACAGGGAAAATAATATTAAAGTAATGGGAACCAGGTGTGTACAATCAAGACAAAACAACATAGAAAAATAAACGTAGATCGGTGGCAGCTAGATTGGTGCCTCTCCATGCCGCCCGAACATGGAGAGGCACCAACTTCGGCGGAAGTCGTGACAGTACCCCTCTCCTGATGTGCGGCTCCAGCAGAGCGCTGTCACCGGCCTCGGGGACGACCCGGAAGACGAGGTGCAGGGTGATCTGGGTGGAGACAGTGACATTCCTGCAGTAAGGAAGGGTCCAGGATGTCCTCCACCAGCACCCAGCATCTCTCCTCCGGACCGTACCCCTCCCACTCCATGAGGTACTGAAGGCCCCTCGCCCGATGCCTTGAGTCCATGATGGCTCGCACAGATTATTCCGGGGCCCCCTCGATGTGCAAAGGGGGCGGAGGAACCCCCCGTACCTCAGACTGCTGGAACGGACCAGCCACCACCAGCCTGAGGAGAACCATATGGAACGAGGGGTTAATACGATAATTAGGGGAAGCTGTAACGTATAACATACCTCGTTCAGTCTCCTCAGGACTTTAAATGGCCACACAAACCGCGGACCCAGCTTCTGGCAGGGCAGGCGAAGGGGCAGGTTTTGGGTTGAGAGCCAGACCCAGTCTCCCGGTGCATTTGCCTCACTGAGGTGGTGGTTGGCGCTCGCCTTCTGTCGCCTGAAGGCCCGTTGCAGGCGCACATGAGCAGTGTCCCAGGTGTCCTCTGAGCGCTAAAACCATTCATCCACCGCAGGTGCTTCGATCTGGCTCTGATGCCACGGTGCCAGGACCGGCTGATAACCAAGTACACACTGAAACGGAGACAGGTTAGTGGAGGAGTGGCGGAGAGAATTTTGGGCCATCTCTGTCCAGGGGATGGAAGCCGCCCACTCCCCCAGCCGGTCCTGGTAATAAGACAGCAGAAACCTATCCACATCCTGATTAACTCTCTCCACCTGCCCATTACTTTCGGGGTGAAACCCTGAGGTCAGGCTGGACGTGACCCCCAGATGTTCCATGAACGCCCTCCAGACCCTTGATGTGAACTGGGGACCCCGATCAGAGACTTTATCCTCAGGCACCCCATAGTGCCGGAAGACGTGTGTAAACAGGGCCTCCGCAGTCTGTAGGGCCGTAGGGATACCGGGCAAAGGAATGAGACGGCAGGACTTAGAAAACCGATCCACAACCACCAGAATCGTGGTGTTTCCTTGTGACGGAGGAAGATCCGTCACGAAATCCACCGGCAATTGTGGAACGGGTAGCTAAAGTGGGCCCCCAGTGCTTCCCACTAAGACAGCGCACTGTCCGACCGATGCCAGGATGACCAGAGGAGGGTGACATGTGAGCCCAACAGATCAATCGATCAGGAACATCAGACATCCAAATGGACACTGGGTGGGATTGGAATTGGCACTTCTTCACCAAATTGGATCTCAGGAGTGCTTACAACCTGGTGCGTATCCGGGAGGGGGATGAGTGGAAGACAGCATTTAGTACCACCTCTGGGCACTATGAGTACCGTCATGCCATACGGGTTGATGAATTCTCCATCCGTCTTCCAATCCTTTGTAGACAAGATTTTCAGGGACCTGCCTGGGCAGTGTGTAGTGGTGAATATATATATCATATCATATACCACGTCTATGAGAAAACATGTATCTTTACTGTTCTAATTATTTTTCTAACCAATTTATAATAGCAATAAGGCACCCCAGGCTTGCGTCGTGCCTAAGAACAGCCCTTAGCCGTGGAATACTAACAATATACCACAACCCCTCATTCCTTATTGCTAAATTACATCATCAGAATATTGTAATTATTGTGTAATTATATATAGCCTTTAGTTTGATTATTATAGTTAATTGTTTGTGATTTTCCACCCTGTATCCACCCTGTTAATGAACTTTAAAATGATGTGAAAAATAAATTATACAAAGAAATAATGATATTGGCTCTGAAATGTGTTAATTCTACTGGTACCAATAATTCAACTCTATGGTTGTGAAATAATTTGTTCTATGTGATATTTTATTGCAAATAATATGAATAAGTGTTGTTTCAAAAGATATTAAAATAGAGTGTTGGTGTTTTTCATTCAGGCTTTCTTAGAATTAGAATGAAATTCAATGGAATCCTTGAATGCAGTTTTTCTCTTTTTACTTTGGGGATGTGGATGACTTTAACATATAATGACTTTGGTTCAGTGAAAGATCTCTGTGTTATTAAAACATATTTGTATTCAGGAGAGTTTGTAGTTACCGTCCCAAAAGTCTAAACATATAGTGCACAACTTTTGACCAGAGTCCTACAGGCCCTGGTCAAAAGTAGTGGACTAAATAAGGAATAGGGTGCCATTTGGGACGTAACCACTGTATGGAAAACAGAACTGACTTTACCATCAACTATTCTTTTCCCCACTTCTTCTTCTCACTTTTTAGAAAGAGGGGAAATTCTCCATTCACAAGCACATCCAATCCCACAAAAAAATCCATGTATTATTCAGAGCTTTTCTTCTTTTCTTTTTTTATTGCCTTTATTTGGAAAACCCTGAATCTAATAATTATTATGAGAAATGAAAACACACCTTAATGAAAGCCTGAGCTGCAGCTGATTTTTTGTCACTGGCCTACAAACAATACTCCACCCATAATGTCAAAGTAGAACTATGTTTTTTAAAAATATATATTTACAAATTAATAACATTTTTAAAGCTGAAAGGTCTTTAGTCAATAAGTATTCAACACCTTTGTTATGGCAAGCCTAAATAAGTTCAGGAGTCAAAATTTGCACGAGTCACATAATAAGTTGCATGGACTCACTCTGTGTGCAATAATAGTGATTGAGATGATTTTTGAATGACTACCTCATCTCTGTACTTCACACATACAAGTATCTGTAAGGTCCCTCAGTGAATTTCAAACACAGCTTTAACCACAAAGACCAAAGAGGTTTTCTAATGCTTCTCAGAGAAGGGCACCTATTGGTAGATGGGTAAAAATATAGATAGACATTGAATATCCTTTTGCGCATGATGACATTATTACTTACAAATTGGATGGTTTATCATTACACCCAGTCACTACAAAAATACAGGTGTCGTTCCTAGCTCAGTTGTCGGAGGGGAAGGAAACCGCTAAGGGATTTCACTGTGAGGCCAATGGTGATTTTAAAACAGTTACAGAGTTTAAAGCTTTTTAGGGATAGGGGGCAGCATTTTCACTTTTGGATGAATAGCGTGCCCAGAGTGAACTGCCTCCTACTCTGTCCCAGATGTTAATATATAAATATAATTATTAGTATTGGATAGAAAACACTCTGAAGTTTCTAAAACCGTTTGAATGATGTCTGTGAGTATAACAGAACTCATATGGCAGGCGAAAACCTGAGAAAAATCCAACCAGGAAGTGGGATATCTGAGGTTTGTAGTTTTTCAAAGCTTGGCCTACCGAATACACAGTGTATATGGAGTCAAATTGCACTTCCTACGGTTTGAGGATTCTACTATAAAGGAGGCGCTCATGAGACCTGTTTGAGTCAGTGGTCTGGCAGAGTGTCTCAGGCTCGTGACGTGCGCTCCCGACAGAGTTAGCTCTTGTTCCAGTGCTTTTCTCAGACATAGGAATTCTCCGGTTGGAGGCTTATTGATGTTTTATATTAAAAACATCCTAAAGATTGATTCCATACATCGTTTGACTTGTTTCTACGACCTGTAACGGAACTTTTCGACTTTTTGTCTGGACGAAGTGCCTGCGCCTCATAAAGATGGATTACTGGGCTGAACATGCTAACAACAAGTGGCTATTTGGACATAAATGATGGACTTTATGGAACTTTATGGAACAAATCAGTAATTTATTGTCGAACTGGGATTCCTGGGAGTGCCTTCTGATGAATATTATCAAAGGTAAGTTAATATTTATAGTGTTATTTCTAACTTCTGTTGACTCCAAAATGGCGAATATTTCTCTGGCTGGATTGGGCTCTGAGCTCCGTTCTCAGATTATGCTTTTTCCATTAAAAAAAATGAAATCTGACACAGCGGTTGCATTAACTTCTTGGATATAGTGGGCGCTCTTTTAATTTTTGGATAAAAAAACGTTCCCGCTTTAAACAAGATATTTTGTCACGAAAAGATGCTCGACTATGCATATAATTGACAGCTTTGGAAAGAAAACACTCTGACGTTTCCAAAACTGCAAAGATATGTTCTGTGAGTGCCACAGAACTGATGCTACAGGCGAAACCAAGATGAAATTTCAAACAGGAAGTGCCCCTGATTTTGACGGCGCTGTGTTCCAATGTCTCCTTATATGGCTGTGAATGGGCCAGGAATAAGCTTACACTTTCTGTCGTTTCCCCAAGGTGTCTGCAGCATTGTGACGTATTTGTAGGCATATCATTGGAAGATTGACCATTTTACACTACATCTACCAGGTGCTCGCTTGGTGTCCTCCGTCGCAATTATTGCGTAATCTCCAGCTGCGTGAATTTTTCCGTTTGCTTCCAAGGAGAAACCCAACTGCCACGAATGATTTATCATCGAATAGACATGTGAAAAACACCTTGAGGATTGATTCTAAACAACGTTTGCCATGTTTCTGTCGATATTATGGAGTTAATTTGGAAAAAAGTTTGGCGTTGTAATGACTGAATTTTCGGGTTTTTTCTTAGCCAAACGTGATGAACAAAACGAAGCGATTTCTCCTACACAAATAATCTTTTTGGAAAAAATGAACATTTGCTATCTAACTGAGAGTCTCATCATTGAAAACATCCGACGTTCTTCAAAGGTAAATGATTTTATTTGAATGCTTTTCTTGTTTTTGTGAAAATGTTGCCTGCTGAATGCTAGGCTTAATGCTATGCTAGCTATCAATACTCTTACACAAATGCTTGTGTAGCTATGGTTGAAAAGCATATTTTGAAAATCTGAGATGACAGTGTTGTTAACAAAAGGCTAAGCTTGTGAGTGAATATATTTATTTCATTTAATTTGCGATTTTCATGAATAGTTAACGTTGCGTTATGGTAATGAGCTTGAGGCTATGATTACGCTCCCGGATGCGGGATTGCTCGACGCAAGAAGTTAAGGAGAAGTCTATCTTTAATTCTGTGAACAACACTTGTATCATTTATCAATGTTTATTATGAGTATTTCTGCAAAATCACCGGTAGTTTTGGAAAAACATTACTGCACGTAACACGCCAATGTAAACTGAGATTTTTGGATATAAATATGCACATTATCGAACAAAACATACACGTATTGTGTAACATGATGTCCTATGAGTGTCATCTGATGAAGATCATCAAAGGTTTGTGATTAATTGTATCTATATTTCTGCTTTTTGTGACTCCTATCTTTGGCTGGAAAAATGGCTGTGTGTTTTTTTGACTTGGCGGTGATCTAACATAATAATAATAATAACAATAATAATAATATGTTGTGCTTTCGTGGTAAAGCATTTTTTAAATCGGACACGATGGGTAGATTAACAAGAAGTGTATCTGTCATTTGCTGTATGGGACTTGTTAATGTGTGAAAGTTACATATTCCAAAAAAAAAATAATGAATTTTGCGGAATGTTGTCAAGGGGTTCCGCTAGCGGAACGCCTGCCCTAGAAAGGTTAAAACTTAGGATGGATAAACAACATTGCAGTTACTCCACAACACTTACCAAATTGATAGAGTGAAAAGAAGGTTATCTGTACAGAAAATAAATATTACAAAACATGCACCCTGTTTGCAACAAAAAAAGTATTACTGCAGAAAATGTGGCAAAACAATACATTTTTTGTCCTAAATACAAGGTCCTATTTTGTTATGTTTAGGGCAAATCCAATACAACACATTACTGAGAACCACTCTCCATATTTTCAGGTATAGTGGTGGCTGCATCATGTTATGGGTATGCTTGTAAGCATTAAGGACTGGGGAGTTTTTCAGGATAAAAATTAATGGAATGGAGCTAAACACAGGCAAAATCATGGTTCAGTGTGCTTTCGACCAGATATTGGGAGATAAATTCACATTATCCCGAAGAGGGGGCAGTGATGGCGAATCATTGGTGATTTGCCCTGTGGATTGCTGGGGGTTTGTATATAGTGTGCAACTCTCTTTATTTGTGTTGCTTGTGTCAGTGTGCTTTCCACCAGACATTGGGAGAATAATTCAACTTTCAGCAGGAAAATAACCTAAAACACAAGGCCAAATATATAGTCGTGGCCATAAGTTTTGAGAATGACAGAAATATACATTTTCACAAAGTCTGCTGCCTCAGTGTCTTTAGATATTTTTGTCAGATGTTACTATGGAATACTGAAGTATAATTACAAGCCTTTCATAAGTGTCAAAGGCTTTTAAGTTGACATGAAGTTGATGCAAAGATTCAATATTTGCAGTGTTGACCCTTCTTTTCAAGACCTCTGCAATCCGCCCTTGGCATGCTGTCAATTAACTTCTGGGCCCCATCCTGACTTATGGCAGCCCATTCTTGCATGATCAATGCTTGGAGTTTGTCAGAATTTGTGGGGTTTTGTTTGTCCATCCACCTCTTGAGGATTAACCACAAGTTCTCAATGGGATTAAGGTCTGGGGAGTTTCATGGCCATGGACCCAAAATACCTTTTGCCTTATGGCAAGGTGCTCCATCATGCTGGAAAAGGCATTGTTCATCACCAAACTGTTCCTGTATGGTTGGGAGAAGTTGCTTTCGGAGGATGTGTTGGTACCATTCTTTATTTATGGCTGTGTTCTTAGGCAAAATTGTGAGTGAGCCCACTCCCTTGGCTGAGAAGCGACCCCACACATGAATGGTCTCAGGATGCTTTACTGTTGGCATGACGCAGGACTGATGGTAGCGCTCACCTTGTCTTCTCCGGACAAGCTTTTTTCCGGATGCCCCACACAATCGGAAAGGGGATTCATCAGAGAAAATGACTGTACCCCAGTCCTCAGCAGTCCAATCCCTGTACCTTTTGCAGAATATCAGTCTGTCCCTGATGTTATTCCTGGAGAGAAGTGGCTTCTTTGCTGCCCTTCTTGACACCAGGCCATCCTCCAAAAGTCTTTGCCTCACTGTGCGTGCAGATGCTCCAGCCTTGTCCTTGTCAACACTCACACCTGTGTAAATGAGAGAATCACTGACATGATGTCAGCTGGATCTTTTGTGGCAGGACTGAAATACAGTGGAAATGTTTTTGGGGGATTCAGTACATTTAAATGGCAAAGAGGGACTTAGCAATTAATTGCAATTCATCTGATCACTCTTCATAACATTCTGGAGTATATGCAAATTGCCATCATACAAACTGAGGCAGCAGACTTTGTGAAAATTAATATTTGTGTCAGTCTCAAAACCTTTGGCCACGACTGTACACTGGAGTTGCTTACCAAGAAGACAGGACCCCTTCAGGTATCTCTAAAAAAGAAAAAGAAAAATATCTGATGAACGATTGAATTGTTCCTTTACTACTATAGGGCAGAGAAATGCATTGAATAACACATGCATGCATTGCAAAAAAGACAGTCCAAAAGTATGTCATAAGAAACAAGGTATTGAAGTGTAGGAGATATAAGAAAGCTCATGAAATATATGAGTATACAGTTGAAGTTGGAAGTGACATACACCTTAGCCAAATACATTTAAACTCAGTTTTTCACAATTCCTGACATTTAATACTAGTACAAATTCCCTGTCTACGGTCAGTTAGGATCACCACTTTATTTTAAGAATGTGAAATGTCAGAATAATAGTAGAGAGAATGATTTATTTCAGATTTGATTTCTTTCATCACATTCCCAGTGGATCAGAAGTTTACATACACTCAATTAGTATTTGGTAGCATTGCCTTTAAATTGTTTCACTTGGGTCAAACATTTTGGGTAGCCTTCCACAAGCTTCTCACAATAAGTTGGGTGAATTTTGGCCCATTCCCCCTGACAGAGCTTGTGTAAATGAATCTTGTGTAAATGATTTGTCGGCCTCCTTGCTCACTCACGCTTTTTCAGTTCTGCCCACAAATGTCCTATAGGATGAGGTCAGGGCTTCGTTATGGCCACTCCAATACCTTGACTTTGTTGTCCTTAAGTCATTTTGTCACAACTTTGGACGTATGCTTGGGGTCATTGTCCATTTGGAAGACCCATTTGCGACCAAGCTTTAACTTCCTGACTGATGTCTTGAGATGTTGCTTCAATATATCCACATGACATCATGAGGAACGAAAATTATCTATTTTGTGACGTGCACCAGTCCCTCCTGCAGCAAAGCACCCCCACAACATGATGCTGCCACCCCCGTGCTTCAAAGTTGGGATGGTGTTCTTCAGCTTGCATTCCTCCCCCTTTTTCATCCAAACATTACAATGGTCATTATAGTCAAACATTTCAATTTTTGTCTCATCAGACTAGAGAACATTTCTCAAAAAAGTATGATATTGGTCCTCATGTGCAGTTGCAAACCACAGTCTGGCTTTTTTATGGCGGCTTTGGAACAGTGGCTTCTTCCTTGCTGACTTGCCTTCAGATTATGTCGATATAGGACTCGTTTACTGTGGATATAGGTACTTTTGTACCTGTTTCCTCCAGCATCTTTACAAGGTCCTTTGCTGTTGTGCTGGAATTGATTTGCACTTTTCGCACCAAAGTACTTTCATCTCTAGGAGACAGAAAGTGTCTCCTTCCTGAGCGGTATGACGGCTGCATGGTCCCATGGTGTTTATACTTGCATACTATTGTTTGTACAGATGAACGTGATACCTTCAGTCGTTTGGAAATTGCTCCCAAGGATGAACCAGACTCGTGGAGGTCTACAATTTTTTTTCTGAGGTCTTGGCTGATTTCTTTTCATTTTCCCATGATGTCAAACAAAGAGGCACTGAGATTGAAAGTAGGCCTTGAAATACATCCACAGGTACACCTCAAATGATGTCAATTGGCCTATCAAAAGCTTCTACAGCCATGACATAATTTTCTGGAATTTTCCAAGCTGTTTAAAAGGCACAGTCAACTTAGTGTATGCAAACTTCTGACCCACTGGAATTGTGATACAGTGAATTATAAATTAAATAATCTGTCTGTAAACAATTGTTGGAAAAATTATTTGTGTTATGCACAAAGTAGATGTCCTAACCGACTTGCCAAAACTATACTTTGTTAATAAGAATTTTGTGGAGTGGTTGAAAAATTAGTTTTAAAACTTCCGACTTCAACTGTAAGTACAGTATAAACAAACAATGTAGTCATTTCTGTCAAACTGTGTGAAATGTTGAAAGCCCTGTACCGTATGTCAAAGGAATTGAGTGTATCATGACTAATTGTCGTTTTCACATGTGTGTTCTAAAACCAAGTTTTCACATGTGAAATTGTGTTTTTCCATAAGGTGCCAAATAATGTCCCCTGGCCAAGTAGTGTCCCCCTCTACATCCCAATGCGAATTGGTAAACTATTAGCAGTCATTTCCATATCAACGGTGGGACGACCTAATGATTTGAATTTTGGAGATCATTGCAGCCTAAATGACGTTCTTTTCATCATCGCAATGCAAACAAGGATGATTTTAACAACAATTTCACTGTTTAAACAAGTTTTGTTTAGCTAATAAAATGAAAACATTAATTTGAACTACTTTTTGCTACTTTGTTAACATTACAACATGAAATCCATGTCTTAAACATTGCTATGTTTAGGAAATGGCAAAGAACCTGTAATCTGCTTACAGATCACAAAGTCAGCTAATTTCCACTCCATTCATATGCATATCAGTTTGATTCATACACAGGCTTGTCTGGCTGTCATGTTTTTATTTTAACCTACCCTTTCCTACACTGAAATAATATAATTTCAGTAGTCCTCCATGATTTTTTCTCGTATAGCTCATTATTACACCGTTGTTGTTGAATATATATGTATCTATGTAGGTCCTAGGCTACAATCCTAGGCTACAATGAATAATGTGGAACAAGTAAATACCGTCAAAGGATACCATACAACTTACAATAATGAACACCTTGTGAAACAGCTGTGAAATCCAACCTGGCAAAATGTAAGATTTTAATTCAATCTTTGATAGTTTTTGGCACAGTTGTGTCAGATAATGTTTTTTCACAAATTGCTTGTGCACTCACATGGCAATCATAGAATAAAATACAGAATTCTGCTGTGTGGAATATATGGGAGGTGGTTGCTGTGTGGGTGGGAGGTTCTGCTTGTCACTTGTTCTCAACAGGGAGCCTCAGAAGGGGGACTTGAAGAGGGAGACTGCAATATCCAGGCACTGCTGCTCTCTTTGTTCTGATTATTTGCAGTGCTATTGTTTTTAGTTAACCTGTGTATCTCACATATTATGTGACCAGTATGATAAAGAAAGAAAACCTTCTTAGCAGATAATGACAACAACAGTAGCTGTAGATTATGTAATGAAAAGTTGGAAGGTGGTTGGTAAATGTAGGACATCAGGTGGATCCACGTCTGGGTGTTGGGCAGAACCCCTAAGTCCTGGAGAACAGGAGCAGAGTTAAAGGGAACAGGGTAGGAGACAGAGATGTAAACAAGGAAACACACAGGTTACAGTAAAGCACATTTGATAGATTAGTGCTGTGTTAAAAATGAGAGACGTACTTTTCAACAGTTTTGGTATAGCCTACCTCAAGCTGGCAGCCCTCTCACTCAGAGCACAGAGAATCAGAGTGATTCGAACTCACTGGTTCTGTTGGATGGGATACGTCCTGGGGGGCTCGGACAGTCGGTGGTCCTAAAGTTATTAGGAGAGGTAAATTGAAGAGGTACATTTTTATAAGCTTAGCATAACTACCATTTCTTGCTTTCTCAAATGTCAACCAAAGCTTAACATGCTTTGTCCATTGGGCTTCACCGAAGTGTAGGGCATCCAGTGGTCGACCGTCCAACTGCTCAAGCTGGAGTAGATTGTTGGCTTCCACCGAGGTAACCCTAGGAAGACAAAGAGAAAAATATCAGTGTTAGTGAAAATTAAACTAGCTTTGGGTTATTTTGTGTGCTAATGCAAATAGTTATTATCGAGATTTTTTATATTCACTTTAACAGATTGTGACCTCAGCTAGGAGCGAAAGAGCAGCGAGATTTCCCAGGTCTTACCTTCCTTTCATTCTTCTTCCAAACCAAGTAATTCGCCCGGATGTCATAGCACTTGGTCCCCTTCTTGATTCTGCTCCGGTAACTCTCCTTCTGTTTCTCCTGCGCCTTGTCCATGTTCAGTCTCAACTTGATTGATGACAGGAATACATGGAATTATATTTCATATTACAAATACATTTCTAACATATGTCTCGGAGCTCAAGAAAATACATTTACAGCGGACAATCATTTTTACCTGCTCAAAAACCTCCACATCCTTCTCAGTCCGTGCCGGGAGGTGGTCCTCGGAGGGGTTCTGATCCGGTTCGACAACCTCCACCACCAACACTAAGTCAATCACAAATGTATAAGACTACAGTATATGCAATAATTGTATATACAATTGTATTGTTTGCCTCAGTCAACAGCTGTGGTTCCCGTCCGTACTCGGCCTGGATGCTGCTGTTGTGTGCAAAGAGAATTACCTTCAGGTAGTTCTCCCACCCCTCCTGGTACCAATCAAGGGATTTTCCCACAGCAGTTGTGAGTGTCTGGTTGGTCCATTCA
This sequence comes from Oncorhynchus mykiss, assembly GCF_057628025.1. Taxonomy (NCBI): domain Eukaryota; kingdom Metazoa; phylum Chordata; class Actinopteri; order Salmoniformes; family Salmonidae; genus Oncorhynchus; species Oncorhynchus mykiss. Next base: position 35,782,877 of record NC_143025.1, read on the forward strand.
CCAAACCTGGAGGAGGGGGCAGGAAAGTGTCATCTATTGACAATGTAAGATATTGAAATATGTCTGATTACGTACCATGGAAAAACAAAAACGAATTGTAAAAAATAAATAAAACAAATCATTGGTGACAGAATATAACATCTGTACCTTGTTCCAGCGTTAGAGAGAAGATAACTTTATTCTTACCCGTATCTGTGTCATACGGTATGTAGATATTCATATTTGTAAGGATACTGACACACACACACACACACACATTCTATAATATTGAACTCTGATGTGGTGAAATAAATAAACCATTACAACATTTTAATTAGGACACTTACCTATCATGTGCCATGGTGAAACAACTGATGGACTTCAACTCTGGCAACACAGTCTTCACCCTCTCAATCTTCTGGCAGGCTAGACAGGGTACTGACCTTTAATCAAACAGTGACAAATTGAAACATGTTGTGCTCTCTGATAAGACATTCATTGAAATATTAATAATTTCAGATACAATAGAATGTGATTGATAAACAAAAGGTTATTTCACTTGCCCAGCTGTCCACCTCCTTGACAATTCCCTGTCAGAAGAAGTGTAGGTTGATTTTGGCAACCATGTGCTTCACTCCGAAATGGTCAGCATGCATCTCGGTCAGCATGGCCTCCTTCTCCTCCTTAGTAAAAATCACCCTCCTGTGTGGCTAGCCATCCTTTCCCCTCGTTAAGGGCATTTGGAATTACCATAATTGCTTACACCTATCCATTTGATTTATACGGTTTAACTTATAGCAAGCTACCTCAATATGATGGATTGAGTTAGTCTCAGTATTACATTTTTTAAAAATCCTGGCAGTCATTCTGAATGCAGGTTGTGCGTGATTAACAATTCCACTTGTTGGATATCTTAACTCTGGCTGGATTCCAATAGAAATGACCCATTACCAGCAAAGTTGCAGACCTGATGTGGCCTGCAAACCAGTAGATTCCTAACACCCCTGGGTTAGGGTATAACTAGGCCCTCAAAGAAAAGCTTTGTATATGTAATGTATTGTCATATTGGATTACATTTTTATGGCTAATAAGTCTGGTGGAACTGTTCATAGAGGGTTATAGGATGAACCCTACAAAGATAAAATAGTTCTTGGTAGAACCATATTCAGGGGGTTCTTTGAAGAACCCTACATAAGGATTCTACCCAGCACCAAAAAGGGTTCCCCTATGGGGACAAACCGAAAAATCCCTGTATGGTTCTACTTAACACCTTTTTTTCTGAGAGTGTACTGTGCCCCAGGTCCATAGAGATGGACTTTCTCTGCTGGTTCTCTCAAGGATGACTAGGCTGCCCAATATTGGCCTTCCCAGCACAGCATCAAAACAGACTGACTATCACGACTCAGGCACAGGCACAGGGAAAAACCCTCTCTCTTCTCTCTGTCTTTGTCTCTCTCACACTCATACTCCCACACACTGAGCCAATATGTGAGAAAGTTGCTTGTTAAAAAGGAACTGTTTTAACTTCTGGTGCCATCAACCTGCCAGAGAGAGTGTTTCCCGGACAATGCTGTCACAGCATGAGATGGCTCCCAACTCTACTTTTCTCTCTCAAATACACACACATACGCATCCTTGATTAAAGATGAGACTGTAAAAAAATAAATAATACAAATACTGAGCTATATTTTATGCAAAAAATATAAACATACTTTGTTAAGCAAGTAATACTTAACTTTTTCACTTTTTTTGGAACAGAGCCTTTTTCTCAAAATGTTTTATGGAGTTTGGAGAACACATTGGGAGGGATCTTAGACCATACAGAATCTTTCCTGGTCCTAGATATCCCTCGTTTGCACTTATAGACTGCCCTCTACAATTCAAACGACAGGTTTTCTATTGGGGTCTGGAGACTGAGATGGCCGTTGCAAAATGTTGATTTTGTAAGCATTTCTTTGTGGATTTTGATGTGTGCTTGGAAGATCCCATTTCGGCCAGGTTTAAGCCTCCTATTGGGTAAACAATGTGATGTCAGGAAAATAATATTCTTGTAAGCGGTGTCTTGCATAGTTTATTAGGTACACCACTCCATTCTAGAAAATTGTTTTCTCCTACAGACATTGAGTCACGTGGCCGTGGTTTGCTATATAAAGCAGGCAGACAGGCATTGGGGAATTCAGTTACTATTCGATTGAACCTTAGAATATGCAAAGAGTGACCCAAGCAACTTTGAGAGTGGTATGATCGCCGGTGCTAGGTGCGCCGGTTCCAGTATCTCAAACGTCCGGCCTCCTGGGCTGTTCACGTGTCTAGCTCGTTGATGAGAGATCGAAGGATAATGGCAAGAAATGTTCAAGCCAACAGGCGGGCCACAAACAGGCAGTACAACAGTGGTGTCCCGAACGACATCTCGGAATGCACAACTCGTCAGCCCTTGTCACGGATGGGCCATTGCAGCAGATGACCACAACGGGTTCCACTCCTATCGGATAAAAACAAGAAGAAGCTGCTCCAGTGGGCACGCTATCACCAACACTGGACAATTGAGGAGCGGAAAAACCTTGCCTGGTCCGAATCCCGGTTACTGTTATGTCATGCTGATGGCAGAATCAGGATTTGTCATAAGCAGCATGAGTCCATGGCCCTATCCTGCCTGGTGTCAACGGTGCAGGCGGGTGGCGGTGGTGTAATGGTGTGGGGAATGTTTTCCTGGCAGAAATTAGGTCCCTTGACACCAATTGCGCAACGTTTCCAAGCCCTGAAGAATTTAGGCTGTTCTGGAGACAAAGAGGGGTCCGACCCAGCACTAGATGGGTATACCTAATAAACTAGTCACTGAGTGTATGTATATCAACTCACTGCCTTCCTGAAGACTAACAATGTATACAAAATGCTTCAGTCTGGTTTTAGACCCCATCATTGCACTGAGACTGCACTCGTGAAGATGGTAAATTACCTTTTAATGGTGTCAGACCAATGCTCTGCATTTGTCCTCGTGCTCCGAGACCTTCGTGCTGCTTTTGATACCATCGATGACCATATTCTTTTGGAAAGATTGGAAACCCAAATTAGTCTACATGGACAAGTTCTGGCCTGGATCAGATCTTATCTGTCTGAAAGATATCAGTTTGTCTCTGTGGATGGTTTGTCCTCTGACAAATCAACTGCAAATGTCGGTGTTCCTCAAGGTTCCGTTTCAGGACCTCTATTGTTTTCACTATATATTTTACCTCTTGGTGATGTCATTCGGAAACATAATGTTAACTTTCACTGCTATGCGGACAATACACAGCTGTACATTTCGATTGAAACATGGTGAAGCCCCAAAATTGCCCTCCCTGGAAGGCTGTGTTTCAGACATAAGGAAGTGGATGGCGGCAGTTTTTTTTACTTTTAAACTCAGGCCAAAACAGAGATGCTAGTTCTAGGCCCCAAGAAACAAAGAGATCTTCTGTTGGATCTGACGATTAATCTTAATGGTTGTACAGTCATATCAAATAAAACTGTAAAGGACCTCAGCGTTACTCTGGACCCTTATCTCTCTTTTGACAAACATATCAAGACTGTTTCAAGGACAGTTTTTTTCCATCTACGCAACATTGCAAAAATCAGAAACTTTCTGTCCAAAAATGTGGCAGCAAAATATATCCATGCTTTTGTCAATTCCGATTAGACAACTGCAATGCTCAACTTTCCGGCTACCCGGATACTTCAGTAAGTGCTAAACACTGCTGACTTGAACCCAAAAATGTGATCATAATACTCCAGTGCTAGCCTCCTGGCTTACTGTTAAGGCTAGGGCTGTCAAGGTTTTACTGCTAACTTACAAAAGCATTACATGGGCTTGCTGCCATCTATCTTTCCTATTTGGTCCTGCCATACATACCTACATGTACGCTATGGTCACAAGACACAGGCTTCCTTATTGTCCCTAAAATTTCTAAGCAAACAGCTGGAGGCAGGGCTTTCTCCTATAGAGCTCCATTTTTATGGAATGGTCTGCCTCTCAATGTGAGAGACGCAGACTTGGTCTTGACCTTTAAGTCTTTATTGAAGATTCATCTATTCAGTAGGTCCTATGATTGAGTGTAGTCTGGCTCAGGGGTGTGAAGGTGAACGGAAAGGCACAGGAGCGACGAACCACCCTTGCTGTCTCTGCCTGGCCGGTTCCCCTCTCTCCACTGGGATTCTCTGCCTCTAACCCTATTACGGGGGCTGCGTCGCTGACTTACTGGTGCTCTTCCATGTCATCCATAGGAGGGATGCGTCACTTGAGTGGGTTGAGTCTGTGACGTGATCTTCCTGTCCGGGTTGACGCCACCCTCGGATTCGTGCCGTGGGGGAGTTCTTCGTGGGCTATACTCGGCCTTGTCTCAGGGTAGTAAATTGGTGGTTGAAGATATCCCTCTAGTGGCGTGGGGGCTGTACTTTGGAAAAGTGGGTGGGGTTATATCCTGCCTGGTTGGCCCTGTCTGGGAGTATAGTCGGATGGTGCCACAGTGTCTCCCGACCCCTCCTGTCCAGGCCTCCAATAATTCTGCTGCAATAGTTTGTGTCAGGGGGCTAGGGTCAGTCTGTTTTATCTGAAGTATTTCTCCAGTCTTATCCGGTGTCCTGTATGATTTGAAGTATGCACCCTCTAATTCTCTCTCGTTCTCTTCTCTCGGGGGACCTGAGCCCTAGGACCATGCCTCAGGACTACCTGGCCTGTTGACTCCTTGCTGTCCCCAGTCCACCTGTTTGTGCTGCTGCTTCAGTTTCAACTGTTGTGCCTGCAGCTATGGAACCCTGACCTGTTCACTGGACGTGCTACCTTGTTCCGGACCTGCTATTTTCAACCCTCTCTCTCTACCGCACCTATATGCTATGTAACATGAGAACATATGAAAGCTGGTGGCTCCTTTTAACATGAGTCTTCAATATTCCCAGGTAAGAAGTTTTAGGTTGTAGTTATTATAGGAATTATAGGACTATTTCCCTCTATACCATTTGTATTTCATTAACCTTTGACTATTAGATGTTCTTATAGGCACTTTAGTATTGCCAGTGTAACAGTATAGCTTCCGTCTCTCTCCTCGCTCCTCCCTGGGCTCAAACCAGCAACACAACGACAACAGTCACCATCGAAGCAGCGTCACCCATGCAGAGCAAGGGGAACAACTAATAGAAGGCTCAGAGCAAGTGACGTTTGAAACGCTATTAGCGCGCGCTAACTAGCTAGCCATTTCACTTCGGTTACACCAGCCTCATCTCGGGAGTTGATAGGCTTGAAGTCATAAACAGCGCAATGCTTGAATCACAACAAAGAGCTGCTGGCAAAACGCACGAAAGTGCTTCTGCCTACCACCGCTCAGTCAGATACTTAGATACTTGTATGCTTGTATGCTCAGTCAGATTATATGCAATGCAGGACACGCTAGATAATATCTAGTAATATCATCAACCATGTGTAGTTAACTAGTGATTATGATTGATTGTTTTTTATAAAGATAAGTTTAATGCTAGCTAGCAACTTACCTTGGCTTACTGCATTCGCGTAACAGGCAGTCTCCTTGTGGAGTGCAACGAGAGAGAGGTAGGTCGTTATTGTGTTGGACTAGTTAACTGTAAGGTTGCAAGATTGGATCCCCCGAGCTGACAAGGTGAACATCTGTCATTCTTCCCCTGAACGAGGCAGTTAACCCACCGTTCCTAGGCCATCATTGAAAATAAGAATGTGTTCTTAACTGACTTGCCTAGTTAAATAAAGGTATAAAAACATATATTTTTTTAAAATTTCATTTTAAAAATCTGCAAATCGGAGCCCAAAAATACCGATTTCCGATTGTTATGAAAACTTGAAATCAGCCCTAATTAATCGTCCATTCCGATTAATCGGTCGACCTCTAGTTTCTGTATAGCACTTTGTGACATTGATTGATGTAAAAAAGGGCTATATAAATTTATTTGATTGATTTAAATAAATTAGATTGAATGTTAGAGAATAGTTTGTGGTGATCTAATGAGGCTTTATCTGATCCATAACTATGTATTCTCTGTGTACACACCCACAGTCATGCATACACGCACATGCACAGACACAAATACAATTGCAGATACAGGTCCCTGGACATTGTATGTCATAACAGCATTATCATCTCTCTGCTCTGGGCAGCTGCGAACACCTAATTAATGCTAGTAGAACTATTCTGGACAAGGTGCACTGTCGGCGTGTGAGTGGCAGTGGTTTAAAGTACTTAAGTAGTTCTTTGGGGTATCTGTACTTTACATATTTTTTACAAGTTTTACTTTTACTTCACTAAATTCCTAAAGAACATGTTGTACTTTTTACTCCATACATTTCCATGACAACCAAACGTACTTGTTACTTAAGTATCAAAGGTTAATGTAATGGCTAAAATATACTTAAGTATATTTAAAACCATGCACTTTTAGCCTTTTACTCAAGTAGTATTTTACTGTTTGACTTGCACATTTAGTTGAGTAACTTTCTATGAAGGTATCTATGCTTTTACTCAAGTCTGACAATTGGGTACTTTTCCACCACTGGTGAGTGAGTGAGTGAGTGAGTGAGTGAGTGAGTGTGCATGTGGTGTGCGTGTGCGTGTGTGTGTGATGAATTACTCAGAGCACTGCGGGCAGGGGCAATGGCAGTGCGGGTCTGAATGAATGAAGACATAATGCTTATGTTATGTTCTGGCTTGTAGCACTGTACTTAAATGGGCTCATTCTTTATAGATAATCCAGCTACACCGCATACCCATCATCCCTTAGGGACAACACTATTGCACACTGAGCAAAAGCGATAACATTAACCACACCACCTGACAACACACACACACAGTCAGTACCCTCAGGAAATGCCACTGTGCAGGCCAATGCTGTAACACTCTCTAAGGTATTCAGTATGAGAAACAACGTTGTTTATCTCAAAGTGAATTTAAACACAGAAACACCATTGACAGCATTTAAGTTGCAAACACTGAACATAAATCCAATCCCTGTTTCCCCAAGTTGAAGCTTAAACTCCTAAACTCCTCTTTTTACCCACTACTAATACTTTCTTTGCAACAGCACTATTTCAACTTCAAGCTACTGCTCATACATTTTTTGGATTACTGTAAATTTAAAAAATTACTGGTAGATAGTTAGATCAGCCTTACCATCCAGTGATCGTGAAGTGCTGTAAATTACCCATGGTGTGAGCTCAGGCTAGATTCTATTTAAAGTATCCACATGAAAAAAATACTACAGTATAATTACTATAGAATACTACAGTACGTACTCTAGAATTCTGTAGTATACTGTTGAATACTACATTACACTGTAGGATCCCTCGATCATGTGTAGTACTTACTATAGAATGTTTTAGTAAATGGTATAGTATTATTAGAAAAAAAACACTGTAGTAAATACTACAGTAATGTTAGCAAAAACACTACAGTCCGCAAAAACACAACACTTTTTAACTGTAGTAAATACTCCAGTATTTAATTTGCACATACCCTGCCCATTCCCCTCCCCCATATCACAGTTTGTGCCACCCATACGTGAGAAACCTGCATGCCAAGTACATGTAATATTGTGTATTCCCTACAGATCATACTAAAGTGAAAAAGTGTTGAAGTATTCATTCAATCCCCAGTTCTACTTTCAAACAACTTATGGAAAATTTGCGGTTTTAGTATTTTTTCAGTAGGTTTTCTGAAGGAGAGAGCCTCCGCTTGTCAAAGATAACAAAAGAAAAACACCACAGGAAATACTACAGTCTGCAAAAACTGCAGTGAGTACTACAGTCTGCAAAAAACACTACAGTAAACACTACAGTATAATAGTCTGCAAAATCACTAATGTAAATACTACAAGTTTTCTTTAACTACAGTGTTTATACTATATGTAATTGTAAATACTACAGTATACTACAATGAACACTACAGAAACAATGACAGTGAATACTACAGTAAAGTCCACAAAAACACAAAACCTCATATAGTATTTATACCATAGTATACTATAGTATTTTTGCATGTGGGTACTTTGATTTCAAAGCTGGCAAAGTGTGAATCTAATAACACACTTTTACACTCCTCTGATCTTCCACACTCATGTAAATACTCTGGATTACAGCCTTCCTGAGCAACACACGCACACACACATATTCCAAGTGGGTGCTTTGACTACGTAGCGATTTGTTCAGGTATCTGGGTTCTCTCATGAGTGAGGTAGAGTGGTAAAGTAGGGGAACAGAAGGAGGTCTGGAAGCGGCTGCAAAAGGATGGAGGAGAGAATCAGAGAAGCAGAGATAAGCTAAATAGGAAAGTTAATACATGCAGTAGGCCTTCCCCATGCAATGGAAGAGAGCTTGAGCTGCGTATCATGGGCTTTTACTTGGGCTGAGAGCTTTGGGCCTAGACCATAAGCCATAGACCATACAAACACACACCATAGTGTGGGTAAAAGCTACCTAAGTATGGTTCCCAATCAGTATGGTTCCCAATCAGAGACAACGATAGACAGCTGTCCCTGATTGAGAACCATACCCGGCCAAAACAAAGAAATACAAAAACATAGAAAAAATAACATAGAATGCCCACCCAAATCACACCCTGACCAAACCAAAATAGAGACCTAAAAAGCTCTAAGGTCAAGGTGTGACTTATACTGTAAATCAGGTCTACCATTGTCAGGAGACACGAAACAAAACTATTGACATGAAATATTTGTTAAGTTATTACACTAAGTTTATGGATCTATACATGGCTTATTCCCCCTGAAATAACAAAATATTTTACAGTCAAGATCACTGATTTAAACACATGTAAAGGCTAATGGATAATGATAAAATCATCTGTAAGAGCATTATGGATATACTTGATCAAATATATCCATAACCCAACTGAACTTCCATTTAAAGAAAAATAAAATCAGCTGTGATTTTTTCCATTCGTCACAAATGTGACAATAAGATATTTCATATACCACGAGCATCATGGATTCAATGTATTGAAAATGAAGGGACATATGTTAACTAGACCCTTTAATTTGTTTTATTTTTATTTCACATTTATTTAACTAGGCGAGTCAGTTAAAAACAAATTCTTATTTACAATGACAGCCTACCAAAAGGCAAAAGGCCTCCTGCAGGGACGGGGGCCTGGGATTAAATAAATCAATACAATATAAATATAGAAAAAAAACACACATCACAACAAGAGAGACACACAACACTACATAAAGAGAGACCTAAGACAACAACAGAACAAGGCAGCAACACATAACACAGCATGGTAGCAACACAACATTGTAGCAGCACAAAAACATGGTAGAAACATTATTGGGCAAAGTCAGCAGCACAAAGGTCAAGAAGGTAGAGACAGCAATAACTCATACAAAGCAGCCATAACTGTCAGAAAGAGTGTCCATGATTGAGTCTTTGAATGAAGAGATTGAGATAAAACTGTCCAGTTTGAGTGTTTGTTGCAGCTCGTTCCAGTCGCTAGCTGCAGCAAACTGAAAAGAGAAGCAACCCAGGGATGTGTGTGCTTTGGGGACCTTTAACAGAATGTGACTGGCAGAACGGGTGTTGTATGTGGAGGATGAGGGCTGCAGTATAAATCTCAGATAGCGGAGAATGAGGCCTAAGAGGATTTTATAAATAAGCATCAACCAGTGGCTCTTGCGATGGGTATACAGAGATGACCAGTTTACAGGGGTGTATAGAGTGCAGTGATGTGTACTATAAGGAGCATTGGTGAAGAATCTGATGGATGAATGGTAAAGAACATCTAGCCGCTCGAGAGTACCCTTACCTGCCAATCTATAATTTTTGTCTCTGTAATCTAGCATGGGTAGGATGGTCATCTGAATCAGGGTTAGTTTGGCAGCTGGGGTGAAAGAGGTGCAATTACAATAGCAGAAACCAAATCTAGATTTAACTTTAGCCTGCAGCTTTGATATGTGCTGAGAGAAGGACAGTGCACTGTCTAGCCATACTCCCAAGTACGTGTATGAGGTGACTACCTCAAGCTCTAAACCCTCAGAGGTAGTAATAACACCTGTGGGAAGAGGGGCATTCGTCTTACCAAACCACATGACCTTTGTTTTGGAGGTGTTCAGAACAAGGTTAAGGGTAGAGAAAGCTTGTTGGACACTAAGAAAGCTTTGTTGTAGAGCATTTAACACAAAATCCAGGGAGGGGTCAGCTGAGTAATAGACTGTGTCATCTGCATATAAATGGATGAGAGAGCTTCCTACTGCCTGAGCTATGTTGTTGATGTAAATTGAGAAGAGTGTGTTGCCTAGGATTGAGCCTGGGGTAATCCCTTGGTGACAGTCAGTGGCTGAGACAGCAGATTCTGACTTTATACACTGCACTCTTTGAGAAAGGTAGTTTGCAAACCAGGCCAAAGACCCCTCAGAGACACCAATACTTCTTAGCTGGCCCACGAGAATGGTATGGTCTACCGTATCAAAAGCTTTGGCCTAGTCAATCAAAATAGAAGCACAATATTGCTTAGAATCAAGGGCAATAGTGACGTCATTGAGGGCCTTTCAGGTTGCCATCCATAACCTGAGCAGAAACCAGATTGCATACCCAAGAGAATACTATAGACCTCAAGACAGCCAGTGAGTTGATTATTGACAAGTATTTCAAACACTTTTGATAAACAGGGCAAAATAGAAATAGGCCTATAACAGTTAGGATCAGCTTGATCGACCCCTTTAAATAAAGGACCAACTGTGGCTGCCTTCCAAGCAATGGGAACCTCCCCAGAAAGGAGAGAGGTTAAAAAGGTTGGCAATAGGCTTTTTAATTTCAGCAATGTATTTGTTGCTGTTGAATACAGACTTCTGTTGTCAAATTAATCTGTAAAAGTACACTTGAGATTTATTCTTGTGGTTTTGTGACTGTAATATTGAGATTATATGAAACTTCTCTGAATCATACTAGACACCATAATAATACATAATATTTGACACATTTGTTTTTACAAGTACAACTTTAACTTCTTTAGCCTGTGAAGTACAAAAGTGTTTTTTCTCACTATTGTGACTGATGGGATTAAATGGGTTAACCATCAATTGGTTTATATTGACTTTCATGCTGTGATCCATAGGTTATGTTCAGGAGGCGTGGCTTACTAGGGGTGAGGCATTAAGATATGTCTTTTTTGTCACCCGAGAGAGTAAACATCAGTCTTGTTCATCATTTTTAGTTGGTACAATGGAAATGTCAATTTTCATTAAATATGTTTGCACATTACATACCAATGTTATTATTATATCAGACTACTACATATTTCAAAGAAACTTACCCAAAACAGCAAATCAGAACACCCCAAAATGTACTTTTAGAAATGGCAAAGCTCTCAGTATAATGATGTACGTCTTTAGATGTTTTACACATGAAGTGGAGTCATTCCATCATTCCAAACTTAATCATCAATGTCGTATTAACTTTTGCGCAACTCGAGCCATCTCGAGTGGTTCCATTTTCCATGTAGCCTGCTGCTACAATTAACTGCCAAAATAAATGAAACACCAACAAATGGTGTCTGAATAGGGCATTGGGCCACCACAAACCGCCAGAACAGCTTCAATGTGCCTTGGCATAGATTCTACAAGTGTCTGGAACTTCCTGTGTGAAAGCACCCCATGCTTTCAATATATACTTACAAAATATAAATGCAACATGTAAAGTGTTGGTCCCACGTTTCATTAGCAGAAATAAACGATCCCAGAAATGTTCCATATGCACGTTAAGCTTATTTCTCTCAAATATTTGTTGGCAAATGCGTTAACATTCTTGTTAGTGAGCATTTCTGCTTTGCCAAGTTAATCCATCGACCTGACAGGTGTGGCATATCAATAAGCTGATTAAACAGCATGATCATTACGCAAGTGCACCTTTTGCTGGGGACAATAAAAGGCCACTCCAAAATGTGCAGTTTTGTCACACAATACAGTGCCACAGATGACTCAAGTTGAGGGAGCATGCAATTGGCATTCTGACTGCAGGAATGTCCACTAGAGCTGTTGCCAGAGAATTGAATGTTCATTTATCTACCATAAGGCCCCTCCAACATCGTTTCAGAGAATTTGGCAGTACGTCCAACCGGCCTCATAACTGCAGACCATGTTTAACTACACCAGCCCAGGACCTCCTCATCCAACTTCTTCACCTGCAGGAGCGTCTGAAACTATCCACCCCGGACAGCCGATGAAACTGTGGGTTCATAGAACCAAAGAATTTATGCACAACGTGTCAGAAACTGTCTCAGGGAAGCTCATCTGTGTGCTCTTGGTCCTCACAAGGGTCTTGATCTGACTGCAGTTCGGCATCAATACTCACCTTTGATACCCACTGGCAGGCTGGAGAAGTGTCCTCTTCATGGATGAATCCCGGTTTCAACTGTACCGGGCAGATGGCAGATAACGTGTTTGGCTTCATGTGTGTGAGTGGTTTCCTGATGTCAACATTGTGAACAGAGTTCCCCAGGGTGGCCGTGGGGTTATGGTATGGGCTGGCATAAGCTAAGGACAATGAACACAATTGCATTTTATAGATGGCAATTTGAATGCACAAAGATACCTTGACAAGACCCTGAGGCCCATTGTCGTGCCATTCATCCTCCGCCATCACCTCATCTTTCAGCGTGATGAGGATCTGTACACAATTCCTGGAAGCTGAAAATGTCCCAGTTCTTGCATGGCCTGCATACTCACCAGACATGTCACCCATTGACATGTTTGGGATGCTTTGGATTGACGTGTATGACAAGGTGTTCCAGTTCCCGCAAATATCTAGCAGCTTCGCATTGAAGAGGAGTTTGACAACCTTCCACAGGCCACAATCAGCAGCCTGATCAACTCTATGGAAAGGAGATGTGTCGCGCTGCTTGAGGCAAATGGTGTGCACACCAGATACTGAACAGTTTTCTGTTATTTTTTTTTAATGTATCTGCTACCAGCATATCTGTATTCCCAGTCATGTGAAATCCATAGATTAGGGCCTAATGGATTCATTTAATTGACTGATTTCCTTATTTGAACTGTAACTCAGTTAAATCTTTGATATTGTTGCATGTTGCGTTGATATTTTTGTTCAGTGTACTTTGTAGCCTTCCTTTACTTAAAACTTCTTAGGGCTGAAATCCCGTTAACGGGATCGATATGACAACAGCCAGTGAAAGTGCAGGGCGCCAATTTCAAAACATCAAAAATCTCATAATTAAAATTCCTCAAACATACTGTACATGTATTTTATACCATTTTAAAGGTTCTTGTTGTTAATCCCACCACAGTGTCCGATTTCAACTATTCTTTACAGCAAAAGCACCACAAACGATTATGTTAGGTCACCACCAACAATAAACACAGCCATTTTTTCCAGACAAAGAGAGCAGTCACAAAAAGCACAAATAGAGATAAAATGAATCACTAACCTTTGATGATCTTCATCAGATGACACTCATAGGACTTCATGTTACACAACACATGTATGTTTTGTTCGATATAGTTCATATTTATATCAAAATATGAGTTTACATTGGCGCGTTACATTCCCTAGTTCCAAAAACATCAGTGATTTTGCATAGCCACATCATTCAACAGAAATACTCATCATAAATGTAGATGATAATACAAGTTAAACACATGGAATTATAGATATACCTCTCCTTAATGCAAAACTTTAAAGAATAAGCTAACCATGCAATAATCTGAGACGGCGCTCAGAAAAATAGTAAAAATAGCCGCCATGTTGGCGTCAACATAAACAAGAAATTACATGATAAATATTCCCTTACCTTTGATGATCTACATCAGAAAGCACTCCAGGAATCTCAGGTCCACAATAAATGTTTGTTTTGTTCGATAATGTCCGTTATTTATGTCCAAATACCTCCTTTTGTTAGCGCGTTTGGTATACATATCCAAACGCTCATTCTGGTCAGCGTTACGTCGGACAAAAACTTCAAAATGTTTTATTACAGGTCGAAGAAACATTTCAAACTAAGTACAGAATCAATCGTTCAGATGTTTTTAACATTTAGCTTCAATAAAGTTCCAACCGGAGTATTTCTTTGTGTCTTGATGAGCAATGGAATGCAAGTGGATACCATGAGGAATGCGCGTGATCAGAAAATGTCTGACTGCCAGTCACCTGATAGATTCCCACAACACAGTAGAAGTGTAATTCAAATTTCTATAGACGGTGGACATCTAGTGGAAGCCCTAGGAAGTGCAACATCATTAATATCTCAAGGGGATTTCAATGGGAACTGTGGTGATTACATACCAAGCTCAGATTTCTCAGTTCCTGTTTTGATTTCTCCTCAGGATTTTGCCTGCTATATGAGTTCTGTTGTACTCACAGACATCATTCAAACAGTTTTAGAAACTTTAGAGTGTTTTCTATCCAATACTAATAATAATATGCATATATTAGCAACTGAGACTGAGGAGCAGGCCTTTTACTTTGGGAAACTTATTAATCCAAGCTACTCAATACTGCCCCCCAGCCATAAGAAGTTAAGTGTTTCCTTTATTTTGGCAGTTACCTGTAAAATGGATGGAGAGGTATCGCTCAAGTCACAACGAAATGGAATATAACATTGAGGATAAAGTTTGGAATGACACAATTTCACGTGTACAACATCTAAAGACCTGTATCACTATACCTTTGCTGTTTTTAAAATGATCTATTTGGGTGTTTTTGGAGCCTTTGTTCATGTTTTTTCAGGGCCCCCATACTACACAATGAGGATGAGGAAGTGACTTGCTGATTAGGGTAAGTTTCTCTAAAACATGAATTCACAAAAAAACGTGTCTGGACCCTTCTACAATATTCTATTTGCAGTACATCACGTTTTTATTTTAGTTGTGCTTCTGATTAAATCTCCATTGGAGCCTACCAGAGATGAGGACATTCATTTTTTCTCTCATATCTTAATATGAGGGTGGTAGGTTACTAGTGTTGGACTAGTAACCGGAAGGTTGCAAAATCAAATCCCTGAGCTGACAAGGTAAACAAAACTCTGTTGTTCTGCCCCTGAACAAGGCAGTGAACCCACTGTTTGTAGGCTGTCATTGAAAATAATAATTTGTTCTTTATTGATTTTCCTAGTTAAATAAAAAGGTAAAAAAAACAACAACCTCATCATCAACAACCCAACCATGCTCTTTTTAAAGAAAACAACTCAACTAAGTGATCCAACACCTGCAACCCAGTCTTCTAAATAACCAAGCATTTTTTTGTGTACGCCCTCTCCTTCCCAAATACATACTTCCTTATTCCTTCTCCCCAAGAGAAACCTGAAGAAATTAACCAAACATACAAAATATTCAAATGCATGCATACGGTAACAGCTTTTGCTTATAAAGACAGCTTTAAATATGCTAATAGTGTTGGGTGTTAGAAGCATGAAACAGAGAGCCTGGAGAAGAGAAAAGAGCAGATTTACTCTCACACTCTACATCCAACCCATACAGTACATAGCTGGATGGGCCTGTATGTGTGTGTGTGCGCGTGCGCGTGTGTGTTGACATGTGCGAGTGCTTGTGTATGTGCCTGCAAGCATGTGTTCATGTGTGTTGCTCTTACCCTATGGTATACCAAAGTGGCACGAAGGCAGGATTTGAGCTTCTCCCTGCATGATTATAAATAATCAATTACCACGGGAGTTCAATATTTTCATCTCTGTGAGACCTATAGAATAGTGTAAGTCCCAAATGGCACCCTGTTCCCCATATAGTGCACTACCTTTGACTAGGGCCCATAGGGTGCCGTTTGGGGGACACAGCCTTGACTCCTCAACTGATTGAGACGTAGGAGACGTTATTAAACATAGTGATTGGCATTTCCAAATGTTAGCATGCCCTTAATAATGTATAACCTAATATATGTGCTACGTGGGACTGTGAAACGACACTCATATCCAATTATATTAGAGACAGTATTTCCTACGCCTCAAATCAACCTGAATCACAGCTAATAAATGCCTTGACTGATGAGAGCTTAATCTCGTTAATAATAAGAGGTACACTGTAAATCCCAATGTCTTGTTATTAATCAAAACTTTTGAAGAAACCCATTGCACTTAATGCATCTGAGCACAGTTACTTAGTGATTTTGTAGTCATTGCTCAAACCGAGAGTCACTGTGACATTTTTGAGTAGCTCCTCCCACTAAACCACGCCTCCAATATCATTTCTCAGTGTTCCTTGCCTTTGAGTGAATTGTAGAGTTACCACCCACAACTGTATTTGTTAGTGAAAGGATTGTTGAACTTGGTTTCAAGTCAATTCCTACAGAAGGTGAATTTTATAATTCTAATTAAAGTCTTTATAACCTGTAAAGCCCGGGGTGTAGTGGAGGAAGAAGTCAGGCGCAGGAAGCAGAGTTCAGGGTAGCGCTACTTTCAATACACCACGACGCCAACCAAAAACAAACGCCCCAAACACGGGGAACTTACACAGTTCAGCAAAATACACACACACTGACAACCGTGACCTACAGTCGTATACAACCGTACACTGAAAATAATCCCGCACAACCAGCAGGCGGGCCGGCTGGTAAATAAAGCCCAAACAATTATCCTACCTAAACACAGGTGCAACTAATAAACAGAAAGATTGGAAAAGGGATCAGTGGCAGCTAGTAGGCCGGGGACGACGACCGCCGAGCGCCACCTGATCAGGAATGGGAGCCACCTTCGGTAGGAGTCGTAACATAACCCTACATTACATATCTCATGAGGCCTTGCTTTAACACTCCTGTTGTGTTCTGGTCAAATTGGACTGATTACAAGTTCTCTCTGAAAAATTGAATTTATTTAATCTGATTGTCATAATGTTCCATGGCATTGTCCACACAGGGCATCTGAACACACATTTAGATGATTTATTAAATTCATTTTTATTTAACTTTTGTTCACCTGTGGTGTTCCCGGTCAAAAACTACCGGTCATTACAAATTAATGGGGTGAGACTACAATTAGTGTATAAAATTCAGTTCAAGAAAATGCCCATTCATCAGATGGACACACTTCCTCCCCCAGACCCCCACATGCATGTGTGTTTGAGCACACACACACACCTCACTCCCCTTCTTGGCTTCCATGGCAACCCCCATGGGAACCTTTCCCCAATATAATATTTTCCCCACGGGAACCACACCTGTTGGCATTCTCACAAACAATCGCAACAGATAATGCTTATTTGGTTAAAACAGCCTTTCCACAGCAGGGGTATAGTAAGTGATCCTGTAAGAGGCCATTACATGGGCTCTTTACCTGCTACAGGTTGTTAGTGTATGTTTACAGAGGGTCTTTACCTGCTTGATGTGAGGCAGTCTGGCAGTCAGATGTTTCTTTAAGGACTGCCCGGAAGATAAACAAAGAAGAAAACCTTCTTTCTGGGAACAGAGAATAAATGAAAAGGGCAAATCGCTGGAAACACGCTGCAATTGAATTTGATATTGAAGTGGGGAAACAATTTTTGCCTCGATACCAATGTTACACATTGTGGTGGCACACACGGTGCTCCACAGTAGGTTGGAAGAGTTTTGATTCTGTGTGCTGTGATATTTGATGTAACAAGAGCACTTCTTGGTGAGGGAGATGAGGAAGGAAGCAGAGCAGGGGAGAGAGAATGAGAGAAACATCAATAAACGACAGAGTGAGATTTCACAAAAAAGCACTTTCACTAGGACCAGAACACAGTCAGACTGTCAGTGACAACAACACACAGCATCAACACTGACGAGCATTCGAAGAGGGGTGGATGCTACTGTGTGTGTGTGTGTGTGTGTGTGTGTGTTTCTGTTTCTGTTTGTGCAGGGGTGTTGGGGAGGGGGGGTTCTCATGTTTCCTGTAATCGCAATAACTCACTGTAACTTACTGTGACTATATGTCGCTCTCTCTCCGTCTCTCTTTCTCGCTGAATCTCTGACTGTGTATGTGTGTATACAAGGTTGTGTAGGTTACTTTCTAAATGTAGTCCATTACAGTTACTAGTTACCTGGCCAACATTGTAATCAGTGATTTAACTTTTGGATTACCCAAATTTAGTTACGCACTTTAGTAACGCACAGGTGTAGACCTTGTTTGCTTGAATATTGGGTCTGAAATGCAGAAGTACACCTATTTTTGTAACTTTTGGTAACGCACTCTAAGCAAACTAAGTAACAAAGTAAAAAATCCCTATTGAAATCTGTCAGTTTAACCTTGTTTTATTGCATGGGCAGCTTCTCAGTCAAATGTTGTTTAGTTACTTGTTCCTCAACTTGTTTTTCTAACTTTATTGCAAGTCAAGCTAGCTTGCACTGCAGAACAGCTAGCTAGCTAGCTAAAAGCCACTGTAGCTAGCAACCTCCACCTAACAAATATCATCAAAAACATATGTCATTACCATCATAATAAACTTAAACGGCAGGCAACAGTCACATAATATAATTGGCTTAACAGCCAATGTGTATTATTTTGTCACGACTCCTACCGAAGGTGGCTCCCCTTCCTGTTTGAGTGGCGCTCGGCAGTCGTCGTCACCGGCCTACTAGCTGCCACTGATCTTTTTCTCCCCCTCCTTGTCTGTTTATTAGTTACACCTGTGTTTAGTTAGGTTAATTAGTTGGGCTTCATTATCCAGCCGGCCAGCCTGTTGGGTGTGCGGGATTGTTTTATGTGTGCACGCCTGTAAGTCACAGTTGTTCGTGCATGTGAGTTATTCGGAACTGTTTAGTTCCCCTGTGTTTTGGGGCATTTGTTTGAGTGGCGTCGTTTTCACCTGTGTGGTGAATAAAGAAGTAGCGCTACTCTGAACTCTCTGTTTCCTGCATCTGACTTCTTCCTCCACTACACCCCGGACATTACATATTTAACATTACCATTAAAATACTACTCACTTACAGGAATGGGTAATTGTTTAAAGTTGCTAGCTATCCCATAAAGCCATCACCGAAAACCATATATTTTCATCTTCTTCTCTGTTTTTGTAACTTCCTGTTCTTTAACAGACGCCGGCTGACTGAAGTTCAACCAAAGTCTGAACACAGTATGCAATATTCGTCTCGCAACAGAGCCTTCAACCACAAGGTGCGTTGCTTTTTCACTCAGTTGTGTACGTCTCCATGAAAGTGTAACATTTGGCGTAACATAACGCAGTGCTTATGGGTAATGTCAACGATTTTGTCAGCCTTCCACATCTGCGGTGGAAGGTGGACGAGCTACAGAGGTGTTTGGCAGACCATCAGAAATCCCGAAAATCAGTCTTCTCATGAAAATGTTTGTAGCGTCCGAACCGTTTGGGTTCAAAATAATATAACCCACTGTGGAAAGGGGAGACTTTCACGAACTCTCAGTTTTGCTCTATGAAGGCTCTCATCTAAAGGTAACCCATATAAATGAATGGAAGTATGGAGGTAATTTTGTGACAACAAAAATAAGGGGTTAAATATGTGTCCAAAAAAACACATATTTCCTGAGATTTCTAATATCTCCTAGCTATAGGACAGACACTTAAAAACCTTATTTCTTGTAATGTATTTTTTGACGGTCCTCTCCTCTTCTATCTCTGCTTTCACTTCATACTGCCCTCTCTCCAGAAATCAATGCAAAGATACTTCATTTCCATCACAAGGTGATTTACAGTGTAAGTCATACATAAAACACGGTATTCCTCCTGAGGTCCATTTAAAATGTTGGATCCAATGTGGTAAATTATTACTCTAAATGATTAACACAGCAGTTCATAAAGCTTCATTTGGAAGGGATATAAATACAGCACTAATTTAGATTTTATTAAAAAAAGGCAAGGAGGCCATCTAATGCTCTCAGTATCACCCCCTATCTTTGATAAGTACCATCTGTTGTCCTGTACGAACACTCACTTACCCAAATTGGAATATTGGACCA
Source organism: Oncorhynchus mykiss (assembly GCF_057628025.1). Lineage (NCBI taxonomy): Eukaryota > Metazoa > Chordata > Actinopteri > Salmoniformes > Salmonidae > Oncorhynchus > Oncorhynchus mykiss. The sequence goes on from NC_143025.1 coordinate 35,802,769, forward strand.
AAGCGGGTTTGTTAAAAAACTAATATCCTCAGATAACCTCCATCATCTATTGCACACCTTACATACATCTTAGGGCTAGGCCCCTTTTTTCTAAATTTCCGCTTGAATGACATGCCCAAAGTAATCTGCCTGTAGCTCAGGCCCTGAAGTCAGGATATGCATATAATTGGTACCATTGGAAAGAAAAGCCATTGAAGGTGGTAGGAATGTTAATTCTTATGGATCATTGGGACGCTAGCGTCTCACCTCGACAACATCCGAGGAAATTGCAGTGCGCGAAATTCAAATTACAGAAATCGTAATATGAAACATTCATGAAAATACAAGTACCATTTAACATCTTAACTTCTTGTTAAAACTTCTTAGGGATAGGGGGCAGCATTTCCACTTTTGGATAAATAGCGTGCACAATTTCAACTTCCTGCTACTCATGCCAGGAATATATTATATGCATGTGATTCATAGGTGTGGATAGAAAACAATCTGACGTTTCTAAAACTGGTTCAATCATGTCTGTGACTATAACAGAACTTACGTAGCAGGCAAAACCCAGAGGAAAAACTGTTCAGAATTATTATTTTTTTTCCTCTGACCGTTCCCTCAGTTGTCTTTGCCAAGGGGAATTTGATAGCGACCATTCTACAGTTCCTACGACTTCCACAGGATGTCACCAGTCTTTGGAATTGGGTTGAAGTTAATCATTGGTGAAACAAAGAAGAGGCACATCCTGGAACAACGTTACACTGTTGATAGTTACGCAAGAGGGAAAATGGTGCATGTTTTGTTTACTTGCTTTATTGAATACAGATTGCTACAATTTGATCGATTATTAACGTTTAAAAATACCTAAAGTTGCATTACAAAAGTAGTTTGAAATATTTTGGCAAAGTTTATAGGCTACTTTTGAAATGTTTTGTAGTGACGTTGTGTTTTGGAAAGCAGTTTTTTTCCGGAACAAACCTGCTTTATAAATTGACATTTTGGGTATACATGGACGGAATTAATCGAGAAAAAAAAAGACCAATTGTGATGTTTATGGGACACATTGGAGTGCCAACAAAGAAGCTCGTCAAAGGTAATGCATGTTTTATATTTTATTTCAGCGTTTTGTGTAGCGCCTGCTACGTTAGTTCTTTTGTTTACAACTGGTTCAGGTGGTTCGGGTGGGTGCATGCTATCAGATAATAGCTTCTCATGCTTTCGCCGAAAAACATATTTAAAATCTGACATGTTGGCTGGATTCACAACGAGTGTAGCTTTAATTGAGTACCCTGCCATGGAAGCCAAGAAGGGGAGTGAGGTTTGTGTTTTATTTGAATTTGGCGCTCTGCATTTCCCGAGGCTATTGGCCACTTGAGACGCTAGCGTCTCACTATCCCCAAGAGGGATAGTGAATCCAGCCGTTTTGTCCGATTTCAAAAAGGCTTTACGGCAAAAGCACACCGTGCAATTATCTGAGGACAGCGCCCCGCACACAAAATCATTACATACATTTTCCAACCAAGCAGCGAAGTCACGAAAGTCAGAAATAGCAATAAAATAAATCACTTACCTTTGAAGATCTTCATCTGGTTGCAATCACAAGGGTACCAGCTACATAACAAACAGTCCTTTTGTTTGATAAAAACTTTATATCCCCAAAAAACTTTATATCCCCAAAAAGTCTGTTTCATTGGCGCGCTAGACTCAGTAATCCACCGGTTTCCCTCGTTCAAAATGCATACAAATGAATCCCGTAAGTTACCAATAAACTTCTTCCAAACATATCAAACAACGTTTATAATCAATCCTCAGGTACACTAACATGTAAATAAATGATAACATTTTAGACAGAGAATACCGGAGACCATTACCGGAGATAAATAACGAAGTACGCGCACTCACCGGAACACACTACTGCCAAAATGGGAGCCACTTACTAAAACTACAAATTCTAGCTCATTTTTCAAAAGACAAGCCTGAATATCTTTCTAAAGACTGTTGACATCTAGTGGAAGCCCTAGGAACTGTAATCTGGGAGATTTTCATTTTATATTCCCATTGACAGCCATAGTAATCAAGGGTGAGCTGGAAACAAAAATTCTGGATGGATTGTCCTCGGGTTTTCACCTGCCATATCAGTTGTGTTATACTCACAGACATTATTCAGTTTTGGAAACTTTGGAGTGTTTTCTATCCAATAGTACATTATATGCATATCCTAGCTTCTGGGCCTGAGTAACAGGCAGTTTACTTTGGGCACCTCATTCATCCAAACTTCAGAATACTGCCCCCTAGCCGGAAGAAGTTTACATAATGTAGGAGAATATAACACAGTAGATATGGAAGGAGGGAATACAAAGAAAAACCAACCAGAAACCAACCATCCTCTTAGAAAAGCAAGTAAACGGTCATATTGAATATATGCGTTTAATTCCTATGGCTTCCACAGGGTGTCAGCAGTCTATGTTCAAGATTTCAGGCATGTAACTTCAAAAACTAATAAGAAATATCAGTTTTAGAAATTCGGGTATGCGTGCTCACGCCCTGACGACAGTACACACCTGTTAAAATCAGTTTCCTATTGAACACTTCTTTCCGTAAGAAATATTATAGTTTGATTACATTTCAGGGTATCTGAGGAGTAAATAGAAACGTATTTTGACTTGTTGAAACAAAGTTTAGGGGTATATTTTCGGATTCCTTTCTCTGCATGTTGAATAAGTGGATTACTCAAATTGATGGTGCCAACTGACAGACTTTTTGGGATATAAAGAAGGATTTTATCTAACAAAACCTCCTCCAGTTTCACCGGAAGTTGTCCGCTTGCGGGACGCCTATCCCTAAGAAGTCAGAAACCAAAGGTACTTGGGCAGTTCTATCTCTTGACACAGAAAAAGATTTTGATAGACTAGAATGGTCATATCTTTGGTCAGTTTTGGAACATATGGTACCAATTTCATTAATACGATTACAATACTATATGCCAATCCCTTAGCCATAGTAATACCAGGCAATACCTGCTCTGCTCCATTCAGAATAAGTAGAAGTAGCAGGAGAGGTGAACCTATTTCACCGATTGCTAGCTAGCTACAATAGTTGGCTAGCTAGCTACAGTAATTTTATTTAACTAACGTTATCTAGCTAGCCACTGTAACTGTTATTGTAGCTTTCTGTTTGTATGTAGCTTGCACTTCAATGGCATCCCTCTGAGATTTTCTTTTATCTTTTCAAGCAAGCGAGGTACTACGAAGGCACTACTTATCTCAACAAGAGTTGCAACACTCAGAGAAATTCAAAATTCAGGCTAACGTTAAGCAGTTAACTTCTATTAGATAACTGGACGGATTTAGCTACAGTTGAGGTCAGAAGTTTACATACACCTACTACATTTAAACTCCGTTTTTCACAAATCCTGGCATTTAATCCTAGTAAAAATGCCCTGTCTTAGGTCAGTTAGGATCACCACTTTATTTTAAGAATGTGGGATGTCAGAATAATAGTAGAGAGAATGATTTATTTCAGCTTTCATTTCATTCACCACATGCCCAGTGGGTCAGAAGTTTACATACACTCAATTAGTATTTGGTAGCATTGCCTTTAAATTGTTTCACTTGGGTCAAACATTTCAGGAAGCCTTCCACAAGCTTCTTCACAAGGTCCTTTGCTGTTGTGCTGAGATTGATTTGCACTCTTCGCACCAAAGTACGTTCATCTCTAGGAGACAGAATGCGTCTCCTTCCTGAGCAGTGTGATAGCTGTGTGGTCCCATGGTGTTTATACTTGCATACTATTGTTTGTACAGATGAACATGGTACCTTCAGGCATTTAGAAATTGCTCCCAAGGATGAACCAGACTTTTGGGGGTCTACAATTATTTTCCTGTGGTCTTGGCTGATTTCCTTTCATTTTCCCATGATATCAAGCAAAGACGCACTGAGTTTGATGGTTGGCCTTGAAATACATCCACAGGTACACCTACAATTGACTCAAATTATGTCAATTAGCCTTTCAGAAGCTTCTAAAGCCATTACATCATTTTAAGGGAATTTTCCAAGCTGTTTATAGGCACAGTCAACTTAGTGTATATCATTTATGACACAACTCTTATTGTGATACAGTGAATTATAAGTGAAATAATCTGTCTGAAAAATTACTTGTGTCATGCACAAAGTAGATGTCCTAACTAACTTGACAAAACTATAGTTTGTTATTAACAAGACATTTGTGACGTGGTTGAAAAATGAGTTTGAATGACTCCAACCTAAGTGTATGTAAACTTCTGACTTCAACTGTACCTACAGGGGAAGAATGGCCCTAAGGAGAAGAAAGAGGCAGTGCTGACCGAGATGCATGCTGGCCATTTCGGAGTGAAGTGCATGATTGCCAAAATCTACCTACGCTTCTTCTGACAGGAAAATGTCCAGGAGGTGGACAGCTGGGCAAGTGAAATAACCTTTTGTTTATCAATCACATTCTATTATATCTGAAACTATTGAGATAAGAATGAATGTCATATAAGAGAGCACACAATGTTTAAATGTGTCACTTTATGCTTTAAAGGTCAGTACCCTGTCTAGCCTGCCAGACGTTTGAGAGGGTGAAGACTGTGGCACCGTAGTTGAAGCCCATCAAAGTTGTTTCACCATGGCACATGATCACAAAGTGACCACATCAGAGTTCAATATTGTAGAATTAGTGTGTGTGTCAGTATCCTTACAAATATGAAAATCTGCAGACTGTATGACACAGATACGGTAAGAATAAAGTATTCTTCCCTCTAACGCTTTAAATGTTAGGGGTGGGCCTCATTGGGCCATTCATGAAATCCAAGAATGGCAACAGCTGGTGTCAGACGGCAACCAATCACTTTACCAAGTGGGTGGAGGCAATTGCCATTAAGGTCAGTAAAGTAAGAGTACGTGCTTAACTCTAAATTCCCTCATGTAAACCCATTAAAAAGGTGGTTTGAAACCAAAAATAGATTTTCATTTTGTATGATACCCATCAAGGGAGAGACTGGCAAGGCCACCTCCAAGGCGATAATGGACATCTTCAACACCCATGGTTCTCCTGAGGTCATCTTGAGTGACCGAAGTCAAGAATGCTGGAACAAGGTATGGATGCTATAAGTTAAATTCTGTCTCCAATTGTTTGTTTAATTTTATTTTTTACCGTTTGTTTTTATTTTTCCGTGGTACATGATCAGACATATTTCAATATCTTACATTGTAAATAGATGGCTTTCCTACACCCTCCCACAGGTTTGGTGAATGGACCAACCAGACCGTCAAGACTGCCTTGATTGGTACCAGGAAGTGTGGGAGAACAACCTGAAGGTAATTATCTTTGCACACAACAACAATATCCAGGCCTCCACTGAGTACAGACAGGAGCCGCAGCTGTTGACTGAGGTAACAAAGTGCAATTGTATCTACAATTATTGCTGTTTTTGTATAACATACATTCAGATTCCTGAAACCCCACCTGATGTGGTGGTATGTCGCGCCCTGACCTTAGAGAGCCGTTTTATTTCTGTATTTGGTTAGGTGAGGGTGTGATGTGGGGTGGGCATTCTATTTTTTTGTTTTCTATGTTTCTTTATTTCTATGTTTTGGCCAGGTATGGTTCTCAATCAGGGACAGCTGTCTATCGTTGTCTCTGATTGGGAATCATACTTAGGTAGCCCTTTCCCTACTTTCAGTGGGGATAGTTACGTTTTTTGTGGCACTTAGCCATTGTTGTGGAAATTTCCTTTAATTACCAAATGATGAGAGAGCAAATCACACACGAGTCAGAGTTATGCTTAATCTTCACCTTTAATAATAATTAAGCGTTTATGCAATAGCATTTTTACTTTCAACAGTTCAGTATCTCTAATGAAAAGTTGAGAGTGCTCAACATAATGGCAAATGGGTTCCTTTATAGCAAAGATCCACCCCCTCTCAAGACGATATGACAAAACACAGGTCTTAGGAACTTACACAAAGAAAAGACTTTACAACTGAGAGGAGTATCCCCAAAGAAGACAGAGTTGGCTATAAATTATCGTTCAGTTGGTCTCCTAAACAAAGCTCTTATCTTGTCCTTGGTGCAAAATGGTACCAAGACATTACCCCCACCCTATGATATATATCAAATTGTCATTTAGATACAACCAATCCTAAATACAACCAATCCTGGACAAACTCACGGAGAGGAGAGTGACCCTATAGGTCAACAAAGAGGGAGTATAGAATGATTCCCGACACTGCCATCCTCCTTTCTCCGATGGGAAAAGTAGGGAGTGACTGACACACAGACACAGTGGAGCAAAAGAGCAGAATATATGTTTACACATGATGACCCCTTGACCTCTCCCCTCTCTGCGGCCCATGCAACTTAGTCTTGACATAGAACAGATAACTGCCAATGGCCACCACTATAGTACAACAAATTACATTCTAATGAGAAATAATTCATAAGCATATCGTGAAAATAAAACATCTTATCTATGTTACCCAACTAATTCTGATTATTCCCCAACATTCCCCTCTCAAAGGACTCAGTCCCTTCTGAAGAATCAGAATAGTAACATGGCACCTTACTAACAGTAGTTGCAGAGTATATAATACAATTAAAAAATCCATAATCAAAATTTGAAGATAATAAAGAATCAAATCCCTTCAATGTAAGTATTCACCCGTCAGAAACTGAGTTTACAATGTTTATACCATAGTACAGACTTGCACCTGTTTAAACATATAGAATAATACATTTGTTGAGTAAAAATAAAAATAACAAAACATATAAATGCTCCCAAAATTACACGAGAACCCATGTCTAAACACAGGCATCATTACATCCTATAGGACAGTCATCCCTCTAAGTCCTAATGCTTAGAATTGGGTTCCCCACTATCAGAGATATAGTCAGGAATAGGGAATGGGTCAGGGAAATCATTCATATACAGTGAACCCTCTCTATCTACACTGTCCAGTGAGAATATTTCACTGTGTTCACCTGATTGTTCTCCATCAATCTCAGATTCCTCCTCCACACCTACTTCATTTGCAATCAAGGGCATAGTAAGAACAACATCAACCACTTTATTAAACAATTTCTTCACACAAATGATAATTAGCAACAGAGCAATCAGTAATATTAGACCATAGATGAACCAACAAAATTGTCGCAGCCCAAGCACCAAACACTGACTGAACCCATCCTAACGGATTCCAGTTGATGTCAGGCTGGTGTTCCCTTTCGAGAACACCCCTTAGCTCTTTCAAATGTTCCACTACAATAGTAAAATTGTCATCTCCCTGGGGTATACATGTACAACCGTGATCTCCTATAATTTGACACACCCCTCCTTCACGTGCTAGCAACATGTCAAGTGCCACCCTATTTTGTGTTGCCATGAGTTGAGTGGCTTGTAATTCTGGTCTTATCATAGAAAACCCTGCAGTGGTCAAATTTACCAGGGATTCCAAATGATATCCTAGCCTATCCAACTCATGTGCATTCTCCGATGCCCCATACCAGGGGATTAAACCACGCCAGAACTTTTCCAATTTAGAGGATCGTCGAGAGTCACTAGGGACATTATTGTATTGCGAGATGTCCCTCTTAATTAGTCTTAACCTGCTTGGAATAGAGGAATTAGTTGTATGCATTACCACAAGGGAGATGTTTAGTTTACCAAAAATACAGCACCCTGTCCAATTTGTGGGTAGGTAGAGATAAGCTTTATCACCACAAATCCAATAATGATCAGTAAATGTTGCCGAGCCAAATTGATGAGGAGAACGATTGTCAGTTTCAGCATCAATAATGGTGTGTCCCACCCTCAGTGTAATGGGGTATCCAGAGCTTCTTCCAGCCACATCCTATTGGGAAAACACTATAATTGACACATGTTGACATTCCCAGATAGGATTCATTCAGTTGTGGTATGGAAACATTGCTTGGATTGTGACAATGACAGGTCCTAAATGGGGGTTTGCCGGGGTTGGACTTTAATAGGTTCTGGTACACGGGATCTAGGTTCTAAGATTATTCTACTACACCAATGTGAACAATCAAATCCCCCCCGTAAATCTTTTGTTGATGACAAATTACCATTAATGCATTTATCCCTCAGTGTTCTACCTAGTGAAGGTTGACCCCATGTGTTCTCATTGGACAAGAGCGCCTCTAGTGCACATAGAGTATCCTTAATGCTGACCTCTACTGAATACTGTAAGAATGGGGAGATCGCTGAATGTGGAAACAAGCTGCATACATAACAGGAGGTATTTCCTAACATCAGTTCAGTCTTTACTGTATAGTTAAGCAGTGACCACCAAGTGTTTCCCTCGTGATTCCTACTGTGATGCTCATCCAGTGGATGCATGGACCTTCTTCTTCTTTCGATATGGGAGCGGCTATTGTTTGCCGAACTCCTGTCCTGAGTCTGCCGTTGGCTCGAGCTGGAGTGGCTGTTGTTATTCAAGTCCCGCAGTGGGACTGAACGGTTATCAGTCGAGTCCGTACCATGTTGTCTTTCCAGGACCGGTTGTCCTTGAGTCACTGTCCATATGGCGACTGTAATGAGAAGGCTCAAGACCAGAGCAAGAAACATGATGCGTAGAGTCTGGGCCTGATCCTCCCATCTAGTCGGTGACTTCCGGCGTCTCTGGTCCTCCATCCTCAGGGTCTGGTGGGCAGTATGGCACCTTCCTGCAGTGATTGGCGTGGATCCAAGTAGACCTCTCAGCTACGCGAACATCAGTGGGGGTAATCAGCATCACCTGGTATGGTCCAGTCCACCTCTGCTGGTTCCAATGCTTTCGTCTCAGTTCTTTCACCACCACCCAGTCACCTGGTTGCAGTTTGTGCAGGATCCCCACCAGTGGCTGGGGTAGAACCGCTTTCACCCTGGGGAAAATAGCCTTCAGAACATTGTTTAGAGCAGTACAATAACTTACCATGTCATTGTCGCAGCCCATCAGTGTCAGCTTGTTCTGTGGGAAGGGAGAATTAATCATCCTCATTGGTCTACCTGTCAGAACCTCATGAGGAGCCAATCCAGTGGTTCTGTGGGGCCTCCCTCACATGAACATCAGAGCCAGGGGGATCACAGTGACCCAAGAAAGCCCCGTCTCTGCCATAAGCTTCACCATCTTAGATTTCAGCGTTTGATTAACGCGTTCAATTAAACCCCCGGATTGCGGCCTATAGCTACAATGGGTCCTGAGGTCTATCTGCAGACTCTCAGACAAGTTCTGTATCACCAGGTTTACAAAGTGGGAGCCATTGTCACTGGTTAATTTAGATGCTAACCCCCACCTTGGGATGATCTCCCTAAGGAGATTCTTGGCTACTGCCATAGCAGTGGAATGTCGACATGGGAATGCCTCTACCCACTTGGAGAAGGCATCCACTATCACCAGACAATATTTGTAACCTTGACAAGGAGAGAGTTCAATAAAATCCATCATTATGTGTTCAAATGGTCCTTCAGGGTTCGAATGAGCCGACAGTGGCATGGGAATACCTCTTCCCATGTTGTTAGTCATACAAATCACACATTTTGCACAAAATTGTTCAGCAAACACAGAAAACCCAGGTGCAAACCAAAATGTATTTACAAAATCAACAACTCCCCCCTTTGACACATGATCTCTTCCATGTGACAACTTAGCTAAGTAGGGGAAACATGAACGTGGTAAGACTGGTAGCCCAGCCGGGCCCAGCCAGAGTTTCTGCACCTGGTCATATGTACATATTCGTTTCCACTTCCTCAACTCAACAGGACCTACAGAGGATTGTAAGTCAGAGATATCAGTGGGAGAGAAGAGGTTACTATCAGGAAGTAAAACCATCTGTAACACAGGGGCCTCCAAGGAGACAGCTGCTGCCTTAGCTGCCAAGTCAGCCATAGCATTACCTTTGGAGACAGGGTCGGAAGAGTTAGCATGAGCAAGGCACTTACAAACAGCAATTTCAGAAGGGAGCAAAATACAGTGCCTTGCGAAAGTATTCGGCCCCCTTGAACTTTGCGACCTTTAGCCACATTTCAGGCTTCAAACATAAAGATATAAAACTGTATTTTTTTGTGAAGAATCAACAACAAGTGGGACACAATCATGAAGTGGAACGACATTTATTGGATATTTCAAACTTTTTTAACAAATCAAAAACTGAAAAATTGGGCGTGCAAAATTATTCAGCCCCTTTACTTTCAGTGCAGCAAACTCTCTCCAGAAGTTCAGTGAGGATCTCTGAATGATCCAATGTTGACCTAAATGACTAATGATGATAAATACAATCCACCTGTGTGTAATCAAGTCTCCGTATAAATGCAACTGCACTGTGATAGTCTCAGAGGTCCGTTAAAAGCGCAGAGAGCATCATGAAGAACAAGGAACACACCAGGCAGGTCCGAGATACTGTTGTGAAGAAGTTTAAAGCCGGATTGGATACAAAAAGATTTCCCAAGCTTTAAACATCCCAAGGAGCACTGTGCAAGTGATAATATTTAAATGGAAGGAGTATCAGACCACTGCAAATCTACCAAGACCTGGCTGTCCCTCTAAACTTTCAGCTCATACAAGGAGAAGACTGATCAGAGATGCAGCCAAGAGGCCCATGATCACTCTGGATGATCTACAGCTGAGGTGGGAGACTCTGTCCATAGGAGAACAATCAGTCGTATATTGCACAAATCTGGCCTTTATGGAAGAGTGGCAAGAAGAAAGCCATTTCTTAAAGATATCCATAAAAAGTGTTGTTTAAAGTTTGCCACAAGCCACCTGGGACACACACCAAACGTGTGGAAGAAGGTGCTCTGGTCAGATGAAACCAAAATTTAACTTTTTGGCAACAATGCAAAACGTTATGTTTGGCGTAAAAGCAACACAGCTCATCACCCTGAACACCCTATCCCCACTGTCAAACATGGTGGTGGCAGCATCATGGTTTGGGCCCGCTTTTCTTCAGCAGGGACAGGGAAGATGGTTAAAATTGATGGGAAGATGGATGGAGCCAAATACAGGACCATTCTGGAAGAAAACCTGATGGTCTGCAAAAGACCTGAGACTGGGACGGAGATTTGTCTTCCAACAAGACAATGATCCAAAACATAAAGCAAAATCTACAATGGAATGGTTCAAAAATAAACATATCCAGGTGTTAGAATGGCCAAGTCAAAGTCCAGACCTGAATCAAATCGAGAATCTGTGGAAAGAACTGAAAACTGCTGTTCACAAATGCTCTCCATCCAACCTCACTGAGCTCGAGCTGTTTTGCAAGGAGGAATGGGAAAAAAATTCAGTCTCTCGATGTGCAAAACTGATAGAGACATACCCCAAGCGACTTACAGCTGTAATCGCAGCAAAAGGTGGCGCTACAAAGTATTAACTTAAGGGGGCTGAATCATTTTGCACGCCCAATTTTTCAGTTTTTGATTTGTTAAAAAAGTTTGAAATATCCAATAAATGTCGTTCCACTTCATGATTGTGTCCCACTTGTTGTTGATTCTTCACAAAAAAATACAGTTTTATATCTTTATGTTTGAAGCCTGAAATGTGGCAAAAGGTCGCAAAGTTCAAGGGGTCCGAATACTTTCGCAAGGCACTGTAGCTTTTAGCAAGTTATCAACACGTTTTGAATGAGAGATCGCCTTACCAGAGGAAGTCCACAGAGTACCAAAATCATGTACCACACCAAAGGCATATCTGCTATCTGTATAGATTGTAGCAGACTGGCCTTTAGCTAATATGCAAGCTCTAGTGAGTGCAAAGAGTTCTGCTGCTTGAGCAGAAAGGTGGGAGGGTAATTTAGCACTTTCCAGTGTGGTTGAGGCAGTAGTAACCGCATACGCAACCAATGGTTCTCCTTTCTCAGAACGCTGAGCAGAGCCATCTATAAACAGTTCCAAATGTGCATTTTGCAAAGGGACATCAGTTAAATCCGACCTTGGTTTAGAGACAAGCTCCAACAGTTCAGCACAGTCGTGCGGCTCTCCATCATCCTCGGTGGGCAACAAAGTAGCAGGATTTAACACAGTGCACCTCTTCAGGGTCACATGACACATTCTCAGAAGAACATTCTGACAATGGAGCAGTCGAGCTGGTGTTAGATGGGCCTTCTTTGCCTGTGAAATAAGAGCATGTACAGCATGAGGAACGTGTACAGTGAGTTCACACATGGCAACAATGTCTGCACAAGCCAACACAGCTTTAGTAGCAGCAGCCACAGCTCTCAAACAACAAACCAGACCTCTGGCCACACTGTCCAGCTGTTTGGAATAATACCCAACTGGGCGCTGCTTTCCTCCATGTTCCTGTGTTAAAACAGATGACATAAAACCATTTTTCTCACAAACAAAGAGGTTAAAAGGTTTAGAATGGTCAGGGAGCCCCAAACAGGGAGATGTAGTCATGAGTTGTTTCAGTTTGGTCAGAGCATTCAGTCCCTCTGGTGTCCACTTAATTTTGTCACTCATAGCCATTTTGTGGCCATAAATAAGGTCAGCAAGCGGATGCACCACCTCAGCATAGTCAGGTAACCACACCCTACAATACCCTGCCATACCAGTCAATGACATCATGTGTCGTTTAGTGACCGGCTGTGGGACAGAGAGAATAGCCTGTATCCTCTCTTTACCCAGCTGCCTGCCATTGGGAGAGATGTCATGACCCAAATACCTCACTGCCTGTGAAACCAACTGTAACTTCTTCTTTGAAACTTTGTGGCCATTCTCAGCGAGAAATATCAACAGAGCCCGAGTATCAGTTTCACAAGTTTCCACTGAGCTGGAGCACAACAACAAATCATCCACATGCTGAATCAAATTGCGGCGGATTCCACGTAACCCATTGGAGCGACGGTCCAAGTAAAATGCTTTCCTAGAAACGTGAAAGCAAACCAGAACTGAGATTCTGGTGCCACTGGAATACTGAAAAATGCATTTGTCAAATCAATCACAGAGAACCACTCTGCTGTGGGTGGTACCGCCCCCAACAGTGTAGTAACATTAGGAACCACCGGGGCACGGGCAAAAACTGCATCGTTCACAGGCCTTAAGTCCTGGACAAATCTCCAATCACCTGAAGGTTTTCCAACAGGCAAGATAGGGGTGTTACAGGGTGATTCTGGACAGGGAATTAAAGCACCATTAGCTAACAAGGATGCATGAACAGGTGTAATACCTGCTATTGCCTCCTTACTGAGTGGATACTGTGCTCCAGACGGGCGCCTGGTATCTTTAGGAGTGACTACCATTGGCTCAGCTCCCTTTATTCTCCCAAAATCATACTTGTCCCTTGCCCATAGGCATTCAGGGACCCCTCTCAGGAGGGGTGAGTCTTCACTCAACAACATGATATTGGTAGAAAAAGAAACCTGATCAACACCATGCACACCCCAACTCCCCAACTGAGTGGGTAACAACTCGTCAGTGTGCTGGGTGAATAAGTTGACCCATCAGGGCGCATCTCCCAGTCTGTAGCATCAACCAAGCATTTCATCCAAATTCCAGTATCCACCCATTCTACTCTGTCTGATTTTGCCAGGGACACATGTGGTGTGCTATCCTCAAACAGGTAGAGCTCTTTCTGTGCAGGGGTTAGATTAACCCCTAAAGCACAGAAATCACTGCTACAGTATATACCCTCACACTGCACTGACTCATTCTGTAATGTAGCACACAGCCATTGTTTCTCATAATGGAGATCTCTTGTCAATGGTGAAAAATGGGAGGTGCAATGTAAGCCTGCTTCAGACATGAAACTGCCCTCGTGGCCCCAATGGGTTTTGGCCATTGAGAAAACACGAGCAATATTGGGCACCTCATCATCAACATCCCATGCATAATACCAGTCACAACACTCAGACATTAACAACAATTGCTCCCCCTCTTCCTCCTCTTCCTCATGAATAACAGTTAAACTGGTTCGGCCACATGTTATGTTGATGCCCAGTTTACACAGGAGGTCCCTGCCCATCAGATTGACAGGACAGTGGTCAGAGTAGAGAAATTGATGTTGACACTTCTCCTCACAAAAGGAGACAGGCAGAGGCATAGTTACCTGCTCTCTGAGTGGGAGGCCTGAAGCCCCTATAGTTTTGACTATTTCATTAGACATGGGAGGTTTTATCATAGCCTTGCAGTTAAAGACAGACATAGTCGCCCCAGTATCAACAAGAAATATTAATGACTCACCATTGACGCAAGCCTCCACTGTTGGCTCTACTCTCGGAAGGGTGTGACACTTTAAAAACAAATGCTCTTGTTGCTCTGAGGATTTTAGCACAACTGTCCCTGTCTTCTCATCATGTCAATACTCCTCCTCCTGTCCCTGTCCTGGATTGTACAGGGTCGTCTGTGCCGGCGGCCCCGTCTGCCAGGCTCCAGTTTGTCCTCTGCCTGGAGGGACTCTGCCATTGCTTGGGAGGTGGCTGCCACGGCTGTTGTTGGAATGGGGCTGTCCATGCATGTGCTCCTTTTCCTCCTCTTCTTACCCCCTCCTCTCGGGCCCCTCTTCTCGGTCCGCCCCTGTCTTTGTTCCTCTGTGGATTCGTTGGCTCAGAGCAGTCAGCAGCAAAATGACCCGGCTTCCCACAGTTGTAGCACCTGCACACTCCAGCCCCTCGTCCTGTCCCTGCTGGGGCTGCTCCCTGGTAAAACGTCATCTGGGAAGCCTGTAGTTTCTGTGTCTTTACTTTTTCTTCCTTTATTTTTTCTTCCTTCTGAGTACTCTGTTGTCTCTCAGCATGCTTGCAGTGCTGTACCACCGTTGCTAATGGCTCAGTCTCCCAACTGATGCAGGTAGTCCTCACAGCTTTCTCCAGGCCCAGTGTCAGACCCCTCACTAGGGCGTCTTTCAGCATATCCCCATATGCATGTTCGTTTGGTCTGATACCGCTGTGTAGCCTGAACAGGTCTCAAGTCTCTTTCTGAAAGCCTCCAGGCCCTCATCTTTCTTCATAGTGCATTCTCTGATAGCAGTCCAGTCAGTCTTAGTTGGATACATCTCCACAATCCTGGCCAGCAGCGCCGTTATCTGGTCCTGATATACGCCATTCTCAGCCCACAGGTAGTTGCAATCAAACTGTCCCTGTACATCCGCCCACCTGAGTCCCAGTTTCTTTTTACAGATATGGGCTATCTAAGCAGCAGATGGTTTGTACTGACCCACTAATACCCTCATCTCTGCTGAATATTTCACAGCGTCCTTACTTGGGTCTGGTAGGTCCGCTACAATGTCTTTGATTTCATCATGTCTCCATGTCCTCTGGACATATACAATGGGGTTCCATGCTGCGGCGGCAGCAGCATTAGCATCATCAGGTCGAGGCTGAGGGTTAGGACAGGCCATCAGAGGGTATTGATGATACATGTCTGATGCTGGGTCGTATTGGAAGGGGGTAGAGACACGCCTCTCCGTCCTGGTCCGTAGACGGTCCTTCAACGTCGGAGTCAGCTGGGGTGCCCCTCCGTCCTCACTTTCCTCACTGGAGCTGAGTGGAGGAGCCTTGAGAAAAGGATTGTTGATTTTTTTTCCCTTCTGGCGTGCTCCCCCCACTGCGCCTCCAGTGAGACTGGCCGGAGTCACTCCAGACCCTGTCAGGACTTCAGCCAGGCTCCGTGCCAGACGATCAATCACCGTGGTGTTGGGAGAGACACGGGGTGGGGTTGCATGTTGTAGTGGTCTTGCATCCAGCGGATCAGCAGGAGGCGCCTGAGGAGGAGAGAGGTCCGGCAACACTGGGTAGAAAGTTTGAGGAGTACAGTAGGGAGGGGGACAGTCTCTGTCATCATCATCCTTCCTATTCCTTCTCACTGTTTCATCTTTCCCCTTCTTTTCTCCTTCCTCAGTCTAAACTACCATATTCTGACAGGGTTTTCCCCGAAATGTGTCCTGTCTTTTCTTTCGTTTGTCAGCTTCCCTTTCCCATTTCCTGAATTTCACCCAGTCAATTTGATCCTTTTTTCTCTACCAATCTCTGTCTTATCTCATCTAACAGCGTCACACTTAGTGTCCCTGTCAAAGGAAAACCACCCTCTCTATGCCATAGAAGTACCTGTTCCAGAATATCCCTACCCCATTTATCTACCATAACCTTCAAGGCTCCAGTAGGAGGGTCCGGAATGCCTGGTTTTTTGCACTCACGCGCACCCATGGCTCCTTAGTCTCACACACACAATCTCACTCCCCCTCTCTCACACACACATACACACACAGGGAGAGAAAAAAAATGTAAACAGGAATTCCTTAAGTACTTCACACAGAATTTTACTGATAACCCACACAGGATTGGTCAGATGCTCACACAGAACTGGTCAGATGTCCACACAGAACATCAGAACATAAAAAGGTAACCCACACAGAGTCAACCTACCGCGCCCACACAGAACGCTCCTACAAAATACTCACACAAAGTAACCCAGGGCATACCTGGCTAGCACATTTAAAATAATTGGAATTCACCACCTCTGAGAGTCACTTAGACAATCACACAGATACACAGAATGAGGTCCTTCTTCCACTAGGGATTCACCAAGCACTAAGTCCTATCCAACTCAACTTCAAATGTGGTTTGCTCATCTCACCTCTTTTTTTTAAATATTTTTTTACTATGTTTGGGATGTGGTATCCACTCGGCTCGCTGCCTCTCCGATCTTAGGTTGGTCCATCTGCTCCGTTCCCGAAGTGTGGTCTCCCTGAGATCCCGAGTTTGAGGGATCCCTTGTGCACGATTACCTAGGTCATCAGGAGCGGTCACCGAGTGAAGATTCACACCCCATCCTCGTCGCCAAATGTCGTGCAAATTTCCTTAATTACCAAATGATGAGAGAGCAAATCACACACGAGTCAGAGTTATGCTTAATCTTCACCTTTAATAATAATTAAGCTTTTGCAATAGCATTTTTACTTTCAACAGTTCAGTATCTCTAATGAAAAGTTGAGAGTGCTCAACATAATGGCAAATGGGTTCCTTTATAGCAAAGATCCACCCCCTCTCAAGACGACATGACAAAACACAGGTCTTAGGAACTTACACAAAGAAAATACTTTACAACTGAGAGGAGTATCCCCAAAGAAGACAGAGTTGGCTATAAATTATCGTTCAGTTTGGTCTCCTAAACAAAGCTCTTATCTCGTCCTTGGTACAAAATGGTACCAAGACATTACCCCCACCCTATGATATATATCAAATTGTCATTTAGATACAACCAATCCTAAATACAACCAATCCTGGACAAACTCACGGAGAGGAGAGTGACCCTATAGGTCAACAAAGAGGGAGCATAGAATGATTCCAGACACTGCCATCCTCCTTTCCCCGATGGGAAAAGTAGGGAGTGACTGGCACACAGACACAGTGGAGCAAAAGAGCAAAATATATGTTTACACATGATGACCCCTTGACCTCTCCCCTCTCTGCGGCCCATGCAACTTAGTCTTGACATAGAACAGATAACTGCCAATGGCCACCACTATAGTACAACAAAATACATTCTTATGAGAAATAATTCATATGCTTATCATGAAAATAAAACATCTTATCTATGTTACCCAACTAATTCTGATTATTCTCCAACACCATGTAAGCGGCACGGTTGTTGTCGTCATTTAAAAAATAAAATAAACTGTACGCTCACCATGTTGCACTTTGGTCTACTTCCAATGGCACCCGTGACATGGAAGTTGTCGAACCAGATCACAGTGCTTTCGAGGACCAACTTCAGGCACAGACTGAGAAGGATGTGGAGGTTTTTGACCAGATAAATTATTGTCCTCTGTTCATTTATTTTCTTGCCCTCCAAGAGATATGTAAGAAATGTATTTGTAATATGAAATATAATTGCATGTATTCCTGTTACTAATCAAGGTGAGACTGAACATTGACAAATTGCAAGAGAAACAGAAGGACAGCTACCGGAGCAGAATCAATAAGGGGAGCAAAAGCTGCGACATCGGGGTGACTTACTTGGTTTGGAAGAAGGACGAAAGAAAGGCGAGACCTGGGAATACCTCATTGCTCTTTCGCTCCTAGTTGGGGTCACCATCTGTTAAGGTGAAAATAAGAAATCTCCATAACTATTTGCATTTGCACACAAAATAACCGGAAGCTAGTTTAATTTTCACTAACACTGATATTTTTATTTTTGTCTTCCTAGGGTTACCTCGGTGGAAGCCAACAATCTACTCCAGCTTGAGCAGTTGGGCGGTCGACCACTGAATGCACTGACGCCCTTACACTTCAGTGAAGCCCAATAGACAAAGTATGATAATCTTTGGTTGATATTTGAAAAAGCAAGAAAGTGTATATGTGCTGAGCATTTAAAAATATCCGCTTCAATTTACCCCGCCAAATAACTTTCCAAAAAACTTAAGACCATCAACTGTCCGAGCCCCCCAGGAGGTATCCCATCCAACAGAACCAGTTTGTTCGGCTCAGTCTGATTCTCTGTGCTCTGAGTCGACGGGGGACCAGCTTGAGGTAGGCTGTACCTTCCAAAAATTTTGAAAAGTACATGTCTCCCATTTATAACAGTGCACTAATCCATTACATTATCTCACAGCAAAGTGTAACCTGTTTGCTTGTTTACATCCATGTCTCCTACCCTGTTCCTTTTAACTCTGCTCTGCTCCCAGATGTGGATCCACCTGATGTCCTCCATTACCAACCAACTTTTCATTACATGAACTGTACTCCCTATTCACCCACAACTGTGGCCATGCACACCTCCAACTCAATCATCAAGTTTGCAGACGACACAACAGTAGTGGGCTTGATTACAAACAACGACGAGACAGCCTACAGGGAGGAGGTGATGGCACTTGGAGTGGGGTGTCAGGAAACTCAACTTCAACAAAGGAGTTGATCGTGGCCCTATGGAAACAGCAGAGGGAGCACCCCCCTATCCACATCGAAGGGACAGCAGTGGAGAAGGTGGAAGGTTTTATATTCCTTCGCGTACACATCACAGACCAACTGAAATGGTCCACTCACACAGACAGTGTGGTGAAGAAGGCGCAACAGCGCCTCTTCAACTTCAGCTGGCTGAAGAAATTTGGCATGTCACCTAAACCCTGACAATTTTTACAGATGCACTATCGAGAACATCCTGTCAGGCTGTATCACAGCCTGGTATGGCAACTGCACCGCCCCCTCAACCGCAAGGCTCTCCAGAGGGTGGCGCGGTCTGCACAATGCATCACCGGGGGCAAACTACCTGCCCTCCATGACACCTTCAGCACCCGATGTCACAGGAAGGCCAAAAAAATCATCACGGACATCATATTAGGTAGTTGTTGGGGAATTGTTAGATATTACTGTACTGTCGGCACTAGAAGCAGAAGCATTTCGCTGCATTCACATTAACATCTGCCAACCATGTATGTGACAAATACAATTTGATTACATCTACAGCTAGTGTTATTGTTATGTCCTTATCTGCTAAGGTATTCTTGCACGATCATACTGTGAACATAATGTGATACACAGTTGAACTAAACACAAGCACTGCAAACTCTTAGCACAATGAAAGGAGCAGTGCCTGTACTTTGCAGTCTCTCTCTTCAAGGCCCTCTTCTGAGACTGGCTGCCTGTTGAGAACAAGCGACAGGCAGAACCTCTCACCCACACAACAACCATCTCAATATTCCACACACCGATGTTCAGTATTTTAATCTATGATTGCCGTGTGTGTACAAAAAAAATCTGGAAATAAACTGCACCAAAAAAAATCTACGTTGATGTATTATTAAAATCTGAAATATTTCAGGTTGGGTTTTCACAGCTGTTTTACAAGGTGTTCATTATTGTAAGGGAACCTTTGATGATAGTCATTGTATCATAGGATCTACAATAGCAACATATGTTCAACCACAACGGTGTACTAATGAGCTATGAGAAATAATTAATGATAATTTAGGACTACTGACATTATATTATTTAATTGTAGGGAAGGGCAGGTTAAAATAATATGACAGCCAGACAAGCCTGTGTATGAATCAAACTGATATGCATATGAATGGATTGGAAATGAGCTGACTTCGTGCTCTGTAAGTAACTTTAAATGTGTCAAGCTGATTACACGTTTTCTTTGCCATTTCTGCAACGTTTAACCTCTCTGGGATATGTGGGATGCTAGCCCCACCTGGCCAAAAGCCAGTGAAAATTCAGAGCGCCAAAAAATGCAGAGCTACAAAAATCTAACTTTCATTAAATCACACGTAAGATACCAAATTAAAGCTACACTTGTTGTGAATCCAACCAACATGTCAGATTTCAAAAAGGCTTTTCGGCAAAAGCACACGATGCTATTATCTGAGGATAGCACCTCCGCAAACACAGAGAGGAAAGCATATTTCAACCCTGCAAGCGCGACACAACGCATAAATAAAAATATAATTCATGCCTTTGAGCTTTTGTTGGCACTCCAATATGTCCCATAAACATCACAAATGGTCCTTTTGTACGATTAATTCTGTCTATATATACAAAATGTCAATTTATTTGGCGCGTTTGATCCAGAAAAACACTGGTTCCAACTTGAGCAATGTGACTACAAAATTTCTCAAAAGTTACCTGTAAACTTTGCCAAAACATTTCAAACAACTTTTGTAATACAACTTTAGGTATTTTTTAACGTAAATAATCTGGTTACGCGCCTCTAACAGTACACTTGAACAAGGCTACTTCTTCATTACACAAAGGAAAAACCTCAACCAATTTCTAAAGACTGGTGACATCCAGTGGAAGCGGTAGGAACTACAAGAAGGTCTCTTAGAAATCTGGATTTCCAATGAAATCCATTGAAAAGAGAGTGACCTAAAAAAACAACAATCTGAATGGTTTGTCCTCAGGGTTTCACCTGCTGAATAAGTTCTGTTATACTCACAGACATGATTCAAACAGTTTTAGAAACTTCAGAGTGTCTACAAATCTACTAATTATGTGCATATCTTATCTTCTGAGTAGCAGGCAGTTGAATTTGGGCATGCATTTCATCCGGACGTGAAAATACTGCCCCCTGTCACCAAGAAGTTAAGACATGGATTTAATGTTGTAATGTTAACAAGGTACCCAAAAGTAGTTTGAAGTAATGTTTTCATTTTATTAGCTATACAAAACGTATTTAAACAGCGAAATCGTTATGGAAGTTCTTTAGGATAGCCACATTAGCAGCTAATTAGCGTTTACTTTTTGTGGGGTAATTGCATGCAAATATATTGATAAAAGTAACCTTGTCCTAGAGAGATTTACACGGTAGGGTAAGCCTACACGAAACACAGCCCTCTGTATTATTGGCCAATGTGCAATCATTGGAAAACTAGACTATCCTACCAACGGGACATTAAAAACTGTAGCTTGGCTGAACGGATAATATAGAGCTGGCCTGATTCTGTTTTTCGGCAGGACACAGCAGCTACATCTGGTAAGACGAGGGGTAGAGGTGTGTGTCTATTTGTCAATAACTGCTGGTGCGCAATGTATAGCATTAAAGAAGTCTCGAGGTATTGCTTTTTTGAGGGAGAATACCTCATGAAAAGCTGTAGACCACACTATCTACCAAGAGAGTTCACATCTATTTTGTTTGTAGCAGTATATTTACCACCTCAAACCGATGCCGGCAGTAAGACCGCACTCAACAAGCTTTATAAGGCCATAACCAAACAAGAAAATGCTCATTCAGAAGCGGCACTCCTAGTGGCCGGGGATTGGAGGCAAACATAAATCCGTTTTACCTCATTTCTATCATCATGCCACATGTGTAACTAAAGAAAAAAAACTATAGACCACCTTTACTCCACACACATAGATTAATATAAAGTTCTCCCTCACCCTCCATTTGGTAAATCTGACCATAAATGTATCCTCCTGATTCCTGCTTACAAGCATAAACTAAAGCAGGAAGTACCAGTGACTCGCTCAATACAGAAGTGGTCAGATGACGCGGAAGCTACTCTACAGGACTGTTTTGTTAGCACAGACTGGAATATGTTCCGGGACTCATCCAATAGCATTGAGGAGTATATCACCTCAGTCACCGGCTTCATCAACAAGTGCATCGGCAACGTTGTGCCCACAGTGATCGTATGTACATTTCCAAACCAGAAGCCATGGATTACAGGCAACAGTCGCATAGCTAGAGTTTCCGCCTTCAAGGTTCGGGACAATAATCCAAATGCTTATAAGTAATCCCGCTATGCCCTCAGACAAACCATCAAAAAGGCTAAGTGTCAATACAGGACTAAGATTGAATCCTATTATACCGATTATACCGCTCGTCGGATGTGGCAGGGCTTGAAAACTATTACGGACTACAAAGGGAAACCCAGTCTTGAGCTGCCCAGCGATGCGAGACCACCAGACGAGCTAAATGCCTTTTATGCTTGTTTTGAGGCAAGAAACACTGAAACATGCAGGAAAAACCAGCTGTTCCGGACAATCTCACGTCTGTAGCCATGGAGTGCTTTGAAAGGATGTTAATGGCTCAATTCAACACCATCATGCCAGACACCCTAGACCCACTCTAATTCGCATAACACCCCAACAGATCCACAGATGACGTAATCTCTATTGCACTCCACACTGCCCTTTCCCATCTGGACATAAGGAGCACCTGTATGAGAATGCTGTTCATTGACTACTGGTCAACATTCATCACCGTAGTGCCCACAAAGCTCATCACTAAGCTAATGACCCTGGGACTGAACACCTCCCTCTGCAACTGGATCCTGGACTTCCTGACGGGCCGCACCCAGGTGGTAAGCATAGTTAACAACACATCCGCCACACTAATCCTCAACATAGGGGCCCCTCAGGGGTGTGTGCTCAGTCCCCTCATGTACTCCCTGTTCATCCATGACTGCATGGCCAAGCACGACTCCAACACCATCATTAAGTTTTCTGACAACACCACAGTGGTAGGCCTGATCACCGACAATGATGAGACAGCCTATAGGGAGGATGTGAGAGACCTGGCAGTGTGGTGTCAGGACAACAACCTTTCTCTCAATGTGAACAAAACAAAGGAGGTGATTGTGGGCTAATCGAAAATTAGCGAGTCGAGAGTTTCAAATTTGTTGATGTCCACATCACCAAAAAATCATCATGGTCCAAACACACCAAGACAGTTGTGAAGAGGGCACAACACATTTTCCCCCCCAGGAGACCAAAAATATTTGGCATGGGTCCCCAGATCCTCAAAAGGTTCACAACAGCTTCACTATCGAGAGCATCCGGCCTGGTATGGCAACTGCTCGACATTTGACTGGAAGGCGCTACAGAGGGTAATGCGTATGGCCCAGTATATCACTGGGACCAAGCTTCCTGATATCCAGGACCTATATACTAGGCGGTGTCAGAGGAAGGTCCACTTTACAAATGACCTTGATTAACCTGTACCCTCGCACATTTACTCGGTACCGGTACCCACTGTATATAGCCTCGTTGTTGTTATGTACATTTCTTGTTTTACCTATTGATT
This sequence comes from Oncorhynchus mykiss, assembly GCF_057628025.1. Classification (NCBI taxonomy): domain Eukaryota; kingdom Metazoa; phylum Chordata; class Actinopteri; order Salmoniformes; family Salmonidae; genus Oncorhynchus; species Oncorhynchus mykiss. The sequence continues at coordinate 35,826,224 of NC_143025.1, forward strand.
GATTAGATTTTTTAACTTGAGTTTATTTAGTAAATATTTAATTAACTATATTTCTTGAACTGCATTGTTGGTTAAGGGCTTGTAAGTAAGCATTTCACTGTAAGGTCTACACTGGTTGTATTCAGCGCATGTGACTAATAACATTTGATTTCAAGTGTTTCTAAAGTCTCCTATGGGAAAATGAATGGTGAAAATATTATTGGAACCATTTCCTTCCGCAAAAATATTAATCTATGCAACTGGGAAACTAAATGGCATGCCCAGACTCCAATATTTAACAATAATGCATTGCGATCGGGAGGATGGTCTTTCATATTGCCCCAATGGTCCAAGGGTACGGTGTCCGTACCCTTGGCAATATAATGGATAGTAATGGTTTGAGGTCTTCCCAATATCTGATGTGGGAGTCCTCTGCAGTTAAATGCTTTTGGGACAAAGTCACAAAATTAAAGAGCATGAATGTAATTATTCAATGCTTCCATGTGTTTGATGCATTTTATACTATTCCACCAATTCCACTCCAGCAATTACCACGAGCACATCCTCCCCAATGAAGGTGCCACCAACCTCCTGTGCTCTTCACCATATCACCCCCTTCCTGCCCTCTATCTTATCCTCTCCACTCCGCTCTCTCTCCATCTCTCTCTGCTCCCCCTCTACTGTATATACAGTATCTCTCTGCTCTCTCTCTCTCTCTATCCCACCCCCTCCTATCTCTCTACCCCACCCCCTCTCACTGCTATATTTTTATCTCTCTCTTTCTCTCTGCACTCCTCTCTCTCTGCTGTTTGTAGTTCTCTGAAGTCCCAGCAGACTAGCAGTAGTAGTGCTGTAGCTTAGCCGTTCTGTCTCAACACTCAGCTCTCTGCTTTCTGCTCTCATGCTCTCTCACTTATTCATACTTGGTGTCTATTGAGCCAAAGCGCTGCCCGTGTTCACCCTGCCCTCAAAGTCACCTAGCATTTTGTTCTGCTTTGTACTGGGGAACGGAACTAGAGGCTGTACCTGATCCTTGAACTGCTACTTCTGTGTGTGTGTTTGTGCATGTGTAGTATTGAGGGCCTTATTACAGAGGAACCACCTAACCCTTGAACTGACCAGCCAGTAATCCTCTGCCTCAGAGGTGGACAGTGAGCAGGCAGATTGCTCAAGATTGACTTTTGGACTTCTGTCCATGTCGTGAGGATGTCGGAAAATGCCTTCAATACCAGCCACTAGGGGCAACAGTGAGTGCTATTACCATCAAGTATGCTTGTGTTTTGCTAGGGCATTGTGGACTAGGGTGGTGATCCCATGACTCTGGATCAGAAAGCCACATGTTCAACAATCCCAGTGGTAGACACTCATTATTTGTTTTATTTAACCTTAACCCTGAACTTAACCATTCGTAATGAATACCTAAACTTAGTGGCCTGATTGCAATAAAGACGCGGAGCCTGTGGGCTATCTGCATGTTACCGCTAGATTTCTAAGCACGTTACTAACGGGATATTACATGGAGGTCCCAGCTAAAATAACCCTGGTTGCAACAAAAAAAAACAGCAGAATAAAACTACTAGACCAGCTGACACTGTTATGGTGTCAAACTGGCTTAATTCTAGACAGCGGAAATGGCATGGGAAATGGTCATTGTCTGCCTTCACTACTCCCAACCCAATGAAGAAATTGAAATTTAACAAAGATAATTGGAGGAATGTGACATTACATCTGAGATAAAAATGATTTGACTGGAAATGTAGCCAACTGTATGTCAATGACGATAATTATAATTTTGGGAAAATAAAATGATTGAAGACCAACTTTTTATTGATTAGCCTTCCACATTGTAAATTAAAGTTATATGGATTGCAGCTATGTGTGTGATGATTTAAACATAAATCAAAGCCCTTTGCATCCGCTTCACTTTGCATCTGCATATACCACGCTAACATATGGATTGTTTTAAGATGGTCAAACAGTACCATGGATCAATTAGCTATTTGAGTTTGAATTTTAGTATCCCTTTAGCTATTCCCCCAAAATATAAAAAAAGCTATTTGATAAAATGTTTAATTTGGCCTTTAAAAAAAAAAAAATTATTTCAACTTTATTTAACCAGGTATGCTGGTTGAGAACAAGTTCTCATTTACAATTGCGACCTGGCCAAGATAAAGCAAAGCAGTTCGACACATACAACAACACAGAGTTAGGCTTGGAGTAAAACAAACATACAGTCAATAATATAGTAGAAACAAGTCTATATACGATGTGAGCAAATGAGGTGAGATAAGGGAGGTAAAGGCAAAAAAGGCCATGGTTGCAAAGTAAATACAATATAGCAAGTAAAACACTGGAATGGTAGATTTGCAGTGGAAGAATGGGCAAAGTAGAAATAAAAATAATGGGGTGCAAAGGAGCAAAATAAATAAATAAATTGAAGTAAATACAATAGGGAAAGAGGTAGTTGTTTGGGCTAAATTATAGGTGGGCTATGTACAGATGCAGTAATCTGTGCGCTGCTCTGACAGCTGGTGCTGAAAGCTAGTGAGGGAGATAAGTGTTTCCAGTTTGGGGGTGACCAGAGAGATATACCTGCTGGAGCCGTGCTACAGGTGGGTGATGCTATGGTGACCAGCGAGCTGAGATAAGGAGGGACTTTACCTAGCAGGGTCTTGTAGATGACATGGAGCCATTGGGTTTGGTGACGAGTATGAAGCGAGGGCCAGCCAATGAGAGCGTACAGGTCGCAATGGTGGGTAGTATATGGGGCTTTGGTGACAAAAACGCATGGCACTGTGATAGACTGCATTCAATTTGTTGAGTAGGGTATTGGAGGCTATTTTGTAAATGACATCGCTGAAGTCGAGGATTGGTAGGATGGTCAGTTTTACAAGGGTATGTTTGGCAGCATGAGTGAAGGATGCTTTGTTGCGAGGAAGCCAATTCTAGATTTAACTTTGGATTGGAGATGTTTGATGTGGGTCTGGAAGGAGAGTTTACAGTCTAAGGTATTTGTAGTTTGCTTTACTCCTATAGCCCATAGAAAAGCACTGAATAACACATTCACAAATGGCAAACAAATGCAGTAAAGAAAGTTAGCATAAGGTTTTGAAGTGTCTGTCCTAGAATATTCAACAACCGTCCATTCACCTGTATCCCAGGTATGAAATTGTCTGAGTTGCTTTCCCTGGACTGAATAACTCACTAGCAGTAACATGTTTGAAATCTTTCAAGAAGGATAGTTTGCATGTACAGCATTTGTTTCATGTAAGATTGTGTATATGGAGCATTGTCTTAATTCATTTTAAAGTGGATTTAATTGTAATACAACACAATATGTGTAAAAAAATATATACACACATTTTTTAACACATCCTTGTGTCTAGTTAGGAATGACACATGTTGTGTTGAAAAGTGTACACAAATCAAAATGTGCCAACATAGTGATTGTGTTAAAAGTAACACAACATGTCTTATTTTTTACACATCTGTTCTAAGAGTGTAGATGTATGATGATTTATGATGTCACCCTTAACTACACACACGGATGTGTTAAAAAATAAATCATATTTTCTAAGAGTGTAGTTTTATCACAATCACCCCAGAGCGTCCCTCACTCATTTACATCGCTGAGAAAGAGAGGAAGTAAGAGAGGGGGGAGAAAGACAGAGATAGGAAGAGTGATATAGAGAGGGAGAAAGAGTGAGAACCAGAGAGAGAGAAAGATAGGGAGAGAGAGACGGAGATAGTTGGATAGAGGTATAAGGAGTGAAATGGAGATAGAAAGAGAGAGATACTGGAACAAATCACACACTCTGATTATTTAATCACCACGGTAACCCATCACCAGACAGGGGTTAGACTGCTCTATGAAAATGAAGGGGGAGTGTCGGACCATAACAAAGAAGATGAAAATACAAAGCAATGCCCCCCTCCCTGATTTGATGTGCAATGCGGCTTAAAAATAAAGCTGAAAAGCCTAGCGGGAATGTCACTTAGGTTTCGCTCTTTCTCTCTCACTCCTTTACACACATGCGCACAGGCAGGCACGCACACACACACAAACACACAAAGATATGCACTTGACAGTCTGTGTTATTACGAATGACGGACAATTTCACCCCCTCTCCCCACCACACACACACAGCTGTGTGGTTTGTGACTGTGTTTCCTACTGCTGTCTTGTTTTCTTTAGTAGAACGATGACAACAGCAGCACTGATGCTAAGCCTCTGTCAGCCTGCCTCTGCCTGGGCTAATCAAAGTCTTTGGAATTACACACAGAAACTCACACACACGCACACACACACACGCACGCACGCACGCACGCACGCACGCACACACACACACACACACACACACACACTCATAATATGCTGTTGCTACGGTGCTCTTTATTTTACTCTTATTATTATCTATCCTGATGCCTAGTCATTTTGCCCCTGCCTTTATGTACATACACTGCCTTCAGATAGCCCTTCACAGTCTGAACATGATTTTAGAAATATGTGCAAATGTATTGAAAATGAAATAAAGACATATCTGATTTACACACAGTACCAGTCAAAAGTTTGGACACACCTACTCATTCCATGTTTTTTCTTTATTTGTACTATTTTCTACATTGTAGAAAAGTAATGAAGACATCAAAACTATGAAATAACATATCATGTAATATCATGGAATCATGTAGTAACCAAAAAAGTATTTAACAAATCAAAATATATTTTATATTTGAGATTCTTCAAAGTAGCCACCCTTTGCCACAGCTTTGTAACCTCTTGGCATTCTCTCAGCAAGCTTCATGAGGCAGTCATCTAGAATGCATTTCAGTTAACAGATGTGCCTTGTTAAAATGCCATCAGATTGCCACCAATGCACCTTATAGGACACATCACTGCACTCTATACTCCTCTGTAAACTGGTCATCTCCGTATACCCATACCAAGATCCACTGTAGATGCGTATTTATAAAACCCTCTTGGGCCACACTCCCTCCTATCTGAGATATCTACTGCAGCCCTCATCCTCCACATACAACACCCGTTCTGCCAGTCACATTCCGTCAAAGGTCCCCAAAGCACACACATCCCTGGGTCGCTCCTCTTTTCAGTTCGCTGCAGCTAGCGACTGTGGCTGCTTTGTGTGAAGTATTGTTGTCTCTACCTTCTTGCCCTTTGTGTTGTTGTCTGTGTCCAATAATGCATTGCTACCATGTTGTTGTTATGTTGTTTTGCATCCATGCTGTGTTGTCATGTGTTGCTGCCTTGCTATGTTGTTTTCTTAGGTCTTTCTATATGTAGTGTTGTGTTGTCTCTCTTGTTGTGATGTGTGTTTTGTCCTATATTTATATTGTATTTATTTATTTATTTTAGTCCCCCAAGAGGCCTTTTGCCTTTTGGTATGCCGTCATTGTAAATAAGAATTTGTTCTTAACTGACTTGTCTAGTTAAATAAAGGTTAAATAAATAAATAAAAAGTTAATTTCTTTCTTTCTTAATGCGTTTGAGCCAATCAGTTGTGTTGTACGGGTGGTATACAGAAGATATAGCCCTGTTTGGTAAAATACCAAGTCCATATTATGGCAAGAACAGCTCAAATAAGCAAAGAGAAAAGACAAGACATTATTACTTTAAGACATGAAGATCAGTAAATTTGAAAAGTTTCAAGAACTTTTAAAGTTTCTTGAAGTGCAGTTGCAAAAACCATCAAGCACTATGATGAAACTAGCTTTCATGAGGATAGCCCCGGGAAAGGCAGTCCTCGGGAAAGGCAGCAGAGATGCCTCTGCTGCAGAGGATACGTTCATTACAGTTACCAGACTCAGAAATTGCAACCCAAATAAATGCTTCACAGAGTTCAAGAAGCAAATTACATCTACTAAACCACTACTAAAGGACACCAATAGGAAGAAGAGATTTGCTTGGGCCAAGACACATGAGCAATGGACATTAGACTGGTGGAAATCTGTCCTTGGTCTGATGAGTCCAAATTTGAGATGATTGGTTACTACCGCCGTGTCTTTGTGAGACACAGAGTAGGTTAACAGATGTTCTCCACATGTGTGGTTCCCACCGTGAAGCATGGAGGAGGGGGTGTGATGGTGTGGGGGTGCTTTGCTGGCGACACTGTCAGTTTTTTATTTAGAATTCAAGGCCCACAGCATGGCTACCACAGCATTCTGCAGCAATATGCAATCCCATCTGGTTTGCGCTTAGTGGGACTATCATTTGTTTTTTTCAACAGGACAATAACCTAACACACCTCCAGGCTGTGTAAAGGCTATTCAACCAAGAAGGAGAGTGATGGAGTCCTGCATCAGATGACCTGGCCTCCACAATCACCCAACCTCAACCCAATTGTGATGGTTTGGGATAAATTGGAACTCAGACTGAAGGAAAAGCAGCCAGCAAGTGCTCCGCATATGTGGGAACTACTTCAAGACTGTTGGAAAAGCATTCCGGGTGAAGCTGGTTGAGAGAATTCCAAGAGTGTTCAAAGCTGTCATCAAGGCAAATTACTCCTTTCAATGGTGTTCTGTACCTAAGCACAAAGCAAGATACAGGTCTTTCCCAAGTTTCCCTCCAATCTGAAGACACACAAAAAACATCAGTCCACTTCGGGTTACCTTCAATGACTCAACAGCACCCACCATCTTTTCCACCCAACCTGAAACTTCCCATGGATCAGCCAAACTGCCTGGTTCCACCCTCTTCAAAAGTCGCACTCCCATTGGATCAAACTTATTTTTTTTCATAACCATGTCTGTAAATAAAAGGCTTAGACTCTGAGCGCCTCACAATACCATATACCCCTTCCATTTCCCCTCCAGAACTCAAACTGGCATCTGGCTCACTCTGTTTGAATTTGACACCAATCTTCCTTGACATACCCTCTCCCTTGTTATTGCTAGCTTCAACATATTCAATCCTATGCTCTGCCTCCTTCAGTCTTTTCAACCTCCTCTCTCTTTCCCTCCAATCCTCCTCCCTTAACCAATTACCCAGCTCCTTCAAGAAACTTTTCCGAGCTGAAATTTCATTTCAATCTCATTTCAGCCTCCTTGAGACAAGCCTTGTCCTCCCCCACTTCAAACTCAATAAAGCATCCTACCCCTTCAGGTCTCCACAATCTTGGGAACATTAAGCCATTCAAACTGGAACAACCATTTTAGTAATGAGTGGAAAATATCTAACTAATTGATTGGTTTAGTTTAGAAAAAGGTGTGTTCCTTATCTTTGTGTACATTAATGTACACACAAAAACACACATTAATTAACTGCTGTAGAGCATGCTGGGAAAAATGTGGTTTTGGGTCGAAGTCATGTGTATGAGTTTCAGGCCCCTGTATTGGGTAAAGGGCTTGCAATTGTTTTTAAATTTTACGCATGGATTTCGACCTTTGTCTCTCCTGAGCCCAAGATAGCGTCCTCCGAAACACAACCCATCCAAGCCAAGCCGCTTCTTAACACAGTGTGCATCCAAGCCAGCCGCACCAATGTGTCGGAGGAAACACCGTGCACCTGGCTACCTGGTTAGCACGCACTGCGCCCGGCCCACCACAGGAGTCGCTAGTGCGTGATGAGACAAGGATATCCCTGCCACCCAAGCCCTCCCTAACCCGGACGACGCTAGGTCAATTGTGCATCGCCCCACGAACCTCCCGGTCGCGACAGAGCCTGGGCGCGAACCCAGAGTCTCTGGTGGCACAGCTAGCACTGCAGTGCCCTAGACCACTGCACCGCCCGGAGATCCAAGGGCTTGAAATGTAAGCATTTCACTGTACTTGTGCATGTGACAAATAAAACTTGAAACTTTCATGTAAGACTCAGTGTTCTTTTACTCAAAGCGAGCATAAAAGGCAAATTTGGGTGGTCTGCATCACTGCGTATCTCATGGCTGAGTTTCCCTTTATAATCTGCTATCCTCTGCAAACCCTGCCACATCCAATGAGGGCCAGAGGGGCTTTAATAGGATTCCATCTTCCTCCTATAACGTCCCTTTTCATGGTTGATGGCACGTTCAAGTTCGTAGCGGGGCTATCTTGTATGCATCCATGTCCGTGTTCCGTTCCATGTAAACTGCAGCTCATGCCTTCAGCGCAGCTTGGATACTGCCTGTAATTCATTGTTTTTAGGTTGGATACGTTCATATGGTCACTGTGTGGACAACATCGTCTATGGACTTATTGATGAAGCCAGTGACTGATGTGATCAACTCATCAATGCTATTGGATGAATCCCAGAACATATCCAAGTGTCACGACTTCTGCCAAAGTTGGTGCCTCTTCTTGTTCGGGTGGCGTTCGGCCCTCGTCGTCACCTCACCTATACACCACTGACGCTGACAGAATCACGCACCATATTATGGAGTCAGCAGGTGCACCCAGTCCTCCAGTACAAGTGGAGGAACAAGTCCAGCAGCACGCAACGATGCTTCAACATCTTGGCAGAGCCATGGATCGCATGCTGATCAACATGGAGCGATGGGAAAGAGGGGGTTTTCCTATAACCTCATCAACTTCTCTCCAACCAACACAACAACCCACACTGCTGTTCACCCCTCCATCATCTGGACCCCAGTGTGATTCGGCTCTCGCTCCCGAGCGCATATGATGGGACGGTTGCCGGGTGCCAGGGGTTCCTGCTCCAGTTGGAACGAGAGCGTGTCTGCCCTCATCTCCTGTCTGTCTGGGAAGGCGCTTGAGTGGGCCAACGCTGAATGGGGAAGTATCGATGCAGCGTCGGTCCGCTATGAGGATTTCACCCGCCGCTTTCGAGGGTCTTCGATCATCCACCTGAGGGGAGAGCGGTGGGGGGTACGCTTGTTCCATCTCAGACAGGGTATGAGGACCGCACAGGAATTCTCACTGGACTTCAGGACCCTGGCTGCCAGCACGGGATGGAATGAGAGGGTCGACCATTACAGATGTAGTCTACGTGAGGACGTTCGTCGGGAGCTGGCCTGCAGGGATGCCACCCTTACCCTCGACCACCCGCGGACGTCCTGATCGGGGTCCGTTGATTCCATCCCACAACACCTCCATAGATACACCTATGGAGCTCGGAGGTGCTGCTCTAAGGTTGATCGGAGGGAGGGCTGTCTCCTTCACTACCTGTGGCCGCAGAGGACACACTACTGGTCGGTGCTGGAGAGGTTTCCCAGGAAGTCGAGATAGTAGGCAGGAAACTGGTGGATCATCCCAGGTGAGTATGCACCCAACTCACCCAGAGCCTCCAGTTGCGCACATGTTTATATCTATAGAATTTCCTGAGTTTTCCCCGCATTCTCAGCATATGGCGCTAGTAGATTCAGGCGCAGCTGGGAACTTTATTGCATTTAGATTAGGGATCCCTATTGTTCCTGTTGATGTGCCCTTCCCTGTACATGCCTTAGATATTCGTCCTTTAGGGTCGGGTCATGGCTTTAGGGAGGTCACGGCTCCACTATGTATGATAATGCAGGAGGGTCATGAGGAAAGGATTTGTCTAATCCTTGGCGCTTCCCTGGTTGGCCTATCATGACTCCACTATTTCGTAGCAACAGAGGGCTCTCAAGGGATGGTCACATCAGTGTTCAGGGAGGTGTATAGGTGTTTCCATAGGTGCAACCACGGTGGAAAGTTCAAACCAGGTCTCTACCATGCACATCCACCCTGAATATGCCGATTTGGCTCTCGCCTTCTGTAAAAAGAAGGCGACTCAACTACCACCCCATCGACGGGTGGATTGTGCGATAAATCTCCAGGTAGACGCAGCACTTCCCAGGAGTCACGTGTATCCTCTGTCACAAAAGGAGACGGCGGCTATGGAAACAGATGTCACCAAATCTCTGGGACAGGGATACATTCAGCCTTCCACTTCACCTGCCTACTCAAGTTTCTTTTTTGTGAAGAAGAAGGATGGTGGTTTACGCCCGTGCATTGACTATAGGGATTTAAATCAGATCACAGTGAAGTATAGTTAACCTTTGCCTCTCATAGCCAGTGTGACCGAGTCATTGCATGGGGCGTGCTTCTTCGCCAAATTGGATCTCAGGAGTGCTTACAACCTGGTGCGTATCCGGGAGGGGGATGAGTGGAAGGCTGCGATTAGTACCACCTCTGGGCACTATGAGTACATCGTCATGCCGTACAGGTTGATGAATGCTCTATCTGTCTTCCAATCCTTTGTAGACAAGATTTTCAACACCCTTTTCTCATTTTGACTGACCACTGCAATCTGGAGTACATCCGGGCGGCGAAGAGAATGAATCCTCGCCAGGCAAGGTGGGCCATGTTTTTCACCCGTTTTGTGTTCACTATCATACAGACCAGATTCCCAGAAAGCTAAGGCATATGCACTCTCTCTGATGTATGACACAGAGGAGAGGTCCACAGATCCTACTGCCATACTTCTTCTTGCCTGGTGGCACCGGTGGTATGGGAGGTTGACGCGTACAACCTCCCATACGGGCGTTACGTGCGTAGCCCTCACCCACCCAGTGTCCAGTTGGACGTAAGTATGTTCCGTCGGATGTTCGTGATCGATTGATTTGTTGGGCTCATACGTCACCTTCCTCTGGTCATCCTGGCATTGGTCGGACACTGCGCTGTCTTAGTGGGAAGTACTGGGGGCCCACTTTAGCTAAGGATGTGAGGGTGCATGTTTCCTCCTGCTTGGTGTGTGCTCAGTGCAGGGCACCTAGACACCTACCCCGAGGAAAATTACAACCCCTACCCATTCCACAACGGCCGTGGTCACACCTATCGGTGGATTTCGTGACGGATCTTCCTCAGTCACAAGGGAACACCACGATTCTGGATGTTGTGGATCGGTTTTCTAAGTCCTGCCGTCTCATTCCTTTGCCCGGTCTCCCTACGGCCCTACAGACTGCGAAGACCCTGTTTACACACGTCTTCCAGCACTACGGGGTGCCTGAGGATATAGTGTCTGATCGGTGTCCCCAGTTCACATCAAGGGTCTGGAGTGGTTTCATGGAACGTCTGGGGGTCTCGGTCAGTCTTACCTCAGGTTGTCACCCCGAAAGTAATGGGCAGGTGGAGAGAGTTAACCAGGATGTGGGTAGGTTTCTGTGGTCTTATTGCCAGTACCGGCCGGTCGGTTTTCATCCCCTGGGCAGAGATGGCCCAAAACTCTCTCCGCCACTCCTCTACTAACCTGTCTCCGTTTCAGTGTATACTAGGTTATCAGCCGGTTCTGGCACCATGGCATCAGAGCCAGATCGAGGAACCTGCGGTGGATGATTGGTTTCGGCACTCGGAGGCAACCTGGGACGCATGTACGCCTCCAACGGGCCATCAGGCGACAGAAGGCGAGCGCCGACCGCCACCACAGTGAGGCTCCGGTGTATGCACCGGTAGACCGGGTCTGGCCCACGATCCAAAACCTGCCTCTTCACCTGCCCTGCCGGAAGCTGGGTCCGCGGTTTGTGGGGCCATTTAAAGACCTGAGGAGACTGAACGGGGTACGTTATAGGTTACAACTTCCCCCTGATTATCGTATTAACCCCTCATTCCTCAGGCCGGTGGTGGCTGGTCCGCTCCAGCAGTCCGAGGTGCGGGAGGATCCTCCGCCCCTCTGGACATCGAGGGGGTCCCGGCGTAAACTGTGCGGGCCATCATGGACTCTTGGCGTCGGGCGAGGGGCCTTCAGTACCTTGTGGAGTGGGAGGGGTACGGTCCGGAGGAGAGATGCTGGGTGCCGGTGGAGGACATCCTGGACCCTTCCTTACTACAAGAATTCCATCGTCTCCACCCAGATCGCCCTGCACCTCGTCCTCCGGGTCGTCCCCGAGGCTGGTGTCGGTGCGCTGCTGGAGCCGTGCGTGAAGGGGGGGCACTGTCACGACTTCCACCGAAGTTGGTGCCCCTCCTTGTTCGGGCGGCGTTCGGCGCTCGTCGTTACCGGCTTTCTAGCTTCCACCAATCCACATTTATTTTTCCATTTGTTATGTCTTGATTGTACACACCTGGTTCCCATTACGTTATTATTATTTCCCTACTTAACCCTCTGGTTCTCATTATGTTTTGTGCGTGATTGTTCCTGTTTTGTGTTAGTTTTGTGTGTTAGGGTTTGTTATCCCTACGTGGATTTATTGTACTGTTTATTTTTCCCAAGTAAAGTACGTTATTTTTACTCAGTTCTGTTTCCTGCGCTTGACTCAGTCCTCACCTATACACCACTGACGCTGACACCAAGTCCGTACTAGCAAAACGGGCTTGTAGCTTCACATTTGCTAAATCTGACCACTTCCATATTGATAGTTTCAATGGTACATCCTGTTTCAGCTTTTGTTTGTAAACAGGAAGCAGGAGGATAGAGTCGTGGTCTGATTTGCCAAAGGGAGCGATAAGGAGGGCCTTGTATACGTTTCTGTGGGTAGAATAAAAGTGGTCTGGAGTTTTTGCACACCTTGTGGTAAAGGAGATGTGTTGGTAGAGAGGTGGTAGAATAGTTTGATGTTTCCCTGCGCTAAAGTCTGCACCTACAAGAAATGCTGCCTCTGGTTTTGCAATTTCTTGTTTGTTTACAGGCCCATTCAGTTTGAGTGCCAAAGTGACGTTGGCTTGTGGTGAGATGTAGACATCCTTGATAATTACGGATGAGAACTCTCATGGTAGATAAAAAGATTAACAGCTTACCATGAGGTATTCTATGGGTGAGCAAAAGCTTGAGATTTCATTCACACTGGAAACAGCGCAACAGTTGTTGTTTATGACAAGGCACACTCCTCCCTCTTTGGACTTACCCGAGGCTGCTGTCCGATCATGTTGCTGCATATAGAAACAGATGTTTCTGATATACACTGATGTGTATATCCATAAATTCTATCAGCCAAGTTTCTGCAAAGCATAGAATATTGCAGTTTTTCAAGTCTCTTTGATAAGAGACTCTCAAACTAAACTAATCCATCTTATTATTGATTGATTGGACATTTGCCACTAAAACGTTGGGGAGTGCCAGTCGATTTTCTCTTTGTCTCAGTCTCAGCAGGATGCCAGCCTGTCTTCCGTGTCTATTCCTGCTGGGTTTTGGGTGCCCAAACAAAATAATAGGGTCCAGTATAATCAAGGGAACAGCTGGGTTGCAGTTGAAGTCAGATTTGAAGTCGGAATGAAGATTAGCAACATCTGGGAGCTCATTAGATGTTGACCTTCTCCTCGGTGCCATCTTGTCAAAAGATTGAACACAGCGCAAAAAATAATAATAAAAAGCAATAGTAAAACACGATGAAAGACCAAAAACAAAATAATAAACATAGCTTTGACACTGAAAGGCATTGTCAAAATTTGAGTTGATCTCACCACCACTTTACCGGCCACCCTACACCCACTTCAGTTTGCATACCGCCCCAACAGGTCCACAGAAAACGCAATCACCATCACACTGCATTATCCCATCTGGACAAAAATAATACCTATGCAAGAATGCTGTTCATTGACTACAGCTCAGTATTCAACACCATAGTACCCTCCAAGCTCATCATCAAGCTGGAGGCCCTGGGTCTGAACCCTGCCCTGTGCAACTGAGTCCTGGACTTTCTGTTGGGCTGCCGCCAGGTGGTAAAGGTAGGAAACATCTTCACTTCGCTGACTGGGGCCCCACAAGGGTGTGTGCTCAGCCCTCTCCTGTACTCCCTGTTCACCCACGACTGTGTGGCCATGCACGTCTCCAACTCAATTATCAAGTTTGCAGACGACACAACAGTAGTGGGCTTGATCACCAAAAATGATGAGACAGCCTACATGGAGGAGGTGAGGGCCTTCAGAGTGTGGTGTCAGGAAACAACCTCTCACTCAACATCAACATAAAAAAGGAGATGAGCGTGGACTTCAGGAAACAGCGGAGGGAGCACCCTCCTATCCACTTCAAAGGGAGAGCAGTGGAGAAGGTGGAAAGCTTTAAGTTCCTGGGCGTACACATCACAGACAAACTGAAAAGGTCAGTACGGTGAAGAAGGTGCACAGCACCTCTTCAACCAGGGCGCTGAATAAATTTGGCTTGTCACCTAAAACCCTGACTAACTTTTACAGATGTACTATCAAGAACATCCTGTCAGTCTGTATCACAGCCTGGTACGGCAATTACACCGCCCTCAGCCACAAGGCTCTCCAGAGTGTGGTGCGGTCTGCACAACACATCATCAGGGGCATCCTACCTGCCCTTCATGACACCTTCAGCACCCGATGTCACAAGAAGGCCAAAAAGATAATCAAGGACAACAACCACCCGAGCCATGTGGTAACCATGTGTATGTAACAAATAAGATTTGATTTGATTTTAATTATATGCATTTTAGAAGGTTACTTTTAAAAAAATGGTATCCAATAGTCACATGCTAATTTCTAACCGCTAGGTAGCTTAGTGATATGTGATACTTAGCCTTCTATTTCATCCTATGTAGCTATTTTAATATTCTGTTATTGTTAGCTGTCCATTGATTTTTGTTACAAATAGTACCCAGGGCTAAATAGATTTTAATGTGTTTGAAAATGTGTGATTGTGTTTGCTACTGGAAAGAATGTAAACAGCTACTTTTCTACAAATAGATGGCTTTGAATTAGGGCTGTCAGAGTTAATCAGTTAACTTAAATTCACTTCTTATAATTTTAGTACACAATTGTTTTTAATCAAGATTCATTGTATGGTCTGAAAGCATTTGAAATACACTGACAACATACAAAATATATCCAACAAATGTAAATGCCTGGAGTTTGCTAAATGGCATTGGGACTTTGATTGGAACCAGTGCTATGGCAAGACGAAATTAAAATAGAGCTCTTTGGCCACGCACACCAGTGGTCGGTTTGGCGTTGAAAAACAGAAGCATATGTAGAAAATTACTTCCACTGGCCCTGGGGCCCTTGGTAAGGTCAATGGCATCATGAAAGTACCATGTCATTTTAGTCAAAAACATGGTTGCCACATCCAGGAGCAAGATTAATTGTCTTGTAAAGACATGGATATTACAGCTAGCGGGATTTATGCTGCACAGGCAAGATAGAACAGCACACGGGGGGGGGGGGGGGGGGTCTGTGCATATTTGTAAACAACAGCTGGTGCACAAATCTAAGTCTCTAGATTTTGCTCACCTGAAGTAGAGTACATTGTGATAAATTGCAGGCCACAATACTTGCCTGGCGAATTTTCAGCTACCCTTTTCGTGGCTGTTTATTTTTCACCACAGACAGATGCTGGCACTAAGACTGCACTCAGTCAGCTGTATAAGGAAATAAGCAAACAGGAAACCACTCACCCAGCGGCGGTGCTCCTAGTGGCCGGAGACTTTAATGCAGGAAATCTTAAATCAGTTCTACCAAATTTCTATCAACATGTTAAATGTGCAACCAGAGGGGAACAAATTCTAGATCACCTGTACTCCACACACAGAGACTCTCCCTTGCCCTCCATTTGGTAAATCCAACCACAACTCTATCATCCTATCTTACAAGCAAAAATTAAAGCAGGAAGCACCAGTGACACGGTCTACAAAAAAAGTAATCAGATGAAGCAGATGCTAAACTACAGGACTGTTTTGCTATCATAGACTGGAACATGTTCCGGGATTCTTCCGATGGCATTGAGGAGTACACCACATCAGTCACTGGCTTTATCAATAAGTGCATCGAGGACGTCGTCCCTACAGTGACTGTACGTACATACCCTAATGAGAAGTTATGGGTTACAGGCAACATTCACACTGGGCTAAAGGGTAGAGCTGACGCTTTCAAGGTGTGGGACTCGAACCCGGAAGCTTACAAAAAAATCCTGCTATGCTCTGCGACGAACCAACAAACAGGCAAAGCATCAATACAGGGCTAAGATTGAATCATACTGCACCGGCTCTGACACTCGTCTTATGTGGCAGGGCTTGCAAACTATTACAGACTACAAAGAGAAGGACAGCTGTGAGCTGCCCAGTGACATGAGCCTACCAGACAAGCTAAATAACTTCTATGCTCGCTTCGAGGCAAGCAACACTGAGGCAGAGCGTCAATACAGGGCTAAGATTGAATCATACTGCACCGGCTCTGACACTCGTCTTATGTGGCAGGGCTTGCAAACTATTACAGACTACAAAGAGAAGGACAGCTGTGAGCTGCCCAGTGACATGAGCCTACCAGACAAGCTAAATAACTTCTAAGCTCGCTTCGAGGCAAGCAACACTGAGGCATGCATGAGAGCATCAGCTGTTCCAGACGACTGTGTGATCACGCTCTCCATAGCCGACGTGAGTAAGACCTTTAAACAGGTCAACATACACAAGGCTGCGGGGCCAGACGGATTACCAGGACGTGTGATCCGGTCATGTGCTGACCAACTGGCAGGTGTCTTCACTGACATTTTCAGCATGTCCCTGATTGAGTCTGTAATACCAACATGTTTCAAGCAGACCACCATAGTCCCTGTGCCCAAGAACACAATGGCATCCTACCTAAATGACTACAGACAAGTAGCACTCGTAATTGCTCATATCAACACCATTTTCCCAGAAACCCTAGACCAACTCCAATTTGCATACAGCCCAAACTGATCCACATATGATGCAATCTCTATTGCACTCCACCCTGCACTTTCCCACCTGGACAAAAGGAACACTTGAACAGAATGCTATTCATTGACAACAGCTCAGCATTCAACACCATAGTGCCCTCAAAGCTCATCACTATGCTAAGGATCCTGGGACTAACACCTCCCTCTGCAACTGGATCCTGGACTTCCTGACGGGTCGCCCCCAGGTGGCGAGGGTAGGTAGCAACACATCTGCCACGCTGATCCTCAACACTGGAGCTCCCTAGGGGTGTGTGCTCAGTCCTCTCTTGTACTCCCTGTTCACCCACGACTGCATGGCCAGGCATGACTCCAACACTATCATTAAGTTTGCAGATGACACAACAGTGCTATGCCTGATCACCAACAATGACGAGACAGCCTATAGGGAGGAAATCAGAGACCTGGCCGGGTGGTGCCAGAATAACAGCCTATCCCTGAACATAACCTAGACTAATGAGATTGACTACAGGAAAAGGAGGACCGAGCATGCCCCCATTCTCATCGACGGGGCTGTAGTGGAGCAGGTTGAGAGCTTCAAGTTCCTTGGTGTCCACATCAACAACAAACTAGAATGGTCCAAACACACAAAGACAGTCATGAAGAGGGAACGACAAAGCCTATTCCCCCTCAGGAAACTAAAAGGATTTGGCGTGGGTCCTGAGATCCTCAAAAGGTTCTACAGCTGCAACATCGAGAGCATCCTGACTGGTTGCATCACTGCCTGGTACAGCAATTGCTTGATCTCTGACCGCAAGGCACTACAGAGGGTAATGCGTACAGCCCAGTACATCACTGGGGCTAAGCTGCCTGCCATCCAGGACCTCTACACCAGGCGGTGTCAGAGGAAGGCCCTAAAAATTGTCAAAGACCCCAGCCACCCCAGTCATAGACTGTTCTCTCTACTACAGCATGGCAAGCGTTACCGGAGTGCCAAGTCTAGGACAAAAGGCTTCTCAACAGTTTTTACCCTCAAGCCATAAGACTCCTGAACAGGTAATCAAATAACTACCCAGACTATTTGCATTGTGTGCCCTCCCCCAACCCCTCTTTTACGCTGCTGCTACTCTGTTTATCAAATATGCATAGTCACTTTAACTATACACACATGTAAATACTACCTCAATTGGGCCGACCAACCAGTGCTCCCGCACATTGGCTAACCGGGCTATCTACATTGTGTCCCGCCACCCGCAACCCACCACTTACGCTACTGCTATTTTCTGTTCATCATATATGCATAGTCACTTTAACCATATCTACATGTACATACTACCTCAATCAGAATGATTAACCGGTGTCTGAATGTAGCCTCACTACATTTGTAGCCTCGCTACTGTATATAGCCTGTCTGTTTACTCTTGTTTTATTTCTTTACTTACCTATTGTTCACCTAATACCTTTTTATGCATTATTAGTCAGAGCCTGTAACTAAGCATTTCACTGTTGTATTTGGCGTATGTGACAAATAAACTTTATTTTAATTTCATTTGACGTCACCCGATCTTCACCGGGGATCACCGGAATGGTCTTCCCTGTTCTGAATTGTCTCTTTTCCAACTGACGCAGGTACTTGAACAGATGTGTATACTAGAACATGGTACATTGTGGAAGGCAACCCATCTTTCTAGACTCTAGAGGGACGAAATAGCTGCTCATAGGGATGCACAAGCTAGGCCTGTTTGAAACATTGCCATCTCCTGGCAGCATTTACTTCCAAATTCAGAAGCTTGAAAACCTCTTTAGAGAAATAAGTTTGAAAACCCCATTCGTTTCATGCCCAAAGTTTAGAAGATAAAAATTTTTAACTGAACATGAACATTTATTATTACATTTATTTTATTTTATTTTGATTTTGAGTCAATTATAATAGTTTCAGTGTAGTTTGTGTTTTTCAGACGGGTTTCTTAATTTTATTTCCGTTTACTAAATTGTTTTAGTTTCAGTTTTTGTCTATTAAAAAACCTT